>NC_090439.1:1141353266-1142007495 GCF_031143425.1 Pleurodeles waltl
AGGTGTAGGATTGTGTCCCTCTCCCCTAAAGAAGTGGGCACAGGAAGGATGTAACCACCCTCCGGGTCAGTAGCCATTGGCTCCTGCCCTCTGACCTCTCAAATGCCCCTAAATCTAGTATTTAGGGGCACCCCTGAACCTTGCTCTTGAGAATACTGGTGACCTAAAAGGACTGAAAAGCTGCACCAGCAGAGAAAACGCCAGGCGACAACTGACTTGGCCCCCAGCCCTACTGGCCTGTCTGCAGCTTCAAGACTCCTGCATCCTGGTGATGCATCCTGCAGGACCAGTGACCTCTACAAACACCCAGAGGACTGCCGCCTACCCAAGGACCAAGAACTCCTGAGGACAGCGGCCCTGTCCACAAAGGATCCTCCAAGAAGGAATCCAGAACCACCCCTGATCCGCGGGTCATGCCCACTCTGCACCCTACGCCCATGTCCAGGTAGTCCACTGGTCCAGAGAAGGTCCACAGGCGATTCCACCTTTGGTTGACCCCTCCTTGCCAACACGACAATGCCTGCAACCTAAATCCAGAGGACCCCCTGCCTGCGACTGGCTCTGGTGAAGATTTCCCACCGCCTAAAGGTACCCCTGCACCGCAGCCCCCTGGCCTTTGCGATCCCAACTGACTATCGATCGATGTCCAGTGAGGTCCCTACTTACATGTTTAGTCATTGGTTTTCTTCAGTCGATTCCCTGAACCGAGCCTACAGCCTCTTTGTGACCCGAGGTCCCCTCCCCCATTGAAAAGCATTGGGCGCCTGATGCTGTGTTTGCACACTGCACCCGGCCGCTCCTGTAAGGGTGTGTGTTTGGTGCTGACCAACACCAGATTTGACCTCTGCAACCGGCTGGCCACGTGTTGCCGGTGGTGCACCCTTGGTGTCTTCCTAAACTTTGCCATGTGGACACCCTAAACCCCGAAGACTGGGATCGCAAGTCGAGTACTTACCTGCAAACTGTGGTGTTATTTTTCCTTCCATAGAACTGCAGTGCTTTCTATGAGAAATTGCACTGTCTACTTTTGAAATAGAAAAGTATTACTTACCTGAAAACTGTTTTACCTGTGAATTCCACACAAAGTGTATTTGATACTTGAAAGTGATAATTCTTGAAACTGTAACAAAGATCCTTTAAGTTCTAAAAAAAAAAAAAGTAACAACATATATTTTCTGATACATAAACATTGGCCTGGAGTAAGTCATTGTGTGTGTGCCTCATTTCTTGACTGTGAGTGTACAACAAATGCTTAGCACTACCCTCTGATAAGCCTAACTGCACAACCTCACCTACCACAAAAGAGAGCATTGTTAATATCTACTTTAGCCTCTGTAAAGCCACTGGGGATCTACTGGACTCTGGGCACACTAGGGGGCTTATCATGACTTTGGCGGACAGAAAAGCCTGTGCGCTGAAGTCCCAATGGGTAGGTTTCCGCCACTGTGGCAGCCTCTCTGCCGGGCCCATTACGAGTTTCCTGCTGGGTCAGAGGACGGAAACAGTTTCCGCCTGCTGGCCCAGTAGGAAACGGCCTACACCATTGACTCCGGCTCATAATAGAGCTGGTGGCAATGCTGTAGTGCGTAACGTAAACGTAAATGTAGAGCCAGCTTCCTACAGGTGTCCCTCCATACTTTCATGAAGCACTACTGTATGTGCAATCAGGTGTTGAGAAGGGCATTTTGCCTGCTTAGTCCTGCAGGACACTCCCGTTCTCCCTGTTTTGTGCACTGAGCTCTTTCACCACAAAAGATCCCTATCTAGGATTCTGCACACTGGCACACTTGCCACAATCACTTTGATTTTTCGCTCTGCATCTGCAGGCATGGAAGAGTCAGATAATTAACTGTCAGCTCGCACAAGAGCCACCTATGTAAGCCCATGGACGTCTCTTTCAGAGGGGATGATGTTGATGCTGAGTTTGGGTGCCACCTCCCAGCTCGCAGAGGTACTGTTTCAAAGTTTTCTGGTTCCAGTTTGATGCCTGGTTACTAATCTAAGGTTACAGAAACAACACTACCAAAGGTAAATAACTTGTTCGTAGGTGTTTCACTTACCATTGCTACTCATTATACTAATCACAGATCAGTGGATTGGTAGAATAATTAAGTGAAACTGTAAGACATTCGTAGAGGGCACTCTTTGAAAAGCCTTTGACAAGGGAAACATGGAATAACTTTACTACATATGTTGTAGATTTTCCTCTAACTCTGAGATTCAACCAATCTTCTTATTTTTTTGGTGGAAAGGAATAACACCCGGCTCTTGTCTGGATACTATTTAGAAATATGGGTATCTTTGTGAGTATCTTGATAAGTGGTCCATTAAATAGGTAATCTTAGGAGCAGCCTTAGTCTTTCATATCAAAGTGGCTGGCACAAGTCGGCATTACTATGCATGAAATAAGTGGATACTGACTGTATGATTACAGTAGTAAATGCTGCAAGCTTGTATTAGTATTTATTGTGCTTTCTCTTTTTTTAATTACTTAGAAATTCCAGCACTAAAGGTGTTTGCCATTCAAACTGCCCTGCAATGTGGCATGGTTGCTACTGAAAAAATAATCCGAAATGTGGCCTCCATTACAAGTCATGTCATCAGCTATTTGACAAATCAGAAAACACAGGTAACTGTGAAATATTCCTATTAGTATAAATGTTAGTAAAGATATAATTTACTTTTAGTGTGCTATGCACAGAATCTCGAACTCCCTTCATTACATGCAGTAATCATCAAGGGAACGTGTGCTGTACAAAGTAGTTGAAGTCCTCAAAAGGTTCAGTTTCTCCAGCACTGGATCTTTCATTGGTTTTCATGTCTTTAATCCTTCAAGTCATCGTGCACAGAAAAACCTTCATAGTAATATTAAGTCAGTTATGGCAAAGAGTGTTATTTTAACTTGTACAGATGATCCTCACCATCATTGGACCTATGGTACGACCTGCGAAGTGGAGATTATCTTACCTACATTCACCCTAGAAGCTTCTGCGGTTCTTATTTTTTTTTTTTACAATATGCCTAGTGGAAGGGAATCCACCATAGTTATGCTCTTTCAAGATATGTTTTCCAAAACTAGTTTTACATTAAGTTCTCCAGCATTGGATCTTTTGTAGATCCTCATGCCCTCTTATCGAAGTGGAAGTCCCACGGTACTATAATAAAGCAATGTGTATCCCTGTAATAGGCACTAATGGCAATGAACCATTTTAAAAAAAGAAACAAAGTGTGAATCTAAGCATATCGGGCAACAGAACCCTCTAGAATACTCCCAATAGAGGCAGATTTCCTCAGACTTTCTGCTGCATGTCGTGTGATGGAAGTCTCCCTGAGCTCTGCTCAGTTTTCAAAATGTACTCACGTACTTGAGAAGATTTCTCTTCAGAAACTCTAATGTATATATATTTATATATTTTTTTTTTCTGACTGGATATCATGTCATAACCCGCTTCAAAAGGACTTTTCAAAGCTTGCAACAGTTGGTGGAAAAAAAGAGGCTCGATTCTGTGGACATCCATAAGGATTGTATATATTGCCTCAATCCAGAACACAAGGTTAGGCGTTGCACCTTTTCACAGAAAACCCTGAAAGACAGGGAAGGTAGACTTTAACTTTGGCTCCAAAAGCTTAAAACTAAGGAATACCCTCTCTCTGAAGAGGAAAGTTATAAGTCTTCAAAGATTGTGACATCTAAGAAAAGAGACAGATAAGGTGAAAAACTGCCTTTGGCACCACCTAGTAAAGCTATGAAAAAAACCATCATAGCTGTTCTGGCCAACATAAAACACATGAGGAGTGTACACCTTCCTCAAACAAGCAAAAAGTTCCTTAAGAAAAGGTTCATTCGATGATGGGGAATGATTCAAGCATGTGAATGTATAATATATACCAATAGTTACAGGTAAGTAACCAATTTTCCTCCTTCCCTAAAAAAAAAAAAAGACAGACATAAAAGACCTCAAATCATTACCAATGACGACAAAATCAAAATTCCAAATTCTGGCAACACCATCATCGACGACAACCTCCTGATTGACGATGACTACCAGGACTTCAACGTAGACGTTTACTACAGCAGCGATGCCCATGATCATTTCATCATCGCTGTCGTCGACCACTATTATCATTGCAAGAATAACCAAGCATTCAGTCACGTCGACAAAATCACCGTCGTTGATGGCCTGTCTTCTAAGCTCTAGGACGAAATTACTGTAAACCAGGGAACCGTGCAGAATGAAGACTGCCGACAAGTGAACCGTTGTTGACGAAGGACCCATTGTTGACTAGGAACCTGTCGACAAGGGACCTGTTGATGAGAGACCTGCTGATGAGAGACCAACCGTTGGTGAGAGATCCGAGAGACCAGTCGACAAAGGAACAGTCAACACCACGAACATCCCCATCGTTAACCAGAACTTAATTTATGCCTTTGTCATTAATTGCTCGAGGCCTAAATCTTCTACAGAGATTCTACCAGCTCACACTTCTACCAGTAAAGTTTAATTTCTTCCACCAGTACATCTTCCAGACTATGATGATTCAGAAGATGACGTCTTGTAGCCCATCCGAGCTTTATGTCATGTGCCAGGAGGATGAGGATGATGAAGGACAATAGTACGACGAACTCTTCTGGAGACCAATCTGAACACTACCAGCACTTGTAGTGAGCATCTTAAAAAATATGCTCCAGGACTATTATCGCAGGTTTCCTGAACCAGCTGACACACCTCCCTCGAAGCAGACACCAAGGCCAGGACCTTCTTGTCCGCTCCGAACGCCTCTTTCACAACCATCAAAACTTTTCTCTGTTCCTAACACCCTACTTCCATGGGTGGCTATTACCATAGCTCATCCCCCAGCTGACGACCCACCTTCCACAGATGAAGAAAGAGTGGAAGAGGTGATAAGGAACAATGTATCAATCCCCAACAAATGGGATGATCTAAAACCAACTCCATCCCCTCCAGTACCGTCAACAACAGATTCCTCACTGGAGGATATCAGCAGAATCCATAACCTGCTTCTCACCAAGCAGGCAGATTGCTTCCCTACGATTTTAAAGGGCCCACTAAAAAAATCTGTTAGGGCTACCTAACATTGACTTTATTTGGCAAGACGGTCGCAAAATAATGAAACATATGGCTACAGTATCTGCAGTCATCCCCAGACTTGATAAGAAATTCATAGCTCCCGAAGACTCTCCAACGTGCTTAATTGGCCAACCAAAACCAGACTCTGGTATCCTAGACTGCCCAGCACTGCTCCAAGAATCTGTCCACTCCAGTCTCAGCACCTCCTGACAGAGATGGTCGAAGGCTTGAAAACATCGGATAAAGGCTCTCTTTGATGGCAGCCACAACAGTCGGGGCGGCAAACTCTCTAACGATATTAGGCCACTACAACAGCCAAAGGTGGTCAGACCTAACTACATACTTTCACCTATTACCTGAAAACGCCAAAGTAGAATCCTGAAAGATCCTCCAAGAAGGAGAAAGAATGTCAGCCGAGGTCCTAGATTGTGCCATTGATATCTCAGCAACAGGATTCGGATAGCTTGCTGGTGCAGCGGTCCTACGTAGACAAGGATGGCTAACGGCCACGTCTTTACACCCAGCGGTCCAAAGCAAAATATTAGACTCAACTTTAGACTGGGAGTTAGTGTTTGTGGAAGAGGGGCTTCAGTCCATCAAGACTGATAGAGACACTGCTAAGTCCCTAGGAACTCCTCAGTTCCAGAAGCAGACATTTTGAGGAGCAGGGACAGGGGAATATATTCCTGTAGAGGTTGTTATCAACTCTACAAAAGCCAATACCAATTTGGCCAGACTCAGTTCCATCAACAATATCCACAACAACAAACTTATCGACAGCCACCAACAGCAGCATATAAGCACACAACTAGAGGAAAGTTTTCTTCCTGAGGCAGGGACTCCAACAGAAAACAGTGACCCATCCAAAATGCCGGCTAACCCACTCAACTCACCCTCTCCATTGGCAGGTCAGATTTCGCACTATTTCCGTCAATGGTCCCTCATTGCATCAGACAAGTGGGTACTCTATCTCATCGCACAGGGTCATACCCTAGAATTCATCAGAATGCTGCCTAATACCCCACCAAAGGGACCACCTCCTCCACACTTGAAGCAACTCCTCATGGAGGTATCCACTATGCTACGGAAAGGAGTGATAAAAGTAGTCCCAAACCACAAAGGGGTGTGGAGTTTTACTCTTGTTTCTTCCACATTCGCAAGAAGTCAGGAGATTGGCACCCCATTCTGGACCTCCTCAAACTAAACAAATTCCTGAAGAAACAATCTTTTGGCATGGCAACTCTTTAAGATATCCTTCAGCTTCTCAGTCCAGGAGATCATGAGACGGCCTTAGACCTTCAGGACGCATATTTTCATGTACCAATCCACTGAAGATACCGCAGATTTCTGAGATTCAAGGTAGCGGGCACACAAATCAAATCAAATCATTAACATTTATAAAGCGCGCTACTCACCCGTGCGGGTCTCAAGGCGCTAGGGGAAAGGGGGGGGGGGTCACTGCTGCTCGAAAAGCCAGGTTTTTAGGAGTCTCCGGAATGCGGAGTGGTCCTGGGTGGTCCTGAGGCTGGTGGGGAGGGAGTTCCAGGTCTTGGCTGCCAGGAAGGAGAAAGACCTCCCACCCGCCGTGGAGCGGCGGATGCGAGGGACGGCAGCGAGCGCAAGGCCAGAGGAACGGAGGAGTCGGGTGGGGACGTAGAAGCTGAGGCGTCGGTTGAGGTATTCCGGTCCCTTGTTGTGGAGGGCTTTGTGTGCGTGGGTGAGAAGTCGAAAGGTGATCCTTTTGCTGACTGGGAGCCAATGCAGGTGTCTCAGGTGTGCGGAGATGTGGCTGTTGCGGGGTACGTCGAGGATGAGGCGGGCCGAGGCGTTTTGAATGCGTTGCAGGCGATTTTGGAGTTTGGCGGTGGTCCCAGCGTAGAGGGTGATGCCGTAGTCCAGGCGGCTCGTGACGAGGGCGTGGGTCACGGTTTTTCTAGTGTCGGCGGGGATCCAGCGAAAGATCTTGCGGAGCATGCGGAGGGTGAGGAAGCAGGCGGAGGACACAGCGTTGACTTGCTTGGTCATGGTGAGAAGGGGGTTCACAATGAAGCCGAGGTTTCGGGCGTGGTCTGTGGGGGTCGGTGCAGTGCCGAGGGCCGTGGGCCACCAGGAGTCGTCCCAGGCGGACGGGGTGTTGCCGAGGATGAGGACTTCCGTTTTGTCAGAGTTCAGCTTTAGGCGGCTGAGCCTCATCCAGTCTGCGAGGTCCTTCATCCCCTCTTGTAGGTTGGTCTTGGCGCTGGCGGGGTCCTTGGTGAGGGAGAGTATAAGTTGGGTGTCGTTGGCGTAGGAGGTGATGATGATGTCGTGCTTGCGTACGATGTTGGCGAGGGGGCTCATGTAGACATTGAAGAGTGTCGGGCTGAGCGATGAGCCTTGAGGTACGCCGCAGGTGATCTCGGTGGGGTCTGAGCGAAACGGTGGGAGTTAAACTCTTTGGGAACGGTTTGAGAGGAAGGAGGCGATCAAGTCCAGGGCCTGGCCTTGGATCCCGGTGGAGCGGAGGCGGGTGATTAGGGTGCGGTGACAGACGGTGTCGAAGGCAGCCGAGAGGTCGAGGAGGATGAGGGCGACTGTTTCACCGTTGTCCATCAGGATTCTGATGTCGTCTGTGACTGAGATGAGGGCGGTTTCCGTGCTGTGGTTGTTTCGGAATCCGGTTTGTGAAGGGTCGAGCAGGTTGTTGTTTTCCAGGAAGGTGGTCAGCTGTTTGTTGACGGTCTTCTCTATTACCTTGGCTGGGAAAGGCAGGAGAGAGATGGGGCGGAAGTTTTTCAGGTCGCTCGGGTCAGCCGTAGGTTTCTTTAGGAGGGCATTGACTTCGGCGTGTTTCCAGCATTCGGGGAAGGTAGCAGAAGAAAAAGAAGAGTTGATGACGGCCTGGAGGTGCGGGGCGATGATGTCGTCGGCTTTATTAAAGATGAAGTGAGGGCAGGGGTCCGAAGGGGCGCCGGAGTGGATAGAGTTCATGATGGATTTGGTTTCTTCAGTATTGATATGGGTCCAGTTGTTGAGGGTGAAGGCCGGGGGTGCGGGTTCGGTGATGTTTGGTTGGGTCTGGTGTCCGAAGCTGTCGTGGAGGTCGCTGATCTTGCGATGGAAGAAGGTGGCGAGGGATTCTCACAAATCCTGTGAGGGCGTGACGGCGTTGGGGTTGGAGAACTCCTTGACGATGCTGAAAAGTTCTCTGCTGTTGTGGCTGTTTTTGTCCAGTCTGTCGGTGAAAAAGTTCCTTTTGGCAGCGCGGATCAGGTGGTGGTGTTCGCGGGTAGCGTTCTTGAGGGCGGTCATGTTGTCAGCGGTGTAGTCCTTGCGCCAGGCCTTCTCGAGGGTGCGACAAGTTTTCTTTGATTCTTTGAGGGTGTCAGAGAACCAGAGAGGTTTTTTGGTGTTGGTCTGTCGATGCGTGCGTTTGAGGGGAGCAAGGTTGTCTGCGCAGTTGGAGATCCAGTTTGTGAGTTTGAGGGCTGCGTCGTTGGGGTCGGTGGTGAGGGTGGGTTGGTTGGCGGCGAGTGCGGAGAAGAGTTGCTCTTCGGGGATCTTGTTCCACTGTCGACGAGGGATGGGTTGAGTGCAGAGGTGGCGGGTCTCGCGTCGGAATGTGAAGTTGACACAGCTGTGGTCGGTCCAGTGTAGAGCGGAGGTGTAGCTGAAGAAGATGTGTTTGCTGGCGGAGAAGATAGGGTTGAGCGTGTGTCCGGCGATGTGGGTGGCGGTGTTCACCAGTTGCTTGAGGCCGAGGTTGGCGAGGTTGTCGAGCAGGGCGGTGGTGTTGGGGTCGTTGTTCTGTTCCAGATGGAAGTTGAGGTCGCCTAGGAGGATGTAGTCCGGCGAGGGCGTGCGGGGAGATGAAGTCGGCAATGGCGTCGCTGAAAGGGGCGCGCGGTAAGGGGGGACGGTAGACGAGGGATCCTCTGAGGGTGGTCCTGGGGTCGGTGCAAATTTGAAAATGCAGATGTTCAGCGGCGAGAGGGGTGTCTTCGGTGGAGTTGGTGACGCTGATGGAGTCTTTGAAGACGATGGCGATACCTCCTCCTACTAGGTTGGCGCGGTCTTTTCTGGAGATCTTGTAGCCTTCGGGGATGGCAGTGGCGATGTCTGGAGCTGATGAGGCGTTCATCCAGGTTTCCGTGATGAAGGCGACGTCCGGAGCTGTGGAGTCCAGGAGGTCCCAGAGTTCAACGGCGTGCTTGTGCACTTGAGGTGGTTGATGGCGTTTGGGCTCGTGGTAGTTGCGTGGTGGAAGATGCGTTTGCAGGAGTTACAGGCGAAGGGTCCATGGGTGCGCTTGTGGTGGGCTTGGAAGCAAGTGTTGGAGCTGGTCAGCGGGGTAGGGGAGGGCTGGGGACCAGGGGTCATGGCGCTGGGCGCGGGCCAGGCGCAGACGGGCGCAGGCGGGCTTGCCTCTGGCGCGCCTCCGGAAGAGAGAGAGAGGAGGAAAAGAAGCAGGAGAGAGGGTGAGTAGCGCGGGGCAGGGCGAGGGGCTGGGAGGTGGGGGTTACTTACTGTGAGGTGGGTCTCAGGAACTCAAGAACCTGGAGGAGCTGCAGCGGCAGAGGGAGCGACCTACCCTTGGGTCAAGGGTCGCTACCACTGTCGCGCAGCGGCCGCCATAAGAGGGGGGGGGGGTCAGCTGGGCGCGAATGGGAGCTGGGGGGCGGGGGCGTGCAGGAGGTCGCGGTTTACCAGTTTACAGTTTACAGTCCTGCCATTCAAGCTAAAATCAGGTCAGCACATTTCCACCTAAGTATTTGCTTCAGTGGCGGCCTTTCTCAGACAGAGAGGAGTTTAGGTCTTTCGGTGCTTGGACAACTCGCTGATCAAAGCATACACACCCCAGAGGGCAGTAAAGACACAGCAACCTGTCTAACATTATTCTCCTGACTAGGTCTCGCAATAAAATTTTAAAAATCTCACTTGATTCAGACAACAACCTTGACATTCCTAGGAGCATTTTTGGACACACTCCAGAACAAGCAAGGTATTCACCTCACAGGACAGACAAATATTCAACAGGTGGTGAAGAGCTTAGCCACAAAAAAGTCAGTTTCTGTCCACATAAAAAAAATCAATACCATAAATGCTGTCTTTGTGCATTCATCTTATTCCGAAATGTCGTCAACGAATGCGGCAGCTCCAAGAGAAATTGGACAAGCAGTGGCTACAGACTCAAGGTTCTTTCAAAGACATCGGTCACATCACTCCTACAATGACACAAGCCATGATGTGATGGATTCAACCATCAAATCTGTCCGAGGGTCTATCATTTTTGGCACAAATTCCGAAATATGTCTGAAGGAAAGTCCCTATTTTTGGCATGGTCTTTTTGACTGTTATCAGTGTGCTTACACTGAGGACCCTAGTGATTGTGCTCTCTTTCCTCTAAATTTGGTTGCCTTGGTACCATTTACACTCCACAATTGCCATACTGGTGTACCCCTGTAAGTCCTTAGCATACGGACATTAGTACACCAGGTGTCCCATATGGGCTGCAGCATGTATTATGCCTCCCATGGAGCCCATGTAAACTGTGTTTGCAGGCCTGCCATTTGCAGCCTGCGTGAAAAGGTGCATGCACTCTTTCACTGCTGGTCACTACACCAAGTCACTGTAAGTTACCCCTATGTTAAGCCCTTCCAGCCAAAGGGCAGGGTGCAGGTCCCTGTGTTTGTGGGCACCCCTGCATGAGCAGAGGGGCCCCTACGAACTCCAGTTCCAATTCCCTGGACTTCGTAAGTGCAGGTAAGCATTTTTAACTATGTACTGACCGTAGGTCACTACCTATTGTCCAGTTACATAATGGTAACTCTGAACCTAGGCATGTTTGGTATAAAACATGTTAGAATCATACCATAATACTGGTGCCAGTATTGGTGGCATGATTTCATGCATTCTGAGGGCTCTTTAGAGAACCCCCTAGTATTGCTCCTACCAGTCTTCCAGGGTCAACGAGCACACTGCTGCAGCCCCTCAGACAGGGTTCTGCCCACCTGCTGCTTGACCAGCTCAGCCAGGGAAGGCAGAACAACGGATTTCCTGTGGAAGGGGTTGCCACCTCCTCTTCCTTGGAAATAGGTGTTATAAGGCTGGGGAAGGGGTAGCCTCCCCACACCACCAGCTTTCTTTGAAGAGCACATTTGGTGCCCTCCTTGCCTATTCTGGTTTGTACCAGTCCCTGCTCTGGTGTGAATCTGCACAAAGGAAAGTGAAGTGGATCACTCCTCTCTCCATCCCCAGCCCAGGGGTTGTGCCCAGAGCTCCTGAAGTTGGCCACTCGATTCTGTCATCTTGTAACCAAAATGGGCAGAGGCCTCTGGGTGCATCTGTTTGGCCAGGTCAAGCAGGTGACATCAAAGTGCCCTCCTGATAGCTGATCACCTTGCAAAGTGGCCAAGACCTTTTTTGGGCTATTTAGGGACTCCCTTGCAGATGGGTCCTCAGAATTGGCGTGCAAGACTCCTCAAAGACTCCTCTGCAATGACCTTTTCTGCTCCTGGACACCGGACCCAATGCTAAACTCTACAGGAACTGAACAAGAATGCAACACCGTGACAACCTCTCTTTGCAACATTGTTTCCATGGCTCCTGTCAGCAACTAGCAACATTTCCACAGCTGTGCATCCTTTCAGCTGCACCAAAGACACAAGAAGGAATCTCCCTTGGAGTGAAGGAGTCACTCCCCTGCGCCTGCAGGCACCTAAGGCAGTGATGTCCGGCTGCTGAAATCTGGTGTCCTCTGGATCTGTGAAGATTCTCCAACACAGATGGTGGTACTAAGGGGTCCTCTGGGTCCTCTCTGCCTTCTGTCCAACTTGGGAGACTGTGAGCTCTTGCCTTTTCCTCCAGGATGGAATCCCTGTGCACAGCGACTGTTGCAGCAAGCAAGGCTTGTTGACTCATGCTCCAAAGGACCTTCAGGCTCCAAGTAGCCCTGGCCCCCAGCACTCTACTTCTGCAAGGACAGTCTCCTCTGTTGCTCCTCCAGCGACGTGGGACTCCTCTTCAGGTGTGCTGCCTGGACCTCACTGCGACTTACTGTGCCTGCTGCCAGTGGGTTGCTCCTGAGGGCTCCGACTGCTTCTGCTGGCTCTCCTACCTTTTTAGGGTCAGCCCGGACTCTCCTCCAAGGGTCGAGTCCCCAGGACCTTTCTGGTCCTCTTCAGGTCTGAAAATCTCCAACAGCTCCAGTTGCATTTACTTGTGCTTGTTGGTGGTCCTCCTGACCACTGTCCCGTCTGCAATCCGGCTACCGTCACGGAACAGCTCCTAGCTGACTTCAGAGACTCCTCTGAAGCTCTTGGACTCTGCAGCTGGCCTTCAGGTATCCCGTATTAGTGAGGTGTAGTCAGTGTCTAGGAAGCCAGGCTCTCTAGAGGTAGCTGTGGATTAGCAGCGAGACATGCAAAGCTCATGAAATACCACTTATAGTCACACAGCACTTAGACACATGAATGAACCACAGTGTTACAAAAATTAAAATACTTTATTTTAGTGACACTAACACTAAAATACTAGATAGGCAATACTCCAATAGGAGGTAAGTTGCCCAACATTTGGCATATAGGTGCCCCCTTATAAGTCCCTAGTATATGGTACCCAGGGCATTGGAGGCACCAGGGGTTCCCCATGGGCTGCAACATGTATTGTGCTACCCATGGGAGCCCATGTAAAGTGTGTCTGCAGGCCTGCTTTTGCAGCATGCGTAACAAGGCGCATGCACCCTTTTCACTTCGTCACTGCACCTGGTCCCTATGAGTCACCCCTATGGTAGGCCCTCCAAGCCCAGAGAGCAGGGTGCAGGTACCTGTGTTTGAGGGCACCCCTGCATGAGCAGAGGTGCCCCCATGAACTCCTGCCCCATTTTCGTGGACTTCGTGAGTCCGGAACTACCATTTCATGTGTGTACTGGACATAGGCCACTACCGATGTCCACCTACATAATGGTAACTCCGAACCTGAGCATGTTTGGTATCAAACATGTCTGAATCATACCCGAATACTGTTTCCAGTATTGATTGTATGATTCCATGCACTCAGGGGGCTATTTAGAGGACCCCAGCATTGCTCCTGACAGCTTTCTGGGGTTTTCCGGGCAGCCCACGCTGCTGCAATCTCCAGACGATTTTCTGCTGCTTCACCAGCTCAAGCCCAGGACGGCAGAACTAAGGATTCCCTTTTGAAAATGTGTTAAATGGCTTGGGATGGGTAGCCTCCCCAAGCCACTGGTATGCTTTGAAGGGCACATTTGATGCCCTCCTTGCGTATACCAGTCTGCACCAGTTCAGGGACCTCAAGTGCCTGCTCTGGCACAAAACTGGACAATGGAAAGGGAAGTAACCACTCCCCTGTCCATCACCACCACCCCATGGGTGGTGCCCAGAGCTTCTCCAGGTGGCCACTTGATTCTGCTATCTTGAAACTAAGGTGGGCAGAGGTCCCTGGGAGCATCTGAGTGGCTAGGTGAGGTAGGTGACGTCACAGTCCCATCCTGATAGGTGGTCACCCTGCTAGGTGACCTATCCCCCTTCCTGGGCTATTTAGGGTCTCCCTCTGGGGTGGGTCTTCAGATTTGATGTGCAAGATTCCAGCAGGACTCCTCTGTATTGTTTACTTCATCTTCTGCCCACCGGGACTCCAACTGGACCCTCTAGGAACCGAGGATCTGCAACTCCAGCGACGACTCCACTCTGCAAAATAAATTGTTTCTCCAGCAACTGCAACATTTTCCTGGCTGTGAGTCCTCTGAGGGTGACGAGTCTTCAACCTGCACAAGAAGCAAGAAGGAATCTCCCTTGGAGTGAGGGAGCCACTCCACTGCATCCGCAGGCACCAACTGCAACGAAGTCCGGCTGCTTGGATCTTCTCCTGTAAAAATGCATAGATCCTTCAACACAGGTCGTGGTCTGTAGTGGTCCTCTCTTCCAGCTGTCCAACTTGGGAGACGGCAAGCCCTTGCCTTTCCTTGCATGACAGTACCCCTGTGCACTGCGACCCTTGCAACTACCAAGGCTTGTTTGTTCCTCCACCAAGGGATTTTCAGGCTCAGTGTAGCCCCCACCTCAAGCACTCATCCTTGCAAAGCACAGTCTCCTGCTCCAGCGACGTGTGACTCCTCTCCATGTGTGCTTAGTAGGCCTCACTGCGAGTCCTGTACATGCTGCCCGTGAGTCGCCTGTGGAGGCTGCATCCTCATCTTCCAACTCTCCTCAGTGCTGAGGGTCACCTCGAACTCCCCTCATTGGGTCGAGTCCCCTGGGTCTTGCTGGTCCTCTTCAGCCTTGCAAAGCCTTCTTCTCCGACTCTTGCATTTGCCAAGGCTTGTTGGTGGTTTTCCAGCACCACTGACTTACTGCATCATAACTGCCGACGTGGTACACCACTTGCATCACTTCTGGAACTCTTCTTCTGCTCCTGTGCTGCACTGCTGACTTTCTTCATCCACCATCAATGTGGCCCTGCATCCACAGAAGGGTGGGTAGTGGCTCCTGCCATGGCCGGACACTCCAACTTGAACTGGACTTGGTCCCCTTCTTTTGCAGGGCCTCTTCTGTCAGGATCCACCTTTGGTTTCTTCCAGTCTTGTCTTGGTCTTTCAGTCATTTTTCCAAAGGTCTCCTGTGGGTTTGGTAAAAAAAAAAACAGGTACTACATCTTCTCTCCTTGTCACTGGGGGCACCTTGGTACTTCCCTTTTGGGGCTCCTAGTTCCTCCCGCTCCCCTCTACTGATTCCACTTTTTTGGTTGTGGGACTGCTTTCCAATTCCACTTACTTAGTATATGGTTTGATCTTCCCTTAGGGCCTTCACGATTTCCTGTTTTACTAATTGCTATTGCTTCCTACGCTAATCACAGACTTCTGATGTGTGCATAATAATGTGTTTACTTACCTTCTATTGGAGTATATGTCTATACGTATTTAAGTAATTCTGTTACTATAATAAAGTACCTTTATTTTCGTAACACTGTGTGGTTCTTTTTTGTGTGTAAGTGCTGTGTGACAATAATGGTATTGAATAAGCTTTGTATGCCTTCTAAATAAGGCTTGGTTGCTCACCTCTAGAAAGACCTGGCTTTCTAGACACTGTCTGCATCTCATTAATAGGGGATACCTGGACCTGGTATAAGGTGATAACACCATAGGTGCTCACCACACACCAGCCCAGCTTCCTACATTGATTGCAGCAGTGGGATAAGACACTTGCAGTTGCCTTACCACTATGTCACTGATTACTTTGCACAGCAAAGACCATTTATAGCTGCTAGGTACACATTACATTTGTTGATAGGATTGCTAGTCTCCTAAGTTTGGGCAACCTAGGGGTCTAGCATAGCCCTTGCTCCAAAGCTTGGATCAAGGGCTATGCTAGACCCCTCTACGAGTATTAGAGTAGTTAGGTACATCTATGCCACTCTATCCAGAAAACGTCTTCAGTAGAGCACAGCTCTCAGGCCCCATACTCTCACTATGAGAGTCTCACCTTCCAAGAGCTTAGGGAGATGTGTGCTAGTATAAAATTGAAGTTAGGGAGAAATCCCAATAAAAGTCTGCTTCTTGGCTTACTCCTCCAAGCTGACCAGGACAATGCTGGCAGCCAGGAGGAGGAAGACTTAGAAGCTGACTCTGCAGTTCTAGACAGGGTAGATTTAGGCTACACTGGGGAGGGTCCGGAGGAACCTGAGAACACCACGGCCCTGTTAAGAGCACTGCAAGTAGTGAGAAGGGGGAATCATTTCATTCGGCCCACATTTACACCTAGAGGGTTAGTGCAGAGAATTCCCAGGAGGAGGAATACATCCTCCTTGGATAATTCCCATATCTCCTTAGTTTCTGAGGATACCCACTGCTTCACCTCAGGGGAAGATTCCTTAGACAGGTAGCTTAGGAAACCAAGGTTGGAGGAGGCCAAGCTGAGGCTGTAGCGCCATCAGCTGGGCCTAGGTAATGAGGCCTTGGCAGTGGAGAGGGAAAGACGGACAGGGTCAGGGAGGACTTCTATGATCCCAGGAACATGAGCAAGATAGTTCCCATCTTACAAGGTGGGAGATGGATCTACAAATGGTTCACTGCTTTGGAGAGGGCCTGTAAAGTTCAGAAGGTCCCCCAAAGTCAAAGGGCAGCAATCTTGTGGCTCTTCTTCTCAGACAAAGGCAGATACAAACTCCTCACTGTCAAAGCAAAACCCTCTAACAGTGCACATTTTAAAGCTGTATAATTGTCTGCATCTTCCTCTCTGACTATTGAACAATACAGGATCAAGTTCAGGGAAACCAAAATGGGAGTACTCCCAATATTGGGTAGACTTTGTGGACTGTTCTGTGAACGCTCTGGAAGGCTGCCTAAATTGGAGCAAAGTAAGTGACTGCCAGGGCTAATAAAATCTGATTTTGAAAGAGCACATTTGGAACAACTGTATATCTGATCGGCTGCATCAGTACCTGGTGGACTATGATCTGACCTCTCCTCAAGAATTGGGAAATAAGGCAGACAAGTGGGTCCTCACCAGGATGGGTAGGAAATCTCATGCAGGAGGCAACCACAAGACGAAGGAAGCAGGTAAGCATCATGATAAGGATGGGGACAAAGACAAACAAAATGAGTCTTCATCAGGCCCACAAAACTCCTCTGGGGGTGGGAATAAATCCTCTTCCTCCAACTTTAAAAAGCCTTGGTGCTACATGTGTAAAAACAAAGGCCATAGGGCAGGAGGCAGCTCCTGTCTTAAGAAAGGCACCAAGCCCCCCATTACTACTAACACCACTTCTTCTCCTAGTGCCCCTAGCAATAGCAGTAGTGGTGGGAACAACAATAACAGTAGTCAGTCCAAAAGTGTAGCTGTACTCATCTTGGGGACTGTATTGGGATCTGGGCTAGTCAGAAAGACCACTGAGGCTGTGTTGGTCTCCGATGAGGGCATTGACTTTGCCACCCTAGCTGCCTGTCCCCTTAATATGGGTAAGTACAGGCAGCATCCCCTAATCAATGGTGTTGAGGCTGAGGCCTACAGGGACACAGGTGCCAGTGTCACTATGGTGACTGAAAAACTGGTGTCTCCTGAACAACACCTACTTGGTCACACTTACTAAGTGACTGATGCTCATAATAAAACTTTGTGCCAACCCTTGGCAGTTTAATGATTTCAGCTGGGGGAGAGAGAGGGGGCCGGGGGTGTGCGGGGGTTCCTGCCCCCCAAAAAAGTTGTAGTATCCTCTGATATACCTGTAGAATGGCGGTTAGGTAACAACTTGGAGACTTCAGCGTGGGCTGAAGTGGAGGCCCATGCAGCAATGCTGGGAATTCCTGGGCATATCTTTGCCCTCATCAGAGCACAGGCAAAGAAACAAAAACAAAACAAAAGAACAAGGAACCCTGGAGCCTGGAACAATGGCCCAGGAGGCTTCTAAGCAAAAGGGCAGGAAGGGCAAAAAGGTACCCTCTGCTCCAATCTCCAGTAAGGATTCAACTCCTGAGGGAAAATAATCTACTCCTTGGGTAGAACCTATACCAGAGGAGCTCCATAATGATACAGCTGAGCTCTTGGGTGCAGGGGGGGGGCACCAGTAAAGAACTCGATAAACAACAAACCTGTCCCACACTGGAGAGCTTAAGGTAGCAAACTGCAGCACAAGAGGCAGGGGATATCAGTGGCACCCATAAGGTGTACTGGGATAACAGCCTCCTATACTCAGAAGCACAGAAGCAAGGGGGAACCTAAACCTGGTGTCACCAGGAGACTGGTTATCCCTCTGAAGTTTAGGGAGTTCTTGTTAATTTTAACACGATATCCCCCTTGCAGGCTACTGGGAGCAAAGCAAAACTTGGGACAGGCTTGTCCCTCACTTTCACTGGCCCCATATGTCAGAAGACACCAATAAGTGTTGCCGCTCCTGTGTCACCTGGCAAGCCAGTGGCAAGACTGGTGGCACCCCAAAGGCCCCTTTAATTTCACGCTTTGAGAGGGTTGTGGTGGATATCCTTGGCCCCCTGGACCCTCCATCAGCCTCTGGTCATAGATTCATCCTGGTGGTGGTGGACCATGCCACCAGATACCCAGAGGCTTTTCCTCTTAGGACTACTACAGCTCTGGCAGTGGCCAAAGCCCTCCTGGGAATTTTATCCAGGGTGGGCTTCCCAAAAGAGGTGGTATCAGACAGGGGTGCAAACTTCATGTCTGATTACCGAAGAGCCAAGTGGAAGGAGTGTGGTGTAACTTATAAATTCACCACTCCTTACCATCCACAAACACTTGAACTAGTTGAGAGGTTTAACAAAACTGTCAAAGTTATGATAATGGGACTCTCTGAAAAACTCAGGAGGAAATGTGCTTGCCTTCTCTTTGCCTATAGGGAGGTTCCTCAGAAAGAAGTGGGCTAGAGACCCTTTCACTTCTGTGTGGACACCCTGTTAGTAGTCCCCTTGCTCTTGTGAAAGAAGGCTAAGAGCAATTTTTCAAGCCTCCAAAACAAGATATTGTGGGCTTGTACAGGGCCTCAGATCGAGGAGGCTTCCATGAAGAGGGCTTCCAAAAATCTCCTGGCCAGCCAAGAGTTACAGAAAGAATGTTATGAGCAGAAGGCTGTACTGACTGTTTACCAACCAGGATCGAAGGTGTGGGTCCTGGACCCTGTGGCTCCCAGGTCACTCCAAGACAAATTGAGTGGACCACACACTATTGGGGAGAAAAAGGGTGAGGTCAGCTACCTGGTTGACATAGGCACTCCTAGATGTCCTCCCAGGATGCTTCATGTGAACTGCCTGAAGCCCTACTATGAGAGGTCTGGCATGACCTTGCTCTTGGCACCTGATGAAGGCTGAAGAAGAGAGTGACCCTCTCCCTGACCGCTTCTCCCCAATACAACAGATGGCTCAGTAGCTAGGGTTGTACTTGCAGATTGCCTCTGAGTCACAAAAAGATGACTGCAGAAACCTCCAGGGACAGTTCTCTGAACTGTTCTCCCTGACAACTGGTCAGACTACATGGTGCGAACACACCATTGACACAGGTGACAGCCTGCCTGTTAAAAGTAAACTTTACAGGCAACCTGATCCTGTAAGGGAGTGTATCAAGTCTGAGGTACCAAAGATGCTGGACCTCGGAGTTATAGAGCCCTCTGACAGCCCCTGGGCTAGTCCTGTGGTTCTTGTCCTAAAACCACACTCCCAAAATGGTAAAATGGAGATGAGGTTTTATGTGACTACAGGGGTCTTAATACTGTAACTAAAACAGATGCTCATTCTATCCCAACGGTAGATGAGATCATAGATACTTTGGCTTCTGCCAAGTATCTGAGTACTTTTGACCTGACTGCTGGCTATTGACTAAGTTGTCAGAAGATGCTAAGCCAAAAATCGCACTCTCCACTCCTAGTAGGCACTATCACTTCACTGTGATGCCCTTTGGATTAAAGAATGCATCCGGCACATTATAAAGTTCTCCAAAGGCCTGGAAAGCTTCAGTGCAGCTTATCTTGATGATATAGCTGTCTTCAGCTCCAACTGAGAGGACCACCGGGTCCACCTTAGAAATGTATTGGAGGCCCTGCAGACAGCAGGCCTCACTAGCAAGTCCTCAGATTGCCAAATAGGGCAGGGAAAAAGTAGTTTATCGGGCCACCTAGTTGGTGGAGGCCAAATCCAACCACTACAGGGCAAAATCCAGACTATTCTGGATTGTACTGCCCCTACCACACAAACCCAAGTCAGAGCCTTCTTAGGCCTGACAAGGTACTACAAGAGGTTAATTAAGAACTATGACTCCATTGTAGCCCCTCTAAATGACCTCACCTCTGAAAGGATGCCCAAGAAAGTTTTGTGGACAGCTTGCTGCCAAAAAGCTTTTGATGACCTTAAACAGGCTATGCGCTCTGCTACTATATTAAGAAGCCCAGACTACTCCAAGCAATTTATTGTGTAGACAGATGCTTCTGAGGTAGCGATAGGGGCAGTACTCTCTCAACTGAACGAAGAGGGACAAGATCAACCTGTAGCTTTCATTAATAGGAGGTTGACCCCCAGGGAAAAGCATTGGTCAGCCATAGAGAGGGAGGCATCTTCTGTGGTCTGGGCTTTGAAGAAGCTGAGACCATCTTTATTTGCAACTCTCTTCCTTCTTCAAACAAACCTCAAGCCCCTCTTACGGTTAAAACAGATGACGGGTGGAGCGTGGCTTGGGGCATCAAGATGGCAGTCACGCTCTGTGCTCTGGACCCCTCTGTCATTTGCCACCATCCAAGGCCCTGCTCAGCACCCTTAATCCCCTAACTAATGGTGCTACATTTCAGGAATGAGGTAGAGTTTGATTGAAGGTGAACCACTCTCCTGGGATCCATTGGAGACCGCATATCAGAAGGCCCAGGTGTGGCAGCACACATGATGGTGGCGGCGGCTCGGATGAGCTACAGTGAAAACAGCCATGTAGTGGCGCAGGGAGACAGGTGACTGAGCCGCCGTGCTGATGACCCCAGGAGGAAGAGAACCTGGCTGGGGCCTTGCGGGAGAGTCTGCTGGCGAGGCGAGGATCGCGGCAGACACCTGGGGAGTTATGATCCTGCGATGCTCCTGTGGACCCACACAAGGGGTGTCCACCCTACCAGGCCTGGAGGCGATCCGAAGGAGTAAGTGAAGGGACGAGGCGTGGCATGGGCTCTCTTGGAAGAGTACAAAGGTGTGGGGAGGTGCGGTGAGAGAGGACCCGGTGGAGGAAGGGGTATAATGCTGATGCTGGCTGGGAACCTGAAGTGCCTAGGAGGAACACTGGTGTAAGAGTCTGGCGGAGGAAAGAAGGAGAGGTGGCACAGGGGGAGAATTGAAATTAGCCCTGTGAATGACTATACTGGGCCACCTGGGCTCAGAAAGATTTCAGCATTGTGAGCAGGGAGTGCGCAGCCTGGGAGTGTGACAACGGGCTAGGTTGAAAATCCGAAAAGGGTGGAGAAAATCAATTTGACATTGCATCTGGGGCACAGGCTGACACGAGTGGAGCTAGAGATGCCAATAACCTGTTCATTAGCCCGGTAGGGAGGCTGGTGGGAATGAAAGGGCTCGACATATCCTGTAGTCTCACCCGTGACGGCAGATAGCGACCTGGAGTGACCGGTGTGACGGACCAAAGTTGTGTAGCCCCCGAGGCTGTATGCCAGCGAACCTCTGGAGAAACCTGTGGTGGAAAGCCCCTGCTGGCGGTAGAGGCTGGGAACTTGACACCATATTTTGACCGGAATAGGTGGTGGATCTACAATGGGGAAAGACAAACAGCCGAAGTTGCCCCCCACCCAGCCACACATTGACAGGTACACTGCTCCTGGGGGAGCTCATGGAGATACTAATGGAGTTTCTTCGGCCACCGGTACAGGAGATGCGGACAAAATTCTTCACGCAATACAGGCTTCCCAGGCAGCTGTAGAGAGCAAGGTTGGAGAGATATGGGTTGATGTGACCTTGCTTCACCAGGACTTGAGAGGTGCTATCACCCCTGTGACAGAAACGGAGAATGGTGTGTCTGTGGTGGAAGACGAAGTTATGGTCTAATGTTAACCGTTTCCTCACTAGAGCACACAAACTTCAATAGCTCACCAAAGATCCGGAAAATCGATCAAGGCACAACAATCTGAGATTCGTGGGCTTCCCTAAAAGGACTGATGGGTCACGGGCGGTGGACGTCTTAGAGACTTGGCTGAAGTCGTGGATGCCACAAGACAAACTGTCTTTGTGGTTTGCGGTGGAGCGCACTCAGGTCCCTGTCATCTAGCCCGGACCCCCCCCCCTTCCCCAGCAACACCTAGAGCTATAATAGCTTGTTTTCTTTAATTTTTGAGACCAAGACTGTATCCTACAAGAGGCTCGCCGCCAAGGAGACGCCCATTTTCAAAATGCAAAGATTTTGATCTTTCCTGACTATTCCAGGTGGTGGGCGGGCACTCCTACAAACCGTTAAAGCAAAAGCTAAGGTTGCTCAAGATCACCTACATGCTTCTCTTCCTTGCCCGCCTAAAGGTACTACACACTAGCAAAGCTCATTTTTTTTAGACTCCCACTGCGACCTGGGAGAGGGCGACGGAGGAACGTCGTCTTCAGCGGGATAGGTATGCCACCTCCTTATTTGAGAGACCCACAACATGCTCAAATGGAGCCCAGGAGCCAAAACCTGGAAGACTGAAGAGATCCCGCACACCGTCCCGCAGGCAGTGGGCCGGAGATGGCCCTTCGTCCTGCTCGCAGAGCTTGGAAGCATCTGAGCCACAGTCGGTGCAGCACAGAACTGTCATCAATACCACAGGAAAGGGAAGGCGAGAAGGAAAAACAACAGCAGGGAGAGAGACTGAGCCAGTCACCATTAGTGTTAACGAGAAGCATCAGAGCAGCTAACAGTGTACTGGCTGAGCAGGTGATCCTGATATATGGAGGGGTCAAACTGTGTTTTAGTTACTGGTTGGAGAACATGGGGCGACAGATGCTTCTGGTTGTGAGGGGGAAGTGTAGGGTGGGGGGGTGTTTGGAAAGGTAGGGAGACATTTGAATGTAAGATTGTTGTTGTGCTGTTGAGGTTTATTTGTTTTAATTGTCACGCAGATAGACTTTCCCAGGGATATCAGAGGGAACTCTGGTTAGTTCAAGGAGAAATGAGGTATATTACAAGGCAGTACGTTAGACTTGCAGACGCTTCACATGGCATCGGTTAAGGTGATCTCCTGGACAAAATTAAATGGGTTGCTGTACTCCGCCACATGCAAGGGCTTCATCCATCTGTTCTATTTCTACAGGAGACACACTTATTGGGCACGTCTTGTCACTTCTTGGTTCGTTATGGGTTTGATTGGGTCTATAATGCGAGTTTCATGTACAGCTCCCGGGGGTGGCAATATTAATACGAAGGGGAGTTCCCATGGTCGTGCATCAAACATGGCTGGACCCACAGGGCAGATATGTAGCGTTGGTAGGTATGGTGTGGGGACACCTTTTGAACTTGTGTATTGATGCACCCCCCCACGGCTCTTAATTGCTTTCTGGAAGAGTTGGCGACGGTGGTTCTTCAGATGCCCCCTAGATGCATGATCATTGGAGGCGACATCAATGCAGTTCTAGATCCAGTGGTAGATACTACGGGTAAAGTCAGTGTACTCGCGGTCGCATTTGGGTTACACCGGTACGCCGGTTGGATTGGCAGATGATATTTGGCCATTTGAAGTTTACAACACGGACACTGTGACTACTCTTGTGAGATTACTTGCAGTTTGACTCTGATAACTGATGTTGGAACTCTATTGTTTTTGAGGGATTTTGTTACATTACGATGTTTCTAACTTTTGAGCCTTTTGGGATTATGGTCCCGTGACGAAACACGTGTTGGCTCCGTTGCATTTCAAGACTTAATGTGTATCTCGAATCATTCATGTGGAACCTTAAGGATCAGATTCTGTGGTGATTGTATCCCTAGGAGGACTTTCCTCTCTAATAAACTTCAAGTAACTCGTTGATACACATGGACTATTTGTATGACTTGATTGTTTTTGGTGTAATTTTTCCACCACATTATCTGTTTGTATATGTACATATCCTTACTGTAATTTTTGTTCAGTGCCTCACATAGGTATTTTGATACTACGGGTAAAGCCTCAGGGGAGAGATTTCCATGCTCAGCGTCCCTGAGACAATGGATGTCAAACTTGAGACTGTGTGAGGTCTGGAGGACCTGTAACCTCCGTTCCAAGCAGTACACCCACACTTCTGCAGCACATCATATGCAGGCACATATTGACATGGTCTTTATGCCGGCGGCTGATCTCCCCAGGGTTCAGCAGATCCAGGTGCTCGCTCAGGGTATGTCAGATCATGCCCCGGTTCTCCTGGTCATTGGTTCGCCATCCAGACACAGCGTCCTTTGTGGCGCCTCAACGCCTGACTTTTACAGAACGGGAAATAGGCTGCGAACCTGAGGGAAGAAACTGTCTAATACTTTGAGCTTAATGATGGGATGGGGCATATGAAAGCAATGCTGTGGGATGCTGGAAAGGCCATGATACGGGGCTGAGCTAAGGCCTTCATCCGAGCGAGAGAGAGCTGGGCAAGTCCACATCCCCCGAGTGGAGGCCAGGGTGCTTCAATTGGAAAGGAACATGGAGCAGGAAGGACAGAGAGCAACAAGCATGCTCTGAGCCTGGTGAGGGAGGAACAAGGGCACAATCATTGGATGCAGCGAAACAGTTATGACGTGCATCACAGGTGAGGATATATGGCTGGGGGGATAAGAATAGTAAACTGTTATACTGACTGATCACAAAACCTATGGAGGGACGGGTAATACCAGAGGTGGCCCATAAAACAGGGGTGTCTCTCATTACTCCTGCTGGGATAGCGGCTGCGTTTGCAAAGTACAATGCTACGCTATATGCTGCAGCCCCTAGGCCCCAGGTGGAGGTAGAGGAGCCACTGTTAAACAAACTGACCCTGCTGAGAATTCTGGAGCAGGAGCGGAAGGTATTGGAGCGACCTATATCACTAGAAGAGATAGGTGACGTCATCTCAGCCTTAAAGGCCAGGAAAACAGGTCCAGATGGGTATCCCACAGAATTGTATTCTATGTTTAAAGACCTCTTGGTGCCTCGGCTGCTTAACTTGTATAAGGAGTCACAGGAAGTGGGCGTTGTTCCGTATAATTTAGTTCAAGCTACCATAGTGGCCCTGCGAAAGACAAAGCTACCTTCCTTATGTGCAGATTATAGACAAATATCACTGATCAATGGGGAGCTGAAGATATTTGCGACGGTGTTGGTGAACCGTCTGCAAAAGGTTCTAGGATGTTTTGTTCACCCAGATCAGTTTGGGTCCATGCCCAACCACAGTACTAGACATTGTGTAAGGAGGCTGAAGGTTGCGCTGGCACATAGGCATATCCTTCTAGGACCCCTAGCTCTGGTATTAATAGATTTTGAGAAGGTGTTCAACACCGTCGACTGGCAATATTTAAGACAGGTGCTCATTAAAGCGGGTTTTGAAACATGGTAGACCTACTATATTGCAGCCCGAAGGCAAGGGACAGTGTCGGAGGCGTTTCCTATCTTTAGGAGAATGAGGCAGGGATGCCCATTGTTCCCTCTTCTCTTTGCTTTGGTCATTGAACCATTGGTGTGCATGCTCCGAAGAGTTCCATTGGTGATAGATTGGTGCTGGACTCGGGGTGAGGAGGATTGTGTAGCAATGTACGTGGATAATGTGGTGTTGTATCTTTCCAATCCGACGTAGTGTGGGCCCAGATGTCTCTATCTCTTGCAGCTGTTTGCAAAAGCGTCCGGGTTGGTGATCAATCCAAAGAAATCACTATTGGTTCTGCTGACTGGGCCACGGGAGGCAATTGAGTGGCAACCTGAGTTGCCCATAAGACGACTTACTTTTACCTATTTGGGAAATTAAAATAGCACTGGAACCATCCCTTATATAGGCGCTGAACATCACGCCTCTTGTGAATAGTCAGGGCAGACTTGAAGAGGTGGCAAGCGCTACCCTTAATATTCTGGGACGTATTTCTCTATTTAAAATGTTGGTGTTGCCACACTTCCTTTATAGTCTTCAAAATCTCCCCATACAGTTATCGTCCCAGTGGTTCAGAGAGATGGGCACATTGGCCAATGTCTTCCTCTGGCAAAATAAGAGAAGATACCTTAGTAGAGATAGCTGTCAGCGAAACACATACGAAGGAGGGATGGGAATGTCTAATATACACTACTACTACTACTACCTGGCTTCCGAGGCTCTCGTGCTCCACAACTGGCTCTTAGTGGGGCTGGGCAGACCCAGCCTATTGGCTAGAACTAGTGACCTTGGGGCTGAAATGGCTCATTGATCATCTATATGGTGGCTCAGTATCACACAATATCCCAGAAGTGACTAGGATGGTGTTCATGCAGCGGATGGAGGCGCAGTCCCGCACCTGGTGGTGGATGAAGCTGATGCATCAAACTCCGTTGTGGCGGGGGACCTGCTTGGGAGAGGTAAGCGCACTAGAGGGATTTTCACGATGGGACGCGATTGGCAAAACTGCGCTTGGGGATGTGTGGTCCGAGGACCATATGCAATCCTTCCAGGAACTCCAAGAAGGGTACAAGATGTCACACACACACACACACACACACAGTTCCATAAATATTTTCAGTTGCGGCATGCACCAAAATGCCACGTACCCGAGGCTACCTCAGCCCCTGAATTCAGCCCCATGGAAGCAAGGATGATTGGGAATTGGGCAAATGGGAAATCTCCCAAATCTACTGTTCAATTGTATTAAACGCCTCCGAGGCACTTCACCCCCTGAGATCCAGATGGGAAGCCTGGGGTGGGACCAATGGATGAGGAGGACTGGCGGGATGCCTTAATGGCACCGCAAGTGATTGCCATATCAACTAAATTGAGACTGGTGCAATTGTATTACCTGCACTGTGCGTACTTAACCCCAATTCGAATGTATCATGCTGGGCTCCGGTCCAAGCCCCAATGTGGGCGCTGAGATGGATCCCCAGCAGACTTCTTTCACATGGTGTGGTCTTGTCCCATCATTGTACACTATTGTGGACAGGTGTTGTCAGAACTCGCTACGGTGGTGGAACATGCTCTGGGACTGTCTCCAGTGATGGTCTTACTGGGAGTGATGGAGGGGACGGGAGGCTCCCGAGCAGATAGACAATTGGTGAGCACAGCCCTTCTGGTAGCAAAGAGGGACATTGCAAGACAATCGACGATGTCCAGCCCCCTTATGATTGCACAATGGAAGAGGGGAGTGGACTGGTGTGCCACTTTACGAGACAAGAGGATGCCCACAGAAATACAGTAGAATCTGGTCCAAATGGACTGGCGACCAAGGAGCTGACGTGGTAGGCAACCTGCAGATCAGTTATACATGTGTGCTACTGACATGAATATGAGCCTCACTTGTAGGGACTGTTTTGGGGTGGCTGGGTATGCTGGGAACACAGTTATATGTAAGGCTGTATCATTCCTGTTGTGTGATAAATGTGATTTTTGCATACCAATAAATTTGGTTAGCAAACAAAAAAAAGATGAAAGGTGCAAATACCAAACTTTTGAGGTGGTCCATATCCTTACAGGGAATTGGCTATACAGTGGTACATAGACCTGGGAGAAACCACTTCAATGCAGATTGACTCTCCAGATATTTCCGCTTAGACAATGAAGACTCAGCTAGGCAAGGTTAACCTTATTGTCATTTGTTTTTGTGTTGGGGGGTGGTTATGTGGGACAGTACCCTCTTTTTGGCATGGTTACCCCCACTGTTTGCCTGCAGTCAGTGAGTTTTGACTGTGTTCACTGGGATCCTGCTTACCAGGACCCCAGTGACTGTGCTCTCCACCTCTAAATTTGGTTGCTCAGGACTTGGTCTTCCCCATCTAAGTCCCTAGTATATGTTACTTAGGTACAGTAGGAAAGTGCCCTCTTTCTTAGCATGGTTACCCCCATTTTCTGCCTGTTGTCAGTGTGTTTGACTGTGTCTACTGGGATCCTGCTAAGCAGGACCCCGTTGTTATGCTCTCCTTTCTAACTTGGTATCTGTACCTTTTTCTTCTCACAATTGGCATACTTGTCCCCCCATGTAAGTCCCTAGTATATGGTACCTAGGTACCCAGGGCATTGGAGTTTAAGGGCCTCCCTATGGGCTGCAGTAGTTATTCTGCCACCCATAGGGAGCCCATGCAAGGGTTCTTCAGACCTGCCATTGTAGTCTGCGTGAAATGGGTGCATTCAACCGTTTTCACTACAGGTCACTGCACTAGGTCACCCCTGTGGTAGGCCAGGCTGCAGGTACCTGTGTGTGAGGGCACCCCTGCCCTAGCAGAGGTTTGTCACCTGCCCCCCCCCCCTCCCCCCCCCCCCCCTCCCTCCCTCTACATAATAGTAACTCCGAACCAGGGCATGTTTGGTATCAAACATGTCGGAATCATACCCCAGTACTGTTGCAAGTATTAGAAGTATGATTCCATGCACTCTGGGGGCTCCTTAGAGGACTTCCAGCATTGCTACCACCAGTCTTACAGGGTTTTCTGGGCAGCCCAGGCTGCTGCCACCCCTCAGACAGGTTTCTGCCCTCCTGCTGCTTGCTCTGATCAAGCCCAGGAAGGCAGAACAAAGGATTTCCTTTGGGAGAGGAAGGTAGCACCCTCTCCCTTTGGAAATAGGTGTGACTGGCTTGGGAGTGGTAGCCTCTCAAGCCACTGGTATGCTTTGAAGGGCATGTTTGGAGCCCTCCATGCATAAATCAGTCCACGCCGGTTCAAGAACCTCCAGTCCGTGCTCTGGTGCGAAATTGGACAATGGAAAGGGGAGTTGCCACTCCCCTGTCCATCACCACCCCAAGGGTGGTGCTCAGAGCTCCTCCAGAGGGTCCCTGGATTCTGCCATCTTGTTTCCAAGGTTGGCAGAGAACTCTGGGAGCATCTGAGTGGCCAGGCCAGGCAGGTGACATCAGAGCCCCCTCCTGATAGGTAGTCACCTGGCTAGTTGACCAAGTCCCCTTTTCGGGGCTATTTAGGTTCTCTCTCTTGGGTGGGTCCTCATATACGGCTTGCAAGGCTTCAGCAGGATTCCTCTGCAACCTCCACTTCGACTTCAGGCCACTGGAACTGCAACTGGACCCTCCAGGAACCGACAACGCTGCAACCCATCAAAAAGACTCTTCTACAACATTGTTTCCACGGTTCCTTCCAGCATTGCAACATTCACCCGGCTATGCAGCCTCAGAAGACAGCAGCTCTTCAGCCTGCGCAAGAAGAAAGAAGGAATCTCCCTCTCCCTTGGAGCGAAGGAGTCGCTCCCCTGCATCCGTAGGTACCTACTGCCTGCATGGATCTCCTCTACTCCTCAGCTTTGTGGATCCTGCGTCATGAGGGGTGGTCTGGAGTACTCCTCTTGGTCCTCTCTGCCAGCTATCTAACTTTGGTGGAGGTAAGCCCTTGCCTTCTCACGCAGGACAGTACCCCCTGCACCACGTCTCTTGCAGTTGCCAAGGCTTGTTTGCATCTCCTCCAAGGGATCTTCAGGCGACGTGTAGCTCCAGTCCCCAGCTCTCATTCCTGCGACGCTCAACCCTCTGCTTGGTTGTCCTGCGGCGTGGGATCCTTTTCTGTAGTTCTGCATAGTCTCCTACGACTTCTGTGTCCCCCGTCCTATGGGACTCCTGTGGGTGCTGCCTCTGTTCCTGTGGACTCTCTGCAATGCTGAGGGTCCCCTATGACTCCCCATCCTGGGTTGAGTCCTCCTGGGCCTTGCTGGCCCCGGCAGCACCACTTTTCCACTAACCGCAAGTATGCTTTTGCCAAGGCTTGTGGTGGAAGTCCTGCATTGACGCCCGTCTGCAATCCTCACTCCAGCATGAGACACCTTCTACATCCATCAGGAACTCTTCTCCGGCTCCAGGGCTGCAGTGCTGACCTGTTCTTCCCCACCGTCGACCAACTCCTGCAAATATAGCTGGGTGGGTGGTAGCTCCTACTCCTCCTGGACTCCACTGTGACTTTTGGACTGGTCCCCACAGGTGGTCTTCTCTAGGAATCCACTGCTGGTTTCTTGCAGTCTGGTCTGGGTGTCTTCTTCTTTTCCTCTTTTTGGGTGGTTTGGGGACATTCCAGGGATTTACTCCTGCTTTCCTGGTCCCTGGGGGGGTCCTGCGTTACTTGCATCTGTGGTTTTCTAGTTCTCCCACCTCCCCTCTACACACTCCACTTACCTAGCTGGGGGTCATGTGTTTGCATTTCATTTTTTTTGTATATGGTTTGGGCTCCCCCTAGGGTCACTATTGGTTATTGGTATTTGCACTGTTTTCTAACCTTTTTTATGCCTGTTTCTGACTACAGGTATATATATTTGGTGTATTACTTACCTCCTAATGGAGTATTTTGTGGTTTTGTGTTACAACAATAAAGGTACTGTATTTTTAAAAAGTGCTGTGTAACTACAGTGGTATTGTAAGTCATCCCAATGGCAGGCCCTTATAGCCCAGAGGACAGGCTGCAGGTACCTGTATGTGAGGGCACACCTGCATGAGCAGAGGTGCCCCTACGAACTCCAGTTCCACATCCCTGGACTTCGTATGTGCGGGGAAGCCATTTTACCCGTGTACTGGACATAGTACTACAGCTACATAATTGTAACTCCGAACCTGGGCATGCTTGGTATCAATTATGTCTGAATCCTACTCCAGTTGCCAGTATTAGTTGTATGATTCCATGCACTCTGGGTGCTCCATAGAGGACCCTCAGAATCACTCCTACCAGTCTTCTGGGGTTTTCCATGCATCCTGTGCTGCTGCCACCCCTCAGACAGGTTTCTGCCCTCCTTCTGCTTGACCAGCTCAAGCAGAGGAAGGCAGAAAAAATAATTACCTTAGGGAGAGGGAGGCAACACCCTCTCCCTTTGGAAATAGGTGTTGTAGGACGTTAGCTCTGTTTATACTATTTCAAAGTAAGAAATAGTGTGCACAGAGTCCAAGGGTTCCCCTTAGAGGTAAGATAGTGCCAAAAGTAGATAATTCTAATGATCTATTTTGTGGTAGTGTGGTCGAGCAGTGGGCTTATCAGAGGGTAGTGTTAAGCAATTGTTGTATACACACACAAGCAATAAATGAGGAACACACACTCAAAGACTTACTCCAGGCCAATAGGTTTTTATATTGAAAAATATATTTTCTTAGTTTATTTTAAGAACCACAGGTTCAGGATTTATATTAAACACTGTAAATGTAAGGTACTTCACTTAGATACTTTAGGAACTTTGAATGAAAGCAATATCATGTACAGTCTTTGTAGAAATGGCAATAAGCTATTTTCAAAGTGGACACAGTGCAAAAATTAACAGTTCCTGGGGGAGGTAAATAAAGGTTAGATTAGGAGGTGAGTAAAACACTTACAAGTCTCAGTTCTGGGGCATAGGCAGCCCACCGCTGGGGGTTCAAGGCAACCCCAAAGTTACCACACCAGCAGCTCAGGGCCGGTCAGGTGCAGAGGTCAAAGAGGTGCCCAAAACACATAGGCACCATTGGAGAACAGGGGTGCTCCGGTTCCAGTCTGCCAGCAGGTAAGACCAGGGGGGTTTTGTAGAGCACTGGGGGGACACAAGTAGGCACACAAAACACACCCTCAGCGGCACAGGGGCGGCCGGGTGCAGTGTGCAAAGCAGGCGTCTGGTTTCAGGTAGGAAACAGTGGAGGGACCCGGGGGTCACTCTAGGGGTGCAGGCAGGCACAGGGGTCTTCTTGGGACAGCCACCACCAGGGCAAAGCAGAGGGTCGGCTGGGGGTCACTCCTGCGCTGATATTCGGTTCCTTCAGGTCCTGGGGGCTGCGGGTGCAGTGTTGGTTCTAGGCGTCGGTCCCTTGTTACAGGCAGTCGCGGTCAGGGGGAGCCTCTGGATTCTCTCTGCAGGTGTTGCTGTGGGTGCCCAGGGGGGTCGTCTCTGGTTACTCACGGGCTTGCAGTCGCCGGGGAGTCCTCCCTGAGGTGTTTGTTCTCTGGATATCGAGCCGGGGAAGTCGGGTGCAGAGTGTGAAGTCTCACGCTTCCAGCGGGAAGTGTGCAGTCTTTGAAAGTTGCTTCTTTGTTGCAAAGAAGTAGCTGGTCTTGAACAGGGCCGCTGTTCACTGGAGTTTCTTGGTCCTTTAGTCCAGGGCAGTCCTCTGAGGTTTCAGAGGTCGCTGTTACCTGTCGGATGCGTCGCTGGACCAGGTTTTTGAAGTTGGAGACAGGCCGGTGGGGCTGGGGCCAAAGCAGTTGTCGTCTTCCTCCTTCTCTGCAGGCTTGTAGGTCAGCAGTCCTTCTTGTTTCTTCAGGTTGCAGGAATCTGATTTCCTGGGATCTGGGGAGCCCCTAAATACTGAATTTAGGGGTGTGTTTAGGTCTGGGAGGGCAGTAGCCAATGGCTACTGTTCTTGAGGGTGGCTACACCCTCTTTGTGCCTCCTCCCTGTGGGGAGGGGGGCACATCCCTGTTTCTATTTGGGGAATCCTCTAAACTCAAGATGGAGGAGTTCTAAATGCAGGGGTCAACTCAGCTCAGGACACCTTAGGAGCTGTCCTGACTGGTGGGTGGTGACTCCTTGTTTTTCTCATTATCTCCTCCAGCCTTGCCGCCAAAATTGGGGGCAGTGGCCGGAGGGGCGGGCATCTCCACTAGCTGGGATGCATGGGGCGCTGTAACAAAAGGGGTGAGCCTTTGAGGCTCACCGCCAGGTGTTACAGTTCCTGCAGGGGGAGGTGAGAAGCACCTCCACCCAGTACAGGCTTTGTTCCTGGCCACAGAGTGATAAAGGCACTCTCCCCATGTGGCCAGCAACATGTCTGGTGTGTGGCAGGCTGGCAAAAAACAGCCTACACTGGATGTCGGGTATGTTTTCAGGGGGCATCTCTAAGATGCCCTCTGGGTGAATTTTACAATACATTCCACACAGGCATCAGTGTGCATTTATTGTGCTGAGAAGTTTGATACCAAACTTCCTAGTTTTCAGTGTAGCCATTCTGGAACTGTGGAGTTCGTGTTTGACAAACTCCCAGACCATATACTCTTTTAGCTACCCTGCACTTACAATGTCTAAGGGTTTGCTTAGACACTGTAGGGTCATAGTGCTCATGCACATATGCCCTCACCTGTGGTATAGTTCACCCTGCCTCAGGGCTGTAAGGCCTGCTAGAGTGGTGACCTATCTATGCCACAGGTAGTGTGAGGTTGCCATGGCATTCTGAGGGGAGTGCCATGTTGACTCAGTCATTTTCTCCCCACCTGTACACACAAGCTGTAAGGCTGTGCTGAGTGTGGGGTCCACAGGGTGGCATAAGCCATGCTGCAGCCCTTAGAGACCTTCCCTGGCATCAGGGCCCTTGGTATCAGGGGTACCAGTTACAAGGGACTTACCTGAGTGCCAGGGTTGTGACAATTGTGGAGACAAAGGTACAGGTTAGGGAAAGGACACTGGTGCTGGGGACTGGTTAGCAGGGTCCCAGCACACTTTTAAATCATAACTAAGCATCAGCAAATGCAAAAAGTTAGGGGGTAACCCTGCCAAATAGGCATTTCCTTACAGGTATTATATGGCTTGGGAGGGGTAGCCTCCCCAAGCCAATGATATGCTTTGAAAGTGCCCTCCTTTCCAGCAGTCCAAGGATCCCCGGTCCCTGCTCTGGGGCGAAACAGGACAATGGAAAGGGGAGTGAGCACTCCACTGTCCATCACCACCCCAGGGGTGGTGCCCCGTATTCCTCCAGGTGTTCACTTGGTCCTGCCATCTTGAATCTACAGTGAACAATGGCCCCTGGGAGCATCTAAGTAGCCATGTCAGGCATGTGAAGTCACAGCCACCTCCTGATAGGTGGTCACCCTGCTAGGTGACCAATACCCCTTCCTGGGCTATTTAGGATCTCCTTCCGGGGTGTGTCTTCAGATTCGATGTGCAAGACTCCAGAAGGACTCCTCTGCATCGTTTACTTCATCTTCTGGCCACCGTGACTGCAACTGGACCCTCCTGAATTGACAAGCTGCAACTCCAGCGACGACTGCTTTGGAACCTTGTTTCTCTGGTTCCTTCCAGCAACTGCAACATTTCCCTGGCTGTGCATCCTCTGAGGCAAGAAGGAATCTCCCTTGGAGTGAAGGAATCACTCCCCTACATCCACAGGCACCAGCTGCAGCGACGACAGGCGGTGTGGATCCTCTCTCCGGAACTGCATGGATCCTGCATCACAGGTGGTCTGGAGTGGTTCCCTTGGTCCTCTCTACCAGCTTTCCAGCTTGGGAGACTGTAAGCCCTTGCCTCTCCTTGCAGGACAGTACCCCTGTGCACCGAAGCTCTTGCAGCTACCAAGGCTTGTTTGTTCCTCCTTCAAGGGATCTTCAGGCTCCTTGTGGCCCCAGGCCTCCATCCAGCACTCTTTCCTGCAAAGCACAGTCTCCTGCCTGCTGGTCCAGCGAAATTGGACTCTTTTCTAGGTGTGCTGGGTGGGCCTCAACGCGACTCCTGTGCCTGCTGCCTGTGGGTCACCTGTGGAGTCTGCCTCCTCTTCTTGTGACTCTCCCAGCTGCTGAGGGTCACCTCAGACTCCTCTCCTTGGGTTGAGTTCCTTGGGCCTTGCTAGTCCTCTTAAGCTTTGCAAAACCTTCTTTTCCGACTCTTGCATTTGTCAAGGCTTGTTGGTGGTTTTCCAGCACCACTGACTGACTGCATCACGACCGCCAATGTGGGACACCCCTTGCATCACTTCTGGAACTCTTCTGCTCCTGTGCTGCGCTGCTGACTTTCTTCATCCACCGTCGACCTGGCTCTAAATCCACAGAAGGGTGGGTAGTGGCATCTGCCACGGCCGGACACTCCAGCTCAAACTGGACTGGGTCCCCTTCTTTTGCAGATCTTTTTCTCTTAGGATCCACCATTGGTTTTTTCCAGTCTTTTCTGTGTCATGCACAGTCCTTTTCCAAAGCTCTTCTGTGGATTTGAGGAAAAAACACTTACTTGCCTCTTCTCTCCTGGTTGCTGGGGGCACCCTGGTACTTACCTTTTGAGGTTCCTAGTTCCTCCAGCTCCTCCTATTGATTCCTCTGCCTTGGGTGGTGGACTGGCTTTCACATTCCACTTACGTAGTATGTGGTTTGGTCTCCCCCTAGGGCCTTCACTATTTCCCATTGTTTTACTATTTACTATTGCTTTCTATGCTAATCACTGACTTTTGATGTGTACATAAGTGTGTTTGCTTACCTACCATTGGAGTATTGCCTACTCAGTATGTTAGTAATTGTGTTACTGTAATAAAGTACCTTTATTTTTGTAACACTGTGTGCTTCTTTCATGTGTGTATGTGCTGTGTGACTGTAGTGGTATTGCATAAGCTTTGCATGTCTCCTAGATAAGTTGTGGCTGCTCATCCACAGCTACGTCCAGAGAGCCCTGTCTTCCTAAACACTGTCTACACCTCACTAATAGGGGATGCCTGGACCTGGTATAAAGTGATAACAGCTCACCACACACCAGGCAAGCTTCCTACACCCTTTCCATGCTCTGTGTATGACCTCACTTTTTACATCACACATGGCATGATAAATGACAATACTAATCACACCTCAAATGACAAGCATACAGCTCTGCAGGGGCTGAGAGGAGTTGGCCACAGAGCCTGGCCCCAGGCCCTGCACCCATCCCCCATTGACTGCCAAAACACCCAACAGGTGCATAACCCCCGCTGTGCACGGATGTCAGTAGTGTGCATCACTGGGGTGACCCGAGCCTTGCATCTTTTTCTTTTCTCTATTTTTTTTTTATACTGGTACCACAGGTAGTGCCACACTGGGTACTGTGGTGTGGGCGCACTTTTGAAAAAATTTATTTTGTTATAGACTTAAGGAAGGCTCCTTCTGGGACCTCGCCATTTGGACCTGTGCTCAGGGTGTGCGCACTCTGCTCGCTTATGAGTTTTTTTCATTTCTTTGATGACTTTTGTGACGGAGCATCTCTTTAAACAATCATTTCTCAAAAATGGCTCACTGCATTAAATAAAATCAGAAAAAAACTTGCTTTCTGAGTAAAGGTTTAACTGTTTGCCAAATTTGATGTTATTATTTTCAGCCTTTTATTATGAATCGGAGAGCAAAGTTTCCTATGGGAAATCACACTTTTCAAGCCTCAGACTCCCCACCCCCTTTTCTTGTCCACCACTTCACAGATCAACATGAAACTTTCATTGAAGGACCAGAGGTAGATAATCTTTTTTTTGGAACGTTTTGTTCAGTCATAAGACGGCAGTAGAGTTATTAGCGAACCTGAACCTAGTTATAAAATTATAACTATACAGTGGCAGCCGCCACAGTGTAAAATATGTCTATATATTTTGTAGAAAGAAGTTATTGGCTTTTAATCAGTGAGGCCTTGACAGGGAATTTAGGCCTGTCTGTGTAACGAAAGTCAATGTAGCTTAAAAGCGTTGTTCGTTGTTATATGCTGTGTTGTATATTTCAGTCCAAGAATGTACAATGGCGACTCACTCTCTTGTTCCTTTTCCATACTAGGATGAAACACTCCAAGCCCAGATCAAGGACATTGTGCAGAACTGCCTGGCTGATGTGCGTGAAATGCTTCAAGCAGTAGTGAAGAAGAGTATTGGCGAATTCTCAGAATGTTTTGATGTTCTGATTGGTAATGAGTTGAATCGGGGTGTGGAGAAGGCCAAGGGAATATGTGAAGAGAAGGTTCAGCGATGGGGATCACAAGTAAGTCCAGTTTAAGCCTATGCTGTGAGTTGGAGCTTTTCATTCGGTTTTAAAAATGAAACAGCACCAGCCAAGAATAAAAATCCTTGCCAGTACTGATCCAGTCTTCTCCGCTCTTAACCACTTTCCTCTTCCACAGCCTGTCACCCTCTTCTCTTCTGCCCTTTTCTGAGGAGCTCCTCAGAGATATATGGTATCACTATGCCTTCGTTTACCTCTTTTGCAGGGACTGAAGCTAAATCTCTTTATACGTTCTGTTCCAGCATTTAAATGGCACATCTCTGCAGAAAGGAAAGAAAGAACTGGATTTAATTTATCATGCTGCAAGTTGATTGTCAGTGTTGTCCCAAGTCTAGCAGGTTCCAGATCATATGTCAGGGTTATGGGCCTGATTTAGATATTGTCGGATGAGTTGCTGTCACAGCGGTTATGTATTACCTGTCTGCCAAAATCTAAATCTCATCATATCCTATGGGATTTAGATTTCAGCAAAAGGGATATCCATCACCGTTGTGATGGAGTAAATTGTCCACCAAGTTTCTACCCAGGTACCAGACTGGATCTGGAAACTCTTGCAATAGTTCCTGCGTGCGGGCATGTGGCACCATCAACCTCCGCTGCAGCTCCTTCCTGAGCTTTGGAAATAATGACACAGAACCACCAAGGTAGGCTGACATTCTTTCCTCTTTGTCCACCTGAAAGACACTGACCCAGAGCTCTGCTCCTACCGATTATGGCTTTCAAAGAGTGTCCATATTACAAACATTTGTGGTGTGCTTGGGTGTCGCCCCTGAAAGCGGCAGGTTAATACTTTTTGTTGCACACACCAAAAGCAAATGTTGGTGACAGTCATCTGATGTCTGATTATGGTGCCTTGATAGCAAGTATACCTCAGTCGTGCTGCAGATATTACATGATTCACCCTAAGAGAATATGGGAACCGTGGGCCACGTTCCACAAGTGGGGCCTCGTCAGGTACATTATATCAGAAGTTAAAAAAAGAAGTCTAGGGAGGATTTGTAGAAGTACAAGAAGTGAGCTCAGTGCTCCACGATGGTATTCTTGCTCCAGGAGGAAGTGTCAAAATCTGATTTTGCACATCCCTACTCAGACCTCAGCATCCAACTCCTTGCAGAAGCTAGAGCCAATATACATAGAATTAATGGCACTGCAAAATGAGGCCTAAAAGGATGCAATGCTGCAGGTATTCAAAAAACCTCGGAGTCCCTTTTGTGTGGCTTTTGTCACACAGATCCATGATGGTCTCCAATCTAACTTCTGCCATTAGGTTCTGCCTGGCTTACACCAACCATATATACATAGGCAGCCATCACCGGTCTGTGCTTCAACTCCTCTTCCCAGGCCTTGCCACATGTTTATCCACTGGCTCATGTGAAACTAGCTCTAGATTAGTCTTCAGCTCCAGCTTTGGATCTGGAACTGTCTTCAACTGGGTACCATCCAGTGTCGTGATACACTTTGGAAAAATCTCAGGTTGACATGCTTTCTTCTCCCATCCTACTTTCTGAGCAGTGCTAAAGAATGATGAAGATGACAGTGAAGAAGTAGAAAATGTCTTCACTATACAGATACTAGCCTTTAACTTTACTTGTAGAATGCCAGTGGCTTGGACACCTCCTAGGAATCGGACCTTGATTTCCCCTCTGGACCCCCTATAGCAGCACATGCCTCTTTTGCTGTAGTTGTTTTGAGGACCGCTGATGTCAGAGGATTACCACTCCCCACTTAGGCAATAGGTGCCAAACCTTTGATAGGCATTTTGCAGCCTATGCACCTGCTCTGCGTAGGAAAGCACCTTGTTTGGCATGGTTAGCCCCCAACATTTTGCCTAGAATCTGATGTGATTTCAACTGAAAGTGTACTGGGTCCCTGCTAACCACGTCCCCAGTGCCAGAGCTCTTTCCCAAAACTGCACATTTGTTCTCTCGTAGGGGATTTCCATGTATAAGCGTTGAATAGTTCAGTCCGCCTGCGAGAACCCCGGAGCACTTTTTCCAATATAACTTCTTAAGTGTTCATGTTCGCCTTACTTCAGAAGGCTTCCAAAGTCACGTACAAATGTCCATATGCAGCCTAGAGGAAAGGCTACAGTGTCCAAAATTCTTCATCCAGTTTGCTTTTAAAAAGGACAAAGTTAAGACTGTTGTGCAAGTTAGGATTCTCTGATGCCGTTTCCCAACCTTTTGTTGCAGAGCAGTCACAGGAGTCCACCCTGCGCCTCCCTAAATTTGTTGAAGCTGGGGCAAATCTAGCCCAAATGCCTGAGTATTCTAATTCCTCAACCCCTCTCTGGTGCGCTTTCTACCCCCAAGGAGGTGAGAGGTGCCCTGACTGGATCCACGGCTACGGGTTCGCCTCAGTGACAGTTGGGCCCTCTGAATCCATTTCTGATTCGTGCAAGTTAAGGCAACAGTGACCATATTTTAGCTGCACATTTCTGCTAGTGTGAATGTCTAAATGTCCGGTGCTCAAACACTAAACATGTGCCTGTTGCCAAAGCACATTTACTGGGATAAAAAGCATTTAAACCAGTTATTTGTATTCTAAGCAAATCAAATAGTGGAGCACTCATGTATATAGATTCCTACATTTTACCAAGATCAGTTTTAAGTCAACAATTTTTTCTGGTTAAATATTTGTACATTTTTCAATATCATTTTTTGGATTATAAGATAATCAATATATGCTGTTATGGGTGTATGTCTGTGTTTAATAAATGATGTACTTGACTTAATTAGCCACATACCTACTTCCATTTTTGTATAAAAGCAATTTCAAAATGGACATTTTGACTACATGAATAGTTGACTTAAATCGGATCTTGGTAAAATTTAGGAATCTATATACATGAGTGCTCCACTATTTGTTTTGCTTAGTATCCATTTCAGATTCGCACTGGCTTTGGGTCAGCCAGTGACGTTGGTGGTGCCGATCATTGCTGAGCCCATTACTCTGTTCGACTCTCCCTATACAACCTGTTACTGTTTTTCATACGGGAACACACAGTTTTGAAGGGTAAAGAGAGAATATGGGGTGTCAAAACCCTTTAGACAATACTGTCCAGCCTCATTTGGACAATTGGCTGACAGATCTGGATGAGGCTGGTGACTTGAGTCCTCCCCAGTTACAGATTAACTTTCTCTTCCTGGTATGGCAACAGAGGCAAATTCCTCTTAAGCTGAAGTATTGAGGAGAGAATCTGTAGTCTTAGATTGGCAGCTTACCTCAGTAGTTTGTCTTTTAAAACATGCCACCACAAAAGGTCTGGTGTCCTTCCTTTTTTCCCACCAAATGGAGTCCAGATGGCTGGAACATTGTGGGAGAAATATTTTCTCTTCTGTCAGTTCAGCAATGAGGTCATTAAGCACGGCATGTGTTCTAGGCAGATTTTCTCAAACATTATGGGACACAGTGGCACGCATACTGCCTTCTCTTCCAGAGGACGCCAGGGGTGAACTCCTATAGGATGGCCGGGAAGTGACTAAATTCACCATAAAAATGGTATGGATACCACAGATTCAGTGGGTAGAGCTGTGGCTCAGTCAGTTGTACTGCGCATACTTGCATGGCTGCATGAATATGGGTCGTCTGAGACTGTACAGAATAGCCTAAAAGATTAGCCTTTTGATGGTGCACATTTATTTGGTGAACAGGCTGATTTGGCTTTGCAGGTGTTAATGGTTATTCAGATTACCTTGTGATTCTTTACATGTATGACCCTTATTTCTGGCCTTTTACAATAATAAGGGATGTAATAGGTGCATCTATCCTGAATGACTTTTTTAAAGTGGAGACATTCTTTAAAGTAAACCCTATTATCCCATGTTAGATTGCTTTTGTAGGAGGCTTGCTCAGTATGTGGTGTACAACTATAGGTGTGAGGCACCCTGTATTGAGTCAACCCTTAGTCATAATGTAAGAGGTTCTAGATAACCAGAGCTCTCAAAGGGGTAGCGATGGAGAACAGCTAAGGCTTATCCAGGAGGGTGTAAAGCAGTGGCAGATATCACACAGGCCAGTCAGTCATACACACAGGAAAGAACCACACCAGTGTTAGAAACATAATGTATTATTTATTATAACTCAAACACTAAACTAACTTTGGTATATCTCCTTACTAGCGATATGAACATACAAAAATATACTCAGAAACAGGCAAGTAAAAGCAAAGAAATAACATGGAGCCTTATTAGGAGGGGGGTTAGGGGCAAACCATATACTAAGAAAATGGAATGTGAAAATCACTACCATCCAAGGACCATTAGGACCGAGGTAGCATTAAAACACCAAAGGTAAATACCTAGGCTTCCCCAGGCACCCGTGTACAGAAGTGTAATCCTGGGTCAGTGTCCAAAGGATAACATGGGGAAATCATGCATTTTTTTAGTTGTAGGACCCTTCCTAGAGGACCCAGAGGAAACCTGTTGGGAGAAGGAAGGTTCAATAGTGCTCCCACCCATGGATACCCAGAGAAGCAGAGTACCTACACCAGGGAGCCCAGGTGCATAAGGGTGAAGTTGTGTTGGAGCCTCCAGTTGAAGTCAATAGAGACCTCTGTTGTCCTGCTGCTTTTGTGACCCATGCACCAGGTCAATGGAACCCAGGTGTTGATTCCAGAATAAGAGGACCTAAGGAAAAAGGGGACAGAGTCCAGACCACCTAGGGGTGGCCAAGTGGTTCAGGAGGCAATGCCCACCCTTCTTAGAGATGCTTCCTGTTGATTGGTGGTCAAAGAAGTGCAGCTGTGGAGTCCAGGCGATGCAGCAAGATCCCAGGGGTCATCTACAAGCTGACCTGTGGCTGTTGGAAGAGGTCATTGGTCAGCAGAACCACCAACATGCCTTTGCAAGTGCAAGAAAGAGTTGCACGGAGAGCTGCAGAAGTTTGGGGACCAGCACGGTATAAGAGATGCTATCATAGCAATTAAGTCAGGGCCAGCTCTTAGCAAGCAGGAGAGGCAGCAGGAATCGTGTGAGCTCCCAGCAGGACCCTCTGGCAGCAGGCATATGGTGTTGCAGGGAGGCCTCAGCAGCACAGCAAAGAGGGGTGCCCATGTCGCAGGAGTTGCAGAGAGGTTGTCGTTCTTGGAGCTGTGTAGTGCTGGAGGCTGGGTGTTTTTGGAGCGACGTCATCTTCGGACTGAAGAGCCAAAAAGCCTTGGCAATGTCAGACTCAGTGCACAGGGGTTCCAGTCAGGCAGCTCCAACGAGGGCCCTCAGACTTCTCAGTTGCGAAGAAGACAGGTCAGACTTCTGGAGGGCCACAGAACCACCACCTTTGTTTTAGAGCCTTGGAAAATCCGTGGGACAGTAGAATCGATAAGCCGGTCTTTGATGCTGAGGTGCCTGTGAATGCAGGGGAGTGACTCCCTCACTCCAAGGGAGATTTCTTCTTGCTTACCTAAGTGCGGGCTGAGTCCTTGTGACTCTGGAGGATGCATGGCCACAGAGGTTGAAAAGTCCTTGCAATGCACCTATTACTACAGAGGTATGGTAACACCGATCCTCTGCAGGAAATCCCTTCTTCTGCCTTCCCCTGCTCAAGTTAGGATCAGCAGCAGGAGAGCAAAACAGTGACAGGGCTCTGCAGCAGTACGGACTGGCATGCAGACCCTGCAAAACTGTACAGGCAGACATGGGGGATCCCGTAGGGAACTGGAATACATGGTATCATGCATCTAGCACTGGAATCTGTGTAGTTGCATCATTCCAACATGTTGGATGCCAAACATGACTAGATTCAGTGAAGCCATTATGTATTTGGACATCTCGTGTTGACCAGCGTCCACTACGAGGGCCTAACTAATGGGTGACTTACAGCGTCAGAGTGCAGTGACCGTGATAAAAGGTAAAACTTATATCTAGGTTGAAAGTGTGTGCACCATGTCTCACAGGCTGCAATGGTAGGCCTATAGTCACAGTTTGCATTGACCCACCATGGGTGGCAGAAAACATGCTGCAGTCCGTGGGGGATCCCTGGTGTATCAATGCCCTGGGTAGCTAAGTACCATATACTGGGGACTTACATGGGTGTACCAGTATGCCAATTGTGAGGTGTAAACGTTACTTACCAATTACATTTAGGGGAGAGAACAATGACACTGGGGTCCTGGTTAGCTGGATCTCAGTGTACTACAGTCTAAAACACTGACACCAGGCAAAAAGTGTGGGTAATTATGTCAGAAATGTGGTACTTACCTACAGCTTTCATTCTTATTAATTACTGCTTAGTGCAGAAGTAGCGACTTTCCACTTCAGGTCTGTCCATCACAGCTGTTCAGCTGTTTCTTTCTTTTTTGATTTTTAATGATACCTAATATACAGGTTATAGGAAACTGGCATGGTGTGTGGTGAGCACCTTTGGTGTTATCACCTTATACCAGGTCAGGATATCCCCTACTAGTGGGGTGTAGAGAGTGTCTAGGAAGCCAGGTTCTCTAGAGGTAGCTGTGGATGAGCAGCCACGTCTTATCTAGAAGACATGCAAAGCTTATGCATTACCACTGTAGTCACACAGCACTTACATGAAAAAACCAGTGTTAAAAAAAAGTACTGTATTATGGTAATACAAATACTAAAATACTGTATAGGCAAAGATCCACTAGGAGATGAGTAAACACACTATTATATACACATTAGAAGTCAGTGATTAGCATAGAAAGCAATACCAAATAGTAAAACAATAGAAAATAATGAAGGCCATAGGAGGAGACCAAACCATATACTAAGTAAGTCGAATGTGAAAGGCAGTCCCCCACCTGAGGAAGTGGGATCTGTAGAGGGAAGCTGGAGGAACTATGGACCCCAAAAGGTAAGTTCCATGGTTTCTCCTCCCCCCCGTGACCAGGAAAGAAGAGGAACTTATCTGTTTTTTCTTCAAACTCACAGGTAAACTTTGGAAAAGGACTGTGCACGACCCAAGCAAGACTGGAAGAAACGAAAGGTGGATCCTGACAGAAGAGGACCTGCAAAAGAAGGGGACCAAGCCCTGTTCAAGTTGGTGTGTCCAGTTGGGGCAGGAGCCACTACCCTCCTATCTGGAGATGCAAGACCAGGTCAATGATGAAGACAAGGAGTCAGCTGTGCATAACCGGAGCAGGAGAAGAGTTCCAGAAGTGATGCAGGCGATGTCCCACGACAGAAGAAGAGCTGCAGTCAGTCACTGGTGTTGGAGAACCATCAACAAGCCTTGGCAAAGGCAAAAGATGCAGATGAAGAGGTGCAGATGAAGAGTTGCAGAGCTGCCGGGGACCAGCAAGATCCAGGGGGGCTCAGCCCAAAGAGGGGAGTCCCAGGTGACCCTCAGCAGTGAGGGGAGACTTAAGATGGGGTTGCAACCCCCACAGGCAACTCCACAGTCAGCAGGCACAGGAGTCACAGTGAGGCCCACTCAGCACACCAGGAGAGGAGTCCCACGTCGCCGGAGCAGCAGGCAGGAGACTGTGCTTTGCAGGGAGGAGTGCTGGATTCGGAGCTACATTGAGCCTCAAGATCCCTTGGAGGAGGAACAAACAAGCTTTTGTAGCTGCAAGAGTCGTGGTGCACAGCGGTACTGTCCTGCAAGGAGAGGCATGGGCTTGCCGTCTCCCAAGTTGGACAGCTGGTAAAGAGGACCAAGGGGACCACTCCAGACCACCACCTGTGACGCAGGATCCACACAGCTCCAGAGGAGAGAGTATCCTCGCAGCCGGTCATCATTGCAGTTGTTGCCTATGGATGCGGGGGAGTGATTCCTTCACTCCAAGGTAGATTCCTTCTTGTGCAGGCAAAGACTTGTCGCTGTCAGAGGGTGCACAGCCAGGGAAATGTTGTAGTTGCTGGAAGGAGGCTGAGAAACACTTGCAGAGCTGCGTCTTTGCTGGACTTGCTGATTGTTGGTTCCTGGAGGGTCCAGTTGCAGTCCTGGTGGCCAGAAGATGAAATAAACGATGCAGAGGAGTCCTGCTGGAGTCTTGCATGTCAATTCAGAAGACACCCACCCTGGAGGGAGACCCTAAATAGTCCAAAAAAAGCAGATTGATCACCTAACAGGGTGACCACCTATCAGGAGGGGACTGTGACCTCACCTGCCTGACCTGGCCACTCAGATGTTCCCGGGGGCCTCTGGACACTTTGGATTCAAGATGGCAGAATCAAGTGGCCACCTAGAGGAGTTCTGGGCACCACTCGGGGTGGTGAAGGACCGGGGCGGGAGTGGTTATTCACCTATCCATTATCCAGAGGTCCCTCACCTTGTGCAAGCCGGTTTATGCAAGGAGGGCACCAAATGTCCCCTTCAAAGCATACCAGTGACTGTGGGAGGCTACCCCTCCCAAGCCATGTAACACCTATTTCCAAAGGCAGAGGGTGTTGTCTCCCTCTCCCAAAGGAAATCCTTTGTTCTTCTTTTCTCTGCTTGAGCTGGCTAAACAGCAGGAGGGCAGAAACCTGTCTGTGGGGTGGCAGCAGCGTGGGCTGCCCGAAAAACCCCAGAAGACTGGTAGGAGCAATGCTGGAAGTCCTCTAAGGAGCCCCTAGAGTGCATGGAATCACAACAAATACTGGCAACAGTATTGGAGCATGATTCCCACATGTTTGATACCAAACATGCCCTGGTTCGGAGTTACCTTTATGTATTTGAACACAGGTAGTGACATGTGTCCAGTGCACGGTTAAAATGGCTTCCCTGCACTTATGAAGTCCAGGAAAATGGAGCTGGAGTTCATAGGGACACCTCGGCTCCTGCAGGAGTGCCCTCACACACAGGTATTTGCACCCTGCCCTCTGAGCTAGTAGTGCCTGCCATAGGGGTGACTTACAGTGACCTGGTGCAGTGACCTATAGTGAAAGGGTGCATGCACCTTTTCACGCCGGCTGCAATGGCAGACCTGCAGACAAGTTGTACATGGGCTCCCATATATGCTGCAGCCCATGGGGACCCTCTAGTGCCCCAATGCCCTGGGTACCTATGTCCCATACACTAGGGACTTACATGGGGACACCAGTATGCCAGTTGTGGGGTGTGCTAAGTCCTAAGCAACCACATTTAGAGGGAGAGAGCACAGTCACCAGGGTCCTGGTTAGCAGGATCCCAGTGAACACAGTCAAAACACACTGACAGCAGGCAAGAAGTGGGGGTAACCACTGTAGGAAATTACCCTCTTTTTGGCATGATTACCCCCATTGTCTGCTTGATGTCAGTGTGTTTGACTGTGTTCATGGGATCCTGCTAACCAGGACCCCAGTGATTATGCTCTCTCTCCTCTAAATGTTGTCACTGCATACTGGTAACCCAGTATTTCAACCAAAATTGGCATACTGGTTCCCCCTTATAAGTTCCTAGTACCCAAACTGGGAGCCGTGGCTCCCTGGTGCACCATCAAAACTAGCCAGGGGTGCCGCACACAGTTTGGGAACCACTGGCTGTAGTTTTATTGTGTTCGAACTGGAAATTGCTCAGTGGTTCTCAAACTGTGTGCGGCGCCCCTGGCTAGTTTTGATGGCGCACCAGGGTACCCAGGGCATTGGGGTTCAAGGGGATTCCTATTCGCTGCAGCATTTCTTTTTCCACCCATAGGGAGCCCATGCAAGGGCTTCTGCCGGACTGCCATTGCAGCCTGCTTGAAAAGGTGCATGCACCCTTCCACTGCCATTTACACTGCACCAGGTCACTTAGAAGTCACCCCTATTGCAGGCCTTCCAGCCCTAAAGGCAGGGTGCAGAGTACCTATGTGTGAGGGCACCCCTGCACTAGCAGAGGTGCCCCCAAGATCTCCAGGACCATTTTCCCAGACTTCGTGAGTGCGGGGACGCCATTTTACGCATGTACTGGACGTGGGTCACTACCTATGTCCAGCTACATAATGGTAACTCCGAACATAGGCATGTTTGGTATCAAACATGTTGGAATCATACCCCAATTCTTTTGGAAGCATTGGTTGTATGATTTCATTCACTCTGGGGGCTCCTTAGAGGACCCCTAGGACTGCCATTTCAGCCTTCTGAGGTTTTTCATGCAGCCCCAGCTGCTGTCACCTCTCAGACAGGTTTCTGTCCTCCTTCTGCTTGAGCAGCTCAAACCCAGGAAGACAGAACAAAGGATTTTCTTTGGGAGAGGGGTGTTACACCCTCTCCCTTTGGAAATAGGTGTTACAGGATTGTGAGGGGTAGCCTCCCCACCCTCTGGAAATGCTTTGAAGGGCACAGATGGTGCCCTCCTTGCATAATCCAGTCTACACCTGTTTAGAGACCCCCAGTCCCTGCTCTGGCGTGAAACTGGACAAAGGAAAGGGAAGTGACCAGAGCTCCTCCAGAGGTTCCCTGGGTTTTGCCATCTTGGATTCCAAGTTGACATGGAATTCTGGGAGCATCTGAGTGGCCAGTGCCAGCCGGTGACGTCAGAGCCCTCCCCTGATAGGTTCTTACCTGTTTAGCTGACCAGTTCCCCTTTCAGGGCTATTTTGGGTCTCTCTCTTGGGTGGTTCTTCAGATTCGGATTGCAAGACCCCAGCAGGAATCCCCTGCATCCCTTCACCTTCCTGCCGAAGAAACTGCATCTGGACCCTACAGGAACTCTACAAACTGCAACAAAGAAGCAAAGACGACTTCTGCAATATTGTATCTTCAGTTCCTGCCAGCAGTTGCAACTGTTTCCAAGTTGTGCATCCTCTGAGGACTGCCTGTCTTCAGCCTGCACCAGAGGAACGAAGGAATCTCCCTTGGAGGGAAGGCATCACTCCCCTGCTTTAGCAGGCACCCCTCTGCAGCGACGACCGGTGGCGTGGGTCTTCTCTCCTGACGAAGTGCATGGATCCAGCAACACAGGTGGTGGACTGAAGTCGTCCCGATGGTCCTGACGTCCAACTGTCCAACTTTGGTGGAGGTACACAGGACTGTAACCCCGTGCACCACGTGTTTTGCAGTTGCCAAGGCTTGACGTCCAACTTTGGTGGAGGTAACAGCTTGCCTCCCCACGCAAGATAGTACCCCCTTGCACCGTGTGTTTTGCAGTTTCCAAAGCTTGATGGCATCCTTCCACGAAGTTCTTTGTGCACCATGCAGCTCTGGCTCCCAGTACTTCTTCCTGCGACGCACAGCTTCCTGAGTGGTTGCCCGCAGAGTGGTATCCTTTTGTGTAGTGCTGCATGGGCCTCCTTTTGCACCTTCTTTGTCCCTCGGCTGTGGGACTCCTATGCGTGCTGCCTGGCCTTCTGAGGGCTCTCTGGGTTGCTGAGAGCCCCATCTCGCTCCCCCTCCTGGGTCAATCAACAAATTTATAGAACGCGCTACTCACCCGTGAGGGTCTCAAGGTGCTGGGGGGGGGGGGTAGGTGAGGTGGATTACTGTTCGAACAGCCACGTCTTGAGGTTTTTTCTGAAGAGCAGGAGGTTCTGAGTCTTGCGGAGGTTGGTGGGGAGGGAGTTCCCTGCCTCCGGTGGTGGCGTGTTGGATGCGGGGGACTGGGGCGAGTGCGAGGTCAGCGAAGCCGAGGTGGCGAGTGGGAGTTTGGAAGTTCACTCTTTCGTTGAGGTAGGTTGGTCCAGTGTTGTGGAGTGATTTGTGTGCGTGGATGAGGATTTTGAAGGTGATCCTCTTGTCGATCGGGAGCCAGTGAAGGGATCTGAGATGTGAGGAGATGTGTTCATGGCGTGGGAGGTCCCGGATGAGGCGGGCAGCTGCATTCTGGATCCTCTGGAGTTTGCGTTTGAGTTTGAGTGTGGTGCCAGCGTAGAGGGCGTTCCCGTAGTCTAGCCTGCTGCTGATGAGTGCGTGGGTGATGGTCTTTCTGGTCTCCATGGGAATCCATTTGAAGGTTTTTTGTAGTATGCGGAGAGTGTTTAAACAGGAGGAGGTGATGGCGTTGATTTGCTGGGTCATGGAGAGGGAGGGGTCCAGAATGATGCCAAGGTTACTTGCGTGGTTTGAGAGGGTTGGTGGGGAGCCTAGGGCTGTGGGCCACCAGGAGTCATCCCATATGGTTTTGTTGGGGCCGAAAATAATGATTTCGGTTTTGTTGGAGTTGAGCTTTAGGTGGTTTGCTGTCATCCATGTGGCGGTGTCAAGGAGTGCAGCGTGGAGGTTGGTTTTGGCGGTGGTAGGGTTAGGGGTGAGGGAGATGATGAGCTGGGTGTCGTCTGCATAGGATATGATGGTGATTCCGTGAGGTTGGAGGATGTTGGCGAGCATGCTCATGTAAATGTTGAAAAGGGTAGGGCTGAGGGATGACCTTTGGGGGACTCCGCAGATGTTTTGGTGGCTGTGGAGTAGAAGGGAGGGAGGCGGACTTTCTGGGTTCTTTCGGTGAGGAAGGAGGTCAGCCAATCTAGGTCCTTGTGTCGAATACCTGCGTTGTGGAGGCGTGTCTAGAGTGTTTGATGGCAGACAGTGTTGAAGGCAGCGGAGAGGTCCAGGAGGATGAGTGCGACGGTCTCGCCCTTGTCTACTCCGGTTCTGATGTCGTCAGTACATGCGATGATGGCAGTCTCAGTGCTGTGGTTCTTGCTGAACCCAGACTGGGAGGTGTTGAGTGTGTTGCTTTCCTCTAGGAAGTGCGACAGGCAGGTGTCCACTAGTTTCTCAGCGACCTTGGTGGGGACAGGGAGGAGTGAAATTGGGCGGTACTTGGGGAAGTCATCAGGGTCAGCTTTGGGCTTTTTCATGAGTGCAGTGACTTCTGCGTGTTTCCAGGGGTCTGGGAAGGTGGCGTTGTCGAAAGAGCTGTTGATTATGTCGTGAAGCTAGGGGGCATTGGTTGGGCTGACTTTGTTGTAAATGCGATGGGGGCAGGGGTCTGAGGGTGAGCGGATGGAATTAATCGTTTTTTCAGTTTCTTTGTCGTTGGTAGGGGCCCAGGTGAGTAGTAGGTTGGGGGGGAGGAGGGTCTTTGCTGGTCGAGTCAGTGGTGTGTGTGGCGGGTGCGTGTGGTGTGAAGCTGTTGTGTATGTCTAAGATTTTGCGGTGGAAATGGTTGGAGAGGGAGTCGCAGATGAGTTGTGTGTGTGTGTGTGTGTGGGGGGGGTCTATGTTGCTGGCTTTAGGTTTGGAGAGCTCGTTGATGATGTTAAAGAGTTCCTTGCTGTTGTGAGAGTTACTGTCTATGCGTTCCTTGTAGTATGCTCTTTTGGTGGTGCGTATGAGTTGGTGGTGTTTGCGAGTGGTGGTTTTGAGGGTGGAGAAGTTAGTGGTTGAGGGTTCCTATCGCCAAGCTTTCTCTGCTTTGCGGCATTCACGCTTGGAGTTCAGTGGTGAACCAGGGGGGCGTTCTTGATGTTGCGGGTGGTGATGTTTCCTCCGAGTTCAGGTGTTCTGTGGGGATCTTGTCCCCACAGAACATGCATCTTGATGCAGTAGGGTGTGGTGTGTTGGTGGTGGTGTGTTGGGGGTTTGGAGAAGAAGTGGACGCAGTGGTGGTCAGTCCAGTGGGGTTCGGTGGTGTGAGTGTATGTTATGTGGTTGCTCGAGGTGAAGATTGCATCTAGTGTGTGGCCTGCTGAGTGGGTGTGTGCTGTGACCAGTTGTTTGAGTCCTAGGTTACCTAGAAGGGATGTGGAGTTGTGGTTGTGCGGATTCTCCAGGTGAAAGTTAGTCACAGAGGAGGATGTAGTCTGTGGAGGGGAGGGCTGATGGTGTCTGCGATGGCGTCACAGAAGGTGGGGCGAGACCCTGGTGGTCTGTAGATGAGGGTTCCTCTGTGGGCGGTGTTGTCGTTTATGTGAATTAGGAAATGCATGTGTTCTGCGCTGTCTAGGGTGTTGTGTGTTTTGGTAGTGACCTTAATGGTGTTTTTGTGTATAATGGCGATGCCACCTCCTGGTTTGTTTAGGCGGTCTCTGCGATGGAGTTTGCATCCATCAGGGGTGGCTGTGGCTATGTCTGGCTCAGATGAGTGGTTCATCCAAGTTTCCGTGAGGAAGACAATGTCTGGCGAGTGTGATGTGATAAGGTCTCAGAGTTCGATGGCATGCTTGTGTAAGGAGCGGGTGTTTAGGAGTATGCAGTTAAGGTAGTTGTGGGGGCTGTTGTTGTGCGTGATGGTGTTGGTGTGGGGGGTTTTGGTGTTGCTGTGGGTTGTGGTGGTGTTGTGGAGTGTGTTCGGGTTGAGGGGCTTGTGGGTTAGGGTCTGTTGGGGTGGGTGGGGGCTGTGTGGGAGTCTTCTGCGTTGAAGTTGTGGTGTTTGTTGTGGGAAGCGTTGGGGTTGGTGTGGGTGCATCTGGTGTTTGTGGGGGAGCAGGAGAATCGGCAGGCATAGCAGGTGAAAGGTCCCTGTGTGTGTTTGGGGTTGGCTTCGGTGCAGGCGGGGAGTAGTCCTTGGTTGAGGGAGTGTGGTTGTGGAGTAGTGTAGTCTGTGGGGGCCTGGGTTATGGGGGACCAAGGGGACTGGCGCTGGGCGCGGTCCAGGCGCAGATGGGCGTAGACGGGTTTGCCTCTGGCGCTGCCGCACATCGGCTTCCATTAAGAGGGTGGGGTGGGAGGATGGAGCAGCTGGGAGGTTGGAGGGAGGGCCATTGGGTGTGCGAGGGGCGGGGCGCAGGGGAGGCAGCGACAGGGGAAACAGTGACCGGCCGGAGCTAGTAGCAAAACAAATGGGAGGTGAGAACCAGGTAAGACGAGAGATAGGCAGGGGGGCAGAGACGTGCTGAAAAACACAGTGAAACACAAAAATATCAGAAACAGATTGTGGCAACACAGAAGGATTACTCAGGGAAGGGAAAACACAGTAAAACCAACGGCAATACAAATATCAAAAACAGATTGTGGCAACACAGAAGGATTACTCAGGGAAGGGAAAACAGAGTAAAACCAACGGCAATACAATGGCAGAAACAGATTATGGCAACACAGAAGGAAAAGCCTACCACTAGGCACCTGGGATGAGGCGCAGGCAGGTGCCTGCAGATGGAGGAGGGCCTTGAACTGCTGTCCAGGCGGCAGTCGACAGTATCAGGGACACGGGGCAGGCTGGTGGAGCCAAGTGAAACTCCTGGCCAGAACCCGGTCAGGGAGTTACACCTGGTCCCGGGCAGCACCATTTTCGGCTAACCCAGTGTTTTGCGTGTGCCAAGGCTTGTTGGCAGAATCCAGCAAGGCAAACCAGACTACATTCATCCATCCGGCGTGGGACATCTTCAGCACCAACCAGGAACCCACATCTGTCTTCTTGGGTGCAATACTGACTGTTGTTCCTCACTGGAGATTCTTCTTTTACTCCTTCATCCAGGTTAACAGGGGGTCCTGTTCTCCCTGGACTCTACAGTGCTTCTTTGACTTGGTCCCCTTCTTCCACAGGTCCCGGAGTCCAGCGTTGGTGTCTTGCAGTCTCTTCTGGTTCTTGCATAATCTTCTTTCTTGTGTTCTTGTGTGTTCTAGGAAAGTTACTGTGATTTACTCCTGCTTTCCTGGGTTCTGGGGTGGGTTCTATTACTTACCTATGGTGTTTTCTAATACCAAACGTCCTCTACACACTACACTTGCCTAGGTGGAAAATTGACTTTCGCATTCCACTTTCTTAGTATATGGTTTGTTTTCCCCCTAGCCCTGTTTCTAACTATTGTGATTGTCACTATTTGCACTGTTTTCTGACTGTTTTTACAGCTATTTCTGTATACTAGTGTATATAATGTGTGTATTGGTTACCTCCTAAAGGAGTATAGTCTCTGGTGTTTTTTGCATTTGTGTCCCCAAAATAAAGTACCTTTATTTTTGTAACACTGAGTATTTTCTTTCATGTGTGTGAGTGCTGTGTGACTTCAGTGGTATTGCATGAGCTTTGCATGTCTCCTAGTTAGGCCTTGGCTGCTTATCCACACTACCCCTAGAGGGCCTGGCTTCTAGACACTGTCTACATTTCACTAATAAAGGATAACTGGACCTGGTGTAAGTACCTTAGGTACCCACTACAAATCAGGCCAGCCTCCTACATTGGTGGTACAGCGGTGGGATAAGTACTTGCAATTGCCTTATCATTTTGTCACCGGTGCTTTCCACAGGAAAGAATACTCTGTACCTATAGCTATACACATATACGTAGTTACAGGGTTCTAGTCTCTTCCTTTCCATTGCAAGAGACTAGAGGTTAGGTAGGTTAGGGTTTCCGTACATTTCACTAACACTTCATCATGCCTACTGCTGGGTCTAGCTCTGAGGTCATGGGTACTCCTTATGAGAGCATGACCTTCATGGAATTGAAGGGGCTTTGCTCAGACAGAAAACTAGATGTAGGGAAGAACCCCAATAAGAAGTTTCTTCTGAGCCTCCTTTAGGATGACCAGGAACATGCTGGTAGCCAGGAGGAGAAGGAAAATTAGACACCCTTAGAGTCAGGGAATCATCCTTCAGATTCAGTGGAGGGCTCTTTCAAAGATTTTCCAACTAGCAGACCTACTAGTGTAGCTGGCAGTGGGATGGGTAGGCAGTCAGGTAAGACTCCCTTTCACCTAGAGGTCAGGTCACTAGAGTTACAAACGCCAGGGAAAGAAATACCTCTGCCCATTCCCATATCACCTCAGTTTACGAGGGATCCCATGGTTCAACTCCAGGTGATGACTCTATTGGGAGCTCAGGAAACTGAGACTGTAGGAGGCCAGGTTGAGGCTGCAGCAGCAACAGCTAGCCATAGACAGGGAGGCCTTGGGTGTGGAAAGGGAAAGATAGGAGTTGGGATTAGTTCCCCGTGGTGGCAGCAGCAGTTTCAGGATTTAGGGAGGACACCATTGACTCAAGAAATCTGCACAAATTTGTTCCCCCATACAAGGTGGGGGATGATATTTACAAGTGGTTTGCTGTACTTCAGAGGGCCTGCAAAGTTCAGAGGATCCCTCAGTGGGCTGATATTCTGTGGTTGTACTTTACTGACAAGGGGAGAGATAGACGTCTCACTGTCAGAGAAGAAGATTCAGACAACTATGGTATTCTTAAAACTGCACTCTTGGATGGATTTGGCTTAACCACTGACAATACAGGATTAAGTTAAGAGAAACCAGAAAAGAAACCTCACAGGATTGGATAGACTTTATGGACTGTTCTGTGAAGGCTTTAGAAGGCTGATTACATGACAGAGAAGTGTCAGACTATAAGGGCTTATATAAACAAAGTCTGATAGAGTATATTTTGAATAATTGTGTGTCTGATTTGTTACACCAATACTTGGTAGACTCAGAGATCTGACATCTCCACAAGAATTGGGAAAGAAGGCGGACAAATGGGTCAGAACAAGGGTGAGCAGGGAAGCTCATACAGTGGGTGAGAAGGACAAGGAGAAGGATGGTAACTCTAGGGACAAAGGTGGGGACAAAGATAAAAACAAAGTCTTCATCAGGCCCACAGAAATCCTCTGGGGCTGGGTCTAAATCCTCTTCTAACCATCAGAATTAATAGCATTTGCGTTATATCTGTAAAAACTAAGGCCATTGGGCAAGTGACAGTACTTGTCCTAAGAAAAACACCAAAGCTCCCACCACCATAACCCCCACTGATTTTACTAGTGCCCCTAGCAATAGCAGTGGTGGTGGGAAAAATAATATTAGCAATAGCCAATCCAGGAGTGTAGCAGGGCTCACTCTGGGAAGTGTAGTGGGAGTTAGTTTAGTTAGGGAAACCACTGGTGCTGTTTCAGTCTCTGACGGTGGCATTGACCTTGCCACCCTTGTTGCTTGTCCCCTTAATATGGATAAGTACAAGCAACAACCCCTAATAAATGGTGTTCAGGTTGAGGCCTACAGGGACACAGGTGCCAGTGTCACAATGGTGACTGAAAAACTGGTGGCTCTTGAGCAACCCCTACTTAGTCATCAGTACCAAGTGACAGACGCCCACAACAACACTGTTAACCAACCTATGGCTGTTGTTGATCGCATGGGGGGGAGGGGGTTGGAAACCCATGCAGCAATGCTGGGCATTCCTGGGCATAGCTTTGCTTTGACAAGGGCTCAGGCCAAAAAGCAAAGAGGACAAGGAAACTTGGATCCTGGAACAATGGACCAGTAGCTTCCCAAAAGCAGGGATAGAAAGGGTAAACAGTTATCCACTATCCCTCCCCCCACTGAAGATTCCCTTTTTGAGGAGCAGGTGTCTATTCCCTGTGCATAACCTGCACCAGAGGAGCTTCAGGCTTGCACAGCTGAACTCTTGGGTGTAGGGGGCCTTCCAGGGAGGAGTTAAGCAAACCTGTCTCACATTGGAGGGTTTAAGACAGCAAGCTGTCAAACCAGAGGTAGGGGATGTCAGTGACACCCATAGGGTGTATTGGGATAACAATCTCCTATACCAGATGCAAAGGATCCAAAGCCTGGGGCCACCAGGAGACTGGTCATTCCCTTGCAGTATAGAGAATTTCTGTTGACCCTTGCTCGTGACGTTCCCCTTGCTGGACATCTGGGGCAAAGTAAGACCTGGGACAGACTGGTCCCTCACTTTCACTGGCCTCATATGTCAGAAGACACAAAGGAGTTTTGTCGCTTCTGTGTCACATGCAAGCCAATGGTAAGACTGGTGGCACCACAAAGGCCCCCTTGATCCCGCCTTCAAAGCATTCCCAGAGGCCAGGAGAGGCTACTCCTCTCAGGCCCTTAACACCTATTTCCAAAGGGGGAGGGTGTAACACCCTCTCTCAGAGGAAATCCTTTGTTCTGCCTTCCTGGGACTGGGCTGCCCAGAACTCAGGAGGGCAGAAACCTGTCTGAGGGTTGGCAGCAGCGGTAGCTGCATAGAAAACCCCAGAGAGTTAGTTTGGCAGTACCCGGGGTCCATGCTGGAGCCACGGGGATGCATGGGATTGGCACCCCAATACCAGATTTGGCATGGGGGACAATTCCATGATCTTAGACATGTTACATGGCCATATTCGGAGTTACCATTGTGAAGCTACATATGGGTATTGACCTATATGTAGTGCACGCGTGTAATGGTGTCCCCGCACTCACAAAGTACGGGGAAATTGCCCTGAACAGTGTGGGGGCACCTAGGCTAGTGCCAGGGTGCCCTCACACTTAGTAACTTTGCACCTAACCTTCACTAAGTGTGGGTTATACATATAGGTGACTTATAAGTTACTTAAGTGCAGTGTAAAATGGCAGTGAAATAACGTGGACGTTATTTCACTCAGGCTGCAGTGGCAGTCCTGTGTAAGAATTGTCTGAGCTCCTTATGGGTGGCAAAAGAAATGGGTGTTCTAGTGGAGAAGTGTGGCACAATGGTTAGAGCGGCAGACCCTGATGCAGAGATCTGGCCCGGGACCAGGGTTCAATTCCTGCCTTGGCGGGTCTTGGGCTCAATTCCCTTGGACCACATAATTCTCGCCTCGGTGCCTAATCTAATTAGTGGGTCCCACTCTAACTCTGGGCAATAGCTAGCTTAATCTCCACAACGGCCCTGACAGCGCTTGGATGCCTGGTTTCACCCTGGGGGTTGCCCAGAAGTGGGCACCTCACAGTAAAAGCCAGCAGGGGTTCCACAGCGGTATGCATACAGCACCTTGAGACGCTAATGGGTGAGTAGTGTGCTATACAAGTGCGAAGTTTACAGTGTGACAATAAGAATTGTTAAAATTAGTCACTAGCCTGCAGTGACAATTTTGAAAGCATAAACACTGAGGTTTTGGTTAGCAGAGCCTCAGTGATACAGTTAGGCACCACACAGGGAACACATATAGGCCACAAACTATGAGCACTGGGGTCCTGGCTAGCAGGATCCCAGTGACACAGGGCAGAAAACAAACACACAAGTAAAAAATGGGGGTAACATGCCAGGCAAGATTGTACTTTCCTACACCCACTGTCATTGGTTGGGGTGCCCTTTGAAAGGGTAGGTGTTGACATTGTTGGCCCCCTTGACTCTCCTACTGCTTCTGTCAATAGGTTCATTTTAGTGGAAGTGGAGCATGCCACTAGATACCCAGAAGCAACACCTCTGAGAACCACTACAGCTCCTGAAGTGGCCAAAGCCCTCCTGGGGATCTCTTCCAGGGTGGGTTTTCCAAAAGAGGTGATGTCAGACAGAGGTAGTAACTTGGTGTCTGCATACCTAAAATCAATGTGTAAAGTATGGTGTAACCTACAAGCTCACCACACCTTATTATCCCTAGAGAAATGGGTCGGTTGAGAGGTTTAATAAAGCCCTCAAAGGTATGATTATGGGACTGTCTGGAAAAACTCAGAAGGAGATGGGATGTCCTGTTACCATGCCTCCTTTTTGCCTACAGGGCGGTACCCCAGAAGGAAGAGGGCTATGGCCCCTTTGAACTCCTTTTTGGTCACCATGTTAGGGGTCCATTAGCTCTTGTGAAAGAGGGGTAGGAGTAACCTTTGAAGCCCCCTAAACAAGATACAGTGGATTATGTGATTGACTTAAGATCAAGAATGGCTGAGTAGATGAAAAAGCCCACTAAAAACCTTCAGGGAGGCCAAGAGTTACAGAAACAATGACATGACCAGAAGGCTGACAGTGTACCAACCATGACAGAAGGTGTGGGTACTGGTGACTTTGGCACCCAGGGCACTCCAGGACAAATGAAGTGGTTCAGACATTATAGTGGAGAAAAAGGGTGAGGTCACTTATTTAGTTGATCTAGGCACTCCTAGAAGTCCTCTGAGAAGGTGACAGTGTACCAACCATGACAGAAGGTGTGGGTACTGGTGACTTTGGCACCCAGGGCACTCCAGGACAAATGAAGTTGATCAGACATAATAGTGGAGAAAAAGGGTGAGGTCACTTATTTAGTTGATCTAGGCACTCCTAGAAGTCCTCTGAGAGTAATTCATGTGAACCTCCAGAAGCCCTACTATGACTGGGCTGACTGATCATGGCCACTGATGAGGGACAGGAAGATGAGTGACCCTCTCCCTGATCTCTTCTCTAACACTGCAGCTGATGGCTCAGTGGAAGGAGTTATCCTTGCAGACTACCTTTCTGAAGAGCAGAAGGAGGACTGCAGGAACCTCTTGGGTCATTTTTCAGAACCCTTTTCTCTGACACTTGGTCAGACTACTTTGTGTGAATACACCATTGCTATTGGAGACATCTTACCTGTCAAAACTAAGATTTATAGGCGGCCTGACCATGTCCGAGAATGCATTAAATTAGAGGTTCCGAAAAATGCTTGACCCACAAGTGATTGAGCACTCTGGCAGCCACTGGGCCAGCCCAGTGGTGCTTGCAACCAAACCTCATTCTCAGAATGGAAAATGGGGGATGAAGTTCTGTGTAGATTACAGAGAGCTCAATACAGTCACTAAGACTGATGCTCACCCTATACCCAGGGCAGATGAGCGTATTGATATACTGGCATCTGCCATGTATCTCAGCCCTTTTGATTGACTGCAGGGTATTGGCAGATTAAACTGTCAGAAGATGCTCAACCCCCAAAACATCTTTCTCTACCATTGGAGGCATTATCAGTTTACTGTTATGCCATGAACCTGCCACTTTTCAGAGGTTGGTGAAATCAATTATCTAAGGTCTGTAAGCCTTTAGTGCAGCATATCTTGAGGATATTGCTGTCTTCAGCTCCACCTGGGATGACCACCTGGTCCACCTATGGAAAGTTTTGGAGGCCCTGCGAAAGGCAGGCCTCACTATCAAGGCTTCAAAGTGCTAGATAGGGCAGGGGAATGTGATTTATCTGGACACCTGGTAGGTGGAGAACAGATTGAACCACTACAGAGGAAGATAGACTATTTTGGACTGGTCTCCTCCTACAGCACAGACCCAGGTCAGAGCCTTTCTTGGTCTCACTGGGTATTACAGGAGGTTCATTAAGAACTATGGCTCAATTGTTGCCCCTCTTAATGACCTCACCTCTAAGAATATGCCTAAGAAGGTATTGCGGACAGCTAGCTGTCAGAAAGCTTTTGAGGAGCTAAAGGAGGCCTTGTGTTCTGCACCTGTCCTAAAAAGCTCAAACTGCTCCAAGAAGTTTATAGTCCAAACTGATGCTTCAGAGGTAGGGGTTGGGGCAGTTCTATCACAGCTAAATTCAGAGGGCCAGGATCAACCTGTAGCTTTTATCAGCAGAAGGTTGACCCCTACAGAGAAGCATTGGTCCGCCATAGAGAGGGAGGTCTTTGCTGTGGTCTGGGCCTTGAAGAAGTTGAGACCATACCTCTTTCGTATTTACTTCATTGTTTAAACAGACCACAAACCTCTCTTATGGTTAAAACAAATGAAAGGAGAAACCCCTAAATTGTTGAGGTGGTCCTTCCGCTACAGGGGATGTACTTTACTGTGGAATATAGACCTGGGAGTAACCACTCAAATGCAGATGGACTCTCCAAATATTTCCACTTAGACAATGACAACTCATCTGGGCAGGTTTAACCTTATTGTCCCTCATTTGGGGAGGGGTTGTGTAGGAAAGTATCCTCTTTTTGGCATGGTTACCCCCATTTTCTGCCTGATGTCTGTGTGTTTGACTGTGTTCACTGGGATCCTGCTAACCAGGACCCTAGTGATTATGCTCTCTCTCCTCTAAATGTTGTCACTGCATACTGGTAACCCAGTATTTCACCCAAAATTGGCATACTGGTACCCCCTTATAAGTCCCTAGTATATGGTACCTAGGTAACCAGGGCAATGGGGTACCAGGGGATCCCTATTGGCTGCAGCATTTGTTTTGCCACCCATAGGGAGCCTATGCAAAGGCTTCTGCAGGCCTGCCATTGCAGCCTGTGTGAAAGGTGCATGTACCCTTTCACTGCCATTTACACTACACCAGGTCACTTATAAGTCACCCCTATTGCAGGCCTTCCAGCCCTGAACGCAGAGTACCTGTGTGTGAGGGCACCCCTGCACTAGCGGAGATGCCCCCACGAACTCCAGGACCATTTTCCCAGACTTCATGAGTGTGGGGATGCCATTTGACACATCACTACCTATGTCCAGCTACATTATGGTAACTCTGAAAATAGGCATGTTTTGTATCACACACGTTGGAATCATACCCCAAAGCTTTTGCAAGCATTGGTCATATGATTCCATGCACTCTAGGGGCTCCTTAGAGGACCCCCAGTACTGCCATTACAGCCTTCTGAGGTTTTCGAGGCAGCTCCAGCTGCTGCCACCCCACAGACAGGTTTCTGCCCTCCTGTTGCTTGAGGAGCTCAAGCGCAGGAATGCAGAACAAAGGATTTCCTTTGGGATAGGGGTGTTACACCCTCTCCCTTTGATAGTAGGTGTTACAGGCTTGGGAGCGGTAGCCTCCCCAAGCCTCTGGAAATGTTTTGAAAGGCATAGATGGTGCCTCTTAGCATAATCCAGTCTACACCGGTTCAGGGATCAGCTGGTGCGAAACTAGACAAAGGAAAGGGGAGTGACCACTCCCCTGTCCGTCACCACCCCAGGGGTGGTGCTCAGAGGTGCTCCAAAGGGTCCCTGGTTTTTGCCATCCTGGATTCCAAGTTGGCAAGGCACTCTGGGAGAATTGAGTGGCCAGTGCCACCAGGTGACGTCAGAGCCCTCCCTTGATTGGCGCTTACCTGTTTAGCTCCCCTTTCAGGGCTATTTGGGGTCTCTCTCTCTTGGGTGGTTCTTCAGATTCAGATTGCAAGACTCCATCAGGAATCCTCTGCATCCTTTACTTCACCATCTTACCGAAGAAACTGCATCTGGACCCTCCAGGAACTCTACGAACTGCAACAAAAAAGCAAAGACGACTTCTGTAACATTGTATCTTCAACTTCTGCGAGCAACTGCAACTGTTTCCAGGTCGTGTATCCTCCGAGGACTGCCTGTCTTCAGCCTGCACCAGAAGAACGAAGGAATCTCCAATCCAGTGACGCAATTCAGACTGCATTCTTCCATCCGGCGTGGGACATCTTCTGCATCAACCAGGAACCCACATCTGTCTTCTTGAGTGCAATACTGACTGTTGCTCCTCACCGGTGGTTCTTCTTTTGCACCTTTATCTGAGTTAGCAGGGGCTCCTGTTCTCCCTGAACTCTTCAGTGCTTCTTGGATTTCGTCCCCTTCTTCCACAGCTCTTCAGGTCCAGGAATCCAGCGTTGGTATCTTGCAGTCTCTTCTGGTTCTTGCATAATCTTCTTTGTCGTGTTCTTGTGTGTTCTAGGAAATTTACTGTGATTTACTTTCCTTGGCTCTGGGGTGTGTTCAATTACCTACCTTTGTTGTTTTCTAATACTCCCAGCTCCCCTCTACACACTGCATTTACCTAGGTGGGAAACCGACTTTCGCATTCCATTTTCTTAGTGTATGGTTTGTGTTCCCCCAGGCCCATTTCTAACTATTGTGATTTTCACTATTTGCATTTTTTACTAACTGTTTTTACAGTTATTTCTGCATAGTAGTGTATGTAATTTGTGTATTACTTATGTCCGAAGAGAGTATAGTCTATATGGTATTTTTGGCATTTGTGTCACCAAAATAAAGTACCTTTATTTTTGTAACACTGAGTATTTTCTTTCATGTGTGAGTACTGTGTGACTACAGTGGTATTGCATGAGATTTGCATATCTCCTAGTCCTTGGCTGCTCATCCACACTACCCCTAGAGAGCCTGGCTTCTAGACACTGTCTACATTTCACTAATAAGGGGTAACTGGACCTGGTATAAGGTGTAAGTACCTTAGGTACCCACTACAAACCAGGCCAGCCTTCTACAACCATGCCAAATAGAGGGTAGTTTCCTACACAAGTAATACAGTGTTCTTTACTCTGAAGAAGAGCTTGAGCTCAAGAGGTGATACCATCATGGTCTGTACCTTAGTCTGGTTCCCTTTAGAGGTTGATATTGGCAAAATTAGATAATACTAATGCTCTATTTTGTGGTAGTGTGGTCGAGCAGTAGGCGTATCAGAGGGTAGTGTTAAGAATTTGTTGTACACACACAGGCAATAAATGAGAACACAAACTCAAAGTCTTAACTCCAGGCCAATAGGTTTTTAATATAGAAAAATATTATTTTCTTCTTTTATTTTAGAACCACAAGTTTCAAAATTCAGGTAAGTACATAAATTGTAAGGTACTTGACACAGGTAAGTATGGAACTTTGAATTAAAAGAGTAATGTACACAGTTTTGGCAAAAATGGCAATACGCTAATCAACAGTTCCTGGGGGAGATATAAGTATTGGTTAGTTTCTCAGGTAAGTAAAGCACTTAGGCCCTCATTCCAACTTTGGTGGTCAGACGAGGTCGACTGCCAAGGTTGTACCGCCAGACGGCCGCCCATGCAGCCGGAAACCCACCGGCCGCATTTGGACATCCCTGCTGGGCCGTAACATTGCAGCCGGCTCCTAATGGAGCCGGCGGCAATGTGGCGGTTCAGCGGGTGCAGCAGCACCCGTCGCGCTCTTCACTGTCTGCCCGGCAGACAGTGAAAATCGTGACGGGGCTGTGCCTGAGGGCCCCTGCACTGCCCATGCTAAGTGCAGGGGCCCCGCGACTCCCCTTCCCACCAGCCTTTTCATGGCGGTCTCTACCGCCATGGACAGGCTGGCGGGAATGGGAGTCATAATCCCTAGGGCAGTGCTGCAAGCAGCGCTGCCCTGACAGATTATAACCACCGGGACAACCATGGCGGAAAACCGCTGGTCCCGGCGGTGTGACCACGGCGCTACAGCTGCGGTCAAAATATTACGAATTGTACCGCCAGCTTATTGGCGGTACGATCACCACTTCAACCCTGGCGGTCTTTGACTGCCAGGGTTGTAATGAGGGCCTTAGTCTCCAGGGCATAGGCAGCCCACTGTTGGGGGGTTCAAGGCAACCCCAAAGACACCGCACCAGCATCACAGGGTCAGTCAGGTGCAGAGGTCAAAGGAGGGCCCAAATAACATAGGCGCCTATGTAGAACAGGGGTGCTCCGGTTCCAGTCTGCTCGCAGGTAAATACCTGTAGAGCTCTGGGGGGGGGGAGAGGGTCCCAATCAGGCACACAAAATACACCTTCAGCACCCCACGGGCGGCTGGGTGCTGTGTGCAAAGTAGGTGTCGGGTTGTAGATAGGAATCAATGGAGAGATCCGGGGGTCACTCTGGCGATGCAGGCAGGGTACAGGGTGGCTTCTCAGGCCAGCCACTGACTGGGCTAGGATGAGGGCCGCCTGCTGGTCACTCACGCACCGGTAGTTGGTTCCTCTCAGTCATGGGAGCTGCCGTGCAGTGCTTCTTCCAGGCGTCAGGTTCTTTTGTTACCGGGCAGTCGCGATCAGGTGGAGCCTCTGGATCCTTTCTGTAGAGGTCCCTCCATTGCTTTGAATAGCAAACTTGACGCCAACTTTGCACCCTGCACCCGGCCGCCCCTGTGCCGCTGAGGGTGTGTTTTGTGTGCCTGTTTGTGTCGTTCCCCCCCCCCCCCCCCCAACCCCACTCCCCCCCACCATCACCACTCTACAAAACCCCCCTGGTGTGCTCAGTGAGGATGCAGGTACTTACCTGTCAGCAGACTGGAACCGGAGCACCCCTGTTCCCTATAGGCACCTATGTGTTTTGGGCCCTCCTTTGACCTCTACACCTGCTAGTCCGGTGACTTTGGGGTTACCTTGAACCCCCAACAGTGGGCTGCCTATGCCCAGGAAACTGAACTTGTAAGTGCCTTACTTACCTCAGAAACCTAACCATACTTACCTCCCGCAGGAACTGTTGATTTTTGCTCTGTGTTCACTTTTAAAATAGCTTATTGCCATTTTAACATATACTGTTTGTACTACTGCTTTAATTCAAAGTTCCTTACTTACCTGTGTGGAGTACCTTGCATTTTATGTATTTACTTCAAATCTTGAAACTTGTGGTTCTAAAATAAATTAAGAAAATATATTTGTATGTATAAAAACTATTGGCCTGGAGTTAAGTCTTTGAGTGTGTGTTCCTCATGTATTGCCTGTGTGTGTACAACAAATGCTTAACACTACCCTCTGATAAGCCTACTGCTCAACCACACTACCACAAAATAGAGCATTAGAATTATCTAATTTTGCCGCTATCAACCTCTAAGGGGAACCCTTGGACTCTGTCCACACTATCTCTCACTTTGAGATAGTATATAGAGAGGCAAATTCTACAGGTGTCAGACTGGATCCTGAAAAAGCTGGAGCAGCAAACCTCTGCACCAATATGTGGCTTCATGAAGTTCTGCATTGACGTCGCCCCGCTCCAGAAAAGACAAATGGGCCCCCATTTAGGCACCACTGAGGGGTGCTGACATCGGTACTGTTTTTTCTGTTCTAACAAACTCTGATATTGAGTTCAACTCTGCTTTAGAATGCTCTAAAGGTAGCAGGCCTCAGCATGTTCCCTGGGCTTGTCTGCACCTCACGCCAACCGCACAAACAGTATTACCCTTTTAGTAGTTATGGTAGGAGGTTTTAGTACAGACAGCAGATGTAGCCAGTACAGCAATCCCCTCTGTCATTTAGTGGCCACAACTGCAGTACTCACAGGGGCAGTGTGCAGCTCAGTCTTCTGCGTCTCCAGCTGCTCCATCCTCCAAGCCTCTTTAGTATAGATTTTATTGCTCACAGCCATCCTGTCAGAGGGTGGTTCCAACACTATTTTGCCAGGTTGGAAAATGGTAACTTCGGACAAGAGGGCCCTGCAAATTGTCCAGCGGGGTTACTTCTTACCTTTCTTCACCTTCCTCTGAATAGCTGATGGAGGACCAACTGTCTCTGTTGCAGCAAGAAGTGCAGGGTCTATGGCCAAAGGATTAATAGAGAGGTTGCTGGAAATTGGCTGTGGCTTTTATTCCTGCTATTTCCTGGTGCCAAAGAAGGATGGAGGTCTCTGTCACATTTTAGAGCTGTGCCCTCAAAATGCTTTCCTGCAGAAAAACAAATTCAAAATACTCACCCTGGCCCAGGTCTTGTTAGCCGCCCGGCCTTTAGACTGGAGGGTAGTGTTGGACCTTGAGGACTCTTATTTTCACATCCCCTTCCTGCAGGCCCACAAGGGCACTCAATGGTTCACAGCATTTTCAGTTTGCGGTTCTCCCCTTTGGCTTTTCTACCTCCCTTCTGTGTTCACAAAAGTGATGGTGGGGTTGCTGCGTACCTTCGGAGGTCAGGGGTCCCAGTCTTCCCCTTCCTCGAGAACTAGCTTCCCAGGCAGTCATGGCGCAACTCCGGAATATGCAAACCACCTAACATTGTTGAGGTTCACTGTCATTATGCCAAAGTCACACCGACTCCTTCACCTACATTCCCTTTCAACAGAGACTTTCTAGACATTGTGCAATTTTGCACCTGTCCCCCAAAACTGGGAGTCCAGGACATTTAAGCTATGATCCCAACGTTTCAATCCATGTACTGTATTTTAATGAGGAGGACTACGGGGCTGCAGTGACTGACAGCCTCCTTCTTCCTGCTGGCCAAGCATGATGCAGTTTGGCAACTGTCTTCTGAAGTGAAGAGTCCAGGATATTGGAGCTGTGATCACGATGTTTCAACCCATGTCCTGTGTTTTGGTGAGGAGGGTTATGATGCTGCTGTGATGGCCTCCTGCATCGTGCTGGTCAAGCATGCCAGATGGCATATGTGGGGTCAGCTATGGGATCTGAAGTGTCAAAGGGAACAGCTGCAGGACTACAATTGGGTCACTCGCAGACTCCTGTCTCTGCCCCATCCAGTGGTGATCGATGCAACACTTCTGGATTGTGGCTTTCATCTGGGAGAGGTGGAGATCAGAGGTGTCTGGACTCCGGCAGAAGGCTGCTCTGTATAAAACATCTGGAGCTGTGAGCCATCTGCTTGACAATGAAAGCTGCCTGCCATCTATCAAAAGGAGGCTGGTGAAGGTGCTCAGACACCAATGTCCTGTGGTACTTAAACAGGCAGAGCATGGTCGGGTCATGGATCCTGTTGCAGGAGGCTCTGTGTCTGTGGATGTAGCTAGACCACTATAGGATTTTTCTGGTGGCACACCACCCGGTGAACTCATTTTTACATCAGACTAGACAAAAGGCCATTAGTGCCTTGCAGATCATGAATTGCTTTTGCCTCTGGAGGTGGCATAAGGTCTCTTCTGCTTATAGGGAGAGCCTTGGCTGTCCCCCGATTGTATACTGTGCCATTAGTGTATTTCTGTGACTGTTTTTCAAATTGTAACTGTTTTAAAAATTGTGCCTGACTTTTTCTGCCTTGTTTTTTGTGTTTTCGCCCCTTGTGCGCTCCCCCTTGCTCTCCGCTCCGTGCCGCTGCCTCCCTGCGGCCCCGCCCCCCTCGCGCCCCCATTCGCCGCTCCCTCCCGCCTCCCAGCTGCTCCTCCCTCCCCCCTCCCTTCTTAATGGCTGGCGCTGCGCGTCCGCGCCGGAGGCGCGCCAGAGGCAAGCCCGTCTGCGCCCGTCCGCGCCTGGACCGCGCCCAGCGCCACCCCCCTGGTCCTCACGTCCCCCGCAACTCCTGCCTCCGATACTCGGCCCGCGAACTCCTCGCCCTCAACCCTGGCCCCTCCACAGAGTGCTTCCTGGCCACCCCGAAGCACACCAAAGGACCTATTTCCTGCCGCACCTGCAACTTCTCCTGCAACAGAACAACGAAGCCAGCAACAACCAACACAAACCACCTGCACTGCATCCTCCTCAACACACGCTCCGTACGAAAACACGCCATCGAGCTCTGGGACTTGCTCGACACCACCGCCCCAGACGTGGCCTTCCTGACCGAAACCTGGTGGAACGACTCTTCGGCCCCTGACATCGCCATCGCCATACCTGACGGATACAAGATCACCAGAAGAGATCGCACCAACGGAATCGGCGGAGGGATAGCAATCGCCCACAAATCTACCCTCAGGATCCACACCCACACAGACGACACCCTCAAGACAGCCGAACACCTCCACTTCCAGATTCACACGGACGCCAACACTACCCTCAGAGGAACCCTCATATACCGCCCTCCATGACCAAGAGCCCCCTTCAGCGACACCGTCTCCGACCTCGCAAGCACCCACACCCTCGCCTCTCCAGACTACATCCTCCTGGGAGATCTAAACTTCCACCTGGAAAAAAACAACGACGCCAACACCGCATCACTGACCACCAACCTCCTCAATCTCGGACTCCGTCAACTGGTCAACACCCCCACCCACATCGCCGGACACACGCTTGACCCTCTCTTCACCTCAAGCAACCACATCTCTTTCAGCCACACCTCCGAACTCCACTGGACCGACCATCACTGCGTCCATTTCACCTTCAAGAAAAACACCGAACACCACCGCATCCCTCTACCGCCTCACCGCCGCTGGGGAAAAGTCACCGAAGACCAACTGAACAGCACACTCGCCAAATACCCACCACCTGAACCCACCGACCCGAGCACCGCCGCCATCAACCTCCATCAATGGATCCTCAACTGCGCCAACACCTTAGCCCCACTCAAGAAACCCACTGCCAACCAAGTAAAGAAAAAAACAGCCTGGTTCACAGACGAACTGACCACCTCCAAACGCACCTGCCAGAAACTCAAGAAGAAATGGATCCTCGAGCGCACACCCGACAACCTTGCTACCCTCAAGGACGCCAACCGTGAACACCACCAACGGATCCGACTCGCCAAGCGCGCCCACTTCACAGAACGCCTCAACAACAACGCCCACGACTGCAAAGAACTCTTCTGCATCGTTAAGGAACTCTCCAACCCTAACGCCAACGTCGATAGCGTCCCTCCCTCCCAGAAACTCTGCGACGATCTCTCCACCTTCTTCCACCAGAAAATCGCGGCCATCCACGACAGCTTCAACACCGCACCTCCGCCAGACCCCACCCCCGACTACTCCTCCCACGCCTGCCGCCTCACCACCTGGACCCAAGTAGACGACGCCGAAACCCTAACAACCATGAACTCCATCCACTCAGGCTCTCCCACGGACCCGTGCCCACATCACGTATTCAACAAAGCAGACGCCACCATCGCCCCCAAACTCGGCAAGATCATCAACCTCTCCTTCAACACCGCCACCTTCCCGGACAGCTGGAAGCACGCAGAAATCCAACCCCTCCTCAAGAAACCCAAGGCTGACCCCAATGATCTCAAAAACTTCCGACCAATCTCTCTCCTCCCTTTTCCAGCGAAGGTCATCGAGATCGTCAACGCACAGCTCGCCCACTTCCTAGAAGACAACTTCATCCTAGACCCCTCCCAATCTGGATTCAGACGAAACCACAGCACTGAGACCGCACTCCTCGCCGCCACAGATGACATCAGACAACAAATGGACAACGGCGAAACCTCAGCCCTCATCCTCCTCGACCTATCAGCCGCTTTCGACACAGTCTGCCACCGCACCCTGCTAACCCGTCTCCACGAAGCCGGCATCCAAGACAAAGCCCTCAACTGGATCTCATCCTTCCTCTCCGACAGAACCCAGAGAGTCCGACTCTCACCCTTCCGCTCCAAAGCCACCAACCTCATCTGCGGCGTCCCCCAAGGCTCCTCTCTTAGCCCAACGCTGTTCAACGTCTACATGGCCCCCCTCGCACAACTGGCCCGTCATCACAACCTCAGCATCATTTCCTACGCCGACGACACCCAGCTCGTCCTCTCCCTGACCAAAGATCCGCTCACCGCCAAAACCAACCTCCACGAGGGACTAAAATCCATTGCCGAGTGGATGAACATCAGCCGCCTGAAGCTCAACTCCGACAAAACGGAAGTCCTCATCCTCGGACGCACCCCCTCTGCCTGGAACGACTCCTGGTGGCCCACCGCCCTCGGACCACCACCCACCCCAGCTATCCACGCACGCAACCTCGGCTTCGTCCTCGACTCTGCTCTTACCATGTCCAAACAGGTCAACGCCATCTCCTCTTCTTGTTTCAACACCCTCCGCATGCTCCGCAGGATCTTCAGGTGGATTCCAACAGGAACCAGGAAGACGGTGACTCAAGCCCTCGTCAGTAGCAGACTTGACTACGGCAACGCACTCTACACAGGCATCCCAACGAAAGACATCAAACGACTCCAACGCATACAGAACGCATCCGCCCGCCTGATCCTCGACATACCCCGCTGATGTCACATCTTCCCCCACCTGAAGGACCTCCACTGGCTCCCTGTGGATAAAAGGATCACCTTCAAACTCCTCACCCACGCACACAAGGCACTACTCAACACCGGACCCACCTACCTGAACACCAGACTCAACTTCTACGTCCCCACACGTCAACTCCGCTCGGCCAACCTTGCCCTCGCCATCGTCCCCCGAATCCAGCGCAAGACCTCTGGCGGCAGATCCTTCTCTTTCCTCGCCGCCAAGACCTGGAACTCTCTCCCCACCTCACTACGCCAGACCCAGGACCTCCTCACCTTCAGGAGACTCCTCAAGACATGGCTCTTCGAACGCTAGCAGCACCCCCCCCCCCCACCCATCCCAGCGCCTCGAAACCCTGTCGGGTACATAGCGCGCTTTATAAATTCATTGATTGATTGATTGGCTCGATCTTTACTGCTGTTGGTGTTTCCAAAGCTTCTCTCACTCTGAGACGCGTCTACTTAGAGTGGGACTCAGGACTCTGCCAATACCTCTCATGCCCGAGTTCTGAAGATCAGGACCTACCTGTCCCCCGTTATCCTTATAGCCCCAAATTCAGCACAGAGATTACGGTATGCCAAACTCCTGGGCATGAGCATCTGCCCTCCAATCCTTTTAAGTGGATCTCCCATCACAACAGCAGGGCCGAGTTCTGCATCTAGGACTGTGCAGGCACTACCTCCATGCCTGGAGCTTGAACAGCAGCAATGAAGGATATTTAGTCTTCCTTGTGAAGTACTTGATGTCATCTTGGCAGCCAGGCATCCATTCTCGCCTGCCTCAGGATACGTTTGTGGCAGTGGTGGTGTTTGTGTTCACTCTTACCCAGCTAGACTTTGGTTTGAGGCCTTTTAAAGGGTCTTTTCGGCCATTACAGTTGTCGGATCAGCTTTCATTGTTTAAGTGACCTGTTGCGATGGGTTTTCTTAATAGTACACAGCATTCGTTTCTCCTATCATCTTTTGTTATGCCACATTGGGGCTTAAATTTGGTTCTATCAATACTCCTGTGCTCTTTTTGAACCTCTGTACACCTGTCCTCTGTGGCTGCTTACCCGCAAAATAGTCTTTCTTGTCGCCATAACACAGCATGGCAGTTGAGCGAGCTGCAAACCTTCTCTGTCAACTGACCATATACTACTTTCAGTCGTGACAAACTAGTTTTATGAACTTGAGCCTCCTTTGTTCCTTAGGTAGTGACTCAATTTTATATCAGATAAAACATCACCCTCCCTGCATTCTTTGCTCTGTTCCACCCCTCCAAGTAGGAGGAGTGTAGGAAGCTGGCTCTGTATATACTATGTCAAATGAGATGTAGTGTGCACTGAGTTCAGGGGTTCCCCAGAGGCTTAACAGAGGCTAAAATAGACAATATTAATGCTCGCTTTTGTGGTAGTATGGTCGAGCATTTAGGCTTATCAGAGGGTGGCGCAAAGCATTTGTTGTACGCACACAAACAATAGAAGAAGCACACACTCAATGACATAACGCCAGACCAATTATTTTTATATAGCAAAAATATATTTTATTAATTTATTTCTAGAACCACAAGATTCAAGTTGCAGGTAAGTGCATAAATAAGTATTTCCCATAGGTATCAATACCACCTTGATTGGAATTGGTAAGTTGTACAGTTTTTTATGGGCGAGCACAAAGCGCTCCGTCCCATGCTGTAATCTCTCTTTGGGCTTCTAACCACGCTCATGTCACGTCAGTCACTTTCATTGGTTTGTGGGCTTGCTTTTTAAAATCCGCTTGCTTTCATTTGTGAAAGGCATTCATACGTCATTCCTTTTCCGGTGTTTAGCCCACCTACACAGCACCGGTAAACTACTGAAACCATTTGAGGCTCGATGTTTTCAGCATGGTTTCCGGACTACTTTATCATTTTATTTTCCACGCAGCACCATTGTGCTGGGGTTTACATAGTGCAATCATGCTCGGTTTTTCCGTTTTCAATTTCAGCCCGATCGAGCTGTGTTTTTTTCCGTGTGTTGGTTTGTTAAGCAATTGGTAGTGGGATTTTTGCCTTTGCTTCTTCCCCCTGTCTTCTGTACAAATTTCTTTCTCTCTGCATAACTCAGAGTATGGCTGTATTTCGTCTGGAGTCTCTCTTCAGGGTTTTGCAACTTCACTTGATCAGTTGGTTGGAGTGGCCCTATGGTTCCCCTTTGTCTCGACAAACACTTTGTTTGAAGCCGGCCTTGGAGAACCTCGAGGCATCGGCATTTGTGTACGAGATAAAAAGCAACAATTAAGAAATAATTGTGAGGGGAAAAAATGTCAACTGCAACAATTCACTACATATAATAAATTGGAAACAACGCAATCCGTCACAGAGTATAATTAGCTACAGCAACAGTATGGCATAGCTTTGAACTTAGTAACCGTGGCAATTTATCATGAGTTAGTAATTAGTATCAGTGACAATTTGTCACATATTAGAAATTAGAAGTGGGACACTTCATCGGGCGCTTGAAAACAGTCGTCGGGGAAAGATGGTGAGAGAGCACAGAGATGATTCGTCTGCAGAGGTCAGGCACAGTCTGTGGAAGCAAGCTCAGTCTTTCCAGTAGAGGTGGCTTATGATTTCATCATGAATTTGAGACACCTCAAATAAAAAGACAACACTTTTTCATACAGATTGTGTGATCCTTCTTTGGAAGTGGGAAGTAAGGTAAATAAAGGACACACTTTACGAAGGCCCTGGAGACTAAGGCCCTCATTAAGAGTAGCAGAAACCCACAAAAGGGATTCCTGGGAATATGAATCCATTTACTGCTTCTGAGAAATGGCATTAGACTCAAATAGCGACAAGCGGGCTACAAGGTTTGGTTTGATTTGGAAATTTGCCCACTAACGTACATTTGTGTTCATTTCCAAACTCCTCTTCATCCTGGAAATGAACAGAGATTTACTCCAGCCAAGGGTGAAAATAAGTAATTCCCATTGTGGAATAGAAAGTGGTACGGACCACCCCCAAACCTGCTTGGGGTATAGGTAACGGGTATTCTCCACAGGAAAAATGTCTTCCTGTAGAGAATAGTTTTTGAGTCGAGCATAGCAGCCGACGTGTTGGTATGTATCTGGGCTTTTAACCAAGCCCACAGCACACCCATCACTATCATCAATCATTCTTGAGCTTGCCTTTCAAAAATCCTTTCTTTTTGTTGGTAACTGTTTTGTGTTTGTCCCTTTTTAGGGTGGTTTTGTTACCGCCTTGGCCATTGACCATGTTACACGGATAAATGCACTATTGTCAATAACTTCGACTGTGAGTGAACTTTTTTCTTTTATCTCTAGCCTTTGCGCTCAGTGGTGGTTTGAATCGGCTCACTTACGTCAACTGTTTTACTTTTATTTTCAGCTTGTGTGGCAAAAAAATTAGAGTTTGAAATTTAGAAAGCTAATAGCTCTAACTCAAGCAAACGCAAGACCTGTTGCATTGCAAATGCATGTTAATAATTGACAATAATTTGTTTTAGAAGTTGACAGTGCAATTTTCAGAAACAGTTCCTGGGGGAAGAAAAGTTAGTACGTTCTACAGGTAAGTACAACACTTAGAGTTCCAGTCTCCCGGGATTAGGAAGTCCACAGGTTGGGGTTCAAGCTAACCCCAAACACCCACCACCAGCAACACGGGGCCGGCCGGGTGCATAGGTCAAAGAGAAGGCAAATTTAACATTAGCTTCTAATGGAGACTGGGGTCTCTCGTCTTTGGAGGGCAGACCTGGGGGGTTTAGAGGAGACGGGGGACACAGGTTCGCACCAAACACACATCCTCAGCGGCGCAGGGGCGGCCCGGTGCAGGGTGCAAACACAGCGTCGAGATCCCAATGCTTTCCTATGAGGGGACTCCAGGGCTCACTTAGATACTGCAGGCTGAGTCCAGGGGTTCGGTTCGGAAAACCGCAGGCTGCACAAGTAGGAGGACCACCTGCTGAATGCTGCTGCACCGGGTGTCGGGTTCTCCAAGGTCAGAGGGCTGTGGGTACAGTGTACCTTTTGGCATCAGATATCTTCGTCTGGTGCTGTCACGGTCAGGGAGGTCCTCTGGGTTCACACTGCAGGCATTGTCGTGAGGGACAGGAGAGGTAAACCCAGGGTTGGGCACTTGCTCAGAATATCCTGGGCATCCTCATTAGTCGGTTGGGCTACCTGGACACGGGCCGGGGGCGTTGGGTGCAGACTGGTCAGGACTCTCTGATCTGGGGAGGCACTGGAGTCCTTTGAAGTAGTTTCTTCTTGGACAGGGCCAAGCTAGGTTCAGGGGAGCCCTTAAATCCTGGATTTTGGGGCGTTACAGAGGGCAGTAGACAATGGCTACTGTCCCCAAGGGTGACTACACCCTTCCGGTGCCCTCTTCCTCTGGGAAAGGAGACACAGACCTAACCTAACCCTTTTGGTCCCTGTCCTCTAAACCAAGATGGAGGATTTTCCTAGGAGGGGGCACTTCAGCTCTGGTCACCTGATGGGTGATCCTAGCTGCAGTGGTCACTCCTTCTTGTTTTCCCTAACGTTCCCCCTGAACTTGCTGCCAAAAGTGGGACTTTGTCCAGGGGCAGACATCTCCACTAGCTGGAGTGCCCTGGGGCACTGTAACAAGAGGCCTGAGCTGTTCAAGCTCACTGCCAGGTGTTACAGTTCCTGCAGGATGGAGGTGTGAAGCACCTTCTCCCAGGACAGGTTTAGATTCTGGCCTCCGAGAGCAGAAAGCCTTTCATCCCATGGGGTCAGAAACTTGTCTTTTAGTGGCAGGCTGGCACAGACCAGTCAGTCGTGCACTGAAGGATTGGGTAAAATACAGGGGGCGTCTATAAGATGCCCTCTGAGTGCATTTTTCAATAACTCCGACACTGCCATCAGTGTCGGGTTATTGTGCTGAGAAGTTTGATACACTTCTCAGACTTCAGTGAAGCTATTATTGAGCTGTGGAGTTCATAATGGCAGGCTCCCAGCCCATATACCTAATATGGCTACACTGCACTTACAGTGTCTAACAATGGACTTAGACACTATAGGGACATATTGCTCATGCAGCTAAGCTCTCACCTGTGGTTAAGTGCACCCTGCCTTAGGGCTGTAAAGCCTGCTAAAGGAGTGACTTACCTATGCCACAGGCAGTGGTTTGTGGGCATGGAACCCTGAGAGGGGTGCCATGTCGACTTTGCCTGTTTCTCCACACCAGCACTCAAGCTGCAGAGGCAGCGTGCATGTGCTAGATGAGGGGTCCCGCCAGTGCTTAATTTGTGCTTGTTGTTTCCGGTGCAGAGCACCGGCCCTTATTTTTTAGGGCTGGTGCTTAATTTTTTGCCTCATGCATTTATTGCGAGCAAAATACACATTTGGGAAAGACGGAGGAATAGAAAAACGAAAAAGCGTCACAGAGGGAGGGAGCAGAAAGCTGCAGGAGTGAGCTGAAGGGTCAGGGAGTGGCTGTAAATGGATTGAAGAAGCCTGAGATGGCTTAAGGATTACTCTGCCTCAGTATTCCGTGTTTGCACATTTAATTACAGCAGCCGCGTATTTAAGAGGAGGGCTTTAGGCACCGGCACGTTTTTATTTACAAACTAAGCACTGGGTCCCCCATAGTGGCATAATACATGCTGCAGCCCTTGGGGACCTTCCCTGGCAATAGGGCCCTTGGTTCCAGGAGTACCTTTTACAAGGGACTTAACTGTGTGCTAAGGAGGTGCCAGTTGTGGAAAACAATGGTACAGTTTTGGAAAAGAACACTGGTGCTGGTACCTGGCTAGCAGGATCCCAACATACTCTGTCAAGTTATCACCAATATCAGGCAGAAAGTGAGGGGGAAACCATGCCAACAAGGGCACTTTCCTACAAGGAGAGACTCCACTGACTGGACCCATAAAGGGCTCTAAAAATCTACATTGATGGTACCAGAGAACTCCCGGTGGACAATTAGCTCTTTCGTTTTCACTGGAGCAGAGAAAGGCAAGGCTGTGCAGAAGAGGACCATCTGTCACTGCATTTGCTTTAAGATCTGCTATGCCATGGCCAAAAAAGCAGCCTCCTGAAGGCTTGCAGCTATTGTCCTGCAGCCAAGGCTGCTACTGCTGCATTGACATACAATGTGTCTGTTTTGTACATTTGCTAGGTGTAGGATAGTAGCCTCTATTTAGCATGGTTACTCCCGCTTTTTGCCTGATGTCTGTATGTGTTTATTGTGTTCGCTGCGATCCTTCTAACCAGGACCCCAGTGACTGTGCTCTCTCCTTCTAAATTTGGTTGCTTGGACTTCACACACCCCACATTTGGCATACTGGTGACTTCATATAAGTCCCTAGTATATGGTACCCAGGACATTGGGGCACCAGGGGTTCCCTATAGACTGCAGTCTGTATTAAGCCACCCATGGGAGCCCATGTAAAATGTGTCTGCAGGCCTGCCATTGCAGTCTGCATAAAAGGATTCATGCAGCCTCTCACTTAAGGTCCCTCCACCAGGTCACTTTAAGTCACACCTATGGTAGGCCCTCCTAGCCCAGAGGGCTGGGTGCAGGTACCTGTGTATGAGGGCACCGCTGCATGAGCAGAGGTGCACCCATGAACTCTAGCACCATTTATCTGGACTTCGTGAGTGCGGGCAAGCCATTTTACCCATGAACTGGACATAGGTCACTACCTATATCCAGCAACATAATGGTAACTCCGAGCCTGGGCATGTTTGGTATCAAACATGTCCGAATCATACCCCAATACTGTTGCCAGTATTGGTTGTATGATTCCATGCACTCCTGCTTTGCTCCTAGCAGTTTCCAGGGTTTTCCCGACCAGCCCATGCTGCTGCCATCCTACAGATGGGTTTCTGCCCTTCAGCTGCTTGACCAGCTTAAGCCCAGGAAGGCAGAACAAAGGATTTTCTTTGGGAGAGGGAGGAAACACCCTCTCCCTTTGGAAATAAGTGTTACATGGCTTGGGAGGGATAAGCCTAAATCAGTCTGCACCGGCTCAGGGACCTCCAGTCCCTTCTCTGGCACGAAACTGGACAATGGAAAGGGGATTACCCACTCCTCTGTCAATCACCACCCAAGGAGTGGTGCCCAGAGCTCCTCCAAGTGGCCACTTGATTCTGCCATCTTGAATCCAAGGTGGGCAGAGGCCTCTGGGAATATCTGAGTGGCCAGGTTAGGCAGGGGATGTCACAGCCCCCTCCTGATAGGTGGTCACCCTCCTAGGTGACCAATCCCCCTTCCAGGGCTATTTAGGGTCTTCCTCTTGGGTGGGATTTCAGATTCAATGTCCAAGATACCAGTAGGACTCCTCTGCAACATTAACTTCAACTTCTGGCCACTGGAACCGCTCCTGGAATTCACAGGAATCTACAGTCTGCAGCTCCAGCGACAACTTCCTTCTCCAACTTTGTTTCTCTGGCTCATTCCAGCAACTGCAACATTTGCCTGGCTGTGCATCCTGTGAGGGCCGTAAGTCTTCAGTCTGCAGCAGTAAACAAGAAGGAATCTCCCTTGGAGTGGAGGAGTCACTTCTCTGCATCCACAGGCACCAACTGCAACGACTACCAGCTGCGTGGGTCCTCTCTCCTGCAACTATGCGTGGATTCTGTAACACAGGTGGTGGTCTTGAGTGGTCCCCTCTGTCCCCTCTACCAGCTATCCAACTTGGGAGGTGGTGAGTCTTTGCCTGTCCTTGCAGGATAGTACCTCTGTGCACCGTGACTCTTGCAGCTACCAAGGCTTGTTGGCTCTCCTTCAGAGGGATCTTCAGGCTCCGTATAGCCCCGCCATCCAGCACCCTTCCCTGCAACGCATGGTCTCCTGCCTGCTGCTCCAGCGACTTGGGACTCCTTTCGAGGTGTGCTGAGTGCCTCCCTAGTGAGACTCCTGTGCCTACTGCCTGTGACTTGCCTGTGGGGGCTGCATTCATGACTTCTTGCCCTCCTGACTGCTGGGGGAAGCCTGGGACTTTTCTCGTTGGGTTGAATCCCCTCGGACCTTCCTTGTCTCCGACAGCTCTGTAACTCCTCTTCTGCCACTCTTGCCTTTGCCAAGGCTTATTGGTGTTTTTTCTACACCACTGATGGACTTCAACTCTTCTTCCAACGTGGGACATCGACTGCATCACTTCTGGAACTCTTCCTCTGCTCCTCTGCTGCCTAGGTGACTCCTAGTCTTCACCTTCGACCTGGTCCTGCATCTCCAGGAGGGTGGGTAGTGGCTCTTGCCCACTACTGGACACTCCAAGTGGAACTGGACTTGACTCCCTTGATTTGCAGGTCCTCTTCTATCTGGATCCATCTAGTGTTTCTTGCAGTCTTGCTTGGGCCTTGCAGAGTCCTTTCACAAATTTTCTCTGTGGGTTTTGGAAAAATCAGGTACTTACCTGTTCTCTCCTGGCCGCTGTTGGGCACTCTGGGGCTTACCTTTTGGGGTTCCTAGTTCCTCCAGCTCCCCTCTACAGGTTCCACTTACCTGGGTGGAGGTCCCTTATTCTCATTCAATTTTCTTTAAGAATATGGTTTAGGCTCCCCCTGAGTCACTATTGTCTATTGCTATTGCACTGTTTTCTCTCACTTTCTGTGCTTGTTCCTGATTAATAAGGTGTATATTATAGTGTGTTTACTCACCTGCTAGTAGGTTATTGCCTATATGATATTTTAGTATTTGTGTCACTAAAATAAAGTAACTTTTTCTTTTGTAACACTGTGTGGTTCTTTAATGTGTGTCAGTGCTGTGTGACTATAAGTGGTATTGCATGAGCTTTGCATGTCTCCTAGATAAGCCTTGGCTGCTCATCCACAGCTACCTCTAGAAAGCCTGGCTTCCTAGACACTGACTACACCTCACTAATAGGGGATACCTGGTATAGGGAGATAACACCATAAGTGCTCACCACACTTGGCCAGCTTCCTACAGTCATAAGCACTGTATAGTTACTCCAGTATTGGAACTTTCATAGATTCACATGCTTGAATTATCCCCGTCGTCGAGATGGGAGTCCCGGTATAATTTTTATAAGTAATGTTAAAACATATTGAAGAGAAAAAGGCCCTAGGCCTCTTCAATTTGATAGTCTATCAGAGTCATTTTGTGAAAAGGACCAAACTTGATTCTCCACCAATCAGGTGACAGCACCCTTCAGAACCTTCTGAGAGAAGCTCTAACACCTCAGATTTTCTACGGCACGTCGTGCTAGGGAGTCTCCTCAGAGCTCTGCTCTGTTTTCACACCTTTATTCAGCTCTTTTTCTCTCAGAGAAACTCAATTATTTTGATTTGTCAGCTATTTTTCAACTATGTCTGACAAGGAAAAGAAAAGTCTCTTTAGAGACTGCAAGACTTGTGGGAAGAAAAGACTTCATTCTGAAGATCCTCATCAAGATTGCATTTACTCCCTCTATCCAGATCATTCAGCCAAGGACTGTAAGATTTGCCGTACTTTTTCTTCTAAAACCTTAAAGGATAGAGAAGGCAGATTACTAATATGGCTGCAGAAACTGAAGCATAGGAAGGATCCAGTTTCTGTTTCTGAGAGTGAGGAATCATCCACTTCCAAGAGATCAACTAAAAGAGCAAGATCACGCTCGAGATCTCCCTCACAAACCTCAAAGAAAGCCCTCAAAAAGACTGCTTCAGGGTCTTATAAGGGTCGCAGCCCATCTTCTTCCCCAACTAGACTCTCAAGTAAAGAGGGAAAAAAACATTCTTCCAGTTCTGAGAGGCACAGGAAATCCTCATCTGTTCCACCATCTGTGCCTTTCAAAAAGCCATCTTCTGTGACTGGAAAAAAGGCCTCGTCGACGGATTCCCCGTCGACGGCACCATCGGTGGGCGCATTGCCGACGACTCCTACTACTTTAGGTGTTCCGTCGTCCACGGCTCTGTCGGCGACATCGTCGATGAGTACACCACCGTCGACGAGAACTACAACGACGACTTCAGCGTCGACGACCGTCTACACCTCGTCATCGTCGACGTCGCTGATGTCAGTATCAGCTTTACCGTCGACGAGGACTTCGTCGACGGTAGACTCGTCGGCGAAGCTTGCGGCTCTTAAAATAACAGTGCGTCCAGCATCGCCGGCACCGTCTACGACAAAGTCAGTTTACACGTCGTCGACGAGGGAAAAATACCAAAAAAAAACAGAAAAATTAACTCCAACCCACACTTCACCTAGTAAGGTATCCTCCCTGGTACCAGTACATCTTTTGGAGGGAGATGAAGATTCAGACGAAGATGGGCCTTTTGGTACGGCCCACAGCCCCTCTGAATTGAATGTAAAATATCAGGAAGAGGAGGAATATGAGGAAGCTTATGATCCTAAGGGCTTCCTTTGAGCATCAGCAGTATCAACAGAGAACGTATATCCCTTCCGACCTGCTTACTGGCCTTACAGCCATGTTGGTGGATTATAACAGAAGGTTTCCTCCACAAGGAGAACAGCCTCATCCATCGCCCATTTCTGGTACCTCTACTCCACATCAAAGACCGACGACTTTGCATCTCACAGATGTTGCTACCCCAGACATGACAATTCCCCAGGACACTGACATTTCAGATGGAGATCAAGAAGAAGGAGAGCTCATAGATACTCACTCAGAGTGGGACGAGTATATTATTCCTGCTCCATCTTCTCCTTCGAAGGTGGAGTCCCCACCTGAAGACATTGGAGGTTTTCACAATCTCTTAGAGAGGGCAGCCAAGCGCTTTGCAATACCGCTACCTACGAAGCAAACAGGTTGTTTCCTTTATGATTTTAAAGAGCCCTTCCAGAAGTCTGTGCGTTCCATCCCGATGGTGAACTACTTGTGGGAAGAAGGCCTTAAAGTCCTGACTAATCCAGCAACAGTCATAGCAGTTTTACCACGTCTGGATAAGAAATACAAAGCTCCCGATGATGCCCCAACATGCTTGACAGGCCATCCTCCGCCAGATTCCGTAGTAGCTCAAGCGGCTCAAAGAAGATCAAAGAATCCTTCTGCTCCAATTTCCGCGCCCCCAGATAAGGAGGGTAGAAGGCTAGACAACATAGGAAAAAGATTTTCTTCTATGGCCAGCTTAGTGCTTAGAGCTGCCAACTCCTTGGCTATTTTGTCTCGATACGACAGACAGCTTTGGGCAGATATTGCACCTTTCATTAGTCAGCTGCCGGAAGACATACAATCAGAGGCAAATAAGACTGTGCAAGAGGGTCAACGCGCGTCTGCAGAGCTTATAGACTGCGCAATGGACATAGCGACCACTGCTTTCAGACAGCTTGCAGGCGCTGCTGTATTAAGAAGACAGGGCTGGCTCAAAGCCACCTCATTTCGTCCAGAAGTCCAGAATAAGATCCTAGACTTACCCTTTGATGGCCAAGCGTTATTTGGGAAACATGTGGACGAAGCCCTACAGTCAATTAAAACGGACACGGACACTGCAAGGTCACTAGGGACCCTGCAATATCGGAAATCGTCCTTTCGCCCTAGGGGGCGCGGCCAGCCCTCTTACAGAGGGGGATATCAACAACAGAGATACTCTTCCTATCCGTCATCTTCACAACAATTTCGGCCATACTATTCCCAAAGACAACCGACTCAACCAGCCTATAATAGACCGGCAGGCCGTGGACGCTCAACCCGCCCTGCTAAGGATGCAGCTCGTAGAACCTGATGTCTTCTAGGCGCCGGCTACGCCCAGTCTTCCTCCTGTCACCCTGGGCGTAAGAATTTCCTTATTTCTCAGTCAATGGCAAACCATTACGTCAGACAAGTGGGTCCTACAATTAGTGGAACGGGGCCATACTTTAGAATTTGTCCAGAAACCTCCCCACAACCCTCCCCGCAGGACTCCTTCAAAATACCCTCAACAACTCAAAGAAGAGGTCTACAAGCTCCTTCTCAAGGGAGCTATAGAGAAGGTGCCTCGGGATCAACGAGGAACAGGATTTTATTCCAGGTTCTTCATAATTCGAAAAAAGCGGAAGGATTGGAGACCGATCCTCGATTTAAGGCAACTAAATGTATACCTGAAGAAGCAATCGTTTAGAATGATCAGCCTGCAGGACGTCCTTCTGCGTCTCAATCAAAGAGATTTTATGTCATCGCTAGACCTCAAGGACGCATACTTCCACATACCGATCCACCCTGCCCACAGAAAGTTTTTGAGATTTACCATAGCCGGGAGCCATTATCAATATTGCGTCCTTCCCTTCGGGCTCAAATCAGCCCCAAGAATATTTACCAAATGCCTAGCACCAGTGGCAGCCTTTCTCAGGAGAAGAAAGCACCAGGTTTTTCCATACTTAGACGACTGGTTAATAAAGGCAAAGACTTACACAGGAGCACACAAGTCAACAAGAAAGTGCGTTTCCTTGCTGACCAATCTCGGGTTCACGATCAACTGGGAGAAGTCCAACCCTCTACCAGGCCGCAGTATTACTTTTCTGGGAGCAGAACTGAACACGGACTCCGGCATCGCATGTCCCACGTTAGAGAGACAACAAAGGTTACTAACCCTAGGGAGTTTCATACACAAGAGACGAAAGGTTACAGTCCGTCTCTTTAAATCACTATTGGGCATGATGTCTTCATGCATACCTCTGATCCCTCTGTGTCGGCTAAAGATGCGCCCCTTGCAGGAGCAGCTAAACCGTCAATGGCTTCAAGTATCAGGAACTTTCGAAGACCAGATACAAATTACTCCGACAATGATCAAAACTCTCAAGTGGTGGTCTCAAAAGCATCATCTCTCTATCGGTCTCTCGTTTCTTCAACAGCCAGCCCCGTGGACCATAACAACAGATGCCTCACTGGAAGGCTGGGGCGCAGTATTACAGGACCTGAAAATAAGTGGCAAATGGCCAACTCATCTGGCATCAAGGCATATCAATTGGCTAGAACTCAGGGCAGTGCACCTTGCCTTACAAGCGTTTCTCCCAAGAATCCATGGATCGCGAGTGGTGATAAGAACAGACAACACCACTACGATGCACTATCTCAACAAACAAGGAGGTACAAGATCTCTCACCCTCTCCAGGGAAGCCCAAGCGATCTGGAACTGGGCCTCGCAGCAAGGCGTCACAATATCGGCGGTGCACTTGCCGGGAATAAACAACAAGGCAGCAGATGCACTCAGCAGGCAGAAATCGGACTGCCACGAGTGGGAACTAGACCAGAAGGTGCTCACCCAGATTTTTTCTCAGTGGGGAACACCAACAGTGGATCTGTTTGCGAAGAAGGACAACGCCAAATGCCAGTTCTTCGCAAGTTGGCATCACCAAAAGGGATCTTGGGGGAATGCGTTTTCGATAGTCTGGTCAGACATCTTTGCTTACGCCTTTCCTCCCATTCCGTTGATCCCAAGGGTCCTCACGAAGATGAAAACAGAACCGTGCAATCTCATACTGATAGCCCCGTACTTGCCGCGCCAACATTGGTTCACAGAGCTCGTCATTCTTTCAGTCAAACCTCATATTCCGCTGGAGCCGTTACCTCATTTACTAACAATGAACAACGGCCAGGTTCGACACCCCGATCCGCAGTCAATGCGGTTAGCGGCATGGCTCCTCACCACAGAGAATTTGCGCATTTGAATATCCCGCAGGACTGCAGAGATATTTTGTCACAGGCCAGAGCGGATAGCACGAACAAGGCGTATCAGTGTAAATGGAAGAGATTCTGTGCCTTGTGTCATCAGTGTCAAATCGACCCTTTTCTTTCACCACCAGAAGAGATTTTGCCTTATCTCTTAGAGTTAGCTCGATCTGGCCTAGCACATTCGTCCATTAAAGTTCATGTAGCAGCCATAGCTGCATACAGGCGTTCAGATGACACACCCTCGCTCTTCTCTTCTCAGCTGATTAAGAGATTTCTAAAGGGATTGTTCAGGGTTTACCCTCCTTTCAGACCTCCACCTCCTTCGTGGAACCTGAACATTGTTCTGGCACAACTGATGAAGCATCCTTTTGAACCGATCCACCGTGCTTCCCTCAAATATTTATTGTGGAAAGTTGCCTTATTGATAGCTCTTACATCAGCTAGGCGGGTCAGTGAGGTACAAGCGCTCTCCATCCAAGAGCCATTCCTACAGTTTAAACAAGATAGACTACTAATGCGCACTAACCCGCATTTTATTCCAAAGGTTCCGTCAGACTTTCACATTAACGAGCCTCTGGTCTTCAAGTCTTTTTTCCCTCATCCATCTACTCCAGCGGAGAGAGCATTACACTCTCTAGACGTGAAAAGATGCGTTCAATTTTATTTGGACAGGACAAGAGTTTTTCGGCGCTCTAATCAGCTATTTGTGGCGTACAGTGCCCCTAGGAAGGGGTACCCACTATCCAAGCAGAGTATTTCAAGATGGATCGCCTCTGCTATTCGCTTCTGCCATCAGGCAGCGGGCAAACCTTTGCAGTCATCTGTGCATGCTCACTCGACGAGAAAAGTCTCATCGTCAGCGGCACTGTTTGCCGGAGTGCCACTACAAGACATATGTAGGGCAGCAACATGGAGAAGCTGTCATACCTTTACTAAACACTATTGCTTGGAGTCCCTCTCGCACGGAGAGGTAACAGTGGGCCAAGCGGTTCTCAGGAATCTCTTCAGGTGAAGGTGAGCCATTTCTCCTACATCCCTCATCCTAGAAAAGGTATGCACATAAAAAAAATAAAAAAGAGAAATGTATCTAAAGATAATAGAACAATCTCATAATCCCATAAGTAAGCGGGTTATCAGATATTGAACAGCTTACATTACTGTCTTATGTTTTAATACTGGTTTCTTATTTAAATTTCATCATGTATCTTCACAGGAATATCCCTATTTATATTAGAGATAAAAAGATACTTATATGTTTATGTATATATACGGGTGTATAGATAGATGTGTATATATGTATATGTATATATAGAGATATATGTAGGGACATATGTCAGTACACTCATATACTTCATCAATTTATACATGATAATCATAAGGTTTTGTGGCCTAAGATAACCTGTTTATTAAAGGGGTTGTCATTTTTTCAATGTGCATAGTTATTGCTTTCTACTCTGATTCAAGCATGTGAATCTATGAAAGTTCCAATACTGGAGTAAGAAAATAAGTTACTTACCTGTAACTGTAGTTCTCCAGTATTGGAATCTTTCATAGATTCACATGCGACCCACCCGCCTCCCCGGAGAAGCTCACTTCACCTCTTTCTTTCGAGTAGTACATATACTCATAGTAATATACGCACTTGTGCGTGGAAAATCTGAGGTGCTAGAGCTTCTCTCAGGAGGTTCTGAAGGGTGCTGTCGCCTGATTGGTGGAGGATCAAGTTTGGTCCTTTTCACAAAATGACTCTGATAGACTATCAAATTGAAGAGGCCTAGGGCCTTTTTCGCTTCAATATGTTTTAACATTACTTAAGAAAATTATTACGGGACTCCCATCTCGACGACGGGGAATGATTCAAGCATGTGAATCTATGAAAGATTCCAATACTGGAGAACTACAGTTACAGGTAAGTAACTTATTTTCTTCCACCCACATGTGGGGATCCCAGAGCACTTCTTTACAATACATCATCTTAAGTGTAGATGTTCACCTTTTTTCTGTAAGGCCTGGAGAAACACTTAAGACATTAATGTTTTACACCCGATAAGTAAGGCTATGTTTTCCAATTGCTTCAGATTGCATTAAAAAAAGAATTATATATATGTAAAAAATTCAGGCAAATTAACTGGAACTGTGATATTTGACTGTTTAAATCTAAAGTTGGAGGATAGGACACTATAGCCCAATAGGGTCGAATTATGTTGAGATGAAAAGATCACCTTCTCCTTTAACCGCTTCTGTGCTGAGGACAGAACAGTTTCGTCCTCAACCACGGTGCTCGTGTGCAGAGGATGAAACCGTTAACAGCAGAGGAATTTCCTTTGTGCCAAAATGAGCCTTAGGAGCTGGGAAAGATCTTTCCCTGCTCCCAAAGCTATTTTTTGGTTTTCAGTGAAATGACGTACTGACTTCATTTTACTGAAAACTAAAGTGAAATGAGGGAATCATTTACCGCCTACCAACCAAGAGTACCCCATCTATGCTGATAAAAACTCTGCCCAGCGACAAGATTGGATCCAACCATGGTCAATAGGAGTCTCCACGCAACGGCTCCCATTGTCCTTGGTTGGTTACGGTTGTGGCACTAGGCCTAGCCACAAGTTTAATTGGCATAGGTACGAAATGCTGGGTGGTAGGAATTTTGTGGATTCCTGCATATTCCGAAAGTTTCCATCATAGAAATATAAGAAAAATGCATGATTTCAGGGAGAAATTAAGGTTTGCAAAGCATTGTGGGTAATAAAAAATAAAAAAAAGGTGTCTAGTTTTTAAAAATGTACAGGTTGACTATGTTTACCAGGCTTCCGGCTGAGCCAGGGTCCAAAATCTAGAGCTACCCACGTCAGAAAAGAGGGTCTGTTTTGTTGGGAAAATGGGCTGCATCCATGTTGCGTTTTGGGTCGTTTCCTGCTGCAGGCACTAGGTCTATACACACAAGTGAGGTACCATTTTTATTAGGAGACTTGTGGGAATGGTGGATGGAAGGACGTTTATGGCTCCCCACAGATACCCAAACTTTCCATCACAGAAATGTGAGGAAAATGTATTTTTTAGTCAAAGCTTGAGGTTTGCAAGGAATTCTGGGTAAAAAAAAATGTGCCAAGGTTCCCAGAAGTCAGCCCACACTGAATCCCCCTAGGTGTCTAATTATCAAAAATGTACAGGTTGGCTAGTTTTCCTTAGGTGCCAGCTGAGGTAGGGTCCAAAATCTAGAGCTACCCACTTTGGAAAAAGAGGATCAGTTTTCATTGGAAAAATGTGCTGCGCCAATGTTGTGTTTTGGGCCATTTCCTTTCGCGCGCACTAGGTCTACCCACACAAGTGAGGTACCATTTTTATAGAGAGACTTGTAGGAGCATAGAATAGTAGAATATTTATTATTACCATTTCACTGCATTTGTGCCTTTCAAATGTAAGCCAGTCTATAAGAAAGATGACATTTTGAAAAATACCCTCTAAATCATACGCTAGTGCAGGTACCCACAAATTCTGAGATGTAGAAATAACCACTGCTCCTAAACTGTATATCTTGTGCTCATTTAAGAATTATATGTTTACTTAATACCCATTTTTCCTTCTGCCTATTTTGCTGTAAGAATTGGTTTACAATTAGTACTCAACAAAAAAACATTGTACGATGCAGCTCAGTTGTTTGATCTGGGTACCTTTGGTTCTTGTAGAACCTACAAGCCCTATATGACCCCGCAACCAGAAGGGTCCAGCAGATGTAAAAGTATATTGTTTTTGTCAATCTGCCATCATGACAAACAATTACAGATGAAAATGTTGTTCCAAATGCTGTTTTTTCCTACTCATTTTCAATATTTCTGTTTTCAGCGGTTATCATCATGGGAAAACCTTGAGAGATCTACACTCCTTGTTGAGTTCAGAATTTTCTCTCCTTTTCAGAAATCTATAGCCTTTCTGGCTCAGCCATGGGTTTCACACTGGTTTCCACCCCAAACTGGAAGTAGTTTGGGAGCATAAAAAATAAGAAACATAGACTACCTCTTAGAGAAATGCTAAAAACAATGGTACAGAATTATATTTTTTGATTCAGCTCTGCAAGTTCCTGAAAGCTGGGAAGATTGTGACTTTAGTACAGCAAATCGTTTGTGGATGCCATTTTTAGGGAAAAAACTGGCACTTTCTCCTGACTTTTCAAAAAAAAAAAACTCTTTAAACTTCTGCTATATTTTGCCAGTCCCCTCCAGTGGAACCCACAAACCCTGGGCACCTTTAGAATCCCCAGACCTTGAAAAAAAGGACACAGATTTGGCGTGGCTAGCTCATAAGCACAAAAGGTTATGGAGGTCTAAGTGGGAACTATCGCAAATAGCCAAAAAAAGGGCTCTGCGCTGAAAGGGCCTAGCAACGAAGGGGTAAAAGGGCTCACATTCCACCAATATCCCATCATGCCCAACAGTTGGCAGTTGCTTCAGTTCTTTATTTTGGTTCCTGGCGAAAGGATCTTGGTGACTGAGCTTGGGTTTTTTGGCTTTTTTCCCTCAAAAATATCACTAGTAAGTTTTTGACAACTGTTTCACCCAATGGATTTAATCGTTTTAGTCATTCTCTGACAGAAATGTATTTTCCTTTGTCAAATAACATGCCGTCTTTATTTGACAAGTGTCCTGCCTGTGGAAGAAAGAAGACCAAGTCAGTTCCTCATGACGTTTGTATCATCTGCTTTCCTGAGAGTCATGTTCCTGACAGATGTCCACACTGCAGTACCTTTTCCGATGTACCCTGAGAGGCGGGAAGAAAATTTACCTTCATGGGACAAAAGAGGCGCAGGCAGGAACAGCCGCTGTCTGGTGTGACATCATGAGAGTGAGCAGAGGGTCAGTTCTTTACCAGAGCTCTGGCACTTTCCTCTGAGGGTTCCATGTGAGGGAGATCCAAAACGACCACCATCGAGAACATTGTTCAAGGTCAACATTGTGGACATAGACATTGAGACAAGGTACAGTGCCTGCATGCTCGACATTAAAGAGGAGGCGATTTCAAAACTCAGGTGGTCGATGTCAAGGTGTGGGAGAGTTTGACGTCAAGAGGGATGTCGACATATAGGAGAAGATCGACGTCAAGACATTCTAGACTTGTGGAAAAAGTCAGAAAATCAAGACATTTACCATCCATCTCCGACTCTGAATACTCCTTCATCGCCCATCTTCCTTCCAGACTCTCTTTTGCCTCCTCAGCAAACACCTCTTCCATAAAACACCTCTGCTAAAGCCTTTAGCTTCTCCTCAAAGACAGAGTAACAAGTGGGATTCTGTGGGGCGCAAGGTATGTGGTACTGCTGCAACCACCATGAAAGCAGCAAGCACATCAACCCTGTTGGGCAGATTAAACAGAGCCTTATGGGGCTCCTTGCAGCAGTTTGAAGACCACCTCTAGAGCGATCGACAAAAGGACTTCCTCAAGGTGGTAAATAAGGGCATGATGTTCACCATCCAAGTCATTATGGCTGCTGCAGATTCTTCACTACTGTCAGCCCACGGGTACTGTCATGGGTTGGCCTTTAGACGCCACTCTTGGCTTTCTCTAACAGGTGTAAATCAAGAATCCCATCAGCAAATTCTTAATCTTTCCTTCTCGGGTAAAACCTTATTTGGCAGTCATACTGATGAGATGGCTCGGTTTGAAGATCAAATTGGAGACCTTGGAGGTGGTGGGTCTATAGAAATGCTTGGAACCATAGAGACACACCTACAAGCCTTATGAAAGACATTTCTACCTGCAGAGGGTTCAATCCCATCAATGGTTACAAGGTCACCACCGACAGCAGCAGCAAAGACCTTTGCAGCCGCACCAACGCCATCAGCCCAAAGAAAGGGCAGGCCACCAACCTGTCCAAGCAGGGAAGCCTCCTGCAACTCCAAACAATGAGCCTATGCATCCCCTTCCTCTGTTACCCACTTCTGTTACCCACTTCTGTAGGGTGAAGTATCTCACAATATCTGACAGAGTAGCAATCCATCAAAAAAGAGGCCTGGGTTCTGAATATTATACAGAATGGTTATTGTCTCAGATTCACCAGCCCTCCATCAAATATCCTACCAAAACCTTCTAATCAGCATCTAGAAATGCTTGGATCAGAAGTGAACATCCTTCTGCAGAAGCAGTTGGTGGAGATCATTCCTCCTATACAACTCCTGTTATTTTTTGGTGAAGAAGAAAGGCCCCAAAAATTAATTTAGATCCCATCTAGATCTGAAACTCACCAACAGATGGTTATGGTGAGAAAGATTCAGCATGCTAGCATTACATCTAATTTATCCCCAAATCCATCAGGTAGAGTGTCTCTGTTCATTAGATCTTCAGGGGTATATTTCCACATTCCCATTCCCTTAGCCAGGAAACATTGCAAATTCCTGAGATTTATAGTAGGTTATATTTACTACCAATACAAGGTTCTTCCCTTTGGCCTCAAATCAGTCCCCTGGACCTTTTCAAAGTGCATATGAGTGGTCGCCACACATCCCAGGAACTTCCGCATATTAATCTATCCATACATTGATGACTGGTTTATCAAGGCGTCAACACAAGAGACACAACTCCATTATCACATCACAATCAGTACTATCTACTGACTAGGCTTGAAGGTCAGTCGCAACAAATTGACCTCTTCTCCAGTTTCGTCTCTGCATTATCTAGGTGTCACCATCTACACCATACGAGCAAGAGTGGATCCTTCGGAGAAGAGACTGCTATCCATAAGTCTGTAATATCACTCTCTTATTGAAGCTTTTCATCCCACAGCGAGAAGGGTGTAATCTCTTCTGAGCTTGATGGCATCATGCATATTTCTGATATCGAACACCTGTCTTCACATGGGGCCACTTTGAATGTCTGGAAGATCAGTGGGATCAACACTCCAGCACTTGGCAGGACAAGATCACACATCAATACTCCAGCACTTGGCAGGACAAGATCACACTCACCCTCAAGGCAAAGCATTCCCTGAAATGGTGGTGCACACTAAAAAATTCGCTTCAGGGAATGCCTTTTCATCAGGATGTTCCAACTCGGACAATAGTAACAGATGCCTCCCTGTTAGGTTGGGGAGCGCATATGTGTAGGAGCTAGCCTGGTGTGTGGTGGACACCTGTGTCCAGGCAACCCCTGTTAGTGAATGAAGATAGTGTCTACGAAGCCAGGGCTCTCTAGAGGCAGCTGTGGATGAGCAGCAAGACAGGTGTACATCAGTATGCTAATTGTGGGGTGTAAAGGGTACCAAAGCAACCAGATTTGGAGGACAGAGCACAATCACTGTGGTCCTAGTTAGCAGGATTCTAGTGAAAACTATTTAAAAACACTTATAAACAGGCAAAAAGTGGGGGTAGCCATGCCAAAAAGAGTGATTTTCCTAACATATGGATGACATACAAATCCAGGGAACATGGTTTCCGAAGGAAATTACTTATCACATCAATCTCTTCAAGTTACGAGAGGTTCCCACCTAGTGCTGAAGGGTTTCTTCCGTCCTTTAAGGTGAAACCTCATCTGATAGACATCTAGTTTTAGATTCCTTACCTTAAAGCTTCCCCCAGGTGTCAGACTGGACCTGGAGATTTTTTCTTCAAGCAGTACCCTTGTGTGCCCTTCAGGTGGTGTCTGTCAACTCTGTGTCTATCGTTGGCGTCTTGGTCGTCATGATGACTATGCAGTTTTATATAGATGCCACCCCGATGCGCTAACATCCGTTCTTTTCTTTTTACACCAGCCTACCCACAGATTAGGAGAAAAGCTACCTTCATTGTTTTTTGACTGACTTTTCCACCCTTTTGTCAAAGTTTTACCTTTGTGGTGCATTGAGATGGCTTCCGGAGACCGGATTCAAGCCGCGCAACTTGTCACTGCAAGATGTCAGTGATGAATATGCACCTTGTGTGCTTGTGGTGCCTGAAGCACAACCATGACCCGAAGTCGTGCTTTGAGTGTTGGTCCCTAAAGCTCATGGCAGCCCGGTGCTTGGCTCTGTGTTGCTCCTGGTCTCGCTCGAGGGGAAGATCACAAGACTGCTCATGATGCCTTTGGGCCCAGTAGGGTCGGCAGGGGCCCGCTCGGGCTCCACGCCGGTGGATTCGGCCTCTGCTCCGGAAGGCTCCCCAGGATTCTTTGCCAGATCCGGGTCTACTCCAGTTGTGCCATTGCAACCTTCCTTGGCTACCAATACAAAAGTTGACGCTTCTGATGTCGGTTGGGCCCACCATCGACATCGACTCCATACTAATTCCCGACTTTGACCTGGGGTCAGAATGGCATTGCCCAAAGTCGATTCCGACTTAGACGAGGATTTCAGTCTCCAGGTTGGATCCTGACCCTTCGGACTATAAGTACAGGCACGGTGAGAGTTTCGAGGGGTCGTTGGACCCTTTAAAATACCAGCTTGAAGATCTCTATGCAGATTAAGCTCAGGAATAGGGTGAAGCCAGTGGTCTAGACACCTCCCCTGACTCTGGCATGCTTTCTCCCCCTACCGTGGCTATGTAGGAGGGAGCCTCATACTCATTGGTGGTGCGAAGAGTGGCTGAGGTCCTGGGCCTCGAGCTGCCTTCTGTGGCAGTCAGGACTAACCTTCTGACTAAGGTGCTTCAGCCCAGGGCTTTCACATCTGAACCCCGTTTGACCTCCAATGAGGCCCTCAGTGATGTTCTGCTGGGGACGTGGTCTAAACCCAATCACAGTGGCTCCTGTTAGCAGGACAACTGCCCGCCGCCATAGGCCTGCGCCTAAGGAACCTAATTTCCTGACCCAACATCATACACCTGAGAGTCTAGTAATCTAAGCTTCCTCTTCTGTGCATTCCCTTCGTTACCCCGGTCAGGGAATCGAAAAGACTGGGCCATCTTGGGAAGACACTGTTCTACTCCTCCACTCTGGTGTTGCGGTCCATGAACTCCACATTCCTTTTCGACCGTTACTCCCATACTTTGTGACATGGTCATACAGGTGCTGCCACAGGTCCCGGAGGAGGCCCTGGAGGAGGCACGGGCCATTTTTTCCCAAGCTGTTGCTGACAGGAAGGATGCAGACAAGTTCACGATTCGTTATGGGCTGGATATAGGAAGCTGGCCTGGTGTGTGGTGAGCACCCCTTGAGTTATCACCTTATACTAAGTCCATATATCCCTATTAATGAAGTGTAGGCAGTATCTAGGAAGCCAGGGCTCTCTAGAGGTAGCTGTGGATGAGCAGACCAGACTTATCTAGGAGGCATGCAGAGCTTATGCAATACCACTATAGTCAAACAGCACTCTCACACATGAAATAAGGTACTTAATTATGGTAAAACAAATATCAGAATACTTAAAAGCAGCCCCCCCACCCCCCAACTGGAGGTACGTAAACACACTAATTATTCTCCTTACTGATTGCTGTTGTGTATTTAAGAGCAACAAGCATTGGCAAAAGTAATAGAAAATAGTATGGGCCTTAGGGGAGGGAAAAACTATATACTAAGAAAGTGTAATGCAAGATATAGTAACCCCGCCTTCCCCCCAAGGATGTGGAATCCTTAGCAGGGAGCTAGAGGAACTAGGAATCCCAAGAAGTGAGTACCAGAGTGATTCCCAGCGACCAGGAGAGCAGAGGCAAGTACCTGGTTTTCCACACAAACCAACAGGAAGTCTTAGGAAATGGATTGTGCAAGACCCAAACCAGACTGGAAGTACCCAAAGGTGGATTCTGGCAGAAGAGGACCTGCAAAGGAAGGGAACCAAGTCCAGTTTGTGATGGAGTGTTCGGTTGTGGCAAGAGCCCCTACCCACCCTTCTGTTGATGCAAGACCAGGTTGACGCGGGACGAAGAAGCTCAACTGTGCCACAAAGGACATTTCCTTGAAGCAGTGCAGATAGTGTCCCATGTCAGCTGTCAGGTTGCAGTGGGTCAGTGGTGCCGGAGAACCACTAACAAGCCTTTAGCAAATGCAAAAGAAGAGTTGCAAGGCTGAAGAGGCCCAGGAAGGTCCAGGGGTCTCGACTCTCTGGAGGCAAGTCTGGGCTGACCCTCAGCAGTTTAGAGAGCCAGCTGAAGCAGTCGCAGCTCCCACAGGCAACCCACTTGCAGCATGCACAGTAGGTTACAGTGAGGCCTATTCAGAACACCTGGAGAGGAGTCCCCCGTTGGAGCAGCAGAGAAGAGACTGTTTTTGGCAGGATGAAGTGCTGGAGGCTGGGGCTACTCAGAGCCTGAAGATCCCTTGGAGCAGGAGACAACAAGCCTTGGTTGCTGCAAGAGTTGCGGTGCACAGAGGTACTGTCCTGCAAAGAGAGGCAAGGGCTTACTGTCTCCCAAGTTGGAGAGTGGGCAGAGAGGACCACTCCAAACCACCACTTGTGATGAAGGATCCAAGCGGTTCCAGAGGAGAGCAGATCCATGCAGCCGGACGTTGTTGCCTTAGGTGCCTGCAGATGCAGGGGAGTGACTCCTTTACTCCACGGGAGATTCGTTCTTGCTTCTTGGTGTAGGCACATGTCTTGACCCCAGAGAATGCACAGCGGGGAAATGTTGCAGTTGCTGGAAGGAGTCGGGGGAAAAAAGTTGCAGGGGCCTCTGCACATCTTGGTTTCAAAATGACAGAATTGAGTGGCCACCTGGAGGAGCTCTGGGCACCACCCCTGAGGTAGTGATGGGCAGGGGAGTAGTCACTCCCTTTTCCTTTGTCCAGTTTTGTGCCAGAGCAGGGAACAGGGGTCCTTGGACGGGTGCAAACTGGTTTATGCAAGGAGGGCACCAAATGTGCCCTTCAACACAAACCAGTGGCTTGGGGAGGCTACCTATCCCAATCCTCGTAAACCTATTTCCATGGGAGAGGGTGTTGCCTACCCTCTCCCACAGGAAATCCTTTGTTCTGCCTTCCTCTGCCTGAGCTGGTCAAGCGGCAGGAGGGCAGAAACCTGTCTGAAGGGCTGCAGCAGCGCGGGCTGCCTGGAAAGCCCTGGAAGACTGGTAGCAGCAATACTGGGGGTCCTCTAAGGAGCCCACAGAGTGCATGTATTCATGCAGCCAGTACTGGGAACAGTCTTTGGGTGGGATTTCAACAAGTTTGCTACCAAACATGCCCAGCTTCAGAGTTACCGTTATGTAGCTGGACACAGGTAGTATACCTGTGGCCAGTGCTCATGTAAACTTCCTTCCCCACACTTAAGAAGTCCAGTGCAATGGAACTGGAGTTCGTAGGGGCACCTCTGCTCATACAGTGGTGCCCTCACACAGTGACCTGAACACTGCCCTTTGGGCTGCAAGGGCCTACCATAGGGGTGACTTATAGTGACCTGGTGCAGTGTCTTGTAGTGAAAGGGTGCAATGGCAGGCCTGCAGACCCATTTTGCATGGGCTCCCATGGGTGGCAAAATGCATGCTGCAGCCCATGGGGGAAGGGGTCCCATTGCCCTGGGTACCTGAGTACCATATACTAGGGACTTACAAGGGGGCATCAGTTTGCCAATTGTGGAGTGCAAAAAGGTCCTAAGTAACAACATTTGGAGGGAGAGAGCACAATCACTGGGGTCCTAGTTTGCAGGATCCCACTGAAGACAGTTATGGCACGCTGATATCAGGCAAAAAGTGGGGGTAACCATACCAAAAAGGGTGACTTTCCAACCCACAGTACAATACATCATTTGCTACTTGTTGAACTTGCAAAAGGCAGGATAAGCATACTTGTCTATAGTGGTACACTGATGCAACTGTACAAACTGCTTACGTAATGGGAAACTCTAGTCTGTATTCAAAATCCCAGGGAAGGTCTGAAAGGGATTATCCTGCCTCACTCGCCATCAGTCCCTTTATATGGCATCTTAATATGACACTTGGAGTCCCCATGAGAGCAGCTACACCGTTGTCCACCTCAGTTCCTCTCAGTTTAAGTAACTTTCCTCATCAAAATTATTTCCCTTCACAGTGTCAGTGAAGTGCAGCTGAGGAGACGTTTCTACAAGTGCAAAATTCAGGTTGCCCTGAAAACAGTCCATTGTTTTCTGCCATAAAGTCTCCCTTTTCTATGTCAAACTATTGATTTGCCCTCTTGTTTTTCCTCGACCAGTTAGTTGCAAAACACTTTGGATGTTAAGAGCCTTTTCTTTTTCTACAACATTGATCATACTAAATATTTACACAGACAAGTTGTGGCTTTTACACCCACCTTAGAAACTTAATTTTGAAAACAGGCCTTGCTAGATGGATCATCAAATGCATTCAGAATTGTTATGCCATAGCCAAACGTGCACTATATGCTGTGACTAGGACACATTCTACACATAAAGGACCCACTATTGTTTTCCTCTGTAGCATCCCACTCACAGACACTTGTAATGCTGTGACCTGTTTGACTATCCACATTCACTAAGACTTTCTGTGTTGGCTTTCATGCCCAGCAAGAAGATCAAGTTGAAGCAACAAAAATTTAAATATGTTTCTAAATCTCTTGTTGCTTCCTGCAAGCCACAACTTTTGAGCAATTGTTTCTGCTTTTCTGTCTATGCCCAGCATTGATCTACAGCAGCACATGCTGCAAATGTAAAACTTTACTTACCTGTAATAATTGGTTTGGAGATGTTAGTGCTATAGATCCAAATGCACTTTCCCAGTTTCTTTGATGCAAGCACACGATCTGACAGTTACCACTCACTATCTTAATAAATATTCTTCAACCATTGCACACAGACATTACTGCATCATATCTCCACAAATACTTACACTTACCCATAGAGGAAGGACACAGTCTAAGGTGAAGTCTGTGTCATGGTGGACTGTAGGTTTCGAGGCAGTTAAAAGGATTCACCTCACAATCTAAACCTCTTCTTCAAAGAAATGTTGTTGCAACATCTGCTCCCAGCACTAAATGGCAGGGGAGTTGACATGTTATTTACAGTGCTAGTTGAAAAGCAATTGTCACAAGTAAGTAATGTTTTCCTTCCCTAATTCTAGATGATTTGGAGATCAGGGTCAATCAGTACACAACATGGAAAGTGCAACAGACCTGTTTAGAGATGTGGGTATTTTAATTAGTTCAGACAAATAGAGATTTTGTTTTGCCAGTGTAAACTGTTCATTCCATAGATCAGTTTTGGCCATAAGTGTTTCCTTCAGTCAGGCATCTTCCTTAGGCGCCTCCGTAATATTCTTTATTTTCCTAGGGTAAAATGCCTAATCACACTTTGGACCCCACTAGAACAATGGTGCCAGAAGAGTGGAGGTTGGGAAGACCAGATATCATTGGCCAATGTTGCCCTTGTGTCCCTTTTTCAAAACTTGGCTAAGAGTATGAACACAAGTTTATGGTCCTGACATGTCCACAGAGGCCAAAGGTGCTAAGTCTCGCGAACAGTCATCTAAAATAATAGATATGGATTCCTGCTTAAAGGCTGTGTTATGGGACCTGGATCTGGCCATAACTATGGAAAGGGTCAGGGAGAAGTTGTAGTTGGGGTTTAAAATTGCAAACAGATGACATTGAAACCACCCAAACTCTAAGACATTGGCTTTGGCTCCTATTGAACACAATTAGATTTCAAATAAATACATCTACAGTTGAAGCAAAAATGCTATGTAAAGATAAAGCCATTCATTGTAGGCAACTTTCTTTTTTTTGTTTCATGCTTCGTCCAATAGACTTTTGTTTACACTTTATCATAGGATGCTGGCGGATACTCCTATCCTACATACAAAGCAGTGTGCAGTCGTCAAGGCGTCTACACCTCTGTTGCCTATGGCCCAATAGATTTCAATGAGCAGCTGTCAGAACCACTTGTCAACTCAATAACACTGATGTGGAAGGAAGTTTTCAGGTTGGTCTAAATTTATTTTCTTATTATAGATGTTTGTACAGAATGTGTTAAACTTACTAGTCCCCATTCTTCAGCTGTTGCGCCCTGCTGCGTCTGCATAACATTATTGAATTTGCTGTGGTTTATAGTGCAAATGCACTCCGAAAAACCTCACCATACACTTGTCCCGTAATTTTTTTCTGATATTATTTCCCACCAACCTGTTAGGGATTGCAACTTCCCACTCAGTCATATTCCAGACTGGCCCACCTAGTTCACATTAACCAACAGATCCTCAAAGATTTTGTACATTGTGGTTTAAATCTCCCTCCCCCCAACGCCTGTTCACAGAGATCACAGCATATCTTTTTCATTTGCACTTGCTTGTCTCTGCCTGTGCTGCCATAATGCATACTCAAAACTCCTTCTTTAGCTTGAACCATTGTGAAATAAATGTATGCTTCATTCCTCTAGTGATGCTCACTTGTATCTGAAAGACTTGTCTCGCCCTTACCCATTTATATCAAATCACATCTTGAGGAAAAACCACCACCACCACCTGAAATTCAAACCATAGGAAATTGAGTTTCATCTTGTCCCTTGTCCTCCTCCAAATCCCCAGTCCAGCCGTACCGAGACTTCTCCACCCCTTTGAATCTAAGCCCATCATCATTGATTTGTTCCAAATCCCTTGCAATCATTGCAGAAAAATGGCTTTAGCTCAATAGCCGTATAAATAATATGACCACGTACTCCAGATTCATGCTTGTACTAAGAGGCATGAAAGGATATTTTCCTTGACAAGGACCTCAAGAAAATGTTACAATCTGTGCTGTGGTTGAGGTTAGATCATTCAAATTCCCTCCTCCCCAAAGTATATGTTGCGTCCTAATCACCCTGCAATGGGTTACTGTTACCCAAGGTACATTTACAAAATTGATTTTAATAAAACATTATCATACACTGTTTGAGCAGCCTATTGAGAACTGCAGTCTGTACTAGCATTGTATCAAGTAAAAACGGACAAGCGCTGACACATACATTTGTACCATTGCAGGCCAAACCACAAAGCCCTTCAGTTCAAGTCTCATCAACTAAGCTCAAGCAAAACACCTTCCAAGCTTACCCTTCTGATACAAAAACCAACATGATGGTTGCAGGGTTAGGTTCCCTCTGAACAATAACACAACCGACCACAGACCTAGCCTTGCAGTTTCAAGTTGAAAGGTTCCTGATGGAGTAGAACCAAAGCTGATTTGCATATGGCAGGTCTTAGTGGTATGATTGCAGAATATGCCCCCCAGGCAATGACCTGTGGTTGTGACTGAAGCATTCCATCAAGCACCACCTTTTCTGATGAACACAAAGTTTGATTGCATGGGTGGCTGTAGATACACATGCTCTACATATCTCCTGCCATCTAGTGTTGGGTTTGGAGTGTTACAAGTTGTTTCTCTTTGAAGAAGCATTTCGGAATCACAGGATCGAGTGACTCCTCCTTCTCAGTGATACCACGCATGGGCATCGAGTCCTTTGTTAGATTGTTCACTCCAGTATTGGAACTTTCATAGCTTCACATGATTTTGAGTCCTTCTCCGTTCTCGAGATGGGAGTCCCTGGTGTTAAACAAAAGCAATGCTCTAATGTACATATACATTACAGGTATTAGGCCTTTAGCTTAGTAACATATCCCAGTCATTTAGTAAAAATGGGACAAACTCCAGAATTCACTTATCAGGTTACACCACCCTCTAGAACCCTCCTGTGAGGTACTGTATTCCCTCAGAATTTCCACTGCATGCAGTGCTAAGGAGTCTTCTCAGAAGTACTTATTCTGAGGTGTTTTAGAATTGAACTTTTCACCTTGTTTGCAGAACTTGAAACCACTTCACGTAGGTGCTTCAAACTGACCACCAGGTCAGAGACACCTAAAAAAGGGGCTTTTCAGGACTCTTGCTACCTCCATGAAGGAGAGGCTTTTTGTTGATGATCCACATGACGACTGCATATACTGTCTCTACCCGAACCATAAGACCAGAGACTGCAAGGTATGTAAACAATTTTCAACTAAAACCTTAAAAGATCAAGAGGGTCATCTTCTTCTCTGGCTAGGACAATGACAGTGCCTCCTGTTACTCCAGTATTAGAACTTTCATAGATTCACATGCTTGAATCATTCCCCGTCGGCGAGATGGGAGTCCCGGTACAATTTTCATAAGTAATGTTAAAACATATTGAAGAGAAAAAGGCCCTAGGCCTCTTCAATTTGATAGTCTATCAGAGTCATTTTGTGAAAAAGGACCAAACTTGATCCTCCACCAATCAGGCGACAGCACCCTTCAGAACCTCCTGAGAAAAGCTCTAGCACCTCAGATTTTCTACTGCACGTCGTGCTAGGGAGTCTCCTCAGAGCTCTGCTCTGTTTTCACACCTTTATTCAGCTCTTTTTCTCTCAGAGAAACTCATTTATTTGGATTTGTCAGCTATTTTTCAACTATGTCTGACAAGGAAAAGAAAAGTCTCTTTAGAGACTGCAAGACTTGTGGGAAGAAAAAACTTCATTCTGAAGATCCTCATCAAGATTGCATTTACTGCCTCTATCCAGATCATTCAGCCAAGGACTGTAAGATTTGCCATACTTTTTCTTCTAAGACCTTAAAGGATAGAGAAGGCAGATTATTAATATGGCTGGAGAAACTGAAACATAGGAAGGATCCAGTTTCTGATTCTGAGAGTGAGGAATCATCAACATCCAAGAGATCAACTAAAAGGGCAAGATCACGCTCTAGATCTCCCTCACAAACCTTAAGGAAAGCCCTCAAAAAGACTGCCTCACGGTCTTATAAGGGTTGCAGCCCATCTTCTTCCCCAACTAAACTCTCAAGTAAAGAGGAGAAAAAACATTCTTCCAGTTCTGAGAGGCACAGGAAATCCTCATCTTTGCCTTTCAAAAAGCCATCTTCTGTGACTGGAAAAAAGGCCTCGTCGACGGATTCCGCGTCGACGGCACCGTCGGTGGGCGCATTGCCGACGACACCAGCTACTTTAGGTTTTCCATCGTCCACGGCTCCGTCGGCGACATTGTCGATGAGTACACCACCGTCGCCGAGAACTACAACGACGACATCAGCGTCGACGACCGTCTACACCTCGTCATCGTCGACGGCGCTGATGTCAGTGTCAGCTTTACCGTCATCGACGGTAGACTCGTCGGCGAAGCTTGCTGCTATTAAAATAACGGTGCGTCCAGCGTCGACGGCACCGTCTACGACAAAGTCAGTTTACACGTCGTCGACGAGATCGTCGAGGGGAAAAATATCAAAAAAGAACAGAAAAATTAACTCCAACCCACACTTCACCTAGTAAGGTATCCTCCCTGGTACCAGTACATCTTTTGGATGAAGATTCAAATGAAGATGGGCCTTTTGGAACAGCCCACAGCCCCTCTGAATTGAATGTAAAATATCAGGAAGAGGAGGAATATGAGGAAGCTTATGATCCCCAGGCTTCCTTGGAGCATCAGCAGTATCAACAGGGAACGTATATCCCTTCCGACCTGCTTACTGGCCTTAGAGCCATGTTGGTGGATTATAACAGAAGGTTTCCTCCACAAGGAGAACAGCCTCATCCATCGCCCATTTCTGGTCCTTCTACTCCACATCAAAGACCAACGTCTTCGCATCTCACAGATGTGGCCACCCCAGACATGACAATTCCCCAAGACACTGACATTTCAGAAGGAGATCAAGAAGAAGGAGAGCTCATAGATACTCACTCAGAGTGGGACAAGTATATTATTCCTGCTCCACCTTCTCCTTCTCATTCGAAGGTGGAGTCCCCACCTGAGGACATTGGAGGTTTTCACAATCTCTTAGAGAGGGCAGCCAAGCGTTTTGCATTACCGCTACCTACGAAGCAAACAGATTGTTTCCTTTAAGATTTTAAAGAGCCCTTCCAGAAGTCTGTGCGCTCTATCCCGATGGTGAACTACTTGTGGGAAGAAGGCCTTAAAGTCCTGACTAATCCAGCAACAGTCACAGCAGTTTTACCACGTCTGGATAAGAAATACAAAGCTCCTGATGATGCCCCAACATGCTTGACAGGCCATCCTCCTCCAGATTCGGTAGTAGCTCAAGCGGCTCAAAGAAGATCAAAAAATCCTTCTGCTCCGATTTCCGCGCCCCCAGATAAGGAGGGTAGAAGGCTAGATAACATAGGAAAAAGATTCTCTTCTATGGCCAGCCTAGTGCTTAGAGCTGCCAACTCCTTGGCTATTTTGTCTCAATACGACAGACAGCTTTGGGCGGATATTGCACCTTTCATTAATCAACTGCCGGAAGACGTAAAATCAGAGGCAAATAAGACTGTACAAGAGGGTCAACGCACGTCTGCAGAGCTTATAGACTGTGCAATGGATATAGCGACCACTGCTTTCAGACAGCTTGCAGGTGCTGCTGTATTAAGAAGACAGGGCTGGCTCAAAGCCACCTCATTTCGTCCAGAAGTCCAGAATAAAATCCTAGACTTACCCTTTGATGGCCAAGCGTTATTTGGGAAACATGTGGACGAAGTCCTACAGTCAATTAAAACGGACACGGACACTGCAAGGTCATTAGGGACCCTGCAATATCGGAAATCGTCCTTTCATCCTAGGGGGCGCGGCCAGCCCTCTTACAGAGGGGGATATCAACAACAGAGATACTCTTCCTATCTATCATCTTCACAACAATATCGGCCATACTACTCCCAAAGACAACCGACTCAACCAGCCTATAATAGACCGGCAGGCCGTAGAACCCTCAACCCGCCCTGCTAAAGATTCAGCTCGTAGAACCTGATGTTTTCGAGGCGCCGGCTACACCCAGTCTTCCTCCTGTCACCCTGGGCGGAAGAATTTCCTTATTTCTCAGTCAATGGCAAACCATTACGTCAGACAAGTGGATCCTACAATTAGTGGAACGGGGCCATACTTTAGAATTTGTCCAGAAACCTCCCTCCAACCCTCCCCGCAGGACTCCTTCAAGATATCCTCAACTCAAAGAAGAGGTCTACAAACTCCTTCTCAAGGGAGCTATAGAGAAGGTGCCTCAGGATCAACGAGGAACAGGATTTTATTCCAGGTTATTCATAATTCGAAAAAAGTGGAAGGATTGGAGACCGATCCTCGATTTAAGGCAACTAAATGTATACCTAAAGAAGCAATCGTTTCAAATGATCAGCCTGCAAGACGTCCTTCTGCGTCTCAATCAAAGAGAGTTTATGTCATCGCTAGACCTCAAGGACGCATACTTCCACATACCAATCCACCCTGCCCACAGAAAGTATTTGAGATTTACCGTAGCCGGGAGCCATTATCAATATCGCGTCCTTCCCTTTGGGCTCAAATCAGCCCCAAGAATATTTACAAAATGCCTAGCACCAGTGGCAGCCTTTCTCAGGAGAAGAAAGCACCAGGTCTTTCCATACTTAGACGACTGGTTAATAAAGGCAAAGACTTACACAGGAGCACACAAGTCAACAAGAAAGTGCATTTCCTTACTGACCAATCTCGGATTCACGATCAACTGGGAGAAGTCCAACCCTCTACCAGTACGCAGTATTACTTTTCTGGGAGCAAAACTGAACACGGATCCGGCATCGCATGTCCCACATTAGAGAGACAACAAAGGTTACTAACCCTAGGGAGTTTCATACACAAAAGACGAAAGGTTACAGTCCGTCTCTTCAAATCACTATTGGGCATGATGTCTTCATGCATACCTCTGATCCCTCTGTGTCGGCTAAAGATGCGCCCCTTGCAGGAGCAGCTAAACTGTCAATGGCTTCAAGTATCAGAAACTTTCGAAGACCAGATACAAATTACTCCGATAATGATCAAAACCCTCAAGTGGTGGTCTCAAAAGCATCATCTCTCAATCGGTCTCTCGTTTCTTCAACAGCCAGCCCCGTGGACCATAACAACAGATGCCTCACTGGAAGGCTGGGGCGCAGTATTACAGGACCTGAAAATAAGTGGCAAATGGCCAACTCATCTGGCATCAAGGCATATCAATTGGCTAGAACTCAGGGCAGTGCACCTCGCCTTACAAGCGTTTCTCCCAAGAATCTATGGATCGCGAGTGGTGATAAGAACGGACAACACCACTACGATGCACTATCTCAACAAACAAGGAGGTACAAGATCTCTCACCCTCTCCAGGGAAGCCCAAGCGATCTGGAACTGGGCCTCGCAGCAAGGCGTCACACTATTGGCGGTGCACTTGCCGGGAATAAACAACAAGGCAGCAGATGCACTCAGCAGGCAGAAATCGGACTGTCACGAGTGGGAACTAGACCAGACGGTACTCACCCAGATTTTTTCCCAGTGGGGAACACCAACAGTGGATCTGTTTGCGAAGAAGGACAACGCCAAATGCCAGTTCTTCGCAAGTTGGCATCACCAAAAGGGATCTTGGGGGGAATGCGTTTTCGATAGTCTGGTCAGACATCTTTGCTTACGCCTTTCCTCCCATTCCGTTGATCCCAAGGGTCCTCACGAAGATGAAAACAGAACCGTGCACTCTCATACTGATAGCCCCGTACTGGCCGCGCCAACATTGGTTCACAGAGCTCCTCATTCTGTCAGTCAAACCTCATATTCCGCTGGAGCCGTTACCTCATTTACTAACAATGAACAACGGCCAAGTTCGACACCCCGATCCGCAGTCAATGCGGTTAGCAGCATGGCTCCTCACCACAGAGAATTTGCGCATTTGAATATCCCGCAGGACTGCAGAAATATTTTGTCACAGGCCAGAGCGGATAGCACTAACAAGGCGTATCAGTGTAAATGGAAGAGATTCTGTGCCTGGTGTCATCAGCGTCAAATCGACCCTTTTCTTTCACCACCAGAAGAGATGTTGCCGTATCTCTTAGAGTTAGCTCGATCTGGCCTAGCACACTCGTCTATTAAAGTTCATGTAGCAGCCATAGCTGCATACAGACGTTCAGATGACTCACCCTCGCTCTTCTCTTCTCGGCTGATTAAGAGATTTCTAAAGGGGCTGTTCAGGGTTTACCCTCCTTTCAGACCTCCACCTCCTTCGTGGAATTTGAACATTGTTTTGGCACAACTGATGAAGCATCCTTTTGAACCGATCCACCGTGCTTCCCTCAAACATTTATCGTGGAAGGTTGCCTTATTGATAGCTCTTACATCAGCTAGGCGAGTCAGTGAGGTACAAGCGCTCTCCATCCAAGAGCCATTTCTGCAGCTTAAACAAGATAGACTACTAATGCGCACTAACCCGCATTTTATTCCGAAGGTTCCGTCAGACTTTCACATTAACGAACCTTTGGTCTTCAAGTGTTTTTTCCCTCATCCATCTACTCCAGCTGAGAGAGCATTACACTCTCTAGACGTGAAAAGATGCGTTCAATTTTATTTGGACAGGACAAAAGCTTTTCGGCGCTCTAATTAGCTATTTGTGGCGTACAGTGCTCCTAGGAAGGGGTACCTGCTATCCAAGCAGAGTATTTCTAGATGGATCGCCTCTGCTATTCGCTTCTGCCATCAGGCAGCGGGCAAACCTTTGCAGTCATCTGTGCATGCTCACTCGACGAGAAAAGTCTCATCGTCAGCTGCACTGTTTGCCGGAGTGCCACTACAAGACATATGTAGGGCAGCAACATGGAAGAGCTGTCATACCTTTACTAAGCACTATTGCTTGGAGTCCCTCTCGCACGGAGAGGTAACAGTGGGCCAAGCGGTTCTCAGGAATCTCTTCAGGTGAAGGTGAGCCATTTCTCCTACATCCCTCCATCCTAGAAAAGGTATGCACATTGAAAAAAAAAAAAAAAAATGTATCTAAAGATAAGAGAACGCTATCATAATCCCATAAGTAAGCGGTTTTCAGATATTGATCAGGTTACATTAGTGTCTTATGTTTTATTACTGGTTTGTTATTCAAATTTCATCATGTATCTTCACAGGAATATCTATATATATATTAGAGATAAAGAGATACTTATATTTATGTATATATACGTGTGTATAGATAGATGTGTATATATGTATATATAGATATATATTTAGGGACATATGTCAGTACACTCATATACTTCATCAATTTATACATGATGATAAGAAGGCTTTGTGGTCTAAGATAACCTGTTTATTAAAGAGGTTGTCATTTTACAATGTGCATAGTTATTGCTTTCTACTCTGGTTCAAGCATGTGAATCTATGAAAGTTCCAATACTGGAGTAAGAAAATAAGTTACTTACCTGTAACTGTATTTCTCCAGTATTGGAATCTTTCATAGATTCACATGCGACCCACCCACCTCCCCGGAGAAGCTCACTTCACCTCTTTCTTTCTAGTTGTACATATACTCAACATAATATACCCACTTGTGCTTGGAAAATCTGAGGTGCTAGAGCTTCTCTCTAGAGGTTCTGAAGGGTGCTGTTGCCTGATTGGTGGAGGATCAAGTTTGGTCCTTTTTCACAAAATGACTCTGATAGACTATCAAATTGAAGAGGCCTAGGGCCTTTTTCTTTTCAATATGTTTTAACATTACTTATGAAAATTGTACCGGGACTCCCACCTCGACGACGGGGAATGATTCAAGCATGTGAATCTCTGAAAGATTCCAATACTGGAGAACTACAGTTACAGGTAAGTAACTTATTTTCTTCTGTCTCAGTCATCAAGACACCTGTGAAGAGACATAGGGCCTCATTATGACCCTGGCGGGCGGCGGAGGCCGCCCGCCAGGATCCCGCCCTCCAAATTACCGCGCCGCGGTCAAAAGACCGCGGCGGGTATTACGAGTTTTCCCCTGGGCTGGCGGGCGGTTCCAGTAAAACCGCCCGCCAGCCCAGGGGAAAACGACCTTCCCACGAGGATGCCGGCTCGTAATCGAGCCGGCGGAGTGGGAAGGTGCGACGGGTGCAGTGGCACCCGTCGCGTATTTCAGTGTCTGCAAGGCAGACACTGAAATACTTTTCGGGGCCCTCTTACGGGGGCCCCTGCCGTGCCCATGCCATTGGCATGGGCACGGCAGGGGCCCCCAGGGGCCCCGCGACCCCCCCTACCGCCATCCTGTTCATGGCGGCTTTCCCGCCATGAACTGGATGGCGGTAGGGGGGGGTCAGAATCCTCATGGCTGCGGAGCGCGCTCCGCAGCCATGGAGGATTCCAAAGAGCAGCGGAAAGTCAGCGGGAGACCGCTGACTTTCCGCTTCTGACCGCGGCTGAACCGCCGCGGTCAGAATGCTCATTGGAGCACCGCCAGCCTGTTGGCGGTGCTCCCGTGGTCGGTGGCCCTGGCGGCCACCGGCCGCCAGGGTCAGAATGACCCTCATAGTGAGGATACGTCCACTGCCAGCAATAAACCTCCAAAAAAGGCACTGAAAAATTAATCTGAGGGCTCCTCAAAGACTGGTAACCCTCCAAAGAAACATTCTTCACAGACAGATAAGACAAAGAAGTCAGATTTGTTCTCAAAATCAAAAAAGGAAATTCATTCTCTGCCCCCAATGCCGCATCTGCAGGTTAAGCACTCATTAAAAAAAACTGTCTCCGCACGTCAACAGCAACATTGACTATTTTCCCGTCGACAGCTCAACCGTCAACGATAACACCAACTGTCATCACTATCTCTGTGTCGACAGCAGCATCAACAGAGTTCTCGTCAACGGTCTTGTCCTCTTCATCAACAGTGCGCCCCATTTTGTCACCATTACATTCACCGTTGACACTGAACACCTCATTGATGATCATACCATTGTCTATTCTTTCGTCGACGAAGCTCCTATCAACGAATCCACCGACGATGCTACTGCCGTTGACGTCACCCCCATTGACGACGACTCCATCGACTAACACCTTGTTGATGCCATCACCGTTGACAACGATTAACCTTTCGTCAATTATAGAAACACCGGCACAAAGGCAGAGACCCTAAACATTGCCTTTTTTCCCGGCGACTGAACATATAGGACTTAATAAGCATAAAAAACCTACCTTGACACCATCCCTCACATCTCCGACTAAAGTTTCAAGACTATTACCATCCCACCTTTTGGATGAGGATGATTCAGAGGATGATGGGCTATATGGAGTGGCTAAAAGCACTTTGCAGCTACCTGTCAAATGTCAGGAATATTCAGACGATGACTCATTATGACCAACCATATCATCGACAACAAGAATTGGTTAGTTCTGTCTTCCACCTTGGTGTCGGATGTACAGGCTATGTTGACAGACCACAGGGAACGCTTCCCATCAGTATCTGCATCTGTACAGCAACCACAAATTTCCACAATCCCAGCAACCCCTCAACAACTTCCACAGCCTGAGATGTATCCCCCTCCTCAACCACGAGGTTCCTCTCAGGCGGTACCTTCACAAAACCTAACTTTTTCGGACGAAGAGGGGGAATCGGGTGAGGTCCGCACCCATCAAAATGAATGGGGTGAATATGTCATACCAGCACCTACTTCTCCTGTGCAGCCTATAGTAGAATCTCTTCCTGAAGATATAGGGGGTTTTCCCAACCTACTGGAAAGGGCAGCAACACGATTTGACTTACAAATGCTGGCAGCACAACAGGATTGTTTCCTGTACGATTTTACGGAGCCCCACAGGAAAATGGTCAGGGCTATCCCGATCATTGACCGCATTTGGAGCCAAGGGTTGAAGAATATGCGCAACACTGCAACAGTTCTGGCAGTCTTAGCTAAGCTTGGAAAAAAGTACAAGGCCACAGACGATGCTCCTACATGTCTAACAGGTCATCCAAGGCCGGACTCTGTTATTTCACAAGCAGTGCAACGCTGCTCTAGAAACCCTTCCACACCTTTAACCACACCACCAGATAAGGAAGTAAGGCGTCTCAATAATATCGGTAAACGTTTTTCCTCAATGTCTGCCATTGTAGTACAAGCTGCAAATTCCCTGGTGCTCCTTGGAAGATATGCTAGGCACCTATGTTCGGACATTGCTCAATATTTAGAAGACCTCCCAGAGACCATCCGGGGTGAAGCCAAAAAGGTACTATTAGAAGGGCAACGTTCTTCTGCAGAAATAATTGACTGTGCCCTCGACATCGCGGCCATGAGCTTTAGACAATTAGCTGGGGCAGTTTTATTAATGTGACAAGGATGGCTTAAGACCACCAGTTTCCGACCTGACTTTCAGACAAAAATGTTGGATTTTCCTTATGATGGAGAAGCATTATTCGGAAAGCACGTTGATGATGGGCTTCAAGCTATAAAATCAGACATGGATACCACCAGATCGCTAGGCACTCTATAGTATAGGAAAACTCCCTTTCGTGGAGATGGGGGAAGAGGGCAGCCTTCATTTTGTGGAGGATACCAACAGTATAGGTAGCCAACAAACACTGCCACCAGCCACACCCTCAGGCCACAATATCAACAAAGACAACCACCTTTGGCGTCATACAGCAAACCTCCTCAAAGAGGAAAGCCCGAAAGGCAGGGCAAGGAAGCATCCCGTAGGCAACGACAGGGTTCAAGTGGTGGCTACCTCTCGCTCTTCCCCATCAAAACTTCAGATAACGCTGAAAGATCACCTCTATCGTTGGCGTCAAATAACCAAGGACAAATGGGTACTGGATATTGTAGGAATCTGGCCTGGTGTCTGGTGGGTACCTATAGTAATTACATCTTATACCAGGTCCAGGTATCCCCTCTTAATGAAGTGTAGGCAGTGTCTAGAAGCCAGTCTCTCTAGAGTAAGAGGAGGATACGCAGCCAAGGCTCATCTAGGAGACATGCAAAGCTCATGTAATACAACTGTAGTCACACAGCACCTAAACACATGAAAGGAAACACTCAGTTGTACAAAAATAAAGGTACTTTATTTTTGGAACAAATCACCACAAAATACTAGAAGGGTAGCCCACCATTAAGAGGTAGGTAATATACTAAATATATGGAGTAGTAATCAGAAATAGGCTGACTTCATCTCCCCGCACGCCCTCGCCTCGCCGGACTACATCCTCCTAGGTGACCTCAACTTCCATCTGGAACAAAACAACGACCCCAACACCACCACCCTGCTCGACAACCTCGCCAACCTCGGCCTCAAACAACTGGTGAACACCGCCACCCACATCGCCGGACACACGCTTGACCCCATCTTCTCCACCAGCAAACACGTCTTCTTCAGCCACGCCTCCGCCCTACACTGCACCGACCACAGCTGCGTCCACTTCACATTCCGACGCGAGACCCGCCACCTCCGCACCCAACCCATCCCTCGTCGACAGTGGAACAAGATCCCCGAAGAGCAGCTCTTCTCCGCACTCGCCGCCAACCAACCCACCCTCACCACCGACCCCAACGACGCAGCCCTCAACCTCACAAACTGGATCTCCAACTGCGCAGACATCCTTGCTCCCCTCAAACGCACGCATCGACAGACCAACACCAAAAAACCTCTCTGGTTCTCTGACACCCTCAAAGAATCAAAGAAAACTTGTCGCGCCCTTGAGAAAGTCTGGCGCAAGGACCGCACCGCTGACAACATGACCGCCCTCAAGAACGCTACCCGCGAACACCACCACCTGATCCGCGCTGCCAAAAGGAACTTTTTCATCGACAGACTGGACAAAAACAGACACAACAGCAGAGAACTCTTCAGCATCCTCAAGGAGTTCTCCAACCCCAGCGCCAACGCCGTCATGCCCTCACAGGATCTGTGCGAATCCCTCGCCACTTTCTTCCATCGCAAGATTAGCAACCTCCACGACAGCTTCGGACACCAGACCCAACCAAACACCACCGAACCGGTATCCACGGCCAGCACCCTCAACAACTGGTCCCACATCAACACGGAAGAAACCAAATCCATCATGAACTCCATCCACTCCGGCGCCCCTTCGGACCCCTGCCCGCACTTCATCTTTAACAAAGCCGACGACATCATCGCCCCGCACCTCCAGACCGTCATCAACTCTTCTTTTTCTTCTGCTACCTTCCCCGAATGCTGGAAACACGCCGAAGTCAACGCCCTACTAAAGAAACCTACGGCTGACCCGAGCGACCTAAAAAACTTCCGCCCCATCTCTCTTCTGCCTTTCCCAGCCAAAGTAATAGAGAAGACTGTCAACAAACAGCTGACCACCTTCCTGGAAGACAACAACCTGCTCGACCCCTCACAAACCGGATTCCGAACCAACCACAGCACTGAAACCGCCCTCATCTCAGTCACTGACGACATCAGAACCCTGATGGACAACGGTGAAACAGTCGCCCTCATTCTGCTCGACCTCTCGGCTGCCTTTGACACCGTCTGTCACCGCACCCTAATCACCCGCATCCGCTCCACCGGAATCCAAGGCCAGGCCCTGGACTGGATCGCCTCCTTCCTCTCAAACCGTTCCCAAAGAGTTTACCTCCCTCCGTTTCGCTCAGAACCCACCGAGATCATCTGCGGCATACCCCAAGGCTCATCACTCAGCCCGACACTCTTCAATGTCTACATGAGCCCCCTCGCCAACATCGTACGCAAGCACGACATCATCATCACCTCCTACGCCGACGACACCCAACTTATACTCTCCCTCACCAAGGACCTCGCCAGCGCCAAGACCAACCTACAAGAGGGTATGAAGGACGTCACAGATTGGATGAGGCTCAGCCGCCTAAAGCTGAACTCTGAAAAAACGGAAGTCCTCATCCTCGGCAACACCCCGTCCGCCTGGGACGACTCCTGGTGGCCCACGGCCCTCGGCACTGCACCGACCCCCACAGACCACGCCCGCAACCTCGGCTTCATCTTGGACCCTCTTCTCACCATGACCAAGCAAGTCAACGCCGTGTCCTCCGCCTGCTTCCTCACTCTCCGCATGCTCCGCAAGATCTTCCGCTGGATCCCCGCCGACACCAGAAAAACCGTGACCCACGCCCTCATCACGAGCCGCCTGGACTACGGCAACACCCTCTACGCCGGGACCACAGCCAAACTCCAAAATCGCCTGCAACGCATTCAAAACGCCTCGTCCCGCCTCATCCTCGACATACCGCGCAGCAGCCACATCTCCGCACACCTGAGACACCTGCATTGGCTCCCAGTCAGCAAAAGGATCACCTTCCGACTTCTCACCCACGCACACAAAGCCCTCCACGACAAGGGACCGGAATACCTCAACAGACGCCTCAGCTTCTACGTCCCCACCCGCCTCCTCCGCTCCTCTGGCCTCGCACTCGCTGCTGTCCCTCGCATCCGCCGCTCCACGGCGGGTGGGAGATCTTTCTCCTTCCTGGCAGCCAAGACTTGAAACTCCCTCCCCACCAGCCTCAGGACCACCCAGGACCACTCCGCTTTCCGGAGACTCCTAAAGACCTGACTGTTCGAGCAGCGATAACCCCCCGTTTTTCTCCTAGCGCCTTGAGACCCGCACGGGTGAGTAGCGCGCTTTATAAATGTTAATGATTTGATTTGATTTGATTTAGAAAAAAGGTTAGAAAACAGTGCATATTGCAATACCCAATAGTTACCCTAGGGGGAGCATGAACCATACACTAAAAAAAAAAAATGGAATGCAAATACGGTACCCTCACCTAGGTAAGTAAAATGTGTAGAGGGGAGCTGGGAGTACTAGGAAATCACAGAGGTAAGTAACACAGTACCCCCCAGGGACCAGGAAAGCAGGAATAAATCGCTGGATTTTCCCCAAACCACCCAAAAGGAAGAAAAGAAAACAGACACCCAGAGAAGACTGCAAGAAAACCAGCGGTGGATTCCTGAAGAAAGAAGACCTGTGGAGAGGGGGAACCAAGTCCAAGAGTCACAGTGGAGTCCAGAAGGAGTAGGAGCTACTACCCACCCAGCTGTGGTTGCAGGAGTTGGTCGAAGGTGATAAAGAACAGGTCAGCACTGCAGCCCTGGGCCAGAACAGAGTTCCTGATGGATGCAGGTGATGTCCCATGCTGGAGGAAAGATTACAGACGGGTGTCTTTGCAGTAATTCCACCAACAAGCCTTGGCAAAGGCAAACTCGCTGTTAGTGGAAAAGTGGTGCTGCGTGGGACCAGCAAGGCCCACGAGGACTCAGCCCAGGAGGGGGAGTCACAGGGGACCCTCAGCGTCATAGAGACTCCACAGGAGCAGAGGCAGCACCCACAGGAGTCCCACAGGACCGGAACACAGGAGTCGCAGAAGAAGCCCACACAGCACTACGAAAGGGGATTCTATTCCACCGGAGAACCACATAGGAGGGTGTGCGTTGCATGATGGAGTGCTGGGGGCTGGAGCTACACGTCGCCTGAAGATCCTTTGGAGGAGATGCAAACAAGCCTTGGCAGCTGCAAGAGACGTGGTGCACAGGATTACTGTCCTGCGTGAGAAGTCAAGGGGCTAGCTCCACCAAAGTTGTACAGCTGGCAGAGAGGGCCAAGAGGACTACTCCGGACCACCACCCGTGATGTAGGATCCACACAGCTCAAGATGAGGGGAGATCCTCGCAGCCCGTCGTCGCTTGCTGCTGGTGCCTGCGGTTGCACAGGAGTGACTCCTTCACTCTAAGGGAGATTCCTTCTTCTTGTGCAGGCTGAAGAGTGGGGCTTTGACGTCACCTGCCTGGCCACTCAGATGCTCCCAGAGTTCCCTGCCAACCTTGAATCCAAGATGGCAAAACCCAGGGACCCTCTGAAGAAGTTCCGAGCACCACCCCGGGAGTAGTCACTCCCCTTCCCATTGCCCAGTTTCGCGCCAGAGCAGGAACTTGGGGTCCCTGAATTGATGTGGACTGGTTTATGCACAGAGGGCACCAAATGTGCCCTTCAAAGCAAACCAGTGGCTTTGGGGGGGGGGGGAGGGTACCTATTTCCAAAGGGAGAGGGTGTTCCCTCCTCTCCAAAGGAAATCCTTTGTTCTGTCTTCCTGGGCTCTATCAGATCAAGCAGCAGGAGGGCAGAAACCTTTCTGAGGGGTGGCAGCAGCTGGGCTGCCCGGAAAACACTTAAGACTGGTGGTAGCAATTATGGGGGTCCTCTAAGGAGCCCCCAGGGTGCACAGAATCATACCTCCAATACTGACAACAGTATTGGGGTATAATTCCAACATGTTTGGTACCAAACATGCCCAGGTTCGGAGTTACTATTATGTAGCTGGACATAGGTAGTGACCTATGTCCAGTACACGCATAAAATAGCATCCCACACTCAGAAAATCCAGGAAAATGGATCTGGAGTTTGTGGGGGCACCTCTCCTAGTGCGGGGTGCCCTCACACACAGGAACCTGCAACCTGCCTTCTGGGCTGAGAGGGCCTACCATAGGGGTGACTTATAGTGACCTTATGCAGTGACCTGTAGTGAAGACGGGTGCATGCACTCGTTTCATGCAGCCTGCAATGGCAGGCCTGCAGAACACTTTGCATTGGCTCCCTATGGGTGGCAGAATAAAGTTTGTAGCCCATGGGGATCCCCTGGAACCCCAATTCTCTGGGTACCTAGGTACCATATACTGGGGACTTACATGCGGGGACCAGTATGCCAATTGTGGGAAGAAAAATATACAATTTAGAGGAGAGAGGAAAACTACTGGGGTCCTGGTTAGTAGGATCCCAGTAGACACAGTCAAACACACATGCAGAAAATGGGGGTAACCATTCCAAGAAAGATGGTACTTTCCTACAGATATAATACCTCCTAGAGTTTTTATACAGATACCTCCATTAACACCATCTTCTCGGCTGCAGCAAAAACATCTGCGTTTGCTCAACTTAGAAACAGAGCTCATTTTATGAAAAGAGGCAATAGAAATCGTACCCTATTCCCAAAGGGGAAAGGCTTTTACTCCAGCTTCTTCTTGATTCGAAAAAAGTTTCACTTATGGAGACAAATCCTTGACTTAAAAGAACTAAACAAGTACCTGAAGAAGCAAACATTCTGCATGGTCACATTGTAGGACATCTTGCAGCTTCTCAACTGAGCGGACTACATGGCCTCCCTAGACCTTCAGGACACCTACTTTCATATACCCATTCAACCAAGAAACTGAAGGTTCCTGAGATTCACGGTAGCCAACAGACATTTTCAATTCAATGTCCTCCCCTTTGGCCTCAAGTCCTCACCCCGGATTGTTACGAAATACCTAGCTCCAGTCGCAGCTTACCTCAGACGCAAACGACACCAAGTGTTTCCGTTGTTAGACGACTGGTTAGTAAAAGCTCCCAAAATTCAGTCAGCACACAGATCCATCAAAGCGACCTTGCATCTTTTCAAGGATTTGGGCCTCACTCTCAATCAAAAGAAATCAGTGATCCAGCCATCGAGAAAGATAACCTTCCTGGGGGCTATATTGGATACGGAGCAAGCCAAAGCATACCCAACATTGGACAGGCAAGAAAAGCTCATCGCCCTAGCAAAACGAATAAAGGGAAGAAAGTCTTTCAGCTCTACAATACAAATCTTTGATAGGAATGACGTCGTCTTGTATCAGTCGGATTCCCTACTATTGCCTTACAGAAGCAATGGAAACAGGTGCAATGATCCTTCGAAGATATAATACACTTAACGGCACTAATGATAGCCTCTTTTGATTGGTGGACAGTACGTGTGTAGGAAGTTGGCTCTGTATATACTATTTCAAAGTAAGAAATAGTGTGCACAGATTCCAAGGGTTCCCCTTAGAGGTAAGATAGTGGCAAAAGTAGATAATTCTAATGCTCTATTTTGTGGTAGTGTGGTTGAGCAGTAGGCTTATCAGAGGGTAGTGTTAAGCATTTGTTGTACACACACAGGCAATAAATGAGGAACACACACTCAAAGACTTACTCCAGGCCAATAGGTTTTTATATTGAAAAATATATCTTCTTAGTTTATTTTAAGAACCACTGGTTCAATATTTACAGTTAATACTTTAAATGTAATGTACTTCACTTAGATACTTTAGGAACTTTGAATGAAAGCAATATCACATACAATCTTTGTAAAAATGGCAATAAGCTATTTTCAAAGTGGACACAGTGCAAAAATCAACAGTTCCTGGGGGAGGCAAGTAAAGGTTAGATTAGGAGGTAAGTAAACCACTTACAAGTTTCAGTCCTGGGACATAGGTAGCCCACCGTTGGGGGTTCAGGGCAACCCCAAAGTTACCACACCAGCAGCTCAGGGCCGGTCAGGTGCAGAGGTCAAAGAGGTACCCAAAACACATAGGCGCCTATGGAGAACAGAGGTGCTCCGGTTCCAGTCTGTCAGCAGGTAAGTACCTGCGTCGGCGGGGGGCAGACCAGGGGTGTTTTGTAGAGCACTGGGGGGGGGGGGACAAGAGAAGGCACACAAAGTACACCCTCAGCGGCACAGGCGGCCGGGTGCAGTGAACAAAGCAGGCGTTGGGTTTTGTATAGGTTTCAATGGAGGTACCCAGGGGTCACTCTAGCGGTGCAGGCAGGCACGGGGGCTTCTCGGGACAGCCACCACCTGGGCTAGGTAGAGGGTCACCTGGGGGTAACTCCTGCATTGAAGTTCGGTTCCTTCAGGTCCGGCTGCAGTGTTGGTTCCAGGCATCGGGTACCTTGTTACAGGCAGTCGCGATCAGGGGGAGCCTCTGGATTCTCTCTGCAGGCGTCGCTGTGGGGGCTCAGGGGGGTCGTCTCTGGTTACTCACAGGCTCGCAGTCGCTGGGGAGTCCTCCCTGAGGTGTTGGTTTTCTGAAGGTCGAGCCTGGGGCGTCGGGTGCAGAGTGTGAAGTCTCACGCTTCCGGCGGGAAACGTGAAGTCCTTGGAAGTTGCTTCTTTGTTGCAAAGATGTAGCTGGTTGTGAGAAAGTAGCCTCTTTCTATCCTTGTTACCCCCACTTTTCGCCTGTTTGTGAGTATATGTCAGGGTGTTTTCACTGTCTCACTGGGATCCTGCTAGCCAGGGCCCAGTGCTCATAGTGAAGACCCTATGTTTTCAGTATGTTTATGTGCCACTGGGACCCTGCTAGCCAGGACCTCAGTGCTCATAAGTTTGTGGCCTATATGTATGTGTTCCCTGTGTGATGCCTAACTGTCTCACTGACGCTCTGCTAACCAGAACCTCAGTGGTTATGCTCTCTCGTCTTTACAAATTGTCACTAACAGGCTAGTGACCAATATTACCAATTCACATTGCCATACTGGAACACCCTTATAATCCCCTAGTATATGGTAATGAGGTACCTAGTATATGGTACTGAGGTACCCAGGGTATTGGGGTTCCAGGAGATCCCTATGGGCTGCAGCATTTCTTTTGCCACCCACAGGGAGCTCTGACAATTCTTACACAGGCCTGCCACTGCAGCCTGAGTGAAATAACGTCCACGTTATTTCACAGCCATTTACCACTGCACTTAAGTAACTTATAAGTCACCTATATGTCGAACCTTTACCTGGTAAAGGTTAGGTGCTAAGTTACTTAGTGTGTGGGCACCCTCACACTAGCCAAGGTGCCCCCACATCGTTCAGGGCAAATTCCCGGACTTTGTGAGTGCGGGGACACCATTACACGCGTGCACTATACATAGGTCACTACCTATGTATAGCGTCACAACGGTAACTCCGAACATGGCCATGTAACATGTCTAAGATCATGACAATTCCATGATCCCCCGAGTCTCTAGCACAGACCCGGGTACTGCCAAACTACCTTTCCCGGGGTTTCACTGCAGCTGCTGCTGCTGCCAACCCCTCAGACAGGTTTCTGCCCTCCTGGGGTCCAGCCAGGCTTGGCCTAGGAAGGCAGAACAAAGGACTTCCTCTGAGAGAGGGTGTTACACCCTCTCCCTTTGGAAAAAGGTGTCAGGGCTGGGGAGGAGTAGCCTCCCCCAGCCTCTGGAAATGCTTTGATGGGCACAGATGGTGCCCATCTCTGCATAAGCCAGTCTACACCGGTTCAGGGATCCCCCAGCCCTGCTCTGGCGCGAAACTGGAGTGTGCTACAGACCTCTGCCATCTTGGAAACAGAGGTGCTGCTGGCACACTGGACTGCTCTGAGTGGCCAGTGCCAGCAGGTGACGTCAGAGACCCCTTCTGATAGGCTCTTACCTGTGTTACTAGCCTATCCTCCTTCCTAGGTAGCCAAACCTCCTTTTCTGGCTATTTAGGGTCTCTGCTTTGGGGAATTCTTTAGAGTCCTCTGCATCTCTCTCTTCACCTTCTGCCAAGGAATCGACCGCTGACTGCTCAGGACGCCTGCAAAACCGCAACAAAGCAGCAAAGACGACTACTGCAACCTTGTATCGCTGATCCTGCCGCCTTCTCGACTGTTTTCCCGGTGGTGCAAGCTGTGGGGGTAGTCTGCCTCCTCTCTGCACTAGGAGCTCCGAAGAAATCTCCTGTGGGACGACGGAATCCTCCCCCTGCAACCGCAGGCACCAAAAGAACTGCATCACCGGTCCTCTGGGTCCCCTCTCAGCACGACGAGCGTGGTCCCTGGAACTCAGCAACTCTGTCCAAGTGACTCCCACAGTCCAGTGACTCTTCAGTCCAAGTTTGGTGGAGGTAAGTCCTTGCCTCCCCACGCTAGACTGCATTGCTGGGTACCACGTGATTTGCAGCTGCTTTGGCTCCTGTGCACTCCTCCAGGATTTCCTTTGTGCACAGCCAAGCCTGGGTCCCCGACACTCTAACCTGCAGTGCACAACCTCCTGAGTTGTCCTCCGGCGTCGTGGGATCTCCTTTTGTGACGTCGGGTGAGCTCCGGTCCACTCCTCTTCGTAGTGCCTGTTTTGGCACTTCTGCGGGTGAAGCCTGCTTCTGTGAGGGCTCCCTATCTTGATGGGCGCCCCCTCTGTCTCCTCACGCAATTGGCGACATCCTGGTCCCTCCTGGGCCACAGCAGCATCCAAAAACCCTAACCGCGACCCTTGCAGCTAGCAAGGCTTGTTTGCGGTCTTTCTGTGTGGGAACACCTCTGCAAGCTTCTTCACGACGTGGGACATCCATCCTCCAAAGGGGAAGTTCCTAGTCCTCTTCGTTCTTGCAGAATCCACAGCTTCTACTATCCAGTGGCAGCTTCTTTGCACCCTCAGCTGGCATTTCGTGGGCATCTGCCCACTCTCGACTTTGTTGCGACTCTTGGACTTGGTCCCCTTGTTCCACAGGTACTCTTGTCCAGAAATCTGGGGAATATAGGTGCACTTTACACCTACTTTTCAGGGTCTTGGGGTGGGCTATTTTTCTAACCCTCACTGTTTTCTTACAGTCCCAGCGACCCTCTACAAGCTCACATAGGTTTGGGGTCCATTTGTGGTTCGCCTTCCACTTTTGGAGTATATTGTTTGTGTTGCCCCTATACCTATGTGCTCTCATTGCAATCTATTGTGACTGTACATTGCTTGCATTACTTCCTTTTGCTATTACTGCATATTTTTGGTATTGTGTACTTATATCTTGTGTATATTTGCTATCCTCATACTGAGGGTACTCACTGAGATACTTTTGGCATATTGTCATAAAAATAAAGTACCTTTATTTTTAGTATATCTGTGTATTGTGTTTTCTTATGATATTGTGCATATGACACCAGTGGTATAGTAGGAGCTTTGCATGTCTCCTAGTTCAGCCTAAGCTGCTCAGCTATAGCTACCTTCTATCAGCCTAAGCTGCTAGAAACACCTCTTCTACACTAATAAGGGTTAACTGGACCTGGTGCAGAGTGTAAGTACCCCTTGGTACCCACTACAAACCAGGCCAGCCTCCTACACTGGTTTTGAACAGGGCCGCTGTTCACTGGAGTTTCTTGGTCCTGTAGTCCAGGGCAGTCCTCTGAGGCTTCAGAGGTCGCTGGTCCCTGTCGGATGCGTTGCTGGAGCAGGTTTTCAAAGGTGGAGACAGGCCGGTACGGCTGTAGCCAAATCTGTTGTCGTCTTCCTCCTTCTCTGCAGGCTTGTAGGTCAACAGTCCTTCTTCTTTCTTCAGGTTGCCGGAATCTGATTTCCTGGGATCTGGGGAGCCCCTAAATACTGAAGTTAGAAGTGTGTTTAGGTCTGGGAGGGCGGTAGCCAGTGGCTACTGTCCTTGAGGGTGGCTACACCCTCTTTGTGCCTCCTCCCTGTGGGGAGGGGGCATATCCCTAATCCTATTGGGGGAATCCTCCAAATACAAGGTGGAGGATTTCTAAAGGCAGGGGTCACCTCAGCTCAGGACACCTTAGGGGCTGTCCTGACTGGTGGGTGACTCCTCCTTGTTTTTCTCATTATCTCCTCCAGCCTTGCTGCCAAAAGTGGGGGCAGTGGCCGGAGGGGCGAGCATCTCCACTAGCTGGGATGCCCTGGGGCGCTGTAACAAAAGGGGTGAGCCTTTGAGGCTCACCGCCAGGTGTTACAGTTCCTGCAGGGGGAGGTGAGAAGCACCTCCACCCAGTACAGGCTTTGTTCCTGCCACAGAGTGGCCAGCAACATGTTTGGTGTGTGGCAGGCTGGCAGGAACTGGTCAGCCTGCACTAGAAGTTGGGTATGTATTCAGGGGGCATCTCTAAGATGCCCTCTGGGTGTATTTTACAATAATTTGCACCCTGGCATCAGTGTGCATTTATTGTGCTGAGAAGTTTGATACCAAACTTCACAGTTTTCAGTGTAGCCATTCTGGAACTGTGGAGTTCGTGTTTGACAAACTCCCAGACCATATACTCTTATGGCTACCCTGCTCTCACAATGTCTAAGGATTTGCTTAGACACTGTAGGGGCATAGTGCTCATGCACATATGCCCTCACCTGTGGTATAGTGCACCCTGCCTTAGGGCTGTAAGGCCTGCTAGAGGGGTGATTTACCTATGCGACAGGCAGTCTGAGGTGGGCATGGCACTTTGAGGGGAGTGCCATGTCGACTTAGTCATTTTGTCCCCACCAGCACACACAAGCTGTGAGGCAGTGTGCATGAGCTGAGTGAGGGGTCTCTAGAGTGGCATAAGACATGCTGCAACCCGTTAGAGACCTTCCCTGGCATCAGGGCCCTTGGTACCAGGGGTACCAGTTACAAGGGGCTTACCTGAGTGCCAGGGTTGTGCCAATTGTGGAGACAAAGGTACAGTTTAGGGAAAGAACACTGGTGCTGGGGCCTGGTTACCAGGGTCCCAGCACACGTTCAATCATAACTTAGTATCAGCAAAGGCAAAAAGTTAGGGGTTAACCATGCCAAGGAGGCATTTCCTTACGACGTGCAAATGTCTCGGGAGGCCTACACTGACGCATCAGTGTACAGATGGGGCGCATACTTGCAGGATCTTCAAGTAAGCAGCAAATAGCCCCCCTCTCGCTGCACTCTTCGTGTCAACCTCCTCGAACTGAGAACAGTGTATTTGGCTTTACTAGCCTTCCTTCCAAGAATTTGCCGGTCAGCAGTGCTTGTCTGAATGGACAACAGTGCACTACATCAACAAGCAAGGAGGAACTCACTCACACCTATTGTCCCAGGAAGCACAAACCATTTGGAGTTGGTGCATTCAACATTCAGTGCACATAAATGCAGAAGATGTCCCAGGCCATCAAAATGCCATTGCAGATTCTCTAAGCAGACTGACAAAATTTACCCACTAATGGGAATTAGACCAAAAACACTGGACGGGAATATTCTTCCAGTGGGGCAAACCGAATTTGAATCTCTTTGCGAACTCCCAGGTCGCCAAATGCCAGTTTTATGCAAATTGGCATCACCCCAAGGGTCCTGGGGGGATGTTTTTTTGGATTGCATGGTCAGGAATTAATGTGAAAGCCTTTCCTCCAATCCCTCTCCTCCTGAGAGTGATCAGCAAGATCAAATCAGAACCCTGCCAGATAATACTAATAGCTCCTGCGTGGCCATGTCAACATTGGTACACGGAGCTACTACTAATGTCTGTATGTCCACCCATCAAGATAAAACCTATTACTTTGTTGCTGACCATGAACCCGGACCAAGTGAGACATATGGATCCCAAATCTCTTAGCTTTTCGGCATGGCTCCTGAGTTCAATGAATTCAGCCATTTAAACATCCCTAACAATTGCAAAGAAATCATGGCCAAGCCTGGGCGGATAGCATAAATAAGATGTACCACCTAAAGTGGAAATTATTCTGTTTGTGGTGCAGATCTGCTGATATACATCCTCTTCCCCTCCTCTCCGGAAAAGATCTTACCTTACCTTTTGCGTCCAGCATGCTCAGGATTGCACCATTTCTTGGTTTAGGAGAATATCCGGTAAACCATCTCTTTAGTCTCAAAGGCTCATAAAACAAGGATCTTTTTAGGTCCTATCCTGCAGTCAAAGCCCCTCCTGAGGCAAGGCAATTGAACACGGTTCTTGACCAGCTGATGAAGGAACCGTTTGAGCCCATTCATAGAGCAGACATCAAATATCTTCCTTGGAAGGTAGCACTCCTCCTTGCGATTATGTCTGCACGTAGGGTTAGTGAAATCCAAGCATTCACAATACAGCAACCCTTTTTGCAATTCAAAGAAGACAGAGTTTTTTTACGCACCAATCCTAAATTCATACCCAAGCTCCTCACGGACTTTCATCTTAACAAACCTGTGGTGTTGAAGACATTCTTCCCTAGACCTGAAACGGCGGTGGAGAGATTCCTCTACTTGTTACATCTATGGAGTTGCCTCAGATTTTATTTGGACAAGACGAAAGCTTTTGGAAAGACAAGCCAACTTTTTGTAGCTTTCAGTAACCCTAGAAAAGGGTTCCCAGTAACTAAACAAACTATTCCTTTATGCATTACAAATGTAATTGTTCATTGCCATCAGAAAGCCGGACTTCCTTTGGATACTAAGGTGCACGCATATTCGACCAGAGCCGTTTCCACATCCTTTGCGTTATCAGGAGTATCATTGCCAGACACCTGCCGAGCTGCAACGTGGAAGACGGCACATACCTTAACAAGACACTACTGCCTGGAAAGGCAGTGCTCAGACATCTGTTCCGATGAAGGTGAGCCACTTGGTGTTCCCACCATCTGCTTTTGACTGTATAAATGCACATTTTCAATAATTTTACAAGTCTGCTGTTATCATATTTCAAAGGTTAAACATAACTGTCAGAAGTGCTGATACTGTCTTATAAATAGCAGAATGTTTCTTTGTCTAATCACAGAAAATGTGCTAATTACTGCTTCCTATTCGGATTCCAGCATGTGAATCTATGAAAGTTCCAATACTGGAGTAAGAAATGGCACTTACTTGTAACTGTAGTTCTCCAGTATTGGAAACGTTCATAGATTCACAAGCGACCCACCCGCCTCCCCGGGGGAGCTCACTTTCATTTTCTCAGTATTGTCTTTCCAACAGCTCTAATGCTTGGAAAATCTGAGGGAATACAGCTCCTCACAGGAGGGTTGTAAAAGGTGGTGTAACCTGATTGGTGGACTCTGGAGTTGGGTCCATTTTTACAAAATGACTGTGATAAGTTACTTTACTAAAGGCCTAATGCCTGTAATGTATATGTACATTAGAGGATTGCTTTTTTAAGAACACCGGGGACTCCCATCTTGATGACAGAGAAGGATTCAAGCATGTGAATCTGTGAAAGTTTCCAATCTTGGAGAACTACAGTTACAGATAAGTAACTTATTTCTTTCTCTCCCTGCCATCTGGTTCGGCCGTGTAGTTGTTTGCTCTGTTTTAGACTTGCTCCAGTTCTAAACTTTTCTACCATCTATCTCATATTCAGCAGTCTTCTTTTGATCATGAGTTTCCATTTTCTGCGTTTGTACTTTCCATTTTGTCGGTTCCAGTTCCAACCACACGCTCTGTTTTGGGCCTTTCCTCCATGCGGCTCAGAAGAGAATGTGGATCTCATGGAACTGACTCTTTCATTTCTGCCCTCTGTGCCACTCCAAATTCCTCCAAACGCTCTGTTTTGGCCTTTCCTCCATGCGGCTCAGAAGAGAATGTGGATCTCATGGAACTGACTCTTTCATTTCTGCCCTCTGTGCCACTCTAAATTCCTCCTCACCAATCATCATCACTTGTTTCATATGTCTTGCTCCCGATCACCAGGAGGCTACCTGCGACGCTTGCACATCCTTCCGTAAGAAGAACCTTTGAGATCAAAGAGCGCGTAGGCTGGACACGGCACACAAATCCCCAGAAGAAACCATTTACATCTTTGGGGGAGAACATGCACAGGAGGAACCAGAACAGGAAGAGGACTTCACAATTCAGGACTCGGACTTCGACGTTTAGCCCGACATCGAATGTCAAGCTATCACACTGGCACCACCAGCGAGTACTGTGACTCTCTCCTGTCAATACACATTACAGAGATCACCAGAAATCCCCTTCAGCTGCCAGCACCCCTGGCTCGGCAGCAAAACTAGCCAATACTGTACCTTCTTCTTTGGCATCTACCTCCTACACCTCGGTCTGAATGTCTTCCACCAAACCTTTGGTACCAAGCTCATTGGCTCTGAGCCTACATGCATCTACTGCAGCTTCGGCACCGAAGAGGGTTCACTGACTGAAACCATCTGTACCGAAAACACAGGAGACCACTCCTTCTGAGCAGCTGGACTTTAACCAATCCTCCACTACACCATCCCCGCTCGAGCCGATTTTAATGCTGGACTGCTCCTTCAGACCCACTATATATCAGATCTCGGGCCCCACCAGATTCAATAGTGGCTACTACCGCAAGGAAGCGTGCTAACAGCCAAGCTACAGGCGACACTCCTCCACCAGATAAGGAGAGTAAAAGGCTCGATGTGACGGGCAAAAGAGTTGCTGCACAGGTAGCAAACCATTGGTGTATTGCCATTTTGCAGGCTTGCTATCAAGGTTCAACCAGGCTCAGGGATGAAATGGAGAAAAGAGCTCCACCAATATCTTCCAGATGAGCACCGTAAACATGGTAAATAGATAATTTCCAAAGGACAGACAATTTTGAACAATTCAATACGCTGTGCATTAGATGCTACATGGGGTTTAAACACCAGCAACTCCTAAGGAGACATGCATGGCTTAGATTCTCATGCTTCAAGCCAGAAGTGCATCAAGCGGTGCTCAACATGCCCCTTTGAAAAGGAGCATCTTTTTGGCCCTCAAGTGGATTCCACACTTGAGAAGCTAAGGACACTGACACAGGGAAGCCCATGGGTGCTCTGCAGTCTCAGGAGCATAGAGGCACTTTCGTACATTTAGGGTGGTTATAAGGCAAAAACCTCCGAAGAGTCTAGCTTGCAACCAGGGCAACCCTCCACCTCTTCCTCTGAGTTTCTTCAGAGGAGCCTACGAATGCAATAACAGAGTCTGTATCAAGAGCACTACCACCAGTGGCTCTACAGTATCAGCTAAACTCTGACTACATACATCTCCCAAGCCCCACACAACACTGGTAGGGAGACACCTCTAAACATTTGTTCTTGCTCACACAGGTTATCTCACAAACATCTCACACTTCTAAAGGAAGAGGTACAATCCCTTCTCCTCAAGGGTGCCATAGAGCCTGCCCCATTGAAATACCAGGGGTATATTCCCTATACTTCCTCGTCCCCCAAAAAAACAGAGTGCTTGGACCTATTCTGCATCTCAAACCCCTAAACCATTACATTGTCTCAGAACACTTTCACATGGTTACTCTTCAAGATGTTATTCCACTCCTTCAGCTGGGTGTTTCGTGACAGCCCTAGATTTAAAGGATGCATACTTCCACTTACCAATTCACCCTGCACACCAGAAATACCTGAGGTTTGTGGAGGCAGGAAAACATCACCAATTCAAAGTCCTGCCTTTGACTGGTTCATCAAAGCCAGCTTTCTACAGCAGTGTCAATCACTCTCTCAAACCACAGTAAACCTACTCCACAAGTTAAAGTTCACAATCAACTTTCTCAAATCCCACCTACAACCTCTTCAGATTCAACCATATCCGGGAGCCATTCTAAATGGAGAGTTAGGGTTAGCATAACCCAACCCAGCACACATTCACAGTTTTCAGATAATTGTGAGAGGAGGCCTCTTTTTGCATGGTTAGCCCCCCTCATTTTGCCTGATGTGTTCTAGAAGTTGGTAGTGCCCAGGGCCCCTGCTAACCAGGTTCCCTGGGCCAGAGCTCTTTCCCAAAATCTGTTGAGATGCTTGGCACAATTGGATACTATTAAATACCCCTATAAGTCCCTAGTAAAGGGGTACCCTAATAGTAAACCCCTGAGGGCAGCAGCACTGATTGTGTCACCCCCAAGGGTCATGCCCCAGATGCACCCAACACTGCCACTGCATTCTGAGTGCACTGGGGCAAACCTAAAAAGACAAACTTAACATGGCACACCCTCTGTGTGCCCTGTCCCCCCTGCACTGCATGTATCATGGGTAAGTTACCCCTCTGGCAGGCCTTCCAGCCCTAAGGCAGGGTACACCATACTATGTGTGAGGGCATAGCTGCATGAGCAATATGCCCCCACTGTCCTTGACAAACCCAGGGCATAGTGAGTGAACAGAGCAGCCATTTTCCGTACATGTACTTGGCACTGGTCAAACACGAGTTCCCCAGTTACGTGATGGCTACTCTGCACCCTGGGTTGTTTGGTATCAAACAACTCAGAATAATAAATCCAAACTAGTACCAGCATTGGATTTGTCCTAAATGTACCCAGGGGTCACCATAGAGATGCCCCCTGCAAAAGCTAACCATAACTGGCAGAGTTGCTGAATGGTTTCATCCAGCTGCCTCTCCAGACGGCCAATATACAAACCTGGGGGGGAGCTGTGGCTCTCTGGTTTGTAAGATAATGCCCTTCCTGGGTGGAGGAGCTAACTCCCCCTCCCTCAGGAAGGTGCACATCCTGGTGGTGTGCTTCAAAGGGCTACAGCCCTTGAAACTCGAGCCCCCAGGCCTGCTGCTAGCAGCAGAAGGCTTTCCCCTTTGCAAACCCCCACCTGGGGCAGGAACAAAGGCGGGAAATAAGACAGAGGATAGGAGGAGTGGCCTCACTGAGCATGCACCTCCCCTGAGGGCTTGCCTGCGAAGTGAACCCTCTGTCTCAATTTTCTCCATCTTGAAATGTGTGAAAACAGCCAATGAGGTTTGGGGAAGTGGCCCTTCCCACAGGAAGTGGCCATTGCAGTGGGTGCAGCCACCCAAGGATAAGTGTCCCATTGGACACTACCAGGTTTCCCCCTAAAACACCCACTAAGTTCAGTATTTTGTGGGCTCCCCTAGACCAAGATCTCAGATTTGAAAAGGATCCCGAGAAAAAAGACCGGCACCAAAAGAAGACCACAGCAAGAGAACTGAGGATCTGCTGCACAAGAAAAGGTGCCAAACCCTGCCTGCTGCATCCAGGACCCAAAAATCGCTGCTGTGGAGAAGCTGGACACTGGACCGACCCCAAAAAACCCAGTGGACCTCCAGGCTTCAAAGTTCACCCTAAATCTCCCTCCTGAGTGGAGGCATCACTCAAGAAACAGAAGAAAACCAGAAAGGGACACAGAGTCGCTGTTATCGGAAGTCACAGACGAGCCCAGCGATACACCGGCTGCCCGGAAGTTTCCCCCAATTGTGCCAACTTTGGTGGCGCTGCGACCCCCCAGCGACCCGAGATAGAGCAATACCCTGGGTCCTGGTCAGCTGACGTCGGACCAGGAGAAAGCCAGCCTCACCCCACTTCCCCTCAACCTCCCCCCACCCCCAAGCAGAAACCAGACCAGGAGGAAGCCACAGTTGTGCGACTTGAGGGACACCCCGGACCTCCGACCAGAGTGGCCTCGTTGTCCTGTGAGTCACCCTCAGAGAGACTCCAGCTCCAATGGACTCTGTTGCGCACAGCTTACAAAACCTCCAAATAGCCCTCACCTGGTCGCCCTGGTCCTTGCATCGCGGGATCTGCTGTGTGCCCCGGGTCCCCACCCCTTGCAACCTCATCAGCCCAAGGGGACCCCCCCCAGACACCCATTTTTAACCTGCCAGCCAGCCCCTCTTCCAAGTGTCCCATCCAGGTGACCCTGTGCCAAGAACTTTTCCAACGCTGATCCTGCTGGAACCGGGAGCTGCCCGAGGCTCTCCAGCTGGCACATGGTGCCCACCAACTTCTGCAACCACCCTGCAAAAGAAGAGACTGGTAACACAACTGTGATTTTTAATGCATTTTTAAAAGTGACTGCCTATTAATTCCGATGGTGCGTAATTACGCACAGAAAGACAAACTTCACTAAAGTCATAACAAGAAAAGTACTTAACTTATTCTAAAGATTTTGGTCTTAAAATTATATAAAAGTCTGAAGTATTTTTATAAATTCTGGTCTCTAGTTATTCATTGAATGTGTGTGGTGCATGATTGGATTTGTGAGTAAAGCAAATACATCTCCTGGATTAGCCTAACTGCTCGACCAGCTACTTTAAAAATTACAGCATTAGGTGGTCTGATTTTTACCCCTGAAAACTGACATGGGGTTGCCCGGACCCTCTGCATAGTGTACTTGGTTTTGTATACTACATAGAGGGCCAGCCTCTGACAATAATGATTCCCCAATTTCAGGAAGAATGCACCTACACAATCAGGACTGACATGCATCCCGTACAGCAGTGTCTGTCTCGTCAATGATCTCAGTCACAGGGTCACCTTTAGGATCTAGTTTTGTTAGGCCGCCATACTCCCCACTTTCTGCAGTGCTGGAACACCACCAACCTATTGAAAGGGTGGCCTTTTCGAGACCCTGTGCCTAAGGTTAATCTGACCACAGACTTGATCGGTTTGGGTGTGGATCTTCAGGATCTCACAGTGCAGGGCCTCTGGGATCTCAATCACTAAACCATGCACATTGTAGGAAAGTACCCTCTTTCTTGTCATAATAATCCCCATTTTCTGCCTCTGTGTGTGTTTGACTGTGTTCCCTGGGATCCTGCTAACCAGGACCCCAGTGATAATGCTCTCTCCCTTCTAATTTATACATTTTTTCACCCCACATTTGGCATACTGGTGGCACCATGTAAGTCCCTAGAATATGGAACCCAGGTATCCAGGGCATTGGGGTGCCAGGGGTTCCCAATGGGCTGAAGCATGTATTATGCCACCCTTAGGGAGCCCATGCAAAGTGCCTGCCATTGCAACCTGCGTGAAAGAGCACATGCAAACTTTCACTACCAGGTCACTGTAAATCACGCCTATGGCAGGCCCTCCTAGCCCAGAGGGCAGGGTGCACGTACCTGTGTGTGAGGGCACCCCCTGCAATAGCGAGGTGCCCCCACAAACTCCAGTGCCTTTTTATTGGACTTTGTGAGTGCGGGTCGCCATTTTATGCGTGTACTGGACATAGGTCACTACGTATGTCCAGCTACATAATGGTAACTTCGAACCTAGGAATGTTGGGTGTCAAACATGTCCGAATCATACCCCAATACTGTTGCCAGTATTGGAAGTATGATTCTATGCATTCTGGGGGCTCCTTAGAGGACCCCCAGCATTGCTTCTACCAGTCTTCTGGGGTTTTCCGGGCAGCCCAAGCTGCTGCCAATCCTCAGACAGGTTTCTGCCCTCCTATTGCTTGAAAAGCTCAAGCCCAGGAAGGCAGAAAAAAGGATTTCTTTTAGGAGAGGAGTGTTACACCCTCTCCTTTTGGAAATAGGTGTTACAGGCTTGGGAGAGATAGCCTCCCCAAGCCGCTGAACGTGCTTTCAAGGGCACATTTGGTGCCCTCCTTGCATAATCCAGTCTACACCGGTTCAGGGATCCCTAGTTCCTGCTCTGGCGCAAAACTGGACAAAGTAAATGTGAGTGACCACTCCCCTTTCCATAACCACTCCAGGGGTGGTGCTCAGAACTCCTCCAGAGGGTCCCTGAGTTTTGCCATCTTCGATTCAAGGTTGGCAGGGAACTCTGTGAGCATCTGAGTGGCCAGTGCCAGCAGATGATGTCAGAGCCCTCCCCTGATAGGTGCTTACCTGTGTAGCTGACCAATCGCCCTTTCAGGTCTATTTAGGGTCTCTCCTTTGGGTGGTTCTTCAGATTCGGATTGCAAGACTTCAGCAGGAATCCTCTGCATCCTCCACTTAAACTTCACACCGAAGAAACTGTATTTGTACCCTCCAGGAACTCTAAAAACTGCAACAAAGAATCTAGACGCCTTCTGCAGCATTGTATCTTCAGCTCCTGCCAGCAACTGCAACTGTTTCTTGGTTGTGCATCTTCTGAGGACAGCCTGTCTTCAGCCTGCAGCAGAAGAGCGAAGGAATCTCTTGCGGTAAAGGATTCACTCCCCTTCTTCTGCAGGCACCTAATGCAATGATGATTAGCTGCGTGGATCCCCCTCTCCTGCTGAGTTGCGTGGATCCTGCATCATGGGTGGTGGACTGGAGTGGTCCCGATGGTCTTGACGTCCTACTGTCCAACTTTGGTGGAGGTAAGAGGTTGCCTCCCCATGTGAGGCAGTTCCCCCGTGCACTGCATGTTTTGCAGCTGCCAAGGCTTGTTGGCATCCTTCCACTAAATTCTACATGCATCTTGAAGCTTTGGCCCATAGCGCACTATCCTGCGACACACAGCTTCCTGAGTGGTTCTCTGGTGGAGTGGGAGCCTTTGTCATCATGCTGCGTGGGCCTCTTTTGCACCTTCTTTGTCCCCGTGCTGTGGGACTCCTATGCACGTTGCCTGTCTTCTGTGGGCTCTCTGAGTTTCTGAGAGCCCCCTTAGACTCCCCCCTCCTGGGAAGAGTCCACCGGGTCCTTCCTGGTCACGGGCAGCGCCATTTTTGTGCGGACTCCAGCGACGCAAACCAGACTGCAATCCTCCATCTGGCGTGGGATATCATTTGCACCAACCAGGAACCCGAGTCCGTCCTCTTGGGTGCAGTACTGACTGTTCTTTTTCAATGGTGGTTCTTCTTTTGCACCTTTAGCAGGGGCTCCTGTTTTCCCTGGACTTTCTCTTTAGTGCTTCTTGGACTTGGTCCCCTTCTTCCACAGGTCCAGGAATCCAGTGTTGGTGTCTTGCAGTCTCTTCTGGTTCTTGCACAATTTTTCTCGTTCCTGTGTGTGTTCTGGGAAAGTTACTGTGTTTTATTCCTGCTTTCCTGGGCACTGGGTTGGGTTCTAATACTTACCTTTGAGGTTTTCTAGTACTCACAGCTCCTCTCTACACACTACACCTGCCTAGGTGGGAAACCGACATTTGCATTCCACTTTCTTAGTATATGGTTTGTGTTCCCCCTAAGCCCATTGTGATTTTCACTAATTGCACTGTTTTCTAACTGTTTTTACACCTGCTTTTGCATACTAGTGTATATAATTTGTGTATTACTTACCTCCTCAGGGAGGTAACACTGAGTATTTTCTTTCATGTGTGTGTGTACTGTGTGACTACAGTTGTATTGCATGAGCTTTGCATGTCTTCTAGATAAGCTTTGGTGCTCAACTACAGGTACCCCTAGAGAGCCTGGCTTCTTGACACTACATTTCACTAGTAAGGGATAACTGGACCCGGTATAAGGTGTAAGTACCTTAGGTACCCAATACAAACCTAACCAGGCCAGCCTTCTACACATTGCTTGGGAGAGATAGACTCCCCAAGCCACTGGTATGCTTTGAAGGGCACATTTGGTTCCCTCTGTGCATAAACCAGTTTATACCAGTTTAGGGACGCTCCGTCCATGCTTTGGTGTGAAACTGGACAATTGAAGGGGTAGTGACCACTTTCCTGTCTATCACCACCCCAGGGGTGGTGCTCAGAGCTCCTCCAAAGGGTCCCTGGGTTCTGCCATCTTGAATCCAAAGTTGTCAGGGACCTCTGGGAGCATCTGAGTGGCCAGGCTAGGCAGGTAACGTCAGAGTTCCCTCCTGATAGGTGGACCATTCCCCCTTTTAGGGCTATTTATGGTCTCTCTCTTGGATAGGCCTTCAGATTCGGCTTGCAAGACTCTAGCAGGATTCATCTGCAACCTCCATTATGACTTCTGACCACTGGAACTGTGACTGGGCCCTCCAGGAACCGGCAACGATGCAATCCACGAAGAAGTCTTCTGCAACTTTGTTTCCAGGGCTTCTACCAGCTTCGCAAAATTTCCCCAGCTGGGCATCCTCAGAAGACAGCATCTCTTCAACCTGCTCAAGAAGGAAGAAGGAATCTCCCTTGGAGTGATGCAGGGGAGTCACACCCCTGCATCAGCAGGCACCAACCGCAACAACGACCAGCTGCGTAGATCGCCTCTCCTCCTGACCTGCGTGGATCCTGCAACGCTGGTGGAGGCCTGGAGTAGTCCTCTTGGTCCTCCCTGCCAGCTATCCAATTTTAGTGAAGGTAAGCCCTTGGCTTCCCACGCAGGATAGTACTCCTGTGCACTGCGTCTCTTGTAGCTGCCAAGTCTTGTTAGCATCTCCAAGGGATCTTTTGGCTAGGTGCAGCTCCAGCCCCCACCACTCCTTCCTGCGATGCTCAGCCCTATGCTTGGTTCTCCTGCGGCGCCGGACCCTCTTATGTAGTGCTGCATGGTCTCCTTCTGCGACTCCTGTGTGCCCGTCCTGTGGGTGCTGCCTCTGCTCCTGTGGGCCCTCTTGTGTCGCTGAGGGTCCCCTCTGACTCCCGGTCTTGGGTTGAATCCTCCTGGGCCTTGCTGGTCCATTGTAGCACCACTTTTCCACTAACCGCAAATTTGCCTTTGCCAAGGCTTGTTGGTGGAATACCTGCACCGACACAGGCCTGCGATCTTCAGTTCATGATGGGACATCCTCTGCATTCCTCAGGAACTCTCTTCCTGCTTCTGGGCTGCAGTGCTGACCTGTTGTTTATCACCCTCAACCAACTCCTGCAAGTACAGCTGGGTGGGTAGTAGCTCCTACTCCTCCTGGACTCCACTGTGACTCTTGGACTTGGTCCCCTCTCTCCACAGGTCTTCCTCTCAAGGGATCCACCTCTGGTTTCTTGCAGCCTTGTCTGGGTGTCTTCTTTTCCTTCCTTTTTACTCCTGCTTCCCTGGTCGCTTGGGGGTATTTTGTTACTTACCTCTGTGGTTTCCTGGTACTCCCAGCTCCCCTCTACATATTTCACTTACGTAGGTGGGGAGGGGGGTGCGGGGTCCTGCATTTGCATTCCATTCTTTTATGTGGTTTGGGCTCCCCCTAGGGCCACTATTGTCTATTTGCTTTTGCACTGTTTTCTATTGCTTTCTATGCCTATTCTGATTACTAGTGTACATATTTAGTGTGTTTACTTACCTCCTGAGGGAGTATTGCCTTTTAATAATTTTGGTATTGTGTCACTAAAATAAAGTACCTTTATTTTTTAACACTGTGTGGTTTATTTCATGTGTGTAAGGGCTGTGTGACTACAAGTAGTATTGCATGAGCTTTGCATGTCTCCAAGATAAGTTGTGGCTACTCATACACAACTACCTCTACAGAGCCTGACTTCTAGACACTGACTACACTCTACTAAAAGGGGAACACTGGACCTGATAAAAGGTGTAAGTACATAGGTACCCACCACACACCAGGCCAGCTTCCTACATTGGTGGTGCAGCGGTGCGATAAGCACTTGCAATTGCCTTACCTCTCTGTCACTTGATACTTTTCACAAGAAAGACCACTTCTCTTCCAGGGGATCCTCATCAATAGTCATAAACATTGAATATTCCCGCCCTTGTGCGGGGACCCCGGAGCATATATAAAATATATACACATTATACATGTGTAACAAACAGCCATGCAGGCTATCATGTTAAAAACAGGCTAAAATGCTTTATTTCTACTAAGTTTTTTTTTTTTTAAATACTACAATAGAGCATAAATAAGTACCCAAGCTCCTAAAACTAGGCTTGGGGAAGTACGCAGTAGCAAACTCTAGTGAAAAAATAGAGAAAACTGCATTGAAAAACAATGAAGCATTCTTAGCCAATAGGCTGCATGTAGGTTAACACAGGAGAACCATAAAAACTTTGGCACTGTGCCTTTAAGACCCTGAGCACCTCCAGTATCCCACCATGCCTCAGGGGTGAAGGAAAGGTGACAGTTGGTTCACAGTTAGGTCAGTTCTTTTTTCCGGCTCCTTCTGAGAGGATCCTGGAGCATTGAGCTCTCAGTTTTTCTGAGTTTTCCTCAGAAAAATTCTTTAAAAAAGCGTTTTTTCACTTTTCACTCGACAAGTAACATCTTTGTCTGAGCTAGGAAGGTTTTTTCTGACAGAAAAATGCCTTCTCTTTTTGTCAAATGCCCTGCTTGTGGGAAGAAGAAGGCCCAGTCAGATCCCCACTCTCTGTGCATAGTGTGCCTGCCTCAGAGTCACTGCCCTGACACTTGTAAGTACTGTAAGAACATGTCTAGGAGGACTCTGAAAGACAGAGAGAAGATCCGACTTCATGGGCTTCAGGAGAGGAAAAGAACATCGTCCTCCTCACTCCCCAGGCATCCAGAAGGCCATTCTCAGGAGAGAATGGCCCGGTCGACGTCGACAGGTAGGAAAATACCTGTTTGTTCACCGTCGACGTCGTCGCTACCACCGTCCCACCGGCATAGATCGCCGTCGACGGCGACGCACCCGACGTCGAAGGGAACGGCGTCGAGGGAACATCAGAGTAGGGGCAGGTCTCCGTCGACGGCAGCCTGCCGATCGACGTCGAGCCACCGCCGGCATGCCCGGTCGCCGCCAAAGGCCGTGCGCCCCCCGACGTCAGGACACACGACGTCGAGATCTCCACGACGGCACGGGAAACATCTGCCGTCAACCTCCCATCGCTCCACGTCGAGGCACACGACGGCGAGCAGGTCGAGGTCCAAGGAACGCCGTTCGACGTCAAGGCATTCAACGTCGAGGCAATCAACGGCGAGGCAGGACCAACCGACTGGGCGTCCTTCGACGTCGAAACAGCCATCGACGTCGACGCAGGTTTTACCTGTCCAACAGGGAGCAGAACATCGCCCCTCGCCAGACAAGGCTCAGTCTCCAGTGGTCTCCATACCGAGCGACTCTTCTCAGTCAAGAGCATCTCCTGGGCATGTCTCGCCCATCAACCTATCTCCGAGATGGCTGGAGAGCCTCAACAGACCAGCGGCCTCCCCAGATTCGCAATATTCGCGAATGTATTCACCCACTGCCTCCCCGCCAAGAACGCCATCGCCGACAGCCGGGGCAGAACGGGCTCGTTCAGCTCCTCGACAGCCGACCGCGAGGCCTAGGCGCTCGGCTACAGCGTCCCGCAGCAGATCTCGCTCTCAACGGAGATCCAGGTCGCGCTCAAGAAGATCACCCTCTTGGTCTTCATCAGGTTCTTCTGTCAGGCGTTACTCACCTACTCTTACAGATTCACCACCTGCTAGAGTCTCACCAGTGGATGACATAACCACTTTCAACGAGGTGTTGCTAAGAGGAGCACAGAAACTCAATATAGAGGTTCCAGAACCATCTACCTCCTCATCAATCATCTTTGAGACACTACAACAGAGATCAGCGTCGAAAAAGTTGCTGCCTCTAGTGCCTGGTTTGTTGCAGCCGACCATGGACACTTTTCTGGCCCCAGCCTCGCTTAAGTCTGCCCCGGCTCGGATTCTTAAAAAGTACAAGGCTCCAGAGCAAGACCCTTTATTCCTTAGGAAGGATCCGCCACCAGACTCAGTGATCATAACTGCCGCCCGAAAGACCCACTCGGTGGCATCTTCATCCACGGTACCCCCGGATAAAGAGAGCAGGCATTTAGACTCTCTGGGAAGAAAGATGTGCGGGACAGCGGCTTCAGCAATGAAGGTCTCTAGTGCGTCTGCGCTCCTGGGCAGGTACGATCGTTCTCTGTGGGATTCCCTCAGTAGATTTACAGAAAAACTGCCCAGAGAAGACAGGCAAGATTTCCAAGAGATTCTACAGGAAGGATGCCTGGTATCTAACCAAGTTATCAGCGCGGCAGCGGATGGGGCGGATTTGGCGGCTCATGGGTACGCACATGGTATCTGTGCGAGGAGATCTTCCTGGCTGAGGCTCACTGGCTTGAAACAGGAGGCACAACAACGTATCCTGAATCTCCCATTTGCCGGGAATTCTCTATTCGGTGCCCATGCAGACGAAGAGATGGCCCGCATGAAGACCGAGGTGGATACCATGAAGGCGGTAGGCCTCGAAAGAAGGAAAGATTTCAGGCGGAGGTACAGACCGTACGATAGACGCCCTTTCCAACAGAGGGTTCAAACCCCTCATTGGTCGCAAAGGTCTCAGCAACGACAGGGACGCCCTCTGTTTCAGCGAAGAAACACAAGGGAGCGAGGGTCAAGTAGACCTCAACAGTCCACTCCAAAAGCACCCACTAAGCAATGAAGTCTCGCTTCCCTCGACACTGTACACCACTCCGGTGGGGGGAAGTATTATTGCTCATCTTCACGAGTGGCACTCTATCACAAGAGACAAATGGGTGCTCAATATTGTCGAACATGGCTATTCTCTCCTTTTCAAGCAGCCTCCACCACACTTGCCACCAACCAAACACAATCCGGCTCATCTCACCTTGCTACGCAAGGAGGCTCTCGCCCTCCTAAGAAAGAATGCCATAGAAAGGGTTCCACCTGCCCACAGAGGAAAGGGGGTCTACTCCCGTTACTTTCTAGTAGCAAAGAAGGGTCAAGAGGGCGTTTTCAGGCCAATCCTGGATCTAAGACTGCTGAACAAATACATAAGAAAGCAGAAGTTCAGAATGCTAGCGCTTCACCAAATTTTCCCTCAACTGCATCAGGGAGACTGGATGTGCTCCATCGACCTGCAGGATGCGTATTTCCACATCCCAATAGCTCCAAAGCATCGAAAATTCCTGCGCTTTCGAGTAGCGTTACAGCATTACCAGTTCAGGGTTCTACCCTTTGGCCTGAAATCTGCTCCAAGAGTTTTCTCGAAATGTATGGCAGTGGTGGCGGCGCATCTACGAAGACAAAGGATATACATATATCCATACCTAGACGACTGGCTACTAAAGGCTTCTCCGGAGCAGGCGAGAAGCCATCGGGACATTGTACTAGGAGTTTGCGAAGCTCTAGGTCTTCAGGTCAATTACCAGAAGTCAACCTTGACTCCAACGCAGAGTCTTCACTACCTAGGAGCTATCATAAACACAGAACTACAAAAAGTGTATCCTTCGGAGGAACGACTGTCCTCAATAAATATGAAGTGCCAGGACCTGTTGAGAGCCAGCGCACCTACGGCATGTCAGGTGACATCACTACTGGGCTCCATGGCATCGTGCATCTTTATTGTCCCAAATGCCAGACTCCACATGAGACCCCTCCAAGAGGCATTGGAGGCCAATTGGAGCCAAAGAACAGGTCGCTGGGAAGACACAATGCGGCTACCGGAGGTAGCACTGCAGTCATTGAGATGGTGGATGCACAGACCTCACCTGTCAGTGGGCGCTCCGTTTCACCAGGTACTTCCATCCGACACTCTGGTAACGGATGCGTCTCTTCAGGGATGGGGGGCTCATCTGGGTCCTTTTCAAGCGCAGGGTCTGTGGTCAGACAAGGAGAAGCAGTACCACATCAATCTGCTAGAACTCAGAGCGGTCCATCTGGCTCTCAAGTCTTTCACACCGCTAATTCAGGGGAAAACTATTGATACAGACGGACAATACAACCACAATGTATTACTTGAACAAACAAGGGGGAACGAGATCCCTACCCCTTTCACGAGAGTCCCAAGCGATATGGCATTGGCTCCTGGCCAGAGGAATGTCAATCACAGCAGTTCACCTGCCAGGTCAGCAGAACGTAGAAGCAGACTTTCTAAGCAGACACCTGGAGGACGTTCACGATTGGGTCCTGCACGACGAAGTCGCAGAATACATCTTCGCGCAATGGGGTCGGCCTCAACTGGACCTCTTCGCAGACGATGTAAACAGGAAATGCCCAGACTTCGCATCCAGGTTCTACCGTCCAGGATCTCGAGGGAATGCCCTGTTGATCGACTGGTCAGGGACATTTCTTTACGCTTTTCCTCCGACTCCCCTCATTCCGGCAGTGATCAGCAAACTTTACGGATCCAGGACCAGAATGATTCTTATAGCGCCACAATGGCCTCGACAATTCTGGTACACGGATCTCCTCAACCTGTCGGAAAAACCTCACAGGAGGCTGCCGTGCAGACCGGATCTTCTGAGCAGAATGGAGGGCAGGATTCTGCTTCCCAACCTACCCTCTCTGAGCTTAACAGCATGGCTCCTGAATTCCTGCAGTATGGGCACCTAGGACTCTCGCAGGAGTGCATGAACATCTTGAAAGAGTCCAAACGGCCTTCCACGCGGCGTTCCTACGCTTTTAAGTGGAAGAGATTCTACATATGGTGCTGTCAGCAAGGCCATAATCCCATACGGGCGCAGGAGGACGTCATACTGTCCTATTTGCTTCACCTAGCGAAATCCGGTCTGCAGGTATCATCTATTAAGGTACATTTGTCTGCTATTACTGCCTATCGCAAGTCACCTTCTCAGGAATCCTTCTTTACGAAACCTGTAGTCAAGGATTTCTTAGAAGGTTTGAAGAAAGTTTTTCCGCCAATTCGGAGGCCTTCTCCTCCGTGGGAACTGAACATAGTCCTAGCAAAACTTATGGGCCCTCCTTTCGAGCCTATCCATAAGGCCTCCTTACAACACCTTACGTGGAAAACGGCTTTTCTGGTGGCCATTACTTCAGCGAGGAGGGTCAGTGAGATCCAGGCCTTGTCTGCAAAAGAACCGTACACGGTTTTTCATGACAATAGAGTAGTTCTGCGAACTCACCCATCTTTCCTTCCGAAGGTGGTGTCAGAATTCCATATTAATCAGACCATAACTTTACCGACGTTCTTTCCCAATCCGGAAACTCCGGCTGAGAAAGCATTGCACTCATTAGACTTGAAAAGAGTGCTGAAATTTTATCTGGACAAGACAAAATCGATTAGAAACTCTAACCGCTTGTTTGTGAACTATGGTCATTTAAGGACAGGAGAAGCAGCATCTAAGCGAACAATATCAAGATGGATAGTCTCTTGTATTGTTAATACTTACCAGCTAGCTAATAGACAATTGCTAGCGCGGCCTAGAGCGCATTCCACAAGGGGAAAAGCGGCTACAGCTGCTCTCCTTAACAATGTTCCTATATCTGAGATTTGTAAGGCTGCTACATGGAAGTCTGTCCATACTTTTACAAGACATTATTGTTTAGACTCAGATGCAAGAGCGGATGCCCAAGTGGGGCAGGCCTCTCTAAGGAATTTATTTGCGTAAGACATGTCTATTCCTGCACTTCTATCGGACAGTCCGCTGGGTTTAGGGATGGGCTTGCTAATCTATTCAATGTTTATGACTATTGATGAGGATCCCCTGGAAGAGAAGGATAAGTTACTTACCTGTAAATCCTAGTTCTCTTCCAGGGGTATCCTCATCAAAGTCATAAACAACCCACCCTCCTCCCCGGACACACGTCTACTGGAAGTGCAGGACAGACAGTATTTTGATTCAATTATACAAATTGTCACCGTAAAAAGAACTGACCTAACTGTGAACCAACTGTCACCTTTCCTTCACCCCTGAGGCATGGTGGGATACTGGAGGTGCTCAGGGTCTTAAAGGCACAGTGCCAAAGTTTTTATGGTTCTCCTGTGTTAACCTACATGCAGCCTATTGGCTAAGAATGCTTCATTGTTTTTCAATGCAGTTTTCTCTATTTTTTCACTAGAGTTTGCTACTGCGTACTTCCCCAAGCCTAGTTTTAGGAGCTAGGGTACTTATTTATGCTCTATTGTAGTATTTAAAAAAAAAAAAAAAAAAAAAAAAAAAAAAAACTTCATAGAAATAAAGCATTTTAGCCTGTTTTTAACATGATAGCCTGCATGGCTGTTTGTTACACATGTATAATGTGTATATATTTTATATATGCTCCGGGGTCCCCGCACAAGGGCGGGAATATTCAATGTTTATGACTTTGATGAGGATACCCCTGGAAGAGAACTAGGATTTACAGGTAAGTAACTTATCCTTACTGACTAATGGGTACACAGTATATAGTGTCAGGGTCTGGTCTCTAAAGTTTGGGTAAGCTAGGGGATAGGCATGGCCCTTGCTCCAAACTTCTAGAAGAGAGACTAGAAGTTAGGGAGGTTAGGTACACCCTACATCACTCTAACACAAACATTTCTTCAGGAGAGGGCACATCTCAGGCTATGGACTCTCCTTTTGAAAGCCTCACTTTTCAAGAGTTGAGGGAAGTGCATAAAGAAAAGAGCCTGAAGACAGGGAGGAACCCTAACAAGATTCTGCTCCTAGGCTTTCTCCTCCATGATGACCAGGACCATGCTGGTGGCCAGGAGGAGAAGAAGGAGGATGTAGACTGTAGCCTCCCAGTTTCAGAAAGCGAAGATCTGGACACTGAGGAGGTTGGAGAGGGTCCCTCAGAGGATCACAGGGTCCCTAGTAAACCCCCTAGTGCAGCTAGGAGCACTGCAGTTAGTGTGAGGGGAAGCCATGTTAGTAGGCCCCAGATTGTAGCTAAAGGGTTAACTAAACTAGGGACAGGTCCTCCTCTGCCCACTCATGTCACCTCAGCATCTGAGAGGACACACTTCTCAACTCCAGGAGAAGATTCCTTAGACAGGGAACTCAGGAAACTGAGGTGGAAGAGGCCAAGCTGAGTCTGCAACAACAACAGCTAGCCCTAAATAGGGAGGCCTTGGCAGTGGAGAGGGAGAGGCTCGGTTTGGGGTTAGTGCCCCATGGTGGCAGCAGCTTTGGTTTCAGGAAATCTAGGGTCAGGGAGGACTCTTGATTTCAGAAATCTAAGTAAGGATGCTCCCCCCCCCCCCTACATGGTGGGGGATGACATGCACAATTGGTTCTCTGCTCTGGAGAGTGCCTGTAAAGTACAAAGGGTACTCCAGAGACAGTGGGCTGCTATCCTTTGGTTGTACTTCACTGACAAAGGGAGGGGTGGACTCCTTACTTTCAGGGAGGAGGATGTTGAGAACTACACAGTTTTGAAGTCTGCTCTTTTGGATGGTGTTGGTCTTACCACTGAACAATACAGGCTAAAGTTCAGGGAGACCAGGAAAGAGTCCTCCCAGGATTGGGTTGATTTTGTGGATTGCTCTGTGAAGGCTTTGGAAGGCTAGTTACATGGTAGCACAGTCAATGACTGTGAGGGCTTATACAATATTATTCTGAGAAAATATATACTTAATAATTGTGTGTTTGATTTGTTGCACCAGTACTTGGTAGACTCAGATCTGACCTCTCCCCAAGAATTGGGAAAGAAGGCAGACAAATGGGTTGTAACAAGGGTGAGAAGAAAAGCTCACACAGGGGGTGACAGTCAGGAAAAAGGAAGCAGGTAAGTCCCAGGACAAGGGTGGGGACAAAAACAAACCTAACGTGTCTTCATCAGGCCCACAACATTCCTCTGGGGAGGGGTCCAAAACCTCTTCCTCCAAGAAGAAACTTTGGTGCTACGTTTGCAGAAACAAAGGCCATAGGGCAGGAGACAAGTCCTGCCCTAAGAGATGCCCCAAACCTCCCACCACTACGTCCCCCACCCCTACCACTAGTGCCCCTACTGATAGCAGTAGTGGTGGATCAGGTAGCAATAGCAAGTCCAAGGATGTAGCAGGTCTCACTTTAGGAAGTGTGGTGGGGGCTGGTTCAGTCAGGGAGACTACTGAGGCTGTTTTAGCCTCATACAGGGGCATTGATTTTGCCACTCTCACTCCTGTTCCCTTATCATGGGTAAGTAGAGGCAGCTGCCCAAAATAAATGGTGTACAGGCAGAGGCCTACAGGGACACAGGTGCCAGTGTCACTATGATGACTGAGAAACTGGTGTCCCCTCAGCAACACCTACTAGGTTACCAGTACCAAGTAACTGATGCCTACAACAATACAGTATGCCACCCCATTGCAGGTGTTGATCTCAGCTGGGGGGGCAGGGGGTTACTGGTCCTAAGAAAGTTGTAGTAGCCACAGCCCTACCTGTAGAATGTTTGTTAGTTAACGACTTTGAGACTTAAGCTTGGGCTGAAGTAGATTTGGAAGCCCATGCAGGCATGCTGGGCAACCCTGGGCACATTTTTGCTTTAACTAGGGCACAGCCCAAAAAGAGAAAGAAAACATGGAGCCTGGAATAATGGCCCAAGAAGTTCCTAAAACCAAGGGTAGAAAGGGCAAAAAGTTGCCCCCCACCCCACCCTCCAGTGAGGGTTCCCTCTTTGAAGAGGATGAATTCTCCGCCCCCACCCCTCCCCCCAAACCCCCCCCCCCCCCCCCACCATGGCAGATCCTACACCTGAAGAGTGGAAAGCTGACACAGTTGAACTCTTAGGTGCAGGGGGTCCTGCTACAGAGGAATTCAGCATGGCTCAGAGAACCTGCCCAACACAGGAAGGGATAAGACAGGAAGCTGTCCTTCAGGAAGCAGGGCATGTCAGTGGCACCCACAAGGTGTATTGGGAAGACAACCTCTTATACTCGGACCCAAGGGAATCCACACCTGGTGACACCAGGAGATTGGTAGTACCTCTGCAGTATAGAGAATTTTTGTTGACCCTTGCACTTGACATTCCCTTGGCAGGTCACCTGGGGCAAAGTAAGACTTGGGACAAGTTTGTCCTACACTTTCACTTGCCCCACACGTCTGAAGATACAATGGAGTTTTGTCGCTCCTGTGTTACCTGTCAAGCCAGTGGCAAGATAGTTTGCACCCCAAAGGCCCCCCTAATTCCACTACCAGTGGTTGGGGTTCCCTTTGAGAGGGTTGGAGTGGATATTGTTGGCCCCCTAAACTCGCCCACTGCCTCTGGAAACAGATTTATAGTGGTGGGGCTGAACCGTGCAACCAGGTATCCAGAGGCTTTTCCTCTAAGGACCACTACAGCTCCTGTAGTTGCAAAAGCCCTCCTAGGTATTTTTTCCAGGGTGAGCTTCCCAAAAAAAGTGGTATGAGACAGACTTTGTGTCTGCATATCTCAAGGCCATGTGGAAGGAGTGTGGTGTAACTTACAAGTTCACCACCCCTTACCACCCCCAAACCAATGGTTTGGTAGAGAGTTTTAATAACTCTCAAGAGCATGATCATGGGGCTCTCTGAAAAGCTCAGAATGAGATGGGATGTCCTGTCGCCATGCCTCCTTTTTGCCTTCAGGGAAGTTCCTCAGAAGGGAGTGGGCTACAGCCCCTTTGAACTTCTGTTTAGGCACCCTGTTAGGGGTTGACTTGGTTTTGTAAGGGAGGGCGGGGAGCAACCTCTCAAGCCCCCTGAGCAGGAAATTGTGGATTATGTACTTGTTCTCAGATCCAGAATGGCTGAGTACATGTAAAAGGCCACTAAAACCCTTCAGACTAGCCAAGAACTGCTGAAGCATTGGCATGTCCAGAAGGCTGTCCTAACTGCTTATCAGCCAGGGCAGAAAGTGTGGGTCCTGGAGCCTGTGGCTCCCAGGGCACTACAAGACAAGTGGCGTGGTCCACACACAATAGTGGAGAAGAAGAGTGAGTTCACCTATTGGGCTGACCTGGGTACTCCCAGAAGCCCCCTCAGGGACCTTCATGTGAACCGTCTTCAGCCCTACTATGACAGGGCTGACATGACCCTGCTCATGGCCACTGATGAGGGACCAGAAGAAGATAGTGACCTTCTCCCTGACCTCTTCTCCAACACTGCAGCTGATGGCTCTGTGAATGGGGCTGTCCTAGCAGATTGTCTCTCTGAATCTCAGAAAGAGTACTGCAGGAACCTCCTAGGACAGTTCTCAGAAATGTTTTCTCTGACACCTGGCCAGACAACATGGTGTGAACACACCATTGACACAGGGAACAGTTTGCCTATCAGAGGTCAAATTTACAGGCAACCTGACCATGTTAGAGACTGCATCAAAGCAGAGGTGCGAAAGATGCTGAACCTAGGAGTCATTGAGCACTCTGACAGCACCTGGGCTAGCCCAGTGGCGCCGGTCCCAAAACCTCACTCCCAAAATGGGGAAAAAAGAGATAAGGTCCTGTGTTGACTAAGGAGGGCTCAAAACTATCACTAAAACAGATGCTCATCCACTCCCCAGAGCAGATGAGCTAATAGATACATTGGCATCTGCCAGGTATCTAAGCACATTTGACTTGACTGCAGGATATTGGCAGATCAAATTGTCAGATGATGCAAAGCCAAAAACTGCATTTTTCAACCATTGGAGGGCATTATCAATTCACTGTTATGCCATTTAGTCTGAAAAATGCACCTGCGACATTCCAAAGGCTGGTGAGCACAGTCCTCAAAGGTTTGGAAGCCTATGATGCAGCTTATCTAGACGATATAGCGATCTTCAGCTCCACCTGGGAGGATCACGTGATCCACCTGTGGAATGTCTGAGGTCCTGTAAAAGAGAGGCCTCATTATTAAGGCCTCAAAGTGCCAGATAGAGCAGGAGAAGGTTGTGTATCTGGGCCACCTGATAGGTGGAGGCCAGATTCAACCACTGCAGGGGAAGATCCAAGCTATTTTAGACTGGACTGCCCCTACTACACAGACCAGGGTGAGAGCCTTCCTAGGCCTCACTGGGTATTACAGGAGGTTCATTGAGAACTATGGCTCCATTGTAGCCCCTCTTAATGACCTCACCTCTAAAAAAGATGCCTAAAAACGTTTTGTGGACAGCTAGCTGTCTAAAACCTTTTGAGGACTTCAAACAGACCATGTGCTCTGCACCTGTTTTAAAAAGCCCTGATTACTCCAAGACGTTCATAGCACAGGCAGATGCTTCTGAGGTAGGGTATGGGGCAGTTCTATCTCAACTTAACGCTGAGGGCCAGGACCAACCATTTGATTTTATAAGCAGACTGTTGACACCTAGAGAGAAGCATTGGTGAGCCATAGAAAGGGAGGCCTTTGCTGTGGTCTGGGCCTTGATGAGGATGAGGCCATACCTGTTTGGCACTTACTACATTTTTCAGACAGACCACAAACCCCTTCTTTGGCTCAGACAGATGAAAGGAGAAAACCCCAAATTGTTGAGGTGGTCTATATACCTACAGGGGGAATGGACTCAGCATGTGTTATGCCACCCATAGGGAGCCCAGGCAAAGTGTTCTGCATGCCTGCCATTGCAGCCTGTGTGAAAATGTGCATGCACCCTTTCACTACAAGGTCACTGCACCAGGTCACTGTAAGTCACCCCTATGGCAGGCCCTCCTAACCCAGAGGGCTGTGTGCGAAGGCACCCCTGCACTAGCAGAGGTGCCCCCACAAACTCCAGTGCCATTTTCATGGACGTTGTGTGTGCGAGGACGCCTTTTTATACGTGTACTGTACATAGGTCACTACCTATGTCCAGCTACATAATGGTAACTCCGAACCTGGGCATGTTTGGTATCAAACATGTCGGAATCATACCCCAATACCGTTGCCAGTATTGGAAGTATGATTCCATGCACTCAGGGTGCTCCTTAGAGGACCCGCAGCATGGCTCCTAGCCGTCTTCCAGGGTTTTCCGGGCAGCCCAAGCTGCTGCCACCCCTCAGACAGGCTTCTGACCTCCTGCTGCTTGAACAGCTCAAGTCCAGAAAGGCAGAACAAAGGATTTCCTTTGGGAGAGGGGGGTAACACCCTCTCCCTTTGGAAATGGGGTTAACATGGCTTGGGAGGGGTAGCCTCCCCAAGCCACTGGTATGCTTTGAAGGGCACATTTGGTGCCCACCATGCATAAACCAGTCTACACCGGTTCAGGGACCAACAGCCCCTTCTCTGGTGCGAAACTGGACAATGGAAAGGGGAGTGACCACTCCCCTGTCCATCACCACCCAGGGGCGGTGCTCAGAGCTCCTCCAGAGGGTCCCTGGGTTTTGCCATCTTGAATCCAAGGTTGGCATGGACCTCTGGGAGCATCTGAGTGGCCAGGCCAGGCAGCTGACTTCAGAGCCCCCTCCTGATAGGTAGTCACCTGGCTAGTTGACCAATCCCCCTTTCAGGGCTATTTAGGGTCTCTCTCTTGGGTGGGTCCTCAGATTCGGCTTGCAAGACTCTAGCAGAATTCCTCTTCAACCTCCACTTTGACTTCTGGCCACTGGAACTGCGACTGGACCCTCCAGGAACCGACAGAGCTGCAATCCACGAAGAAGACTTTTCTGCAACTTTGTTTCCACGGCTCCAGACAGCTCTGCAACATTTTCCCAGCTGTGCATCTGCAGAAGACAGCAACTCTTCAGCCTGCATAAGAAAATAGAAGGAATCTCCCTTACAGTGAAGGAGTCACTCCCCTTATCAGCAGGCACCAACCGCAAAGATGACCAGCTGCGTGGATCACCTCTCCTCCTAAGCTGCGTGGATGCTGTATCACTGGTGGTGGTCCGGAGTAAGCCTCTTAGTCCTCCCTGCCAGCAGTCCAACTTTGGTTTCTGTAAGTGGAGGGAAATGCCTCCCTTGGCATGGTTACCCCCTAACTTTTTGCCTTTTGTTGATGCCAGTTATGCTTGAAAGTATGCTGGAACCCTGCTAACCAGGCCCCAGCACCAGGGTTCTTTCCCTAAACTGTACCTTTGTTCCCGCAATTGTCACAGCCCTGGCACACAGATAAGTCCCTTGTAAATGGTACCCCTGGTACCAAGGGCCCTGTGGCCAGGAATGGTCTCTAAGGGCTGCAGCATGTATTATGACACCCTGGGGACTCCTCACTCAGCACATGCACACTGCCTCACAGCTTGTGTGTGCTGGTGGGGAGAAAATGACTAAGTCGACATGGCACTCCCCTCAGAGTGCCATGCCCACAACCCACTGCCTGTGGCATAGGTAAGTCACCCCTCTAGCAGGCCTTACAGCCCTAAGGCAGGGTGCACTATACCACAGGTGAGGGCATCGTTGCATGAGCACTATGCCCCTACAGTGTCTAAGCCAAACCTTAGACATTGTAAGTGCAGGGTAGCCATAAAGAGTATATGGTGTGAGAGTCTTTCAATTACTAACTCCACAGTTCCATAATGGCTACACTGAAATTTGGGAAGTTTGGTATCAAACTTCTCAGCACAATAAATGCACACTGATGCCAGTGTGAGATTTATTGTAAAATACACCCAGAGGGCATCTTAGAGGCGCCCCCTAAACACCAGTCCGACTCCTAGTGCTAGGCTGACCAGTTTCTGCCAGCCTGCCACAACCAGACGAGTTTCTGGCGACACGGGGTGAGTACCTTTGTCACTCTGTGGCCAGGAACAGAAGCCTGTACTGGGTGGAGGGGCTTCTCACCTCCCCCTGCAGGAACTGTATCACCTGGCGGTGAGCCTCAAAGGTTCCTGCCTTTTGTTACAGTGCCCCAGGGCATCCCAGCTAGTTGAGATGTCCGCCCCTCTGGCCACTGCCCCCACTGTTGGCGGCAAGGCTGGAGGAGATAATGAGATACACGAGGAGTCACCTGCCAGTCAGGACAGCCCCTAAAGTGTCCTGAGCTGTGGTGACCCCTGTGCTAAGAAATCCTCCATCTTGGTTTTGGAGGATTCCCCCAATAGGAATAGGGATGTGCCCCCTCCCCTCAGGGAGGAGGCACAAGGAGGGTGTAGCCACCCTCAAGAACAGTAGCCATTGGCTACTGCCCCCCAAACCTAAACATACCCCTAAATTTAGTATTTAGGTGCGACCCTGAACCCAGGAAATCAGATTCCTGCAAACTGAAGAAAGAACAAGGACTGCTGACCTGAAAGCCCCGCAGAGACACCAACTGACTTGACCCCAGCCCTACCGGCCTGTCTCCAGACTCAAAGAACCTGCACAGCGATGCATCCGACGGGACCAACAACCTCTAAGGACTCAGAGGACTGCCTTACACCTAAAGGACCAAGAAACTCCCAAGAACAGCAGCACTGTTCAGAAACTTCAACAACTTTGCAACTTTTTAGCAACTTTAAAGAGACTCTCACTTCCTGCCGGAAGTGTGAGACTTCACACTCTGCACCCGACGCCCCCGGCTCAAGGTTGGCGAAACCAACACCGCAGAGAGGAGTCCAAGGCAACTCCAATGAAGTGGACACCCTGAGTCGTCCTCCATGCACATCCACAGCGACGCCTGCAGAGAGGATCCAGAGGCTCCCCTGACAGCGACTGGCTAGTAACAAAGGAACCCGACTCCTGGACCAAGCACTGCACCCGCAGCCCCCAGGACCGAGAGGAACCACCTACTGGAACAGGAGTGACCAGCAGGCAGCCCTCATCCGAGCCCAGTCGGTGGCTGGCCCAAGAAGCCCCCCTGTGCCCTGCCTGCATTGCCTAAGTGACCCCCGGGCCCCTCCATTGTTTTCTATAGCAAACCCGATGCCTACTTTGCCTACTGCACCAGGCCGCCCCTGTGCCGCCGAGGGTGTGCTTTTTGGGCTTATGCGTGTTCCCCCCAGTGCTCTACAAATCCCCCCTGGCCTGCTCCCCGAGGACGCATGTACTTACCGGTAAGCACACTAGGACCGGAGCACCCTTGTTCTTCATAGGCGCCTATGTGTTTTGGGCCCTCCTTTGACCTTTGCACCTGACCGGCCCTGTGTTGCTAGTGCTGTGACTTTGGGGTTGCCTTGAACCCCCAACGGGGGGCTGCCGATGCCCAGGAGACTGACTGTATAAGTGCTTTACTTACCTGAGAAAACTAACCAAACTTACCTCCCCCGGGAACTGTTGATTTTTGCACAGTTCTATACTTACCTGTGTGAAGTATCTTGTATTTGATGTACTTACATCAAATTTGAATCTTGTGGTTCTAAAATTAAGAAAATATATTTTTCTATATAAAAATCTATTGGCCTGGAGTTAAGTCTTTGAGTGTGTGTTCCTCATTTATTGCCTGTGTGTGTACAACAAGTGCTTAACACTACCCTCTGATAAGCCTACTGCTCGACCACACTACCACAAAACAGAGCATTGGTATTATCTAATTTTGCTAGTATCAACCGTTAAGGGGAACCCTTGGACTCTGTGCACACTATCTCTCACTTTGAGCCAACTTCCTACAGTAAGCCTTTGCTTTCCCATGCAGGATAGTACTCCTGTGCACCACATCTCTTGCAGCTGCCAAGGCTTGTTGGTATCTCCTCCAAGGGTTTTTCTGGTTACGTGCAGCTCCAGCACTCCGTCCTGCGACGCTCAGCCCTCTGCTTGGTTCTCCTGTGGCGTTGGATCCTCTTCTGTAGTGCTACGTGCGCTCCTTCTGCAACTCCTGTGTCCCGGTCCTGTGGGACTTCTTTGGTTGCTGCCTCTGCTCCTGTGGGCTCTGTGTCGCTGAGGGTTCCTCGGTGACCTCACCCCCTCCCCAGGGTTGAGTCCTCCTTGGCCTTGCTGGTCCCTAGCACCACTTTTCCACTAACCACAAATTTGCCTTTGCCAAGGCTTGATGGAGGAATTTCTGCACGGACACCCATCTGCAACCTTCACTCCAGCGTGGGTCATCTTCTGCATTCCTCAGGAACTCTCTTCCCGGTTCTGGGCTGCAGTGCTGACCTGTTCTTCATCACTGTCAACCAACTCCTCTAAGTGCAGCTGGGTGGGTAGTAGCTCCTACTCCTCCTGGACTCCACTGTGACTCTTGGACTTGGTCCCCTTTCTCCACATGTCTTCCTCTCCAGGGATCCACCACTGTTTTTTTGCAGTCATTTCTGGGTGTCTTCTTTTCTTCTTTTCCTTACTTTTCGGTTGTTTGGGGGAAATTCCAGTGATTTACTCCTGCTTTCCTGCTCGCTTGGAGGGGGGGGGGGGTACTGTGCTACTTACCTCTGTGGTTCCCTAGTACTCCTAGCTTCCCTCTACACATTCCACTTACCTAGGTGGGGGTCCTGCATTCACATTCCATTTTTTTAGTATATGGTTTGTGCTCACTTTAGGGCCACCATTGTTTATTTACATTTGCACTGTTATCTAATGCTTTCTGTGCCTATTTCTGATTACTAGTGTACATATTTAGTGTGTTTTCTTACCTCCTAAGGGAGTATTGCCTTTTTAGTAATGTTGGTATTCTGTCACTAAAATAAAGTACATTTATGTTTTGTAACACTGTGGTTTCTTTCATGCGTGTAAGTGCTGTGTGACTACAAGTGGTATTTAATGAGCTTTGCATGTCTCCTAGAGAGGCCTTGGCTGCTCATCCACAGCTACCTCTAGAGAGCCTGGCTTCTAGACACCGCCTACACTACACTAATAGGGCATACCTGGTATAAGTTGTAAGTACCATAGGGACCCACCACACACCAGACGAGCTTTCTACATAGATCAGTTACCTGGAGCTTCAGGCAGTATTTTTAGCCCTGAAAGCTTTCCTTTACTCACCTGTGACACAATGTTGTCTTAGTTCAAACTGACAACATGACAGCTATATATTATCTACAAAACTGTGGGGGGGGGTGGGGGGGGGGGGGGGCACGGTCATCCCAGCTGTCACAACTTGCTCAGAAAGTATGGAAGTGGGCTCTTCACCACCACATTCACTGAGTAGCAGAATATCTCCTGGGATCGAACAACAACTTTGCAGACCTGCTCCAAGGGCAATGCTGTGTGGATGAAAACCGGTCAGGGATATTTGCTTACGCCTTTCCACCTCTTCCTCTCATTCCATTCCTGGTTTGGAAGATAAGACAAACTTCCCTCACCATGATCCTTTTAGCTCCCACCTCGGCTTGACAACCATGGTTCAGCACACTTCTGAACTTCTCGCTTGTCCTCCACAAGAAGCTCCCCAACAGGCCGGGTCTTCTCACTCAGAAACAAGGACAGATCAGACATCCAGACCCCAAGTCACTCAACTTTGTGATATGGCTCCTGAAGTCAAAAGCCCTCATTACGGCTTTGGCTGTCTTCACAGAAGTTGCTTTACATTTGCTTGGATATCTTTCTCTATACTTTCTTTATACTCTCTCACCCGCCTGCGGGAAAATAACCTAACAAAGGAGTTGATGCCCATGCGCAGCATCACCGAGAAGGAGTCACTTGATCCCATGACTCAGAAATGCTGCTTCATAAAAAACAACTTGTAACACTCTGAAACCAACACTAGATGCCAGGAGATATGGAGAGCATGTGAATCTACAGCACTACATGGCAGGAACAGATATCTACTGGGTAAGTTACAATTTCCTTTTGCACCTTTGGAATATCCCGACATGTCAGACTGGATAATGATTTTTTTTTTTTTTGTTTTAAGCAATTGGCGTGGTTCTCTGATAGGTGGTGCCATTGCACTCTACAGTATTCTTCCACTCCCTCAGGGAGTGATGGCACAAAGGTGCTGCCCCTGCACTCTGACCTCAAGTTCTTTAGTTCCTTGGCCTTTGGTGTGGATATGGAAATTCTGCCAGCTTTACCGACCCTGAAAAAGCATACAGCATGAGTACAGTAGGGGTGTGAAAATTGCTGTTGATTTCTGCAAGCTGACGATTTAAAGACATCACCCTGATCTCCATCAAGCACCTCAATATTCCATTGACTGTGATGAGATGAGCCACTACAAATTAATCACCTAGTTGTTGTAAGGTCTCAAGAACCAGAAGTATGAGGAGTTAAAACCCAGTGACCAGAGAGAGGCCTAAGACGTACATGTGAACGTTCCTGACACTGAAAAAATAAATCAATAAAATGCCTTTTTGAGGTAACCAAGTACATGGGGCTAACTCCGAGACCCTGCACAGCAAGGTGAAAGGTGAGATACAGCCCTGCTACAGTTCGTGGCTGTGAACATGATTCCCAGACTGCCCCACTTCTCTGTGGCATTACTGGGTGTGGTTCCAACAGGCGGATCAGATGGAGACTTTATGTGGATGTGTTCCGATGAACAGGACAGAGGCAATAGTTGCCCTGGCTAGCAGCGTATCCAGAGGAGCTTCGGGTGGCAGGGGCTCGGCTTTGCAACCCACCCAAAGAAAGCATGCAGACGTACGACGACAGGGTTACTCCACCCCTTTCCACCTACCATAGTCCTCGTAGTACAAGCGGAAATCAGAGCACCTCTGCAAATCAGCTATTGTATGTTTAAGATTTTGTATTCAGTTTTATGCAACGCATACTTTGTTTGGCCGAGGGCATTGGAGCGCTTTGCATGACAGCCAGAATTACATTACACAAGGTCAGAATTTATTTTTAAAGTCACGGAAGTTTAACTGCATCTCTGGATGTGGAGCCAACGCCAAGACTCGAAGCTGGTCCCTGAGTTCTAAGGTCGGCCTCTCTCGCCATGCGGCAACATTCCCTCCCAAACAACATGACACCTCTTGACAACGGACTACCCATTATCGACGATCTTTCATGTGTTCCTTCTACTCAGTAGACTTGCTCATAGCTTCAAAGCGCTTGCATTTATTTCAAACGCGTGGTTCTTTTTTACTCGTTTTTGGAGTTTTCTTTCAAAACACGGTTTATTGTCTGCAGTGTCTTTCTTAAGCTTTGTATTTTTTCTAAAGCCACCGTTGTAAGTGCTGTGTTAAGTCTTTAGGTGTCGGCTTTGCAGACTAAATTGAGTTTTATGAATTTTCTTTCAGCGAGTAAATAATACTTGTTTTATATATTGTCTTACAGTGCAATTCTGCATCCTTTAAGCAGCTCAGATTCCAAGTGTTACTAGTACCTAATTTATTGAGCTTGAAAGGAGGAAGCCAGAGTTGGCCTTACCCGGATTCACACATGTGACCTACAGCATTGAAGTGCCTGAGCCATCCTTCCGGCTAGGGTCACTGGCACAGAGGTGTGCCACTCCTTGATAGGAGGAGTTTTATGTAAATGTGCGCGCGCACTCCCTGTCACGTGCTGCTCTAGTTGTACGAGCTCTTCATGAAGGTCTTCTCTATAGGCTTTTGGTTTAGAAGATTGAGCCATCGGTCCTGCCTCAGCTCCTCGTGGGCCCTCTCCAGGTACCACCCTAATCTCTGAGGCCTAGAGACTCCTGATGGTAAATGTAGACCCCCTTCTTCACAAACTGACCCAGACACTGAGCACCTCTCGGCGACGGGTGCTGTCTGCAGCGGCATGAAGTCGCGTCGATTACTGTCAGTGTCTGCAGGACGCGCCATTGGGCTGTCAGGTCTCTTCTCCCAGAGAAGGCTGCCCAGCAGTTTCACTCCTGCTCCTTTGAGAAGAGCATGAGTGGACGTATTTCTTTTAAGCGATCTCTGTCTTTGAGAGTGTTGAGTAAGATGGTGCTTCAGAGCACTAGTCAGCCGTCAAAGATGCTGCCGCGCTGCAGGGGTTTAAGTCCTGGTGCTTTCAAAGAAACTGTGGTGAAGCTGAGAATGCTTCCTCAACAAGTTTGCAGCAGTCATGCTGCCTTCTCTGGATCACCAGAGAGGTGTGGAGACGTCCAGGCCCCTGCAGACTCCTTAGTGTTCCCGCTCAGTTTGAAGTCAGCTAGTGTGAAATGCCCAATACCACTGCTTCATCCAGCTGGGCGGGAATGTGTCATGAATGTTTTGACATTGCGGTCTGTGCCTCGCTATTTCCCTCTGTCACCCAGTTAATGGAAGAGTGCTAAGGTTACTTGTGATGGGAATGTTGAGCTTCCTGTAGTGCCTTTTGTTTCTTCAGGTGGTGGCCTCTGGGCAAAGGCAGGGCTGGCCCTAGCGCTGGTGGCGCCCAATGCCACTGTCTTTATGCCCCCGCAGTGGCCACCTCCTCCAAGACTTCCCTCACTACCACTCGCCATCAGTGCCCCTCCTCCCGCCATAGCTCCTGTCTGACAATCAATTCATTTTTTATAGCGCTACTCATAGCTCCCTCACGCAGTTCTGTGATCTGCGTGGTACTCGTTGTTTGCAGCAGGCACATTAACCCTCTGCCCGACTTCATGGTGAGTCAAAGCTCCCACTGAACAAAACTCCCATCTCGCGCCAGACTTACCTTGATATTTTTATCGTTGCCTGAAAACTGCAGGATCCATTTGGAAGCTCACGTGCTTTTAACCCTATAAATTCTTTTTAAACCCAGGGCCCCCACCAAAGTCGGACCCAGGTTTCCAGCGAGATTTGCTGCTCCACTGGTTGGAACACTTTTTTATGGACCCAAGCCATGCAGAGGGATTCCCGCGTGCACCAAGCACCCTTACATTTTCATTTTGCACTTCATTCGGAACTATATATGTTCTGTTTCTGAGCAGGAAAGCCGTGCTAATGTTACAGATAAGGTTAAAAATGTTATTAGATTTCAAAATCTTTCAAAAACCAATGCAAGAAAGTCCAAGCAAGGAGTGAGAACTGTTGTGAGTATTACAGATAGTAAATTGTTATAAGCAGTCGTCAAACCTATGTTATTCTTTTTAACTACCGCAGTAAAGGTCATGATCAAACACTCGGGTTTACCTTGCCCAATGCAACACAAAGTGCTTTACTTGTGTATCTCCCTAGAAGGGTTTGTGCAGACTATCTCCCCGGCTGCTGCTCCACTGAAGGCCTCTGTTCACTAGAAGGGGATGGTCTCTGTATCCCAGGTGTTGGACATGTGGGTGGATTTCGTGTTTCTACAGGTGCAGAGGCAGGTGGCCTTCTGTTTCTATAAAGTTCCTCTTACTTGGTGCTGAATGCACGCCATGCAATTCATTTAATCTGTTTCTGGTGTTAATAACCAGATCCATAGTCTTTGCTGATTCTAATCTTGAGCTTGTGAAATGAGACCTGTGTTTTAGGGCTTCAGAGCAAAACTATGTACAAAGTATCCTTCCTAATTCAAGACACTGAAGGACAAAGGCATATCAAGTTTATCTTCAGTGCCATTAAACTTCAATCAATCCAGTGGATTATATAATACCCATCAAATAATCATTCAACTTTTAGGATGCGCACCGTAAAAACTATAGATTGTGACTGAAACAAGGATGACTTCTATTCCAGAATTTGGGGGACTTGTAAGAGACGATAAATGGCTTAATGCGGTAGGAACGATTACCACCTCTTTACCACTCATGCCTGTAGCACGCATGCTTTTACAACTAATTTTGTTGTAAAAGCATGCTTAATAAAGGTATATGTTGTAACGCCATGCGTGGTTGTGTGATACAACCCCCCCCCCCTGCCCCCCCCCCCCGAAAACCTCCTCGCCCTGAACCCTAAAACCTACCCTGTCCTACAAACTACCACACCCTGTCCTAAAAAACTATTCTGACCCCCTGCCCTAAACCATAAAACCTACTCTGTCCTAAAAATCACCCGACCCCTCCCTAAAACCTACCCTGCCCTGTCCTAAAAACTACCCCGACTCCCGCTTCTGTCCTAAACCCTAAATGCTATGGTGCCCTGTCCTAAAACCTGCCCTGTCCTAAAAACTACCCCACCCTGTCCTAAAAATTACCCAGACACCGCCCTGACCCCTAAAACCTACCCTGTCCTAAAAACTAACCCAGCCCCCCACCACTGCCCTCAGCCTTTAAACTTACCCTACCCTGTCCTAAAAACTACCCTGATCCCTGTCCTAAAAACGACCCCACCCTGTCCTAAAAGCTTCCCCACCCTGTCCTAAAAACTGCCCCCGGCCCCCCGCTCTGAACCCTAACACCTACCCCACCCTGTCCTAAAAACTACCCCAACCCCCGCCCTGAACCCTAGAACCTACCCTGTTTTAAAAATTACCCCACCCTGTCCTAAAAACTATCCTGACCCCCACCCTGAACCCTAAAAATCACACCAACTCCCCCGTCCATGCCCTAAATCTTACCCCGTCCTAAAAACGACCCCACCCTGTCAAAAGAAACGACCCCGCCTTCATCCTAAAACTTCTCCATCCCTAAAACCTACCCTGTCCTAAAAACTACCCAATCCTGTTCCTAAACTACCTCACCCCTCCAACCCTGCCCTAAAACCTACCCAAAACTGTCTTAAAAACTACCCTGACTCTCCCCACCCCAACCCTGAACTCTTAAACCTAACCCGCCCTTTCCTTAAAAATCTCCCCCACCTGCCCCAGCCCCACTTACCCACCCACTGTGTTCTTCGCCCGGTTGTTCCTGCTGTGTGCCTGAACCACACAGATGCATGGTGCCTTAACCACGCATTTGCGTTGTTCAGGCACATGCGTGGTTCAGGAAAGCGTGGTAATGCTTGTGTGGCTACGCTATGTGTTGCTCCGACAGCGACGAAAAGGCCGTTTTCCACGATTAATAGATCCATACTATGAAAAAGTACCATCCCTAATTCCATGTTGTACCTAACTGATTCTGTTCAATGAATTCCCAAAAGCGATCTACGAACCAATATGGACATTTCCATGCTTGCCTGTTTGAATATACTTTTCGGAGTTCACTCACTGCAGTTTCCCACCTCTAATGAAAATAACATAAAAAGCAGTTCAAATGCAAATATTTTATTTTTATTGCTTTGCAGTGATAAATTGTTCTGCTGCCTGAAGTCTTTTAGTAATGCCGTCTGGAGGAGATTGGACCTTTTCTTCCACACATTGAAAGATAAACTCCAGAAACTTAATATCGAAACAGAAAGGTTTGATTTTATCCGGAAGCAGCAATTGGAGGAGTGGAATGCTGTGGTAAGAGACATGCCTCTATTGGGCTTGGCCTAGTGAAGGTTTTGACGGTAGTGTTTAGCTGGTCTGAACAATTATATATTTCTTGTGTCCCCCTGGTAACCATAAATTGCTGATTGAACAATGAATGAGAAAAAGGAATATGGTGTAGCTGTGGTCTTAAAGGGAAAGTGACCAGCACTTCCTGTTAGAGTTAATTTCTTTTTCAAAAACAATTATCTTGAAAAATATACACAGACAGTTGAATCAGTTCTGAATACTTTGTCATGTACATTCATTCAAAATGAAAAAAGATCACACACATGAGGCATGCTGGTGACCAAATAGTCTGGCAGATGTAGAAAAAGTGAATATGCCAGGTTTGAAATGGACAGTACAGGAGATCATACAAGACCTCCAAAATGGACCCTAGTTGACACTGAGCAAAACTTCATTGACTGTGTCCTACTTCAGGTTTTATAAGGGTTTCAATTACTAAACACACCAGGGAAGAAAATAACTGTTGTGTGTGGTTCATGTTGGGGCCCCTAACAAAAAGAAATATAATTCGGGTCAGCATAGATGTCCAAAAGGCCTTGTTTTTCTCTCATTCCACATTTACTAAGCGTAGGAAAGGTCTTCTTCGGGAAGTCTGCTCATTACATTTTGACCGAGGGACCAGTCATGAGTGTCTTCTTCAGGACGTGGGAGCATGAATATCTGAGGAAATAATGGATTCTCATGATTGATATAGGAAAAATACGTTGCAAGACAAGGTTAAAAATAAGAGGAACAGATTACTGAATTGTTATAATAATCCATGTATACACAGTTCAGGATCATATTGCCATCCGTGTACATTGGTCCATCTGTTGTGACACACCAGAAAAGTCACCCATGAGTGGGTACTAAATTGTAAATACAAGTTGTGGTGGATGTACAAAGGACTCCCGTATTCCTGTTGTAACCAACTGTAGGAAAATGGCTCCCTGTTGCAGTTACCCCCCCCCCACCTTTTGGCATATACTGATGCTGACTCGACTGAGAAGGGTGATGGGACCCTGCTAACCAGGCCCCAGCACCAGTGTTCTTTCACCTAACATGTACCATTGTTTCAACAATTGGCACACCCCTGGCACACAGATAAGTCTCTTGTAGAAGGGACCAGTGGTACCAAGGGCCCTGTGACCAGGGAAGGTCTCTAAGGGCTGCAGCATGTGTTGTCACCCTAGGGGACCCCTTACCTAACACAGGCACACTGCCATTGTAGATTACGTGTGTTGGGGAGAAAAATGCAAAGTCGACATGGCATCCTCCTCATGGTGCCATGCACACAAAATACTGCCTGTGGCATATGTAAGTCACCCCTCTAGCAGGCCTTACAGCCCCAAGGCAGGGTGCACTATACCACAGGTGAGGACATAGCTGCACGAGCAATATGCCCCTACAGTGTCTAAATCCATTCTTAGACATTGTAAGTACAGTGTGACCATATTAAGTATATGATCTGGGAGTTTGTCAAAAACGAACTCCACAGCTCCATAATGGCTACACTGAATACTGGGAAGTTTGGTATCAAACTTCTCAGAATAATAAGCTCACACTGATGCCAGTGTTGGATTTATTAAAAAATGCACACAGACGGCATCTTAGAGATGCCCCCTGTATTTTACCTAATCCTTCAGTGCAGGACTGACTGGTCTGTGCCAGCCTGATGCTGAGAGACGAGTTTCTGACCCCCTGGGGTGAGAGCCTTTGTGCTCTCTGAGGCCAGAAACAAAAGTCTGCACTGGACGGAGATGCTTAACACTTCCCCCCTGCAGGAACTGTAACACCTAGCAGTGAGCCTCAAAGGCTCAAGCTTCATGTTACAATGCCCCAGGGCACTCCAGCTAGTGGAGATGCCCGCCCCCTGGACACAGCCCCCACTTTTGGCGGCAAGTCTAGGGGAGATAATGAGAAAAACAAGGAGTCACCCACCAGTCAGGACAGCCCCTAAGGTGTCGTGAGCTGATGTGACCCCTGCCTTTAGAAATCCTCCATCTTGATTTTGGAGGATTCCCCCAATAGGAATAGGGATGTGCCCCCCCTCCCCTCGGGGAGGAGGCACAAGGAGGTTGTAGCCACCCTCAAGGACAGTAGCCATTGGCTACTGCCCCCAGACCTAAACACACCCCTACATTTAGTATTCAGGGGCACCCTAGAACCCAGGAAATCAGATTCCTGCAACCTGAAGAAACAAGGAGGACTGCTGACCTACAAGCCTGCAGAGAAGGAGGAAGACGACAACTGCTTTGGCCCCAGCCCTACCAGCCTGTCTCCAACTTCGAAAACCTGCTCCAGCGACCTCTGAAGCCTCAGAGGACTGCCCTGGACTAAAGGACCAAGAAACTCCTGTGAACAGCGACCCTGTTCAAAACCAGCTACTTCTTTGCAACAAAGAAGCAACTTTCAAAGACTGCACGTTTCCCGCCGGAAGCGTGAGACTTCACACTCCGCACCCGACGCCCCGGGCTCGAGATCCAGAGGACAAACACCTCAGGGAGGACTCCTCGGCGACTGCGAGCCCGTGAGTAAACAGAGACGACCCCCCTGAACGCCCACAGCGACGCCTGCAGAGAGAATCCAGAGGTTCCCATGACCGCAATTGCCTGTAACAAGGGACCCGACGCCTGGAACCAACACTGCACCCGCAGCCCCCAGGACCTGAAGGAACCGAACTTCGACGCAGGAGTGACCCCTAGGTGACCCTCTGCCTAGCCCAGGTGGTGGCTGTCCCGAAGCCCCCCCCCCTGTGCCTGCCTGCACCGCTAGAGTGACCCCCGGGTCCCTCCATTGTTTCCTACCTAAAACCAGACGCCTGCTTTGCATGCTGCACCTGGCCGCCCTTGTGCTGCTGAGGGTGTGTTTTGTGTGCCTACTTGTGTCCCCCCCCCCAGTGCTCTACAAAACCCCCCTGGTCTGCCCCCCCACCCCCCACCAAGGACGCAGGTACTTACCTGCTGGCAGACTGGAACCAGAGCACCCCTGTTCTCCATAGGCGCCTATGTGTTTTGGGCACATCTTTGACCTCTGCACCTGACCGGCCCTGAGCTGCTGGTGCGGTAACTTTGAGGTTGCCTTGAACCCCCAACAGTGGGCTGCCTATACCCCAGAACTGAGACTTGTAAGTGTTTTACTTACCTCCTAATCTAACCTTTACTTTCCTCCCCCAGGAACTGTTGATTTTTGCACTGTGTCCACTTTGAAAATAGCTTATTGCCATTTTTAGAAAGACTGTATATGATATTGCTTTTATTCAAAGTTCCTAAAGTATCTAAGTGAAGTACCTTACATTTGAAGTATTACTTGTAAATCTTGAACCTGTGGTTCTTAAAATAAACTAAGAAAATATATTTTTCAATATAAAACCTACTGGCCTGGAGTAAGTCTTTGAGTGTGTGTTCCTCATTTATTCCCTGTGTGTGTACAACAAATGCCTAACACTACCCTCTGATAAGCCTATTGCTCGCCCACACTAGCACAAAATAGAGCATTAGAATTATCTACTTTTGCCACTATTTTATCTCTAAGGGGAACCCTTGGACTCTGTGCACACTATTTCTTACTTTGAAATAGTATATAAAGAGCCAACTTGCTACACCAACAAATCTTCAAGGATAAAAAAACAACAATCCTAATAGCTGTAAGGAACAATTCCAGTATCTAAGGACATTCTCAAACAATTATTATGTGTGGCAAATATCCGTAATGCTATCTATAGTATCAACTGCACGTCTGCATATTAATTGTGCTAACAGCGTCCTGTCAAAGTTGATTAAACAACCAGTCACGCAGTGACCACCACTAAAGTGTTAACACACTCACAAGTCAGATCTTCAAGTTCCATTCACCATTATTGAGTAAAACGGAGAGCTAAAGTAAAGTGGAAGGAGAAATCCATCAACCTTAACTCAAAATGTTGGAGCGTAATAATCATATACAGTCATGAAAAAGCCTTCTGACAAGTTTTCAATTAGTCAAGCATGTCTTAAAAACAAGGTACAAGTTTATAATTGCTGTAGGAAGCTGACCTGGTGTGTGGTGGACACGTGATGTTTGCAACTTATGCCAGGTCCAGGCAACCCCGGTTAGTGGGACAGTGTCTAGGATCCCAGGGCTCTCTAGTGGTAGCTGTGGTGAGCAGCCAAGACTTACCTAGGAGGAGTGTAAAGCACTTGCAGTACCCCAGAAGTCACACAGCAACTTATGCGACATGAAAGGAAGCACACTGTGTTGCAAAAATAAAGGTACTTTATTATAGTAACACTGAACTAGATTACTTCTAGGCAGTCCCCCAACTGTAGGTAAATGCACACTATATATACACACAGTAAGTATTTGGAATTAGTGTAGAAAAACAGCAAGCATTGGCAAGATATAGCAGAAAATAGCTAGGACCCATAAGGGGCTCAAACAATATACTAAACTAGTGACATACAAAGTGAGGTCACCTACCCAAGGATGTAGAGTAGTTAGCTGGGAGAACTTGACCCTGAGAGGTGAGTACTTGGCTGACCCCCAGCGTCCTGGAGTGCAGAGATAAGTACCTGGTCTTCCTAAGGACTAACAAGAGAACTTAGAGAATGGATTGTGCAAGAACGGGAGAACCCAAAGGTGGATTCTGGGAGAAGAGGACCTGCAAAAGATGAGAGTCCAGTCCACTATGGAGTGTCCAGTCTGGGTAGGAGCCACTACCTACCCTTCAGTGAGTGAAGATGCAGGTCAACGAGGGAAGACAATCAGCTGTGCTGCAGAGAGGTACTTGGAGTCATGCAGATGATGTCCTACGTTTGTCTCCAGGTTGAGTATGGTCAGTGGTCTGGAGGGCCACCAAAAAGCCTTGGCAAATCCGGACAGAAGAGGATTTGCAGAGAAGAGGAGGACCAGCAAGGTCCAGAGGAATCGACTCTTGGAGGGAGTCCTGGCTGACCCTCAGCAGTTGAGAGAAGCAACAGAAGCAGTCAGAGCTCCCACAGGCAACCTACTGGCAGCAGGTGCAGTACTTTGCAGTGAGGCCCAGTCAGCATTCCTGGAAGTCCCACTTTGCTGGAGCAGCAGAGGTGAGACTCTCCTTGCAAGGATGAAGTGCTGCAGGCCGGGGCTACTTGGAGCCTCAAGATCCCTTGGAGCTGGAATCAACAACCCCTGGTAGCTGCAAGAGTGGCGGTGCACAGGGGTACTTTCCTGCAAGGAGAGGCAAGAGCTCATCATCTCCCAGGTTGGACAGCAGTTAGAGAGGACCACCAGCTATGTTAGAGATTCTTCCTGGAGCCAGATGGCAGAAAATCCCAGTAGCTGGTTGTCATTGCGTTAGGTGCCTGCTGAAGCTGGGGAGTGACTCCTTCACTCCAAGGAAGATTCCTTCTTGCTTCTTTGGTGCAGCTGAAGACTTGCCGACCCCAGAGGACGCACAGCCATGGAAATGTTGCAATTACTGGAAGGAGCCGAAGAAACAATGTTGCAAGGTGAGGTTATATCAGGAGTTGCAGGCTTGTTTCGTTCCTGTCAAGTCCAGCAACGGTTCCGGTGGCCAGGAGCAGAAGAGGTTGATGCAGAGGAGTCCTGGTGAAGTCTTGCACACCGAATCTGGGGACCCCACCCGCAAGGGAGTCCCTAAAGAGTCTTAACAGGGGCCTTGGTCACTCTGCAGTGTGACCACCTATCAGAAGGGTTCACTGACGTTAGTCACCTGTCCTGACCAACCAGATGCTCCTTGGGGCCTCTGCACATCTTGCTTCCAAGATGGCAGAATCAAGTGGCCACCTGGAGGAGCTCAGGGCACCACCCCTGGGGTGGTGACGGACAGGGGAGTATTACTCCCCTATCCTTTGTGTAGTTTTGCGCTAGAGCAGGGACCGTGGGTCCCTGAACTGGTGCAAACCGCATTATGGAAGGAGGGCACCAAATGTGCCCTTCAAAGAAAGCCAGTGGTGTGGGGAGGCTACCCCTCCCCCAGCCTTTTAACACCTATTTCCAAGTGAGAGGGTGTTGCCTCCCTCTCCCACAGAAAATCCTCTATTCTGCCTTCCCCTGGTTGAGCTGGTAAAGCAGCAGGTGAGCAGAAACCTGTCTGAGGGGCTGCAGCAGAGTGGGCTGCGCGCAAACCTTGAAAGAATGGCAGGAGCAATACTGGGGGATTCTCTGAGGAACCCCCAGAATGCCTAGAATCATGCCACCAATACTGGCATCAGTATTGGGGTATGATTCCGACATGTTTCATATCAAACATTCCCAGGTTCAGAGTTATCTTTATGGCTTGGTTACCCCCACTTTGTGCCTGCTGTCAGTGTGTTTTGACTGTGTTCACTACGTTACTGCTAACCAGGACCCCAGTGATTGTGCTCTTACTCTAAATTTGGTTGCCTAGGACTTTGCATACCCCACAATTGCCATACTGGTGTCCCCATATTAGTCCCTAGCATATGGTACTGAGGTACCCAGGACATTGGGGCACCAGAGGTTCCCCATGGGCTGCAGCATGTATTGTGCCACCCATGGGAGCCCATGCAAATTGCAGCCTGAGTGGAAAGGTGCAAGGTTGAAGAGGACCAGCAAAGCCCAGGAGACTCGACCCCAGGAGGGGAGTCCGAGGTGACCCTCAGCAGCTGAGAGAGTCACAAGAAGAGGAGGCAGCCTCCATAGGTGACCCACATGCAGCAAGCACAGCAGTTGCAGTGAGGCCCACTCAGCACACCTGAAGAGGAGTTGCAGGAGCAGCAGGCAGGAGACTGTGCTTTGCAGGGAAGAGTGCTGAAGGCCGGTGATACGCGGAGCCTGAAGATCCCTTGGGGGAAGGAAGAAGCAAACCTTTAGCAGCTGCAAGAGTCGCGGTGCACAGGGGTACTGTCCTGCAGGGAGAGGCAAGGGCTTACAGTCTCCCAGGTTAGACAGCTAGTGGAAAGGACCAAGGGGACCACCACCTGTGATGCAAGATCCACGCAGCTCCAGAGGAGAGAAGGTACATGCAGCTGGTGGTCATTGCAGTTGGTGCCCGCAGATGCAGGGAAGGGACTCCTTCACTCCAAGGGAGATTCCTTCTTGCTTCTTGTGCAGGCTGAAGACTCATTGTCCTCCGAGGATGCACAGCTAGGAAAATGTTGCAGTTGTTGGAAGGAGTCAGAGAAACAATGTTGTAGAACGGAGTCGTCGCTGGAGTTGCAGATTGTTGGTTCGTGGATGGTGCAGTTGCAGTCCTGGTGGCCAGAAGATGAAGTAAATGATGCAGAGGAGTTCTGCTGGAATCTTGTACGTCAAATCTGAAATCCCACCCGGGAGGGAGACCCTAAATAGCCCACGAAGGGGGATTGGTCACCTGGCAGGGTGCCCACCTATCAGGAGGGGACTGTTACATCACCTGCCTGACACGCCCACTCAGATGCTCCCAGTGGCCTCAGCCCACCTTGGATTCAAGATGGCAGAATCAAGTAGCCACGGAGCTCTGGGCACCACCCCTGGGGTGGTGATGGAAAGGGGAGTGGTCACTCCCCTTTCCATTGTCCAGTTTCACACCAGAGCAGGGACCAGTGGTCCCTGGACTGTGCAAACTGGTTTATGCAAGAAGGGGACCAATTGTGCCCTTCAAAGCATACCGGTGGCTTAGGGAGGCTACCCCTCCAAGCCATGTAACATCTATTTCCAAAGGGAGAGGGTGTTGCCTCCCTTTCCCAAATGAAATCATGTGTTGTGTCTTCCTCTGCTTGAGCTGGTAAAGCAGCAGGAGGGCAGAAACTTGTCTGTGGGGTGGGAGCAACGAGGGCTGCCTGGAAAACCCTGCAAACTGGTAGGAGCAAAGCTGGGGGTCAACTAAGGAGCCCGCATGGAGTCATGCAACCAATACTGGCAATGGTGTTGGGTATGATTCCGACGTGTTTGATACCAAACATGCCTAGGTTCGGAGTTACCATTATGTAGCTGGACATAGGTAGTGACCTATGTCCATTACATGGGTAAAATTACTTCCCGGCCCTCACGAAGTCCAGTAAAATGGAGCTGGATTTCATGGAGGCACCTCTGGTCATACAGGGGTGCCCTCACACACAGTTACCTGCCCCCTCCCTCTGGGCTATGAGGGCCTACCATAGCGGTGATTTACAGTGACCTGGTGCAGTGACCTGTAGTGAAAGGGTGCATGCACCTTTTCACGCAGGCTGCAATGACAGGCCTGCAGACACATTTTGCATCGGCTCCCATGGATGACCTAATACATGCTGCAGCCCATGGGAAACCCTGGTGCCCCAATACCTTGGGTACCTAGGTACCATAAACTAGGGACTTACATGGGGACACCAGTATGCCAATTGTGGGGTGTACAGAGTATGGGACAACCAAATTTATAGGGAGAGAGCACAGTCACTACGGTTCTGGTTAGTAGGATCCCAGGGAACACAGTCAAAACACACTGACAGGGAAAAAGTGGGGTTAACCATGCCAAAAAGAGGGTACCTTCCTACAGTCATGACCGTGAGATTTTCCACCATATCATCACCTTTGAACTGGACCTGAGTTGGTATGATCGCGGTCTCTATAATGTAAGACCTTGGCTGCCACAGGTCTTGGTGGTGCGCCCTGGCAGGTGGGTCCGTCCCGCACTTCATGGGCATGCTCAAGGGCATGAAAGGGAGATAGCCTGTCTGGTAGGTCTGTTACCCAGAGGTTGTTCCATCTGGCCCTGTTTTCCACCTCTTTGGTCCTAAACTCCAAAGTCTTCACCCTGGCCTCAATATGGGACAGTTGTTTGCACATAGTGACCAACTATGGAGTGACGTCCTCCAAAGTAGGTTCCGTTGTCGTGACCCTTTGGACCAGTCTCTGCAGATCATCTCTCAGAAACCCCATGTCAGTCACCATTGTGTCAATTTTCAGTTTCTCTGCCTCCAATGAGACGGTGATGCCCTGAAGGATAATGTCCAGTATTGCCTGTGAAGGAGCCCCTGTTGCAAGCCCAGCGCTTGGAGCCAGATCTTCCCTGGCCGGAAGGTTTGACTCCTTTGAGGAGCAGGATTCATGCGCCTCCTTCCTTTTGGCATATTTTTTCCCATCATCAAATCCTGCAGCCAAGGTCAATGGGGGGTACCAGCGTATGTATTAGACAGGGCCAATGTGTGGGGCCGAGCTCCACTCCCCTGTGTCACCATGTGTACAAAAAAGTAAGGACAGGGCGTACTCCTGTAGGCACATGAGGGGTGTCCGGGAAGGCCCTTTGCCACAGTTTAGCATGCTACACAGGGCATCAGTTCAAGCGGATCCCCCAGGCAGCGATGCGTTTGTATTGGAAGTCCCCCCTTGCAGTCAAAGTGCCAGCATCAACATGCTTGCAGGGTGCGAGGCAAGTGCGCACCAAGGGCTGACCAGGCACAGTCATCCTTGCAGATCCAGTCTCAGTTCACCTACAGACCAGAGCCCAGTCCGTCTTCCACCACACGAGCTGGGAGTCCAGGTCAGCAGCACAGGACTCAGCTCGTGCAGGACCCTCCAGACAGTGGTCCAATGCAACATGTAGTTGGCAAGGGAGGGGGGTGGCAGCTGAGGAGGCAAGCGGGTGTCACATCTCTAGCCCCCAGCAGTGTCCAGTTATGACGACAACTGGGCAGAGTCAGTGGCACAAATGTAAAGGGGTGCCTCAGTCAAGCGGGGGAGGGGCAGTAGCCCTTCCAACCTACCTCATGTCATCCCATACCACTGGGTATAACTGCTGCCCTAGACCTCAGGCTGGTATCCAGAGCCTCCTGATGCGCTATTTCTCCGGGTTTGCAAATAGTCGTCGGCTGGTCGGACCAGCAAGCCCAGAGTCTGCTTTTGCGCTTTGCTTCTTCGTAGCTCCTGTCTCCCCTTGGGAGCCAAAGAACAAGGTGCAGCATGCCAGTAGACCCCTCCACCCCCTCACTACCACAATTCCCACTACATAGGCGAGAGTACTCAGGGTCAGGCAGGGCCCTCCATTCGCTCCTCTGCCACTCCGTGCAGGTGCTCTACCAGCAGGCCAAAGCGGTGCCATCCATTGTCCGCCGCTGCTCCTTCCTCACAGCTCCCACATTGCGGCTAGGGTGAGCATCCGTCCGTAATGTTCACGGACTGCCCGTAATTTCACCCTGCCGTCCGTTTTCCGTGATGAAAGGCTTAATGGACAGCATTTGTCGGTTATTTTAGCCTTTCACCTAAAGGACAAAATGTAATTAGGGCAGATCACTTTCCCCAGCTGGATTGAAAGGCAGGGAGCCTCCTGTGCTCTAAAGGAGGGAGGGGCAGACAGATCAGAAACAGGCCTTCTTGCCAGGGTATCTCCTTCCCTAAAGAAATGCAAATGTGGGCAACTGGTGAATCTGCAAATTTAAAGGGGCTTGGAAACCTGCATAGACTTTAATCAAAAGAGTCACTTGAAGCTTTCTGATGACAAAGGTATTTTCTTTTAGAGAGGTACTGTAATGGTGTTCCAAGGTGAGCTGTGGAGTGTGGTTTTATTGGACTGTTATTAAAAAAAAAATTAAAAAAATAGTACTAGGTATAAACTGTATATTATTCAAATCTGTATTTTAGAAGGACTTTTTTTATTTAACCGAAATGTGTTTGCACGTTTTGTAGCAGCCTATGATGTGTGTAATGCATGCTTAAAATAAGGACTTACACATTCATAGTTCTTTCAGGGACCGCAGTACCTCATAGTACTAACAAACATTGGCAAAGCCAATAGGTCTTGTCTATGCAAGAGTTATTGGCTTTGCCAGTGTATTTTAGTCATGTTATACACCAGAGTGGCTGCTGTTCAGCATGGCTAAATGTTAGTGGTATAGTGGCCTGGGAGCAGTGGCGTAGAGCACAGTGGTGCAGAGTAGAGTACAGTGGGTTACAGTGCAGTTGTGTAGAATGCAGTGGCACAGAGTAGCGTGGGGCAGAGTAGAGAGGCATAGAGTGCAGTTGAGTAGAGTGGCATACACTGGAGTGGCAAAGAGTGCAGTAGTGTAGAGTAATGCAGTGGCATAGACTGCACAGTAGACTTGCGTGCCATAGAGGGCAGTGGCATAGAGTGGTGCAGAGTGGAGTAGTGTAGAGAAGTACAGAGTAGATTATAGTGCTGTGGAGTGATGCAGAGTAGAGTGGCACAGAGTGCAGTGGTGTAGAATTCAGTAGTACAGAGTAAAGTGGTGTAGAGTACTGTGGCAGAGAGTGCAATGTTGTAGATTAGAGTGTCAGTGCAGTGGTGTAGAGTGGCACAGTGAGCAGTTGCGTGGAGTACAGTGGTGCAGAGTAGAGTGCAGTGGCATACAGTGCAGTTTAGAGTGCAGTGGCACAGAGTGGCATGGGGCAGAGTAGACTGGCATAGAGTGCTGTGGAGTAGAGAGACACAATAGAGTGCCAAAGGAATACAGTTGTGCAGAGTGGTGCAGTGGCAAAGAGTGCAGAGTAGACTCATGTGGCATAGAGTGCAGTGGTGTAGAGTGGTGCAGAGTGAAGTAGTGTAGAGTGGTTCAGTGCAGAGTAGAGTATAGTGCTGTAGAGTGCAGTGGCATAGAGTGCAATGGCGTAGAATGCAGTAGAACAGAGTAGGGTGTTGTAGAGTACAGTGGCGGAGAGTGCAATGTTTGAGTAGCGCGTCAGTTCAGTGGTGTAGAGAGGTATAGAGAGCAGTGGCGTAGAGTACAGTGGTGCAGAGTACAGGACAGTTGTTTAGAGTGTTTTGGCATAGAGTGCGGTGGCATAAAGTGCAGTGGAGTAGAGTGGCATACAATAGAGTGGCAGAATGCAGTAGTGTAGAGTGGTACAGTGGCATAGAGTGCAGAGTAGGCTTGAGTGGCATAGAGTGCAGTCGCGTAGAGTGGTGCGGAGTGGAATAGTGTAGCAGGGTGCAGAGCAGAGTATAGTGCTTTAAAGTGCAGTGACGTAGAGTGGGGTTATGCAGAGTAGAGTGGTATAGAGTGCAGTGGAATAGAATGTATTGGTGCAGAATGCAGTAGTACAGAGTAGAATGGTGTATAGTGGGGGCCAGTGCAGTGTTGCAGAGTAGAGTGTCAGAGTGCAGTGGGGTATAGTGCAGTTGTTTAGAGTGCATTGGCGTAGAACGCATTGAAGTACAGTGCAGTGGTTTAGAGTGCAGTGGGGCACAGTGGCATAGAATGCAGTGGCGTAGAATAGATTTTCAAAGTAGAGTGCCGTGGCATAGAGTGGAGAGGTGTAGGGTAGAGTGCAGTGGTATAGAATGCAGTGGCGTCAAATAGATTGTTTCCCAGTAGAGTGGAGAGGTGCAGGATACAGTGGAGTTGCGTAGAGTGGCATAGAGTGTGATGTCATAGAGTAAACTGGTGTAGAGTGCTGTGGCATGGAGTGACATACAGTGTATTGATGTAGAGTACAGGGGGCATAGAGTTGAGTGTTATAGAGCAGTGGTTCCCAACCTTGTGACTTGTGTGGACCCCCACTGAATCCTTATTGGAATCTGGGGACCCCTCCAATGAGTCATTACTGAGAGCAGGGGACTGAGGCCCTCATTATTACATTTGCGGTAAAAGGTGCTTACCGCCGTGCAGAAGACCGCCGCGGCATTCCGCCACAGCTATTATGACCCACAGTTCGGAATCCGCCAAAATTCAGACACCCACACAAGTCCGCCACACCAAAGGTCAGTGATAAAGTGGCAATACCAAAACCTCCACCGTCACGCCAACAGGAATACGCCCACACTATCACGACCCACGAATCCAATCGGCGGTCTTTCTAACGCGTTATTCCATTGGCGGTACAAACCGCGTGCTCAAAATACACACACATTTACAAAACACAGCCACATTGGACAATTCGAAATACACACACCTGATACACATACACACACCACTCCCACACACCCTATACAATATAAAACACAAACCCACATCACCCACAAACCCTTCCGACCACAAATCACGAACGAAAGCCAGAGAGAGACACCACCATCATCAACACTAGCATCCACAGGCACACAACACCATCACCCACATAACTTCCACGCACCTCACACAACACCCCACTACTTATCAGCACACTTATCACCCCACACACCACCCCACACATCACCTACACCACCCCATGGCAAGGCAAAGACACCCCAGGTTCTCGGAGGAGGACCTCAGGGTCATGGTGGAGGAAATCGTCCGGGTAGAGCCACAGCTATTCGAATCACAGGTGCATCACACCTCCATTGCAAGGAAGATGGAGCTATGCCGAAGAATAGTGGACAGGGTCAACGCAGTGGGACAACACCCAAGAAATCGGGAGGACATCAGGAAGAGGTGGAACGACCTACGGGGGAAGGTGCGTTCCGTGGTCTCAAGACACCTCCTGGCGGTTCAGTGGACTGGTGGCGGACCCCCAAACTCCTCCCCGACAACTAACAACATGTGAGGAGCAGGTCTTGCTGATTCTGCATCCTGAGGGCCTCGCAGGAGTAGGTGGAGGAATGGACTCTGGTAAGTCAAAGCTTTACTATTACATCCCCCACCCTACCTGCATGCCAGCACATACCCTCACACTCACCCCCATCACTCCTACTCCTCACAAATGTCCCACTATCACAAACTACCGATCCCAACACCAGGCCCTGCATGCAACACCAAAGCATGGACACCCATCACTAAAGCATGCCCACTGCACATACCCATACTCCCCCCTAAACCATCATCACACAAGGTCCCACACAGGAATGCTAGCACTGGGGTACACGGTCACCCACCCATTGCACACCTTGACACACACAGATGCAATAATCATGCCTTTATACTCCTGCAGTACCCCTACCCAACGTCACCGGACAGGAGGGTCCACACCACCAATAGAAGAGGCCCACAGTGATGACAGCATCTCTGTCCAACTGGATCTAGATGACCAGCCCGGCCCATCGGGGACCCCGGGACAGTCGTTTCCCCACACCCAGTCACAGGCCACTACAGAGCTTCCCCCCTCTGGAAACACCAGCACAGCACCCACCCAGAGGGCCCATACCTCCGTCCCCAGGACATATCAATGAGCAGTGTGTCCACCACTACAGGGAACCCAGGCTAACCCACCACCCCAACAACAACAGGGACCTGGGGGCAGTGGTAGGTGGGCATGCGGTCCAGGGGACGGAGGCCCAGGAACACAGGGGAACTGGGAGGGCTGCTGTGCAACAGGGGGCGGACAGGCCCAGGGAACCCACTCTCCACAAGGCCCTCCCATCATGGGAGCCTACCACCACTCCCAGGAGACAATGGCAACGGTACTGGCCAAGTTTCAGGAGACCCAGCACCTGCAGGAGGAACAGTATATGGGTTCAGGGAGGAACTCAGAACCATCAACTCCACCCTGGGCACTATCGTAGGGGTGCTGAAGGAAGTCCTCAACACCAGGAGGGACACTGTGGCACTACAAGCGGCCCCTGACACTAGCCTGGACGATGAACTGCCCACCACCTCCGCCGGCGCCAGTGGACAGGATGCACCGCCACAGGACCACCACTCCAGTACCCCACCCCTTGCAGAGGGAGAACCACCTTGCAAACGGTCAGCGAGATCCAGGACAAAGACAGAGAACGTTGCCAAGACCCCCACCAAGAAAAGAGACCACCCTGATAGTCATCCTACTGTCCCACTTTGTCACCCTGTCCATCCTCAAACTGCCCTATCTCCACTTCCTATGCCCATTTGGGCAATGCACCCGTGAGACTAATAGACTGGATTCTGCCATGGACATTCCTCCGCCATCACCCCTCACCATTTTACCACCCCCTCCAATATTGAGCACTTAAATAAACACCCTTAAATCACCAAACAAAATCTGGAGTCTGTGATTTTGGAATACTGTATTAGCAATAACTGTGGCAAAAAGCTTTTTCATTGGTAATGTCAACATACCTATGTCACACAGCACTAGTCCATGAGGAAACAAAGCAGATGTCACACAGTGGGACCCACATCTGTGAAATCGTAAGGGAAAGTGACAACTCAGTGACCATTAACTGGGTGAAAACGACAGACAGTAGAGAGGTAGTAGTGTTTAAGTACATGTATTAGGCAGGTCTGTACTGGAAATATTGCTGGATCAATGAGTCCCTGTTGTCCATGTCTTCTTCCTCTGCTTCCTCGTCTTCACTGTCCACAGGCTCCACAGCTGCAACAACACCGCCATCTGGACCATCCTCCTGCAGAAAGGGCACCTGTTGTCACAAAGCCAAGTTGTGAAGCATACAGCAGGCCACAATGATCTGGCACACCTTCTTTGGTGAGTAGAATAGGGATCCACCTGTCATATGGAGGCACCTGAACCTGGCCTTCAGGAGGCCGAAGGTCCGCTCAATCACCCTCCTAGTTCGCCCATGGGCCTCATTGTAGCGTTCCTCTGCCCTTGTCCTGGGATTCCTTACTGGGGTCAGTAGCCATGACAGGTTGGGGTAACCAGAGTCACCTGCAAATGGCGAGGGACAACTGTTAGACACAAACTAACCTAGAGGGATATACCCAGACAACCATTCCCACTGACTAGCTTCCAGGTGCTCACCTAATAGCCACACACAGTGCCTCTGGAGTTGACCCATCACATAAGGGATGCTGCTATTCCGCAGGATGTAAGCGTCATGCACTGAACTAGGGAACATGGCATTCACATGGGAGATGTACTGGTCTGCCAAACATGCCATCTGTACATTCATGGAATGATAACTCTTCCAGTTTCTGTACACCTGTTCACTCCTGTGGGAGGGGGGGACCAAAGCTGCATGGGTCCCATCAATGGCACATATGATGTTGGGGATATGTCCCAGGGCATAGAAGTCACCTTTCACTGTAGGCAAATCCTCCATCTGAGGGAAAACGATGTAGCTCCGCATATGTTTCAGCAGGGCAGACAACACTCTGGACAACACGTTGGAAAACATAGGCTCGGACATCCCTGATGCTATGGCCACTGTTTTGAAATGACCCACTTGCAAGGAAATGGAGCACTGACAGCATCTGCACTAGAGGGGGGATTCCTGTGGGATGGCAGATTCTCCATCCCACAGGGAGGGATTCCTGTGGGATGGCTCCAACTGGGTACACAGTTCCTGGATTGTGGCACGGTCAAGCCTGTATGTGATTGACATGTCTTTCCTCCATTGTCGACAGGTCCACCAACGGTCGGTACACCGCAGGATGCCGCCATCTCCTCACATGTCCCAGCGGACGGTGCCTATGAAGGACAACAGCGAACACAGTCAACCAACTCAGAGGTGCGTACCCACAGCTTACACAGAACACCATTCATACTCAAAAAGTGGCCTATATGTGTGTTGAGTCTAGGCCTAGGTATGTGTGATGCAGTTGAAAATGAAGCCATGTGGGCCCCTGAAATGGTGGCTGCCTGACCTCTAAAGTGGGACAATGGGATGTGAGCTAACTGCGCTGGCGTTGTACACCATCGCGGTAGGCGGTCGAAGACCGCGGCGCAATGCTCCATTGGTTAACATTGGACCCTATGGGTCCCAGGAGCCAATGACGATGTACGCCGGCGGTGACCGTACGCACCGCCGCGGACGTGACAGCCATTTTCTCTCTGTTCAATAACGCGATACCTAATCTTCAACAGGAGAGGACCTGCACTGCAAGTGCTGCTGTGACCTCGGTCTGGAAGAGACAATGGCTCAAGTGTCTGGGGAAAGGCCCCCTGCCTTCACATTGGAGGAGTTGGAGAAACTCGTGGACGGGGTCCTCCCCCAGTACACGCTACTCTACGGTCCTCCAAACAAACAGGTAAGTACACTGGGAGCATGATGTATGAGCTATGCCTGTGTGGAGAGGGGTGGATGTAAGAAGGAAGGGGAGAGAGTGCGGCTTGCATGAAACGACGGTGAGTGCATGTGCCACATGGCAAGTGTAGGGATGGGGGCCAATCACTTTGATGGTGCAGTTGGTAATACGTTTCTCTTCCCCCTATACAAATCATGTAGGTCAGCGCCCACCAGAAAAAACATATTTGGCATGCCATCGCCAAGGACATCCGGACCCTGGGGGTCTACCACAGACGGAGCACCCACTGCCGGAAAAGATGGAAGGACATTCGCCGCTGGAGCAAGAAGATGGCAGAGGCTCAGCTGGGGATGGCCTCCCAACATGGGAGGGGTGCCCGTCGCACCATGATCCCCTGATGTTCAGGATCCTGGCGGGGGCGTACCCGGAGTTGCATGGGCTCTTGAGGGCATCACAGCAGACACAAGGGGGTGAGTACACCCGCATTCTGCTGATTTCGCGCGCAGTGGAGGTGTCTGGGTGGGAGAGGTGGTCTGTGGTTTTCCCTAGGCCAGGGCGAGTTCCGTAGGCAAGGTCCCTCCGTAAGGCAGGCCATGTGGCACCCCACCGCACCTCTGTAGAGTGCCAAGTACACTTAGACATGCCCCTGTGTCATCTATGTGTGCAGATTCATCCATAGCCTTGTAGGCCATTTCCCAGGAATTGAACAGCGGAGCCCAAGAGCGCGGCGTAGTGCAGGGGGCTTCTGTGTCTGTCGTGTCCGCCCACGGTAGCGGTAATGCATGCACTCAACATGTCTTTCTTCTGTCCCCCCCCATCCCCACTTTTTGTGGTCTCCCTGTTCTTGTGTGCATTAGCATAATCAGTCGAAGGAGCAGTGGCACCGGAGCCCCAGGGGGCTGCATCCCACATGGCCATGGAAGGCCACACTAAGGAATCGGACTTCACCAGTGGGACGGAGGGCGAGGGGAGCTCCACGGCGGGGGCAGGAGCTGAGACCAGTCACACGGACTCGTCCTCTGATGGGAGCTCCCTTGTGGTGGCGGCAACATCTGTGCCACCCCCATCTACCGGTACAGCCGCCACCCCCCCTACCAGCACCGCCCTCCCAGCAGCCCCTCAGCCTTCGCCTCGTGCCTGCTCACCCGGGAGGGTGGGCATCACCTTCACCCCAGGCACCTCAGGCCCTGCCCCAGTCACGCCTGCTGCCCTTAGTGAAGAGGCCATTGACCTCCTCAGGTCCCTCACTGTTGGGCAGTCTACCATTTTGAATGCCATCCAGGGTGTAGAAAGGCAGTTGCAACAAACAAATGCATTCCTGGAGGGCATTGATTCTGGTCAGGCTGCACCTCAGGGAGCTTTTCAGACTCTGGCCTCAGCACTGATGGCAGCCATTGTCCCTGTGTCTAGCCTCCCCCCTCCAACTTCCTCCACCCCGACCCAATCCCCTGTACCTCAGCCTATCCCAAGCACACCTACAGACCAGCATGCACACACGTCAACACACAAGGGAAGCTCAGGCAAACATAAGCACCATACATCCCACAGGCACTCACGCAAGCATCACACACATGCAGACACACCAACATCCACTGCCTCCACTGTGTGCCCCTCCTCCTCGTCTCCCTCCTCCCTCCCTGTCTCGTCTACACTCACACCTGCATGCACTACCTCTACAGCCACTACGTCCCTCTCCAGCACACCCACCTCCACACCCCGCTCACGTGCAGTCACCACCCCCACTACCATTCACTCGTCCCCTGTGTTCTCTCCCAGTGTGTGGGTGATGCCCCCTCCGAAGATAGACAAACGCAGGCACACACCCACCCAACAGCCATCCACTTCACGACAGCCTCCAGCGCATGCACCTTCACCCAAAGTCAGCAAACGAACACCTCCTACAACCACAACCTCTTCCTCCACTCCCAAACCCCCTCCAGCTACCCGCCCCAGTGTGTCGAAAAAACTTTTTCTGTCCAACCTTGACCTCTTTCCCACACCTCCCCCCACCCCGTCCGCCTCATAGGTCCAGAACTAGCACCTCAGCCACAACATCTCCGGGACCAGTGGTGCCTGTAGTCACCAGCCCAGCTGCCCAGGAGGCCACCGCCAGCACCAGCCCAGCTGCCCAGGAGGTCAGCACCAGCCCAGCTGCCCAGGAGGCCACTGCCAGCACCAGCTCCGCTGGGCCATGAAGGACCGCTAGCAAAAGCCCCGCTGGGCCATGAAGGACCGCCAGCACCAGCCCCGCTGGGCCATGAAGGACCGCCAGCAAAAGCCCCGCTGGGCCATGAAGGACCGCTGGGCCATGAAGGACCGCCAGTAAAAGCCCCGCTGGGCCATGAAGGACCACCAGCACAAGCCCCGCTGGGCCATGAAGGACCGCCAGCAGCTGAGTCCCTGCAATGGAGACCGCGGCCTCAAGCACCGCTGGACAGGGCACCGCCGTCTCAAGCACCGCTGGACAGGGCACCGCCGTCTCAAGCACCGCTGGACAGGGCACCGCCATCTCAAGCACCGCTGAACAGGGCACCGCCGCCTCAAGCACCGCTGGCCCATGAGCGCCAAGGGCACTGACTCTACTGAGTCCGTCACGGGCAGAATGAAGCACTCTGGGCACCATGCCCCCTCCAGAACCAGTGGAGAGATCCATCCACTACCTCTGTCCTTAGCAGGATGAAGCACACTGGGCACCATGCCCCCTCCCGAACCAGTGGAGACTGTCATCCACTTGAGAGACTGTGGCTTTGCACTCCCCAGGATTGCACAGTGGGCAACCCACCCACTGTAGAGACTTGAGAGACTGTGGCTTTCCACTCCCCAGGATTGCACAGTGGGCAACCCACCCACTGTAGAGACTTGAGAGACTGTGGCTTTCCACTCCCCAGGATTGCACAGTGGGCAACCAACCCACTGTAGAGACTTGAGAGACTGTGGCTTTGTACTCCCCAGGATTGTACTGTGGGCAACCCACCCACTGGAGAGACTGTGGCTTTGCACTCCCCAGGATTGAACAGTGGGCATGTGGCCCCCTTGTGGATTTGTTGTCATGCACTCAACCGGCTGAGGTGCCCCCCTTTCCCTCCCCCTGAGGTGCCTGTTTAGTTGCTCTCTGATGCCCCTGCAGTGTTCTCTCCGTCATGGTCGGGGATCTTGTAAGGGCCCAGTGTTCCACGAACTTAATTAGAGCACTACCTGGACTACTATGCTTGGTATATATTTTGTAAATGGTGTATGTATGTATATATATGTTCGATGGCATGTGTAGCTGCAGATACACATGCTGTGCACAGTCCGCCATCTGGTGTTGGGCTCGGAGTGTTACAAGTTGTTTTTCTTCGAAGAAGTCTTTTCGAGTCACGAGACCGAGGGACTCCTCCCATTTCGTCTCCATTGCGCATGGGCGTCGACTCCATCTTAGATTGTTTTTTTCCGCCATCGGGTTCGGACGTGTTCCTTTTCGCTCCGTGTTTCGGGTCGGAAAGTTAGTTAGAATCTCGGAATTTTTTTTTGGTATTGTTTGCGTTCGGTATCGGGTTAGTTAGAACAAATCGACACCGAATTTTGAAGAGCTCCGGTGGCCCTTCGGGGTTTTTTCGATCCCCTGTCGGGGTCTGGTCGGCCCGGCCACGTGCGACTTCAAGGCTGATGGAACGGACCCCATTCCGCTTCTGCCCAAAATGCCATAAAAAGTATCCGTATACGGATCAGCATCTGGTCTGTAACTTGTGCTTGTCTCCCGAGCACAAGGAGGATACTTGTGAAGCCTGTCGAGCGTTTCGGTCGAGGAAAACATTAAGAGACCGAAGAGCCAGAAGACTGCAGATGGCATCCACGCCGACAGGACGAGCGTTTTGAGGAAGAAGAAGAAGTTTTCTCCATCGTCGAGTCGGACTCTGAAGAGCTCGACGCCGAAGAAACGCCGAAAACCGTGAGTAAGATGTCAAATCAAGACTCACGAGAAGTCAACAAAAGCCCAGGGAACGCCACCGCCAACAGGCCATGACTTAACCCGAAAATTTGGTGACCGATCCAAGGCACCGAAAAAGGGCATGCTGGAGTCGAAGTCATCCGACTCCGGTCGAGATACCGCCACACAGCAACCTCGGAGCCGAGACAGCGGCTCCGAGAAGATTCAGCACCGAGACAGCGGCACCGAAGAATTTCGGCCCGAGACACCACACCGAAAATAAAAAAGGTTTCTTCGGAGCCTAAAAAGACGTCCGAAAAAATTTCGGTTCCAAAACATCCAGCCTCGGAGCCGAAAACAGGTTCCTACACAGAGGAACACGGATTAACCTCCCAAATGCAAAAGCATAGATTAGGAGAGGAACTTGAAGCTGTAGAGCCAGACTATATACAGAGAAGGCTTCACATTCATGAGGACACAGGGAAAATAACCACTCTTCCCCCAATTAAAATAAAAAGAAAACTTGCCTTTCAACAAAAAGACAAGCAGCCACAGGCAAAGGTGGCAAGGAAGACAACTCCACCACCGTCTCCACCACCATCAATGCACGCATCACCAGTAACAACTCCACCACTGATGCACTCCCCAGCTCATACTACAATGAGCCAGGATGATCCCGATGCAGGGGACCTTTACGATGCCCCAGTATCGGACAACAGCCCAGATTCGTACCCTGCAAGGCCGTCACCACCTGAGGACAGTACATCTTACACACAGGTGGTCGCAAGGGCAGCTGCTTTTCACAACGTCACCTTGCATTCCGAACCAATTGAGGATGATTTTTTGTTTAACACTCTATCCTCCACCCATAGCCAATACCAAAGCCTACCTATGCTCCCAGGAATGCTGAAACATTCAAAACAAATCTTTCAATACCCAGTTAAAGGCAGAGCCATAACTCCAAGGGTGGAAAAGAAATACAAGCCTCCGCCAACAGATCCAGTTTATATTACAACGCAATTAACACCAGACTCAGTAGTTGTCGGGGCAGCTCGTAAGAGAGCGAACTCTCATACCTCAGGGGACGCACCACCTCCAGACAAGGAGAGTCACAAATGTGATGCTGCAGGCAAAAGGGTTGCAGCACAAGCAGCAAACCAATGGCGCATTGCCAATTCACAGGCACTTTTGGCACGTTATGATAGAGCTCATTGGGATGAAATGCAGCATTTCATAGAACACTTACCCAAAGAGTTCCAGAAAAGGGCGCAACAAGTGGTGGAAGAAGGACAAAGTATCTCAAATAATCAGATACGGTCTTCAATGGATGCAGCAGATACGGCTGCAAGGACAGTAAACACTGCGATAACAATAAGAAGGCACGCATGGCTGCGTACTTCAGGGTTCAAGCCGGAAATTCAACAAGCTGTGCTAAATATGCCATTTAATGAACAGCAGTTGTTTGGGCCGGAAGTCGACACTGCTATTGTGAAACTCAAGAAAGACACGGATACAGCCAAAGCCATGGGCGCACTCTACTCCCCGCAGAGCAGAGGCACTTTTCGTAAAACACCTTTTAGGGGAGGGTTTCGAGGTCAACCTACAGAAACCACAACATCACAAGCAAGGCCCACTTACCAGAGCCAATATCAGCGTGGAGGTTTTCGGGGGCAATATAGAGGGGGACAATTCCAGAAAAATAGGGGAAAGTTCCAAAGTCCCAAAACTCCTCAAAATAAGCAGTGACTTACAAGTCACACAACCCCATCACATAACACCTGTTGGGGGGGAGACTAAGCCAATTTTACAAACATTAGGAGGAAATAACAACAGACACTTGGGTCTTAGCAATTATCCAGCATGGTTATTGCATAGAATTTCTCAAATTCCCTCCAAACGTCCCACCAAAAACACACAGTATGTCAAAACAACATATAGACCTTCTAGGACTAGAAGTTCAAGCATTGCTACAAAAAGAAGCAATAGAATTAGTACCAAAACTACAGAGAAACACAGGAGTTTACTCCCTGTACTTTCTAATACCCAAAAAAGACAAGAGTCTGAGACCAATACTAGATCTCAGAACATTAAATACCTACATCAAATCAGACCACTTTCACATGGTTACATTACAAGACGTAATCCCACTGCTCAAACAACAAGACTACATGACAACACTAGACCTAAAGGATGCGTATTTCCATATACCAATACATCCTTCACACAGAAAATATCTAAGGTTCGTATTCCAAGGAATACATTACCAATTCAAAGTGTTGCCATTCGGAATAACAACTGCACCAAGAGTTTTTACAAAATGCCTGGCAGTAGTAGTTGCACATATCAGAAGGCAGCAAATACATGTGTTCCCGTACTTAGACGACTGGTTAATCAAAACCAACACGCTAAGACAGTGTTCACAGCACACAAAATATGTCATACAAATCCTCCACAAACTAGGCTTCTCAATCAACTACGCAAAGTCACACCTTATGCCGTGTCAAACACAGCAATACTTAGGAGCGACAATCAACACAGCAAAAGGGATTGCCACTCCAAGCCCACAAAGAGTTCAAACATTTCACAATGTAATACAGGCCATGTATCCAAAACAAAGGATACAAGTCAAAATGGTAATGAAACTGCTAGGCATGATGTCTTCATGCATAGCCATTGTCCCAAACGCAAGATTGCACATGCGGCCCTTACAACAGTGCCTAGCATCACAATGGTCACAAGCACAGGGTCAGCTTCTAGATCTGGTGTTGGTAGACCGCCAAACATACATCTCGCTTCTATGGTGGAACAGTATAAATTTAAACCAAGGGCGGCCTTTCCAAGACCCAGTGCCACAATACGTTATAACGACAGATGCTTCCATGACAGGGTGGGGAGCACACCTCAATCAACACAGCATCCAAGGACAATGGGACATACATCAAAGACAGTTTCACATAAATCACTTGGAACTGTTAGCGGTATTCCTAGCGCTGAAAGCATTTCCGCCCATAATAACCCACAAAACAGACAACATGACAACAATGTATTACTTAAACAAACAGGGAGGGACGCACTCGACACTGTTGTGTCTCCTGACACAAAAAATATGGCATTGGGCGATTCACAACCACATTCGCCTAATAGCACAATTCACCAACAAATCCACGAATGGGAGATTCACCCCCAAATACTAAACACTTACTTTCAAATTTGGGGAACACCTCAAATAGATCTATTTGCAACAAGGGACAACTCAAAATGCCAAAACTTCGCATCCAGGTACCCACAGGATCAATCCCAAGGCAATGCTCTATGGATGAACTGGTCAGGGATATTTGCGTACGCTTTTCCCCCTCTCCCGCTCCTTCCATATCTAGTAAACAGGTTGAGTCAAAACAAACTCAAACTCATACTAATAGCACCAACATGGGCGAGGCAGCCTTGGTACACAACACTACTAGACCTTTCAGTAGTACCTCATGTCAAACTACCCAACAGACCAGATCTGTTAACACAACACAAACAACAGATCAGACATCCAAATCCAGCATCTAGCAATTTGGCTCCTGAAATCCTAGAATTCGGACACTTAGACCTCACACAAGAATGTATGGAGGTCATAAGACAAGCTAGGAAACCTACCACTAGACCCTGCTATGCAAATAAGTGGAAAAGATTTGTTTATTACTGCCATAATAATCAAATTCAGCCATTACACGCATCTCCAAAAGATATAGTACAATATTTACTACATTTACAAAAGTCAGATCTAGCTTTCTCTTCCATAAAGATACATCTTACCGCAATATCAGCTTACCTGCAAATTACTCATTCAACTTCATTGTTTAGAATACCAGTCATAAAAGCTTTTATGGAAGGCCTAAAGAGAATTATACCACCTAGAACACCACCTGTTCCTTCATGGAACCTCAACATTGTCTTGACACGACTCATGGGTCCACCATTTGGGCCTATGCATTCTTGTGAAATGCAATACTTAACGTGGAAAGTTGCATTTTTAATTGCCATCACGTCTCTAAGAAGAGTGAGTGAAATTCAAGCTTTTACCATACAAGAACCATTTATTCAAATACAAAAAAAATAAAATAGTCCTACGAACAAATCCAAAATTTTTACCAAAGGTAATCTCACCGTTCCACTTGAATCAAACGGTAGAATTACCAGTGTTTTTCCCACAGCCAGATTCTGTAGCTGAAAGAGCACTACATACATTAGACATCAAAAGAGCACTAATGTACTACATTGACAGAACAAAACTAATTCGAAAAACAAAACAACTATTTATTGCCTTTCAAAAACCTCATACAGGAAACCCAATTTCAAAACAAGGCATTGCTAGATGGATAGTTAAATGCATTCAAACCTGCTATATTAAAGCAAAGAGAGAGCTGCCTATTACACCAAAGGCACACTCAACCAGAAAGAAAGGTGCTACCATGGCCTTTCTAGGAAATATTCCAATGAACGAAATATGTAAGGCAGCAACATGGTCTACGCCTCATACATTTACCAAGCACTACTGTGTAGATGTGTTAACTGCACAACAAGCCACAGTAGGTCAAGCTGTACTAAGAACATTATTTCAAACTACTTCAACTCCTATAGGCTGAACCACCGCTTTTGGGGAGATAACTGCTTACTAGTCTATGCACAGCATGTGTATCTGCAGCTACACATGCCATCGAACGGAAAATGTCACTTACCCAGTGTACATCTGTTCGTGGCATTAGTCGCTGCAGATTCACATGCGCCCGCCCGCCTCCCCGGGAGCCTGTAGCCGTTTAGAAGTAGATCTTGAACATTTGTACATTTGTAAATATATTACTTTAAACTTTATTATGTACATACGTATTCACTTCATTGCATGGGCACTATTACTAGCATACAGAACTCCTACCTCACCCTCTGCGGGGAAAACAATCTAAGATGGAGTCGACGCCCATGCACAATGGAGTCCAAATGGGAGGAGTCCCTCGGTCTCGTGACTCGAAAAGACTTCTTTGAAGAAAAACAACTTGTAACACTCCGAGCCCAACACCAGATGGCGGACTGTGCACAGCATGTGAATCTGCAGCGACTAATGCCACGAACAGATGTACACTGGGTAAGTGACATTTTCCATATATATATATATATATATATATATATATTTTTTTTTTGTCTACTTGCTTTTAATATATTACAATGGTTACACTCATTTTCTATTGTCTTTGCATTCTTCCGGGGGCGGTTGGGAGGGGTGTAACTGTGATGTATTAATATGCATTATTGTGTGTGTTGCAGTGGGTGAGGGTGGGGGTGTTGCGTGTGTGTGTGTCACTGTTTTTTCCGCCGTGTTTTTAGCCGCAGTGAATCCGCCCCGGAAAAGGTGGTGGATTGGTGGATTGGTGGGTTGTAATAGTGTGGGCGGTACATTGTCTCCCGCCTGTCTGTTGGCGGTGACCGCCGCGCTGTTTGTTTGTACCACCGTGGCGGTCGAAGTGTTAAAGTGGCTGTCTTTGTTGGATGTTTCCGCCACGGTCGTAATTGCAAATTTTTTACCGCCGGCCTGTTGGTGGTCTTACCGCCGCTTTAACATCATCCACCAGGGTTGTAATGACCACCGTAATCTGTTAATATTATTTAATTTTCTAAGCTGTTGTGGACCCCCAGGGGTCCCCAGACCGCAGGTTGGGAACCACTGTTATATAGTAAAGTGCACTAGCATAGAGTGTATTAACACAAAGTGCAGTGGCATACAGTGCAGTGTGGCACAGTGTGGAGTTGAGCTGACTAGCTTGGTGTTGCCTAGACTGGAGTGGTATAGCGTGCAAAGGCTCAGAGCGCAGTGGTGTAGAGAAGCATAAAGTGCATTGGCATAGAGTAGAGTGGTACAGCCTGAGATGGCTGGCCAAACATACATGCGCAGTGAGCACTCCCCCTTCATGCACATCACCCCTCAAAGAAAAGGATAATAAACATTGCTTATTAACCTTTTCTTTGAAATGTTTTGCAGCTGCCGCTGCTGGCGGGGAGACCAATGCTCCTCCACCCTAATGGAGGAGCCACCCCATTCCTAATCCCCAATATCCAGCAAGATTGATGAATAAATCCTCTCACTTTGAAGTCAGAGAAAGAAAAATAAACACTAAGTTCCCACTGAAGACAGATCCTGACATTTGACCTTGTTCTTTGAATGCACACCAAATTTGATGAGATAAGAACAAGATTTACAGGCCTGTTAACAGAAAGGGAGCACTCAGAAGGAAACTGTAAATAAGGTTTGGGCAAGGGAAGAGACAAACTCAAGCTGCGTAGCCTAAAACAAATAAAGCCAGCAAATTGAAAGCAACAAAATGTGAGTTACGAACACAAAGCCAGTGTCAAGCAACTGGTGGAATGCATTCCCAAGGAAGCTCTATGAATGTACTTAGTGACAGCTGTTGGATACTTTATGGGGAAAGCCCAGTATTTTAGTCTACTTTGTATCTTGCAGAGGTTTGGTCTCATCAATCACCCAGGTAGTATTACGAGAATACCTGGAGTGGTCTCAATGTTGCAGGAAAGGTCGGTACACCCATTCTATCAACTTGCCACCAGTCCCTATGGTGTAGAGCTTCTGGCACACCTTGTGTAGGGTTAGTGCTCGGTGTCAGACATGAAATATGGCATTTAATGATTGTTTAAGGAGGGTTGTAAGTAAGGAGTTCACAGGGGTGAAGAGGGTAGTCTGCGACAAGGGTTTGGAAATTTAGTAACTTGCAGTCCAGAAACAAATCCCCCAATTTTAAGACACCTGCAGCATGCCACTGATAGAGTTGCTCTGAGCACAGTCTTCATGTGCGAGTGGGAAAGCTTAGCAAAGGTAGTGCAGGAGCACAGGGTTTCTCCGTGTCAGTGAGTTTACAGGTTCTCGTGGCAAGAGAAAGCTGTGCATGATAATCCCGGATGGTGATCCGTAGAAAGGTCAGTTGGAATCAATGGTCAGTGCAGTAAGCCCTCCTTAAAGGTCTTTACGGAAAAGCCCCATCTCACGCAGGGGTCCATCCATTCAACCTTTGCAGCTGAATACTAGTGTTTTAAGTCCTGAAAGCCCAATCCACCCGCAGTCACAGGTAGCTTTAGACCAGAAAGAGCTACCCAACGACACCCCAGCGACCAAATCAGATGTATGGCATGTCTAAAGAAGGAAAGAAGGACAAGCAGGGGAAGGTTTGCAATATAATACTATAATCGGAGTAACACCATCTTCACTAGTGCCACGTGGCCCACTACAGAAAGCAGAAGAGAATACCAAAAAGCAAACTGGGCTCGGAGGGACCGTGACACTCTGCCGAGATGTCCATCCTGCAAATCAGTGGGAGAATCGTAGATATTAATCACTAGGTATCGAAAGGTAACTGGCTCCCAGTTCAATTTGAGGTCTAATTGTATGTAAAGGGTAAAACAGTGCCATATGTTAAAGAAACACTAATTACATTTTTCTAAAATACGTTTTGTTTGTGCAATTTACATCCCAAATATTTTGAAGATTCTATGTGTACTTGACACTTAGGGATAACCAAGATAACTAGTTTGGCTTTTGCCCAATTTCAAAACCATTTTAAGATATGGACAAAGTGGGCAATTGCCTTGCACAACCTTCCAAGGGTTCTGGCTCCTCTCACCCTTCACAAGTACGAACAGTGGGCCACTGCACCAGAAGAGTTTGACAAGGTGGGTGGGTGCTGCTTGTTCAACCACTTGACAGTGCCTCTTCTGTCTCTCTCCTGTATGCAGAGACATCTCCCCAGCTACCCAATACCTTCTGAGAGTCTTGGTAGACCCGTCTTGCCTGATTTTTCAGAATTGTCCCACCTTGTTCTTCTCTTCCTTATTTATCCGGTTCTTAGCAACAACCTCCTATTTGATCTCAATTTCATCCTCCTCCTTTATTATCTTTGATTGGTAGTACAGGTTCCCAATTCTGAGATAAATGTAGAGTCCAAGATATTCACTCTAGTGCTGTGAGACTACAGACAAGTCGTGGATACCTCACATCCTGACATTAAGTGTGAGACTATAAGCCCACACCATCTTCCCTGCCTCATTAAAATATTTTTAGGTTGAAAGTCCATGGGCGGTCGGGGTGAGACAGATGTTTTTGTTCAATTTGTTTAAGCTAGCAGAAGGTTAATTTCACAAACTGTTTGCCAGAGGTTTTAAAATGTTCCGAAACATAATGAAAATGTTGTTGTTGGATTGGCTAGATTTGGATAGGGTTGAGGGCCTTGACACAGTGCTGAAGGGCATTAATTTACTACTGAACAGGGACGTAATGTGACACCTGAATGTAGCATACCAGGAGGCAGTCATAAAAAGACCACAATGAATAAATAGTGGTTTGTTAATAAAGAGTAAATAAGTGCACTGATAACGTAATAGAGTATGGCCTCTCTTTAAAACTGACGTTTGTTCTTGAATTTTCGTCCTAAATTTTGACCCTTCGTCCTCCATTTTTGTCCTGAATTTTGACCCATTGTCCTGAATTGTTTTACAGTCCTGTCCAGACTTTGCCTCAAGTGCCAAGTGATCACCCTAATTGCGGCTACGCCGCCTGTAGTTGGGCAATTCTCTGCAGCCAGAGCTCTTTTCAGGTTCACCACTCACCGCCCGGGCATCCAACACAGTCAATGCAGTTCTCCCAGCTGCCTTGGCTACTCAGGTGAAGCAGCTTGGTGGATCGTGGCTATTGTCCTCGCCGCCATCTTGCAGTGCAGTTGTGCTGCTTCCTCCACAAATTTGTGCAATCCACGTACTGCAGCACAGCAATAAGCACAATATGGGGATGGATTCAGGCAAGGCACCACTGCATCTCCAGTTTAGTAAGGAATGTGGGCAATATCGGTATCTGATGCCCTGGATGTTGGTGGTGGGCCTGAAGAGGCACAGCTCTCAACCTTCTGCATCAGCACTTAGCCATCCCTTCCTGTTTTTAACCTTGTCTCTTTTATTGTACTTTATTGCAACTTTGGTGGTGGTTCCTGTTTGTAAATATATTGTAGTTCATTATTTTATTTTATGTATTCACTATAGCCCTAAGGAAGTCGATGGGAATTCTTACCAGCAACAAAACATGTGCTGCCTAGAGTTGAAATGAACTGGAGCAACAAGGACTTAATCTAATGAGAAAAGAGTGCCAAACTTTTTATTATACCTTCAAAGATTTGAACTTTTTTGGAGTGTTCTTGACTTATTGGATCCTGTGAGACACTGGTTGGCAATTTAGTTTGCTCATAAATACTTGGTTTGTGTGTGCTGCAGTTTTTTAGCCACCAGTCTTGTGTTACTGATATCAAAACAGCTTGGATGCCTATAAATAATAAATATTTAAAGGTGCACTTCATAGTTTGGAATCTTGTGCTCTTTGGATCAGTTTTACTAATAGTGTTCTCTACTCCAGAACAAGAGGGCAAATATGCAACATACTTTGGTTACAATTTACGTATTGCATTGCCTCCCAAATGTGAGGTCTAGCTACATCCGCCAGCACTAAATACTTCAAATTTCTGTTGAGTACAAAAGCTAAATATGTTAAATCCAGGCCCAAATGATGACAAAATATGTAATGTTTTTCCCTTCAATGTATTTGGTGTCAGAGTATTGCATGAGTTTTTTAAAGTCGTCATTTCTAAGGGGTAGAGGGTCTGTATGCCTTAATACTTAAACTGTCTTTGCCGTTTTCATACATTTTCCAAACGCTTGTGTTTGAATTCAGAATTTATGTGAATGCATTCTGCTCTGAGGGGTATTCAAATATCTTACCACACTTCCTTTGTTGCGATATGAGAAGCGTAAATCAATTAAAAAGTGTGATCAACCAGGGAGACCGTGATTGCATCTTGCACGTTAATGCACAGAATGGTGATAATAAATAACGTCTGCTTCAGTAGAGTATATAAAGCATGTAAACTTTGGTAAATCAGGGAGGTCATAAGTGCGCCTTGTTTTTTAGCAGGACAACATGCAGATGAATGACAACATCTATGTCAGTAAAGCATGCATACAATACATGATGTTGTAGAAAAAATGGGAATTTGCTTATCTGTATCCCTGTTTTATAGTCTTAATTGTACCAAATATATAATTGCAAAAGTAGGAACACCAGCATTTCTTTAGGTGACTGTAAAGATTAAGGTGGTCATTACAACCCTGGCGGTCGGTGTTAAAGCGGCGGTAAGACCGCCAACAGGCCGGTGGGAAAAAAAATTGGATCATGACCATGGCGCCCCTTTTCTGGGGCGGTTTCCCCGCAGATAAAAACACGGCGTAAACAGGACTTCGAAGGGAAAACGCTCACCTCTACACACCCCACGAGGAACCAGGATGCCATGGAACCGGAATTACAGATCCTGCCAGCCCTCATCTTCTTCCTCCTCTACCAGGAGCACGAACGCCGGTGCAGAGGACGACGGTGAGTACTGCACCTACGACACAGGGAAGGGAGGAGGGGAAAAACAGGAACACCAACACGCAACACCCCCACCCCAACCCTCACCCACCACAACACACACTGATACAGCATGATACATTATAGTTACACCAAACAACCCCCCCGGAAGAATGCAAAGACAAAAGGAAATGAGATGAACGATTGTAATATGTTAAAATGCAGAACTCTAAAATATACATATATACATTATAAACAAGATATACACCAAGATTAGTAGTCCAGGTAGTGCTCCATCGAAGTCCGTGGAACACTGGGCCCACACGGTATGGGCGAGGCCCACACAAGATCCCCGACCATGACGGAGAGAACACTGCAGGGGCATCCGAAAGCAAGAAAACAGGCACCTCAGGGGGAGGGAAAGGGGGGCACCTCAGCCGGTTGAGTGCACAACGCCAAATCCATGAGGGGACCACATGCCCACTGTACAGTCCTGGGGAGTGCAAAGCCAGAGTCTCTCAAGTCTCACAAGTGGGTGGTTTGCCCACTGTACAATCCTGGGGAGTGTAAAGCCACAGTCTCAAGTCTCACAAGTGTGTGGTTTGCCCACTGTACAATCCTGGAGACTGCAAAGCCACAGTCTCTCAAGTCTCACAAGTGGGTGGTTTGCCCACTGTACAATCCTGGGGACTGCAAAACCACAGTCTCTCAAGTCTCACAAGTGGGTGGTTTGCCCACTGTACAATCCTGGGGAGTGCAAAGCCACAGTCTCAAGTCTCACAAGTGGGTGGTTTGCCCACTGTACAATCCTGGGGAGTGCAAAGCCACAGTCTCTCAAGTGGATGCCTTTCTCCACTGGTTCTGGAGGGGGCTCTTGTGCCCACAGTGCTTCATCCTGCCAAGGACAGAGGTAGTGGATGCCTTGTCCACTGGTTCTGGAGGGGGCTCTTGTGCCCACAGTGCTTCATCCTGCACGTGACGGACTCAGTAGCGTCAGTGCCCTTGGCGCTCATGGGCCAGCAGTGCTTCTTGTGGCGGTGCCCTGTTCAGCGGTGCTTCTTGTAGCGGTGCCCTGTACAGCGGTGCTTCTTGTGGCAGCGGGGTCCTTTGCATGTGACTCAGCTGCTGGCGGTCCTGTCTGGCCTAGCGGGGCTGGTGCTGGCGGTCCGCTCAGGCCCAGCGGGGCTGGTGGCGGTGGCATCCTGGGCAGCAGGGCAGGTGCTGGCGGTGGCATCCTGGGCAGCAGGGCAGGTGCTGGTGGTGGCATCCTGGGCAGCAGGGCAGGTGCTGGCGGTGGACTCCTGGGTAGCAGGGCAGGTGCTGGCGGTGGACTCCTGGGCGGCGGGGATGATGGCGGACTTCTCCACCGTGCTGCTCTTCCCAGACCTGCTGACCTTTCTGTGGCCCTTCCCAACCTTGGAAGGTGTCGCAGCTGACTCCACACTCCCACCTATATCCCAGGGAGTGGCTTTGCTGGCTGGAGTCTTCCCCCCTCTTCCGCTGGGCACTGGCCAACTTCTGATGCTTGACAGGTGGGGGACTGTCCGTGCTGTGGCTCCGTGCCACACTGGCTGCCCTGGTGGCCGGTGCACTCCAGATACCGGTGACAACAGGCACCACTGGTCCCAGAGAGGTTGTGGCTGAGGTGCTAGGTAGGGACCTGGAGAGTCGGGCCCTAGGAGTCGGACGGGGTGGGGGAGGTGTGGGAAAGAGGTCAAGTTTGGCTAGGAAAAGTTTTTGGGTAGCACTGGGACGGGTAGCTGGAGGGGGTTTGGGAGTGGAGGAAGAGGTTGTGGTTGTAGGAGGTGTTAGTTTGGTGTCTGTGGGTGAAAGTGCATGCACTGGAGGCTGTCGTGAGGTGGATGGCTGTTGGGTGGGTGTGTGCCTGCGTTTGTGTATCTTGGGAGGTGGCGTCACAGACACACTGGAAGAGGACACAGGGGACGTGTGAATGGCAGTCGTGGTGGTGACTGCACGTGAGCAGGCTGTGGTGGTGTGTGTGCTGGTGATGGACGTAGTGGCTGTAGATGTAGTGCATGCAGGTGTGAGTGGAGACGAGATTGGGAGGGAGGAGGGGGACACAGTGGAGGCAGTGGATGTTGGTGTGTCTGCATGTGTGTGATGCTTGCGTGAGTGCCTGTGGAATGTGTGGTGCTTATGTTTGCCTGAGCTTCTCTTGTGTGTTGACGTGTGTGCATGCTGGTCTGAAGGTGTGCTTGGGATAGGCTGAGGTACAGGGGATTGGGTCTGGGTGGAAGAAGTTGGAGGGGGGAGGCTAGACACCGGGTCAATGGCTGCCATCAGTGCTGAGGCCAGAGTTTGAAAAGCCCACTGAAGGGCCGTCTGACCAGAATGAATGCCCTCCAGGAATGCATTTGTTTGTTGCAACTGCCTTTCTAGACCCTGGATGGCATTCAAAATGGTAGACTGCCCAACAGTGAGGGACCTGGGGAGGTCAATGGCCTCCTCACTGAGGGCAGAAGGGGTGACTGGGGCAGGGCCTGAGGTGCCTGGGGCGAAGGTGATGCCCACCCTCCTGGGTGAGCGGGCACGGGGCAATGGCTGAGGGGCTGCTGGGAGGGCGGTGCTGGTAGGGGGGTGGCAGCTGTACCTGTAGATGTGGGGGGCACAGATGTTGCCGCCACCACAAGGGAGCTCCCATCAGAGGACGAGTCCGTGTCACTGGAGTCAGCTACTGTCCCCGCTGTGGAGCTCCCCTCACCCTCCGTCCCACTGGTGACCTCTGAGTCGGTTGTCTTCCCCTCCAGGGCCATGTGGGATGCAGCTCCCTCCTGCTCCAGTGACACTGCTCCTCTGCCTGATGATGCTAATGCACACAAGAACAGGGAGACCACAAAAAGCATTACCGCTACTGTTGGCGGACACGACAGACACAGAAGCCCCCTGCACTACGCCGCACACTTGGCCTCCACTGTTCAATCCCTGGGACATCTGCTTTGTTTCCCCATGGACTACAGCTGTGTGACATTGGTATGTTGACATTACAATTGTAAAAGCATTTTGCCACTGTAATTACTAATACAGTATTTCGAACTCGCAGACTCCTGATTGTTTTGTGCTTTAAGGGTGTTTATTGAAGTGCTAAATATTGGAGGGGGTTGTAAATTGGTGAGGGGTGATGGTGGAGTAATGTCCATGGCAGAGTCCAGTCTTAGTCTCACAGGTGCATTGCCCATATGGGCATAGGAAGTGGAGCTGGGGCAGTTTGAGGATGGACAGGGTGACAAAGTGGGACAGTAGGATGCCATTCAGGGTGGTCTCATTTCTTGGCAGGGGTCTTGGCATTTTTCTCTGTCTTTGTCCTGGATCTCAGGGACCATTTGTGGGGTGGTTCTACCTCTGCAGGGGGTGGGGTGCTAGTGTGGTGGTCCTGTGGCGGAGCCTCCTGTCCACTAGCGCTGGCGGAGGTGGTCGGCAGTTCATCGTCCATGCTAGTGTCAGGGGCCCTTTGTAGTGCCACAGTGTCCCTGAAGGTGGTGACTACTTCATTCAGAACACCGACGATGGTGCCCAGGGTGGAATTGATTACTCTGAGTTCCTCCCTGAAGCCCAAATACTGTTACTCCTGCAGACGCTGGGTCTCCTGAAACTTGGCCAGTACCGTTGCCATCGCCTCCTGGGAGTGGTGGTATGCTCCCATGAGCTCCCATGATGTTGGAGAGGGCCTCGTGAAGAGTGGGTTCCCTGTGCCTGTCCTCCCCTGTTGCACAGCAGCCCTCCCAGTTACCCTGTTTGCCTGGGCCTCTGTCCCCTGGACCGTGTGCCCACTGCCACTGCCCCCAGGTCCCTGTTGTTGTTGGGGTGGTGGGTTAGCCAGGGTTCCCTGTAGTGGTGGACACACTGCTGATTGACGTGTCCTGGGGACAGAGGTATGGGCCCGCTGGGTGGGTGCTGTGCTGGTGTTTCCAGAGGGGGGAAGGTCTGCAGTGGCCTGTGGCAGTGTGAGGGGAACCGACTGTCCTGAGGTCCCCGATGGGCCGGGCTGGTCATCTAGATCCAGTTGGACAGCGCTGCTGTCATCACTGTGGGTCTCTTCTGTTGGTGGTGTGGACATGTCTGGACCCTCCTGTGAGAAGGTAGCCTCTTTCTAGCCTTGTTACCCCCACTTTTGGCCTGTTTGTGAGTGTATGTCAGGGTGTTTGTCACTGTTTTCACTGTCTCACTGGGATCCTGATAGCCAGGCCTCAGTGCTCATAGTGAAAACACTATGTTTTCAGTATGTTTGTTATGTGTCACTGGGATCCTGCTGGTCAGGACCCCAGTGCTCATAGGTTTGTGGCCTATATGTATGTGTCACTGGGACCCTGTCACACAGGGCCCCAGTGCTCATAGGTGTGCATGTATATGTTCCCTGTGTGGTGCCTAACTGTCTCACTGAGGCTCTGCTAACCAGAACCTCAGTGGTTATGCTCTCTCATTTCTTTCCAAATTGTCACTGACAGGCTAGTGACCATTTTTACCAATTTACATTGGCTTACTGGAACACCCTTATAATCCCCTAGTATATGGTACTGAGGTACCAAGGGTATTGGGGTTCCAGGAGATCCCTATGGGCTGCAGCATTTCTTTTGCCACCCATAGGGAGCTCTGACAATTCTTACACAGGCCTGCCACTGCAGCCTGAGTGAAATAACGTCCACGTTATTTCACAGCCATTTTACACTGCACTTAAGTAACTTATAAGTCACCTATATGTCTAACCTTTACCTGGTAAAGGTTAGGTGCAAAGTTACTTAGTGTGAGGGCACCCTGACACTAGCCAAGGTGCCCCCACATTGTTCAGAGCCAATTCACTGAACTTTGTGAGTGCGGGGACACCATTACACGCGTGCACTACATATAGGTCACTACCTATATGTAGCTTCACCATGGTAACTCCGAATATGGCCATGTAACATGTCTATGATCATGGAATTGCCCCCTCTATGCCATCCTGGCATTGTTGGTACAATTCCATGATCCCAGTGGTCTGTAGCACAGACCCTGGTACTGCCAAACTGCCCTTCCTGGGGTTTCTCTGCAGCTGCTGCTGCTGCCAACCCCTCAGACAGGCATCTGCCCTCCTGGGGTCCAGCCAGGCCTGGCCCAGGATGGCAGAACAAAGAACTTCCTCTGAGAGAGGGTGTAACACCCTCTCCCTTTGGAAAATGGTGTGAAGGCAGGGGAGGAGTAGCCTCCCCCAGCCTCTGGAAATGCTTTGTTGGGCACAGAGGTGCCCAATTCTGCATAAGCCAGTCTACACCGGTTCAGGGACCCCTTAGCCCCTGCTCTGGCGCGAAACTGGACAAAGGAAAGGGGAGTGACCACTCCCCTGACCTGCACCTCCCCTGGGAGGTGTCCAGAGCTCCTCCAGTGTGCTCCAGACCTCTGCCATCTTGGAAACAGAGGTGCTGCTGGCACACTGGACTGCTCTGAGTGGCCAGTGCCACCAGGTGACGTCAGAGACTCCTTGTGATAGGCTCCTTCAGGTGTTAGTAGCCTTTCCTCTCTCCTAGGTAGCCAAACCCTCTTTTCTGGCTATTTAGGGTCTCTGTCTCTGGGGAAACTTTAGATAACGAATGCATGAGCTCAGCCGAGTTCCTCTGCATCTCCCTCTTCACCTTCTGATAAGGAATCGACCGCTGACCGCGCTGGAAGCCTGCAAACCTGCAACATAGTAGCAAAGACGACTACTGCAACTCTGTAACGCTGATCCTGCCGCCTTCTCGACTGTTTTCCTGCTTGTGCATGCTGTGGGGGTAGCCTGCCTCCTCTCTGCACCAGAAGCTCCGAAGAAATCTCCCGTGGGTCGACGGAATCTTCCCCCTGCAACCGCAGGCACCAAAAAGCTGCATCTCCGGTCCCTTGGGTCTCCTCTCAGCACGACGAGCGAGGTCCCTCGAATCCAGCGACACCGTCCAAGTGACCCCCACAGTCCAGTGACTCTTCAGCCCAAGTTTGGTGGAGGTAAGTCCTTGCCTCACCTCGCTGGGCTGCATTGCTGGGAACCGCGACTTTGCAAGCTTCTCCGGCCCCTGTGCACTTCCGGCGGAAATCCTTCGTGCACAGCCAAGCCTGGGTCCACGGCACTCTAACCTGCATTGCACGACTTTCTAAGTTGGTCTCCGGCGACGTGGGACTCCTTTGTGCAACTTCGGCGAGCACCGTTTCACGCATCCTCGTAGTGCCTGTTTCTGGCACTTTTCCGGGTGCTACCTGCTTCAGTGAGGGCTCCTTGTCTTGCTCGACGTCCCCTCTCTCTGCAGGTCCAATTTGCGACCTCCTGGTCCCTCCTGGGCCCCAGCAGCGTCCAAAAACGCCAAACGCACGATTTGCGTGTAGCAAGGCTTGTTGGCGTCCATCCGGCAGGAAAACACTTCTGCACGACTCTCCAAGGCGTGGGGAATCCATCCTCCAAAGGGGAAGTCTCTAGCCCTTGTCGTTCCTGCAGTATTCACAGTTCTTCAGCCTAGTAAGAGCTTCTTTGCACCAACCGCTGGCATTTCTTGGGCATCTGCCCATCTCCGAGCTGCTTGTGACTTTTGGACTTGGTCCCCTTGTTCCACAGGTACCCTCAGTCAGGAATCCACCGTTGTTGCATTGCTGATTTGTGTTTTCCTTGCATTCTCCCTCTAACACGACTATTTTGTCCTTAGGGGAACTTTGGTGCACTTTGCACTCACTTTTCAGGGTCTTGGGGTGGGTTATTTTGCTAACTCTCACTATTTTCTAATAGTCCCAGCGACCCTCTACAAGGTCACATAGGTTTGGGGTCCATTCGTGGTTCGCATTCCACTTCTGGAGTATATGGTTTGTGTTGCCCCTATCCCTATGTTTCCCCATTGCATCCTATTGTAGCTATACATTGTTTGCACTGTTTTCTAAGACTATACTGCATATTTTTGCCATTGTGTATATATATCTTGTGTATATTTCCTATCCTCTCACTGAGGGTACACTCTAAGATACTTTGGCATATTGTCATAAAAATAAAGTACCTTTATTTTTAGTATAACTGTGTATTGTGTTTTCTTATGATATTGTGCATATGACACTAAGTGGTACTGTAGTAGCTTCACACGTCTCCTAGTTCAGCCTAAGCTGCTCTGCTAAGCTACCATTATCTATCAGCCTAAGCAGCTAGACACCCTATACACTAATAAGGGATAACTGGGCCTGGTGCAAGGTGCAAGTACCCCTTGGTACTCACTACAAGCCAGTCCAGCCTCCTACATTGGTTGTGCAGTGGTGGGATAAGTGCTTTGAGACTACTTACCACTCTTGTCATTGTACTTTTCATAAGAGAAAAATATACAAAACAAGGTCAGTGTATATACACATAGCCAAAAAGTTTTGCATTTCCTCTTTTCACTCTTTTCTAAGTGCTGAAAAGTACTTCTAAACTTTCAAAAAGTTCTTAAAAGTTTAAAAAGTTTTTTTTCTGTCTTTCCAAAAAGTTCTGAAAACTTTTTTCTCTTTGTCTATCACTTTAACTCTCTCTAAAAAATGTCTGGCACAGGCCAAAAAGTTGAACTGTCCAAACTTGCATATGATCACCTTAGCTGGAAAGGAGCAAGGAGTCTCTGCATAGAGAGAGGTTTGAGTGTAGGGAAGAATCCTTCTTTAGAACTGTTAATTAATATGCTTAGAGTACAAGATAAGGCCATAAGTGCCCAATCTGTAGAAAAAGTAGCTAATGGTTCTCAATCTGATCCAGGGACTCCCCCAGGAAAAGGTTCAGGAAAGAAACTTCTCAGCCTGCCCATTACTAGACAGTCTAGCATAGTTGGTACAGAGGTTGAATCACATCATACTGATGATGTGCTCTCACATTATACTGGTAGCCAAGCTGTTAGGGTGCCCTCTGTAAGGGACAGGTCTCCTTCTGTTCATTCCCATCATACCTCTGTATCTAGAAATGTCCCTCCCACCCACCCTGATGACAGATTGTTAGAAAGGGAGCTCAATAGATTGAGAGTGGAGCAAACCAGACTGAAGCTCAAGAAGCAACAGCTGGATTTGGATAGACAGTCTTTAGAAATAGAGAGGGAAAGACAGAAGTTGGGTTTAGAAACCCATGGTGGCAGCAGCAGTATTCCCCATAGTCATCCTGCAAAAGAGCATGATTCCAGGAATCTGCACAAGATAGTTCCCCCTTACAAGGAGGGGGATGACATTAACAAGTGGTTTGCTGCACTTGAGAGGGCCTGTGCTGTACAGGATGTCCCTCAAAGGCAGTGGGCTGCTATCCTATGGCTATCATTTAGTGGAAAGGGTAGGGATAGACTCCTTACTGTGAAAGAAAATGATGCCAATAATTTTACAGTTCTTAAGAATGCACTCCTGGATGGTTATGGCTTAACCACTGAACAATACAGGATAAAGTTCAGAGAGACCAAAAAGGAGTCTTCACAAGACTGGGTTGATTTCATTGACCATTCAGTGAAGGCCTTGGAGGGGTGGTTACATGGCAGTAAAGTTACTGATTATGAAAGCCTGTATAACACAATCCTGAGAGAGCATATACTTAATAATTGTGTGTCTGATTTGTTGCACCAGTACCTGGTAGACTCTGATCTGACCTCTCCCCAAGAATTGGGAAAGAAGGCAGACAAATGGGTCAGAACAAGGGTGAACAGAAAAGTTCATACAGGGGGTGACAAAGATGGCAATAAGAAGAAAGATGGTGAAAAATCTCAAGATAAGCATGGGGATAAGGGTAAAACCAAAGATCCCACTTCAAATCTTAAACACTCTTCAGAGGGTGGGGATAAAACAAATTCTTCCTCTTCTTCCCAACCTGCACACATTAAAAAGCCTTGGTGCTTTGTGTGTAAAAATAGAGGCCATAGGCCAGGGGATAAGTCCTGTCCAGGTAAACCCCCTGAGCCTACCACCACTAATACATCAAGCTCTAGTGCCCCTAGCAGTAGTGGTACTAGTGGTGGGACTGCTGGCAACAGTCAAGCAAAGGGTGTAGTTGGGTTCACTTATGGGTCCATAGTGGAAACTGATGTCATCAGTCCCAAGACAGTTTCTGTCACACCTAGTGGCATTGGCCTTGCCACACTGGCTGCTTGTCCCCTTACAATGGATAAGTACAGGCAGACAGTTTCAATAAATGGTGTTGAGGCCTTGGCCTACAGGGACACAGGTGCCAGTTTCACTTTGGTGACTGAAAACCTAGTGCACCCTGATCAACACATCATTGGACAACAGTATAAGATTATTGATGTCCATAACTCCACTAAGTTTCTTCCCTTAGCTATAATTCAGTTTAGTTGGGGTGGAGTTACTGGCCCTAAGCAGGTGGTGGTATCACCTAGCTTACCTGTAGACTGTCTCTTAGGTAATGACCTAGAGGCCTCAGGTTGGGCTGATGTAGAGTTTTATGCCCATGCAGCCATGCTGGGCATCCCTGAGGAATTGTTCCCTCTCATTTCAAGTGAAATGAAAAAGCAAAGGAGAGAAGGCCTGAAAACTCAGGATCCCTCTCCATCAACAGGTAAAAAGGGTATCACAGTATCCCCTAACCACCCTACCATTCAGGATACTATTCCTGTGGTGGGAGAAACCTCTCCTGGGGTGGCACCTGTTCCAAGGGAATCATCAGTTAGCAAAACTGTACTCCCTGAGGTGGAAGTACCTCTCTGTGGGATAACTAACATTGGTGAGAAAAAGAACACCATTTTAGTTAACATGGAGCATCCCTCCAACCCTCCCAGAGAAACTTTAGTGCAGAAACTCTGCACTGCCTCACAACACTTAGGACAGCATCCCTGCCCTAGTGTGGAGCTGATAGGACAGCATCCCTGCCCTGCTCCAACCCAAGAGAAACAGCATCCCTGTTCTCTCTTCCAGCCATATGGACAAAGTTTTTGCCCAGCTATGGCTTTTCTGAGACAGCATCCCTGTCTGGCATTTCCATCACTACAAATAGGTTCAGTGGACAATTCCCACTGCTCTAAACTAAAACTTACTGATAGAAACTCTGAAAATACATCTTCACATTGTTGCTTAGCTAAAAAACTTCAAACAGGGTGGTTTACATCCCCACAGGGAAGTAACCATATAGTGGATGATAAAGGGAGTAACCAGTCTATTGCAGAGCTACTCTCTACTTATCACCACTTAGACAATAAAGTCTCAACTGGCCAAGGTTAGCCTTATTGTCCTTCGTTTGGGGGGGGGTTGTGTGAGAAGGTAGCCTCTTTCTAGCCTTGTTACCCCCACTTTTGGCCTGTTTGTGAGTGTATGTCAGGGTGTTTGTCACTGTTTTCACTGTCTCACTGGGATCCTGATAGCCAGGCCTCAGTGCTCATAGTGAAAACACTATGTTTTCAGTATGTTTGTTATGTGTCACTGGGATCCTGCTGGTCAGGACCCCAGTGCTCATAGGTTTGTGGCCTATATGTATGTGTCACTGGGACCCTGTCACACAGGGCCCCAGTGCTCATAGGTGTGCATGTATATGTTCCCTGTGTGGTGCCTAACTGTCTCACTGAGGCTCTGCTAACCAGAACCTCAGTGGTTATGCTCTCTCATTTCTTTCCAAATTGTCACTGACAGGCTAGTGACCATTTTTACCAATTTACATTGGCTTACTGGAACACCCTTATAATCCCCTAGTATATGGTACTGAGGTACCAAGGGTATTGGGGTTCCAGGAGATCCCTATGGGCTGCAGCATTTCTTTTGCCACCCATAGGGAGCTCTGACAATTCTTACACAGGCCTGCCACTGCAGCCTGAGTGAAATAACGTCCACGTTATTTCACAGCCATTTTACACTGCACTTAAGTAACTTATAAGTCACCTATATGTCTAACCTTTACCTGGTAAAGGTTAGGTGCAAAGTTACTTAGTGTGAGGGCACCCTGACACTAGCCAAGGTGCCCCCACATTGTTCAGAGCCAATTCACTGAACTTTGTGAGTGCGGGGACACCATTACACGCGTGCACTACATATAGGTCACTACCTATATGTAGCTTCACCATGGTAACTCCGAATATGGCCATGTAACATGTCTATGATCATGGAATTGCCCCCTCTATGCCATCCTGGCATTGTTGGTACAATTCCATGATCCCAGTGGTCTGTAGCACAGACCCTGGTACTGCCAAACTGCCCTTCCTGGGGTTTCTCTGCAGCTGCTGCTGCTGCCAACCCCTCAGACAGGCATCTGCCCTCCTGGGGTCCAGCCAGGCCTGGCCCAGGATGGCAGAACAAAGAACTTCCTCTGAGAGAGGGTGTAACACCCTCTCCCTTTGGAAAATGGTGTGAAGGCAGGGGAGGAGTAGCCTCCCCCAGCCTCTGGAAATGCTTTGTTGGGCACAGAGGTGCCCAATTCTGCATAAGCCAGTCTACACCGGTTCAGGGACCCCTTAGCCCCTGCTCTGGCGCGAAACTGGACAAAGGAAAGGGGAGTGACCACTCCCCTGACCTGCACCTCCCCTGGGAGGTGTCCAGAGCTCCTCCAGTGTGCTCCAGACCTCTGCCATCTTGGAAACAGAGGTGCTGCTGGCACACTGGACTGCTCTGAGTGGCCAGTGCCACCAGGTGACGTCAGAGACTCCTTGTGATAGGCTCCTTCAGGTGTTAGTAGCCTTTCCTCTCTCCTAGGTAGCCAAACCCTCTTTTCTGGCTATTTAGGGTCTCTGTCTCTGGGGAAACTTTAGATAACGAATGCATGAGCTCAGCCGAGTTCCTCTGCATCTCCCTCTTCACCTTCTGATAAGGAATCGACCGCTGACCGCGCTGGAAGCCTGCAAACCTGCAACATAGTAGCAAAGACGACTACTGCAACTCTGTAACGCTGATCCTGCCGCCTTCTCGACTGTTTTCCTGCTTGTGCATGCTGTGGGGGTAGCCTGCCTCCTCTCTGCACCAGAAGCTCCGAAGAAATCTCCCGTGGGTCGACGGAATCTTCCCCCTGCAACCGCAGGCACCAAAAAGCTGCATCTCCGGTCCCTTGGGTCTCCTCTCAGCACGACGAGCGAGGTCCCTCGAATCCAGCGACACCGTCCAAGTGACCCCCACAGTCCAGTGACTCTTCAGCCCAAGTTTGGTGGAGGTAAGTCCTTGCCTCACCTCGCTGGGCTGCATTGCTGGGAACCGCGACTTTGCAAGCTTCTCCGGCCCCTGTGCACTTCCGGCGGAAATCCTTCGTGCACAGCCAAGCCTGGGTCCACGGCACTCTAACCTGCATTGCACGACTTTCTAAGTTGGTCTCCGGCGACGTGGGACTCCTTTGTGCAACTTCGGCGAGCACCGTTTCACGCATCCTCGTAGTGCCTGTTTCTGGCACTTTTCCGGGTGCTACCTGCTTCAGTGAGGGCTCCTTGTCTTGCTCGACGTCCCCTCTCTCTGCAGGTCCAATTTGCGACCTCCTGGTCCCTCCTGGGCCCCAGCAGCGTCCAAAAACGCCAAACGCACGATTTGCGTGTAGCAAGGCTTGTTGGCGTCCATCCGGCAGGAAAACACTTCTGCACGACTCTCCAAGGCGTGGGGAATCCATCCTCCAAAGGGGAAGTCTCTAGCCCTTGTCGTTCCTGCAGTATTCACAGTTCTTCAGCCTAGTAAGAGCTTCTTTGCACCAACCGCTGGCATTTCTTGGGCATCTGCCCATCTCCGAGCTGCTTGTGACTTTTGGACTTGGTCCCCTTGTTCCACAGGTACCCTCAGTCAGGAATCCACCGTTGTTGCATTGCTGATTTGTGTTTTCCTTGCATTCTCCCTCTAACACGACTATTTTGTCCTTAGGGGAACTTTGGTGCACTTTGCACTCACTTTTCAGGGTCTTGGGGTGGGTTATTTTGCTAACTCTCACTATTTTCTAATAGTCCCAGCGACCCTCTACAAGGTCACATAGGTTTGGGGTCCATTCGTGGTTCGCATTCCACTTCTGGAGTATATGGTTTGTGTTGCCCCTATCCCTATGTTTCCCCATTGCATCCTATTGTAGCTATACATTGTTTGCACTGTTTTCTAAGACTATACTGCATATTTTTGCCATTGTGTATATATATCTTGTGTATATTTCCTATCCTCTCACTGAGGGTACACTCTAAGATACTTTGGCATATTGTCATAAAAATAAAGTACCTTTATTTTTAGTATAACTGTGTATTGTGTTTTCTTATGATATTGTGCATATGACACTAAGTGGTACTGTAGTAGCTTCACACGTCTCCTAGTTCAGCCTAAGCTGCTCTGCTAAGCTACCATTATCTATCAGCCTAAGCTGCTAGACACCCTATACACTAATAAGGGATAACTGGGCCTGGTGCAAGGTGCAAGTACCCCTTGGTACTCACTACAAGCCAGTCCAGCCTCCTACATTCTGGTGGGGGAAGGTCTGCAGTGGCCTGTGGCAGTGTGAGGGGAACCGACTGTCCTGAGGTCCCCGATGGGCCGGGCTGGTCATCTAGATCCAGTTGGACAGCGCTGCTGTCATCACTGTGGGTCTCTTCTGTTGGTGGTGTGGACATGTCTGGACCCTCCTGTGCGGTGACATTGGGTAGGGGTCCTGCAGGGGTATAAAAGCATGTTTATTGCATCTGTGTGTGCCATAGTGTGCAATGGGTGGGTGACCGTGTACCCCAGTGCTTGCATTCCTGTGTGGGAGCTTGTGTGATGGTGGTTTGGGGGGTGTATGGGTATGTGCAGTGGCCATGCTTTGGTGATGGGTGTCCATGCTTTGTATTTGCATGCAGGGCTTGGCGTTTGGATGGTTGGGTTGTGATAGTGGGACATTTGTGAGGAGTAGGAGTGATGGGGGTGAGGGTGGGGGTATGTGATGGCATGCAGGTGGGGTGGGGGGATAAAGTAGTATATTGTATTGGGTGTGTGGGAGTGGTGTGTGTATGTGTATCAGGTGTGTGTATTTCGAATTGTCCAATGTGGCTGTGTTTTGTATATGTGTGTGTGTATTATGAGCGCGGCGGTGTGTTCTGCCAATGGAATACCGTGGTTGAAAGACCGCCGCATGGATTTGAGTGTTGTGATAGTGTGGGCGTATTCCGGTGGGCGTGACGGTGTCGGTTTTCTTTTCGCCAGTTTTTCACTGACCTTTGGTGTGGCGGACTTGTGTGGGTGTCTGTATTTTGGCGGTTTCCATGCTGTGGGTCATAATGGCTGTGGTGGTATTCTGCGGCGGTGTGTTGGCTGTCTTCTGCACGGCGGTAAGCGGCTTTTACCGCCAATGTTGAAATGAGGCCTAAATGTCTTAGATTTCAAGAGCCAGTGAGTGCATGGAATTCCTCTCTGTAAGTGAGGCCATTTAGCTATGTCCTTAACCTATTTACCTGTTGAAGCACCTTTTTTTGCTTTGTATCATCCCCCTCTTAATCCGTTCTTATCAACTTTATGCGCCGTCCAGCAATTTCTTTGAATGTAAATAGTTCTCAAGCAAGATTTGTTCTATATGTGTTGTCTAAATTTTGACAAATACTGGTATAGCTTAATGACCTGTCTTTATTTATATAAACTTTATATTTATAGTTAGAATTATTTTTCCAGTGACAAGTCTTTTTTTTTTTTCTTTTTTTTTTATTTGTTAATGACCTTACCTCCGTTTGACAAATCTTCACAAAACGTTCCATGAAAAGAGTAAACTTACTTTAGCTCCTTCCTACAAAGTTTTTGGGTGATTCATCAAGCGAGGGCTGAGAAAAAAGGGAGGGGTCAAAAAAAACAAATTCTCCCCTGCATTTTCCTTAGACTTCTTTAGGCAGGGCCACAGCAAAACCTGCTGAGCGAAATTACACCAAATTCAACAGGAAGCTAGGTCTTGATCTGCAGATTTTGTTTGTGATTTGGTGCAAATCAGTTCAGTGGATTTTGTAAAACAAAGGTTTAAAAAGATTTATATATCTGGATCGCTGGGTCCGCAAAAGGTTTGCAAGAGGTTTGCAGGAGCACTAGTTTAAAAATAGTGTTCCGCTTGTTCCAGGGAGGTTTTTTTTCCACTCAGGCTCTCTCGTTCCATGGGAGCGACCACTCCAATTGGCTACAACCAACATGAACTAAATGTTGCTGACAGCCATTACAGTACTCAGGGACTTACTCTCCTGTTCTGAATTTTAAAAAATCAAAGGGGTTGCTGTTGTTGACTGCAAAATATTTAACAAAGGGAACAGGGCACACAGCTCACTCCCTGAGCCACTTTCTGCCCCGAGAACCCCATCCACCAGGGCCCAATTTAATTATTTAGGGAAGGTGGTCCCACTCCCTGAGTCGGATTCGGCCCCAAGGACCCCATTTCCTGGGGCCAAAGTATTTTTTAAGGGGAGGTGGGCCTCACAGCCACCATCCCCAAGCCTTTGAAAGGCACTGAGGACCTCGTATCCCAGGGCCATGACTGAGCCTTTAATGGCATTGGAGACACCATCCTCCTGGGCCGGATCACTTGATGTGTCCCGAGAAGCCCACCAGCGCGGGCAGGGAAACATTAATTTGCTCCTGTCTGGTGGGAACATTTTAAAATCTCCCGCCAAGTGGGAGCAAAAACAAAGTCTTCTCCCAGCAGACGGGAGCTTTAAAAATGCTCCTACCAGCTGGGAGCAGACTTGTTTATTTGTCCAGCTCGCACTGCGATGCGGGCAGGGAAACAGAACAACAGATTGCTCCCACCTGGAGGGACCAGCATAAATAGGATCTGAGAGGGGGACCACTTGGCACCAGCCCCTTTAAAAAATAAAAATTAAAAAAAAAACACGGCCCTAGGGAATGGGCTCAAAAAGGCCTGAGAAGCGGGCCACAGTGTACATTGTGGTCCCGGAGGAAATCTCCCCAGTGCCTATAATGCCTCAGGAAGGAAGAGAGCCTCATGCCCTCTTCCTAAGTCGGGCCACAGTGAAATGGGTCCCTGAGCTTGAAAGTTGCGCAGGGGGCTCTGTGCCCCTTCCCCTTAACTATACTGGACCCTGGGGATAGGGTCCCCCTAGTCCTAAACAGGTTGGGATGGGTGGCCCTACTGAAGGCCACTCCCCATAATTATTTTATAAAATGGCAAGCACTAGTTTTATTTTTATTTTTTAAGTTACTGCTCCAGGGATGGGTTTCCTGGGGCATATAAATGCTCGAGGAGGGGATTTATATTTTGGCCCTTGAGGATGGGATCCCTAGGGTCTAATATGGGTGAGGAGGGCGCAAGGCCGCCTCCCCCCTTTTAATATATTGGGTCCAGGGGATTGGGGTCCCCCGGGCCCTGCAAGGCTCCTGGAGGAGGGCTGCATGCTTCTCTTTAGATTTTGGCCCCAGGGATGTGGTCCCTGGGCCCAAGAAGGCTTGGAGAGGGGGGCTGCGATGCTGCTTCTCCTTTCTTTATTGTATTTGGCCCTAGGAGATGTGATATCCAAGGCCTGTTAAGGGTCGGGAGGTGGGCTGTATGCCCCACATATTAATATATATGGTTTAGCCCCATGAGATGGTGTCCCTAGGGACCGAAGACCAACCCTACACTGTGCACAGTGTGGGGTTGGCAGCCTGTTGGGGGTTTGGCCACAGGCCCAGGCAAGCCCTGTGTCCATCTCCCTCCTCTGTACAGTCAAAGGCTGTGCGCAGACTGGTGTTGGCTGCCTGCAGTGAGTTGGAAGCAGGGCCTGGCTGCAAAATAGTCCCTTCATCCAACCCCAACCCTAACCCCAACCTTGACCAAAGGCCATACACGGCGTGAGTTTGGCTGCCTGCAAGGGTGTTGGCAGCCAGAATGTTGCCAACTCCCTGCTGTGTAAGGGCCAAGGCAGGGATGTAATCAATGATGTCATGTGAGGTGTCATCTGTGATGTCATAAATGAAGTCATAGAACCTGTCATGAATAATGTAGTATGTGAGGTTGTAAGTATGAATTGCGGAGGTTCAAGTTATAGTTAGCTCCGGTAACTATAACTGATGAATTTTTGTGTTTTTTTCTTTTTCCTTTCATTTTAGTTCAAACCGTTAATGTTGTCACTGACCTATTCACCTAACTAACGATACTTTAACCTTAGTCTTCATTCTGTGTGTGTGTGTGTGTGTGTGTGAGTGTGTTTGTGTGTGTGTGTGTGTGTGTATATATATAGATATCTATATATATATATATATTCATCATTAGGATAGCAAATGAAATATGCCGAAGTTTAGATATAACAGTTGGAAAATGAGTTAGAGTGATTGCTGGCTTACACAGTTATCACATTTGCTGTTTCTCGTAAATTGGTAGATAGTAATGAGGCAAACCCCATGCTCTAGGCATAGTTTGTATGTTGCTAGTTTGAAATCTTTGGGCTCTCAATAAACGAATGCCTAGCTAGAATCAGTGGTGGCTGCTGCTGCATGTTGCAGTACCTTGAATCTAGTCACATGCAGGAAGCTGGCCCTTTATGTGGTATGTGAATACCGTGTAAAGGGTCCAGGGCTTTCCCAGTGAACAGACAGGACTTGCTATTTAATCCCAAAGTGCTCTATTTAGGGGTAGTGTGGTCGAGCAACCTTAGGCTTAACACAGATGAGTGTAAGATAGCTACAGATAAACACAGTAGTCAGTAAATGAGACACATGACTCAAGATGGAGATCTCTACCAATTTATAGAAATAGCCAGTATCTTTATATATGTTTAGGTATCAGAGAAAAATCATTCAGGTAAGTATGTTTTTAAATAGATATTCTTATCACTTTAAAAACTGGACACAGTGCAATTTTTTAGTTCTGTAACGTTATCCTAGGGGAGGATAAACAGGTTCTTCAAATAGGCAGAGTACATTGACTTACAAGTCAATGTCCAGGAGTAAAGGTGAGTAGTGGGCAAGGTCCAAGGCAGTACCCACAGTACACCCGCAGTGTGCGGGGAGACGGGTGCAGAGTGCTAAAGTGCGTTCCTAATGGGATTGGTCACTGCAAAAAGAGGTTGCAGGCTACGGGCAGGAATCCAGTTGGACTGAACCAACAACGGGTCTCAGGCCTCACAAGGATCTGTTCTCCAAGGCTCAGGGTCGACGAGTGCAGAGGTGTCCTTAGGTGTCTGTGTTTTGTGACCGGAGCAGTCGCGGTAGAGGGAGGCTGCATGCAGAGGTTGCAGGCATTGTGTGGGAGTCCAGGAGGAGTGAAACTAGGATAGACTCTTGACTCAGGAGGGCTGGGGAACTGTGTTGGCACCAGTGGTCCTCTTCAACTCAGGTTGGAGATGGCGGAGCAAAGGCGACTTCAGGTGCTGAGTTTTGGTGTTTTCAGATGCTTCAGAGTCCCTTCTTTTGGAATTTGCTGGAGAATAGGTCCGCTGTTCACGGGAGGTCTTGAGTCTTTTTGGAAGGCAGGCATTCCTCTCGGGTTTCTGAAGTCACAGCTGCAGGACGAGTTGACTTTGTTGCAGATTTCAACGAGGGTTGCAGACAGGCCCAGGGGTTGGTACCAGGTCAGCGGCTTCTTTTCTCCTTTTCTGCTGTCGCAGCTTTTCTGTGACGTTGGTCTTTTTAGGTCATCAGGATCTGCTTACCTGGTGCCAGTGGCTACCCTAAAGAGTGAATTTAGGGGCATTAGGATTGTGTATGGTAGTAACTAATGGGCTACTGACCCGTGGGGGTCACTACACCCCCCAATATAACACTGTCCCAGATTTCCTCGGTATAACACCTCAAAGATGGCTACCTCCTGAAAAATTGTGGCTTCCTCTCCTGTGAGGGGAGCCAGATTTGCATTTGAAAGGCGGCAGCAGTTTGAGGCTTTCTGCCTTAGGAAGGCTAATCACAGCTCATCCCGGGCAGGCTTTTTTTCTGGGCCTCCTGAGTGCAGAAGGCTCTTTCCCTAGGGGACCAGAACGATGTCTCGGGTATCAGGCTGGCAGAAACCAGTCAGTGATTATACCAGAGGCTGGTAGGGTTTCAGGGGGCACCTCTAAGGTGCCCTCTGGTTGCATGTATTGGTAAATCCAACTCTGGCATCACTGTGGGTTCACCATTACGAGATGTTTGATACCAAACATCCCTATCTTCAGTGAGGCCATCACGTAGCTGGGGAACTCGTATTGACCAGTGTCCAGCACATGCATTTAAAATGGCTTCCCTGGTCACTCACTAGGTCTATGCAGAAACCTGTCTGAGGGGTGGCAGCAGCGCAGGCTGTCTGGAAAACCCTAGTAGAATCTAGGAGCAAGACTGGGGTGTCCTCTAAGGAGCCCCCAGAGTGCATGGAATCATGCAACCACTACTAGCAGCAGTATTGGGGTATAATTCTGACATGTTTGAGACCAAAAATGCCCAGGTTGAGAGTTAACATTATTGACAAAGACATGCAGGGGCATATCTGCTTGTGCAGATATGCCCTCACATGTAACATAACGCACCCTGCCTTAGGGCTTTAAGGCATGCTAGAGGGGTGATTTACATATATTGCATGCAGTGTTAGGGGACATGGTACACAGGCTGTGTGCCATGTTGTGTTTTACTTTTGTCTGCACCAAGACATGTAGCCTGCCATGTGATAACTGAGGGGTCCCTTAGGGTGGTGCAATTCATGCTGCAGCCCTTAGGGACTTCCTTTAGTACCCCAGGCCCTAGGTAACAGGGGTACCATTTACTAGGGACTTGCTGGGTGCTATAGGTTTTGCCAATTGGGGAAACAACTGTGCAGTTTTGGCAAAGAGCTCTGGCACTGGGGACCTGGTTAGCAGGAACCCAGTGCACTTTCAGTCGAAATCACATCATGTACCAGGCAAAAAGTAGGGGTGGGGAGGGTAAATGTAGGAAGCTGGCTTGGTGTGTGGTGGACACCTATGGTGTTGGCACCTTATACCAAGTCCAGGCATCCGCTATTAGTGAAGCATAGGCAGTGTCTAGGAAGCCAGGGCTCTCTAGAGGTAGCTGTGGATGAGCAGCCAAGACCTATCTAGGAAACATGCGGAGCTTAGGATGTGGAGTAAATAGAGGGGAGCTGGAAGGAAGAACTAGGGACCCCAAGAAGTGCAGTACGTGAGTGACTCTCAGCGACCAGAAGAGCAGAGGTGAGTACCTTGTTTCCCCAAGGACTAACAGAAGGACTTAGAAAAGGGACTGTAAGACCCGGACCAGACTGGAAGAATCCAAAGGTGGATTTTGGCAGAAGAGGGACCTGCAAGATAAGGGGACAGAGTCCAGTTCGAATTGGAGTGTCTGGTCATAGCAGGAGCCAGTATCCACCCTTCTGTGGATGCAGAAGAGTCGTGGTGGAGTCTTGCACATCGAATCTGCGGACACACCTGCAACGGAGTCCCTAAATAGCCTTAAAATCAGGTTTGGTCACGTAACACAGTGACCACCTGTCAGGAGGGGTCTCTGACTTTACCTTCTTAATCTGGCCACTTAGATTCTCCCAGGGGCCTCTGCACATTTTGGTTTCAAGATGATAGAATCAAGTGGCCACCTGGAGGAGCTCTGGGCACCATGCCTGGAGTGTTGATGGGTCAGTGAGTGGTTACTCCCCTTTCCTTTGTCCAGATTCCCGCCAGAGCAGGGACCAGGGGTCCCCAGACTGGTGCAAACCGGTTTATGCAAGGAGAGCACCAAATGTGTCCTTCAAAGCAAACCGGTGGCTTGGGGAGGCTACCCCTCCCAAGCCATGTAACACCTATTTCCAAGGCAGAGGGTATTGCCTCCCTCTCGCACAGGAAACCCTTTGTTCTGCCTTCCCCTGCTTGAGTTGGTCAAGCAGCAGGAGGGCAGAAACCCATCTGAGGGATAGCAGCAGTGCAGGCTGCCTGGAAAACTCTAGTAGACTGTTAGGAGCAATACTGGGGGGTCCTCTCGGAAGCCCCCAGAGTGGATGGAATCATGCAACCAATACTAGCAACAGTATTGAGGTATGATTCTGACATGTTCGATACCAAACATGCCCAGGTTGAGAGTTACCATTATCTAGCCGGATGCAGGTAGTGACCTGTGTCCAGTACACCGGTAAAATGGCTTCCCTGCACTTATGAAATCCAATGGAATGGAGCTGGAGTTTGTAGGGGCACCTCTGCTCATGCAACTGTGTCCTCACACACAGGGACCTGCACCCTGACCTCTGGGCTAGGAGGGCTGACCATAGGGGGGACTTATTGACCTGGTGCAGTGACCTGTGATGAAAGAGTGCATGTACCTTTTCATGCAGGCTGCAATGGCAGGCTTGCGGACACATTTTGCATGGGCTCCCATGGGTGGCACAATACATGCTGAAGCCCATGGGGTGCCCCAATGCCCTGGGTATCGAAGTTGCATGTACTAGGGACTTATAAGGGAATGCCAGTTGTGGAGTGCACAAAGGTCCTAAGCAACCACATTTAATGGGAGAGAGCACAATCACTGGGATCCCAGTGAAAACAGTCCAAGCACACTGTTAGCAGGCAAAAAGTGGGGGTAACCCTGCCACAAGGAGAATACTTTCCTACAGTAACTATGTCAAAAAGAGGCACTTTCCTAAACCTCACTTCCATCAGTGTCCCTGGAGACAGTCTCAAACCAGGAAAGTGCTTGTCATTATACAAACTTCCAGTGCAGCTCACAAGATGTTATAGGAAGCAGTCAGCTGGGGTGCAGTTTGCTCCACAGGATATTCACAATTTTTGTTTGCCGATTGCAGCTCATTTTTGCTGGCAAGGAGCCCCTATCTTCTCTTACCTGAATCGACTGGCTGATGAAAGTACTTTTAAAGGTAGAGTTGCAGTCACTCATCTGAAAAGCACCTGGCAGTGTAAGGATACACGACTGTCCTCTTCCAGAAACATACTTTGCATCTGATCAGAACTATTCTAGAGGGAGAGCTAAGGGTAAAAGTGAGGTCGTCAAACTCTGGCAAATTGCTTTTTTGTGGAACTTTTTGGCATAACTTATTCCATGTTTTTATTTGAAAATTACCACCTTGGCGTTGGAGAATATTGAAATAGCATTTGAATATATAAATGATGTAAATGCTTGAGAATTAAACATTAATCTGTTTACTAGGGACAATAGAGGAATCATTGTTATGTTTTTGTTTTTGTTTGTGTAGTATTCATAAAATGGGAACATTGCTACAAAACGTTGTGGCACTGGATATGGGAAGGTAGGCCTTATAATTAAGTACTGGTTTACTAGTGTGATACTGAATATGATACTGAATAACTCTGGTAGAGTCCAACACAATATAAGTTCCTGTAGGAAGTTGGCTCTGTATGTACTATTTCAAAGTAAGAAATAGTGTGCACAGAGTCCAAGGGTTCCCTTCGAGGTAAAATAGTGGCAAAATTAGATAATTCTAATGCTCTATTTTGTGGTAGTGTGGCTGAGCAGTAGGCTTATCAGAGGGTAGTGTTAAGCATTTGTTGTACACACACAGGCAATAAATGAAGGACACACACTCAAAGACTCCAGGCCAATAGGTTTTTATATAGAAACATATCTTTTCTATAATGTAACACTTACAAGTTTCAGTTCCTGGGCATATGCAGCCCACCGCTGGGGTTTCAAGACAACCCCAAAGTTACCGCACCAGCAGCTCAGGGCCGGTCAGGTGCAGAGGTCAAAAAGGTGCCCTAAACACATAGGCGCCTATGGAGAACAGGGGTGCCAGTGTGCCAGCAGGTAAGTACCCGCATCCTCAGGGGGCAGACCAGGGGTGTTTTGTAGACCACTGGGGGGAACACAAGTAGGCACACAAAACACTCTCAGCAGCACAGGGGCGGCCGGGTGCAGTGTGCAAAGCAGGCATCGGGTTTCATATAGAAATCAATGGAAGGACCCAGGGGTCACTCTAGCGGTGCAGGCAGGCACGGGGGGGGGGCTTCTCGGGACAGCCACCACATGGGCTAGGCAGAGGGTCGCCTGGGGGTCACTCCTGCGCCGAGGTTCGGTTCCTGCAGGTTCTGGGGGCTGCAGGTGCAGTGCTGGTTCCAGGCTTTAAGTCCCTTGTTACAGGCAGTCGCGGTCAAGGGAAGCCTCTGGATTCTCTCTGTAGGCGTCGCTGTTGAGGTTCAGGGGGGTCATCTGTGGCTACTCATGGGCTCGCAGTTGCCGGGGAGTCCTCCCTGTGGTGTTTGTTGTCTAGATCTCGAGCTGGGGGCGTCTGGTGAGAGTGTGAAGTCTCACGCTTCCAGTGGGAAACGTCAAGTCTTTGGAAGTTGCTTCTTTGTTGCAAAGAAGTTGCTGGTTTTGAGCAGAGCCGCTGCTCACGGGAGCTTCTTGGTCCTTTAGTCCAGGGCAGTCCTCTGAGGCGCGCGGCAGGGGGGTAGGTTCTTCCCGATGAACCAAGGACAAAACAATTTGTTCTCCTTGGTTGATGCTAGCGCAGACCTAGGGAGCCCAATCTTTAACATGGGATGGGCGACTGTACTGACCAATTGACTTAGACATATTCTGTCTTCTACACTGTAAGTGACTTGATGTGCACTTGATTTATTATTGACACATAGGAGAAGTAGTTTAATAATCAATAGTTTTTTTGTGTGGGTCCTGAAGAAGCGTCACTGGATCACTTTGTGACCAACTACAGACGCGAAACATGTTGACCATGCAGGATTAGGCTAACTACCTTCCCTGAAATATAGAGTGTGACGGTACATTATTTCCAGCAACACTCTTATATTTATTGTTTTTAATCTTGGCCTGAACCCAATTTCTATCACATTAAAATAATGGCTCAGGTTCAGAGCTAATTTTAAGATTTTTCTGTCTTATTCTACACTCTCCTTTTCTCACTCAGTTTTGTTCCCAGACCCGCGTTGCTAGCGAATTTCCAATGGTTGAGTGCCACCCAGAATGTTGGGAGGTCCGCCAGGCATTGCAGTGCCAGTCTGGTGAGGAGCGAGCCCGATGATGATGCCTGTCACCCTAGTGGGTGCTTGAGGGCCCTCCTGAGATTACTCAGTATTGATTCGCCAATTCCTTATTTGATTAGTTTTCTTGTTTCCCCCTTTTTCTTATGGAACAGTGCACCCCTTTTTCGATATTACAGTCCTCTGAGGCTTCAGAGGTCGCTGGTCCCTGTCGGATGCGTCGCTGGTTGCAGGTTTTCCAAGTTGGAGACAGGCCGGCAGGGCTGGGGCCAAAGCAGTTGTCGTCGTCCGTCTTCTCCACAGGCTTGTAGGTCAGCAGTCCTTCTTGTTTCTTCTGGTTGCAGGAATCTGATTCCCTGGGTTCTGGGGTGCCCCTAATTACTAGATTTAGGGGTGTGTTTAGGCCTGGGAGGGCAGTAGCCAAGGGCTACTGTCCTTGAGGGTGGCTACACCCTCTTTGTGCCTCCTCCCTGAGGGGAGGGGGGCACATCCCTAATCCTATTAGAGGAATCCTCCAAAACTATGATGGAGGATTTCTAAAGGCAGGTGTCACCTCAGCTCAGGACACCTTAGGGACTGTCCTGACTGGTGGGTGACTCCTCCTTGTTTTTCTCATTATCTCCTCCAGCCTTGCCGCCAAAAGTGGGGGCAGTGGCCGGAGGGGTGGGCATCTCCACTAGCTGGGATGCCCTGGGGCGCTGTAACAAAAGGGGTGTGCCTTTGAGGCTCACCGCCAGGTGTTACAGCTCCTGCAGGGGGAGGTGAGACGCACCTCCACCCAGTACAGGCTTTGTTCCTGTCCACAGAGTGACAAAGACACTCTTCCTATGTGGCCAGCAACATGTCTGGTGTGTGGCAGGCTGGCAGAAACTGGTCAGCCTACACTAGAAGTCAGATTGGTATTCAGGGAGCATCTCTAAGATGCCCTCTGGGTGTATGTTACAATAAGTTGCACACTGGCAATACCAAACTAACGTCCCAGTTTTCAGTGTAGCCAGTTTGGAACTGTGGAGTTCGTGTTTGACGAACTCCCAGACCATATACTCTTATGGCTACCATGCACTTACAATGATTAAGGTTTTGCTTAGACACTGTAGGGGCATAGAGCTCAGGCACATATTCCCTCACCTGTGGTATAGTGCACCCTGCCTTAGGGCTAGAAAGCCTGCTATAGGGGTGACTTACCGATACCACAGGCAGTGTGAGGTTGGCATGGCACTCTGAGGTGACTTAGTCTTTTTCTCCCCACCAGCACACACAAGCTGTGAAGCAGTGTGCATGTGCTGAGTGAGGGGTCCCTAGGGTGGCATAAGACATGCTGCAGCCCTTAGAATCCTTTTGTGGCATCAGGGCCCTTGGTACCGGGAGTACCAGTTACAAGGGACTTACCCGAGTGCCCGGGTTGTGCCAATTATGGAGACAAAGGTACAGTTTAGGGAAAGAACACTGGTGCTGGGGCCTGGTTAGCAGGGTCCCAGCACACTTTCAGTCAAAACTTGGCATCAGCAAAGGCAAAATGTCAGGGGGTAACCATGCCAAGGAGCCATTTCCTTACACATTTCCAGAAATCTGTACTATTAATCAACTTCATATGGGAAGAGGGTTTGAAAGTCATGCACAACCCGGCTACAGTCACGGCGGTGCTTCCTCAACTGGACAAGAAGCACACAAGGCACCGGAGGATGCCCCAGCACGTTTGACTGGTCACCCCCATCCAGATTCAGTGGTTGCTCAGGCGGCACAGAGAAGATACAAGAATCCCTCTGCTCCAATTTCCGCACCCCCGGACAAAGAAGGTAGACGGTTGGACAATATTAGAAAGAGGTTTTCGGCACAAAGTCTAGCCTCATTATAAGAGCGGCTAACTCCTTTGCAGTGTTAGCCAGATATGACAGAAAACTATGGGCAGACATTGCCCCGCATATTGACCAGTTGCCGGAGGATGTTAAGTCAGAGGCAAAAAAGACAAGAGGGAGAGCGTACGTCTGAGGAAATGATAGATTGTGCTATGGATATAGCCACTAAATCGTTTCGTCAGCTCGCAGGTGCGGCTGTCCTTTGGAGGCAATGCTGGTTCAAGGCCACATCGTTCCGTCCTGAGGTCCAGAATGAAATCGTAGATCTTCCTTTCGATGGCCAGGCATTGTTTGGTAAGCATATTGACGATACACTGCAGTCAATGAAATCTGACACAGATAAAGCAAAATCTTTGGGAACTCTCCAGTTTCGGAAGCCTTCCTTTCGAACCACAAGAGTGCATGGGATGCCTTCATATAGGGGAGGCTACCAGCAATACAGGTACTCGACGTATCCTTCCTTCTCTCAGCAATTTCGTTAATACCACACCCAAAGGGAACCGCCACAAGCGGCCTACGGCAGATCTGGCTCAAGAGGACGCTCAACTCGCCCTACTAAAGACTCAGCTCGCAGAGCATGATGCACCCAAGGCTCCGGCTGCACCCTGCCACCCTCCTCCGGTTCTAGGCAGAAAGATATCCCTGATTTTTCAACAGTGGCAAGTCATAATATCGGACAAGTGGGTCTTAGAACTAATAAAGCATGGACAGACTCTGGAGTTTGTCCAAATGCCTCCTCCCAATCCTCCTCGCAGAACTTCTCTAAAGTATTTAGAACAACTCTACAGAGAGAGCAACTAAATGGTCCTCAAAGGAGTAATAGAGAGAGTACCACCATCACAGCAAGGAAGGGGGTTTTACTCTGGATTCTTTCTCATTTGCAAAAAGTGGAAGGACTGGAGGCCAATCCTAGATCTCAGAAAATTAAACCCCCTCTTGAAAAAACAATTCTGCATGATAAGCCTACATAATGTCTTTCTGCTATTGAACCAGGGAGATTTTATGTCCACACTAGACCCAAAGGATGCCTTTTTCCATATCCCCATTCACCCAGCCCACAGACAATACCTGAGATTCATGGTAGCTGGAAGCCATTTTCAGTTTCGAGTCCTCCCTTCTGGCCTAAAGTCAGCCCCCAGGATATTTACGAAGCGCCTAGCTCCGATTGCAGCCTTTCACAGAAGAGAACATCAGGTATTCCCATACCTAGACGATTGGCTAATAAAAACAAACCCCTATACAGGAGCACACAGGTCAACAAAGTGCATTTCCTTGCTCAACAGCTTAGGCCTAACCCTCTACTGGGAGAAATCCAAACCCCTACCATCATGCAGGATCACCTTTTTAATGGGCGACACTGGACACTCAATCTACGATGGCATGTCCCCCTGTGGAGAGACAGCAAAAAATAATATCTCTAGCAAAATCAATTAAAAAAAGGGCTACATTTCAGTTCACCTCTTCAAGTCCTTATTGGGCATTATGTCATCATGCATACCTCGAGTTCCTCTCTGCAGGCGGAAGATGCGCCCCCTGCAAGAGCAGCTCACTCTGCAATGGCTCCAGATTTCAGGAAGCTTTGAAGATCGTATAAATATTACTCCAGCAATAATCAAAGCTCTGGTTTGGTGGTCTCAAAAACATCATCTGTCTGTCGGCCTATCGTTTCTTCATCCCCAGCATCGTGGACTTTCACCACAGATGCTTCCCTGGACGGTTGGGGAGCTGTTTTACAAGACCTGTGGGTAAGTGGCAAGTGGCCACTAGAGTTGCGAACAATGTACATCAATCTGCTGGAGCTCAAAGCAGTTTATCTGGCTTTACATGCCTTCCTTCCAAAGATTGCCAGTGCAGAGGTGGTAATAAGAACGGACAACACCACTATGATGCATTACCTCAACAAACAGGGAGGCACAAGATCTCGTCCTCTCTCCAGGGAAGCTAAAAAAATATGAAACTGGGCGTCTCAACAAGGCATGATGCTCACAGCAGTGTACCTTTCAGGCATACAGAACACGATAGCGGACTCGCTCAGCAGGCAAAAATCGATATGTCATGAACGGGAACTGGACCAGTCCACAGTCAACCCCATCTTTTCCCAGTGGGGATCACCCAAGTTCGACCTGTTTGCTAGCGAGCTCAATGCCAAATGCCAATACTTTGCAAGCTAGCATCACCAAAAGGGATCATGGGGGAATGCATTTTCCATAGCTTGGTCAGGAATCTTTGCATATGCTTTTCCTCCAATACCCCTGATCCTGAGAGTCCTAACAAAGATGAAGAGGGAACCGTGCACTCTGATGTTAATAGCTCTGTACTGGCCTCGCCAACATTGGTTCGCAGAGCTTCTTCTCCTGTCAGTGAAGCCTCACATCCCACTGAAAACAATGAGCTGCAGTCAGATCTTGCATCTGGATCCTCAGTCGATGCGATTATCAGCATGGCTCCTGAGCACATGGAATTCGCACATTTAAATATTCCACAAGAGTGCAGACACATTCTATCCAAAGCCAAAGCAGCCAGCACCAGTAAGGCTTACACTTGTAAGTGGAAAAGGTTTGTTTGTGGTGTCGCCAACAGCAGGCTGACCCTCTTTCCTCATCTCCGGAGCAAATATTACCTTACTTACTGCATTCAGCACAATCAGGACTTGCGCATTCCTCTATAAAGGTGCACCTTGCAGCGATTGCATCTTACAGACGTTCAGACTCTTCACCCTCGTTATGATCCTCTAGGTTGATAAAATGATTTCTGAAAGGGCTTTTCAGAGTCTTGCAACCATTCAGGCCTCCTCCTCCCTCGTGGAATCTGAATATTGTTCTTGCAGCCTTTTGAGCCAATTCATCGAACTTCTCTGAAATTCCTCTCCTGGAAAGTTGCCTTACTTGTTGCCCTCACTTCAGCCAGACGAGTCCGTGAGATACAAGCGCTTTCCATACAAGAGCCGTTTTTACAGATCAAAAAAGACAGACTAATCTTTCGCACTAACCCGCATTTTATCCAAAACGTCCCTTTGGATTCTCATCTGAATGAGGCCTTAGTTTTCAAGACATTTTTTCCAGATCCGACAACCCCTGCGTAGAGAGCATTGCACTCTTTAGACATTCAGAGGTGTAGGAAAGTACCATCTTTCTTGGCATATTACCTCCAATTTTACATGTATGTCAGTATGTTTTTGCCTGTCTCACTGGGATCATGCTAGCCAGGACCCCAGTGCTCATAGTTTGTGGCCTAAATGTGTATACCTGTGTAGTGCCTAACTGTGTCACTGAGGCTCTGCTAATCAGAACCTCAGTGCTCATGCTCTCTCTGCCTTTAAATTTGTCACTATCGTCTAGGACTTCTACCAAGGATCGACCGCTGACTGCTCCAGGATGCCTGCAAAACCACAACAAAGCAGCAAGACGACTACCAGCAACATTGTAGTGCCTCATCCTGCCGGCTTTCTCAACTGTTTCCTGGTGGTGCCTGCTCTGGGGGTCATCTGCATTCACCCTGCACTGGAAGCCAAGAAGAAATCTCCCGTGGGTCGACGGAATCTTCCCCCCTGCTAACGCAGGCACCAAAAGACTGCATCACCGGTCCTCTGGGTCCCCTCTTATCCTGACGAGCCTGGTCCCTGGAACACAGGAACTCTATCCAAGTGACTCCCACAGTCCAGTGATCCTTCAGTCCAAGTTTGGTGAAGGTAAGTCCTTGCCTCCCCACGCTAACTGCAAACCTGTGTACTGCGTGATTTGCAGCTGCTCCGGCTCCTGTGCACTCCTCCAGGATTTCCTTCGTGCACAGCCTAGCTTGGGTCCTCAGCACTCCATCCTGCAGTGCTCAACCCTCTGAGTTGGCCTCTGACGTCGTGGGACCCTCCTTTGTGACTCTGAGCCAGCTCCGGTTCACAAATCTTCTACGTGCCTGCTCAGGTACTTCTGCAGGTGCTGCCTGCTTCTGCGGGGCTCTCTGAGTTGCTAAGCGCCCCCTCTTTCTCCTCCTCCAAGGGGCAACATCCTGGTACTTCCTGGTCCCCAGCAGCACCCAAAAACCTCTACCGCGCGACCCTTGCAGCTAGCAAGGCTTGTTTGCGGTATTTCTGCGTGGGAACACTTCTGCAACCTTCAGCACGATGTGGAACATCTCCCATCCAAAGGAGAAGCTCCTAGTCCTCTTCGTTGTTGCAGAATCCTAAGCTTCTTCCATCCAGAGACCGCTTCCTTGCACATTCATTCCCAACCCCCCCCCCCCCCCCCCACATGCATCCCTCCCCCAACCCCCGCCGGACACTATTGCGACTCTTGGACTTGGTCCCCTTGTCTTGCAGGTCCTCAGGTCCAGGAATCCGTCTTCAGTGCTTTGCTGGTGTTTGTTGTTCTTGCAGAATCCCCCTATCACGACTATTGTGTCCTTTTGGGGTAGTAGGTGTACTTTACTCCTACTTTTCAGGGTCTTGGGGTGGGGTATCTTGGACACCCTGACTGTTTTCTTACAGTCCCAGCGACCCTCTACAAGCTCCCATAGGTCTGGGGTCCATTCGTGATTCGCATTCCACTTTTGGAGTATATGGTTTGTGTTGCCCCTAGACCTCTGTTCACCTATTGCATCCTATTGTAATTCTACACTGTTGGAATTACTTTTCTTACTCTTACCTGTTTTGGGTTTGTGTACATATAACTTGTGTATATTACTTACCTTCTTACTGAGGGTACTCACTGAGATACCTGTGGCTTATTGTCATAAAAATAAGGTACCTTTATTTTTAGTAACTCTGAGTATTATGTTTTCTTATGATATCTTGCATATAAGTGGTATAGTAGGAGCTTTGCATGTCTCCTAGTTCAGCCTAAGCTTTGCCATAGCTACCTTCTATCAGCCTAAGCTGCTAGAAGCACCTCTTTTCTACTAATAAGGGATAACTGGACCTGGCACAGGGTGTAAGTACCACAAGGTACCCACTATAAGCCAGGCCAGCCTCCTACACCAACTCTCATGGCTCACAAGCAGTACCTCACCATAAACCCACACAGTAAAAGGTGATTTCTGGCAGCCTTTACGCATGGACTGTAGAATGCAACATCTCAAGGGAGTCGTGGTGGAACGGGGATTACCCTTTTCTCACTGTAGCAACAAGTTTCAGTCACACACAGGCAATAAGAGAGATTCAAGTATGTTTTCAATAAATTTATTGAAATGACTGCAATCTACAGTAAAATTAATGAGCGGCAATGATTGGGATGATGAACAGTGCAAGACGCATAATTGTGAAGATGAGAGTTTTTAATTCAAATACCCCCACCATATTGCAATGAACATGAGATGTAAAAACCCTAGCATGAAGAACCTAATCTCTAACCTAAAGAGAGCAAGGTGAGATCATCCTAATCTGCCAGTAAAATGTCCATGAGAAGCACCCCAACCCTTGTTACCTTGAAATTAGGTCTTTAGGTGAGGCTTCCGTGGTGACACGAAGGCTGGGTCTTCAGCAAGGTGGTGTGCAGCATACATGGCGTTGATGACATCTGGTAGGAATCCCTCTGATAACCCTGTCTGTGTGAGATGTATTTATACAGAGCATGTAGGACCTCTCACGCAGGTATGTTCCAAAACAATAGATAAGAAGGCATACTTGTGGTGGCAATTATATAAACAGCCCCCGATAATCATTATGTTCCTGTCACCAATAAGGGAGAAGGGGACATTATGTAAATACCTACGTACATCACTTGATTATGACAGTGATAGTGACACCTTCACAGAGTGGCACTGATACCGCACATCAAAACATTTTTCTAACTATAAACAAAGGCAGCCATCTTAAAAAAGTAATAAAATAAATAGGGTAAGAGAGCAGACTAAGGTGGTCATTCCAACCCTGGCGGTCCATGACCGCCGGGTTGGAGGACCGCGGGAGCACCGCCGACAGGCCGGCGGTGCTCCAATGGGCATTCCGACCGCGGCGGTAAAGCCGCGGTCGGACCGGCAACACTGGCGGGCTCCCGCCAGTGTACCGCTGCCCATTGGAATCCTCCAAGGCGGCGCAGCTAGCTGCGCCGCCGAGGGGATTCCGACCCCCCCTACCGCCATCCAGTTCCCGGCGGTCCGCCCGCCGGGAACCGGATGGCGGTAGGGGGGGTCGCGGGGCCCCTGGGGGCCCCTGCAGTGCCCATGCCACTGGCATGGGCACTGCAGGGGCCCCCGTAAGAGGGCCCCTAAATGTATTTCACTGTCTGCTGCGCAGACAGTGAAATACGCGACGGGTGCAACTGCACCCGTCGCACAGCTTCCACTCCGCCGGCTTGATTCCGAGCCGGCTTCATCGTGGAAGCCTCTTTCCCGCTGGGCTGGCGGGCGGCCTGAAGGCGGCCGCCCGCCAGCCCAGCGGGAAAGTCAGAATTGCCGCCGCGGTCTTTCGACCGCGGAACGGTAACCTGACGGCGGGACTTTGGCGGGCGGCCTCCGCCGCCCGCCAAGGTCCGAATGAGGGCCTAAGTAGTTTAAAAGTAATTAGGTGACGGGGCACAGACCTGCAAGCCAGAAGCTAAACTAAGTTTAGCTCCTGAGTCCCATTTAAACTAAATAGGATCCACTACACTAGGTATCTGGTAATTACTAGTGTCCTGCACATGTACTCAAAATGGCTTATGTATAAGAATAGACAAAGACACAGTAAGGGCATATTTGCTCATGCATATATTCCCTCACTTGTAATATAAAGTACCCTGCCTTTGAGCTGAACAGATATTGCAAGCAGTTTTTTAGGTGACATGGCACACAAGGGTGTGCCATGTCATGTTTTTAATTTTAGGATCACCATGTCAAGCAGCCTGCAATGGCAGTCTGCATGATGTTGGTGCTGGGTCCCTCAGAGTAGCACAAGTCATGCTGCAGCTCTGAGGGGCCCTCTTCAGTACCCAGGCCCTAGATGCCAGTGGTAACATGTACTGGGGACTTAGAGGTGCCATAGGGCTTGGACACTTGGGGATCAAGTGACTAGGTGTCTCGTTTTTGGAAAAGGAACACTGGCACAGGAGACCTTGTAAGCAGAACCCCACCACACTTCAGTCAGAGTTGCACTTAAAAACAATATGTGGGGAGGGATACTGCAATCAGAACCCAGCTCCTTACACAAGCCACCCCCCCCGCCAACAGGCCAGGAGACTCAGCCAAACCTGGAAGAGTTGTCCTAGTCTGTCAGGCTAGGAAGTGTAAAAGAGCAGGCTGTATGGTTGCAGGGACTACTCTGCCTCATATCCTACTGTCCAGGTCATTTTCTTTGGGAAGGTGACCTATCTTAAAAGTATTAGGACCCCATTTAGAATGTGGTTTGTCTGCTTCCTCCTTTTCTTTGGGATGAGAAGTGTCCACTTCTGCTAACTCTATCTTAGCCAGGGCAGCCCCCAGTGTACCCAAAGAGGTTACTCACACGTGGAGCAGTCCACCATGACCGGCAGGGCCAGGGGGCATATCTTGCTATTTGACATGGGGTCAGACCACCATGCCAAGAACAGTGCAATCATAAGGGCTGACACCTAACAGAGACCACTGACAGCTGTCAGTGCCCAGATCCACACCCTTAGCTCTTCACTGACAGATGAAGGGGCTAAGTTACAGATTTCTTTGGGTTTAAAGTGCCTGTATGCTGTTTTAGAGTGGTCTGGTCACTACACCTGGTAGCAAACATCCTCCTTCCATTCTGTCTTCTGCTAGCTGAGGAGTCAATATCTCAAGCTTAGCTTTTGCCTGACTAGTCAGAACTTACTGTGGTCGGACTGGGCTTCAGCAGTGCCATCTTTGGAGTTCTTTCCTACAGGAGCAGAATCTCCTTGGCTTAGTGGAACTTTGGCTAATAGTTGTCCACCTTTCCTACACTTTGTTTTCTTTTTCTTCTGGGGTCTGCTTGGACTAGCTGCAGGTTCAGCACCTCCAAAGCCTTGGGAGAAGTCTGGCACTAGACCAGTTCCTCTTTTGGGCTCTGGCCAACCTCTGGGAGGTAATTTCCAAGGGGACAATCAAGGCCGGGGGTGGGGATGTCTGTATTGACTAGCACCCTTCTCCAACTAAGGGCCTCACTTATCTCTAGGGGCATGAAAGACACAGGCCTAAATGTGACCTCCCCTGGGATAACCCTTACTCTGGCAGTCTCAGCTGGGATTTACTGGTTTGAGAGTACCAGCCTGTAATTCACAATGGTGTGAGTGGCACAGGTATCTCTCAGGGCAGGGGCTGGGATTCCATTCACCAGTAGATGGTGGAAGTGTTTGCTCCCCTCTGGTATCTCCAACTCACCTAATGGCCCCACTTTCCAGTTAAAGGCCAAGAGGATCTCCTCATCCGACGAATCGTCCTCTATGGCTACATTGGCAACCCCTGGGGGTTTACTTTTGGGTTTGCCATTCAGACCGTGTAGGCAGCTGGCTCATTATATAGTGCACTAAAAAGAAGTACACTGTACAGAGAGTCCAGTGGATCCCCAAAGAATAAATCCGAGACCAATTTAGAAAAATAATGAGTCTTTTTATGCATACTTTAAACCCAGTAGCTTTGTTATAAGGTAAGTATGTTTTCAAGCATAAATACTTTTTAGTTTCAAAGTTCAACACAATGCAGTTTCAGAGCTCTTCAGTGTTAACATATGGAGGAAAACAATGTTCTCTCGTAGGGGATTTCCATGATAGTCATAAGCGGTGAATAGTTTCACTTGCCTGCGGGGGCCCCGGAGCACTTTTTCTAATATAACTTCTTAAGTGTTCATGTTCGTTTTACTTCATGAAGGCCTGCAAAGTCACTCAAGAATGTCCATATGCAGCCTAGAGGAAAGGCTACAGTGTCTAAAATTCTTCATCCAGTTTGTTTTAAAAAGGACAAAGTTAAGGCACATGCATTCAAATGCATGAATGAGTTGAAAATTCAGGAGAAAAAGTATTTCACAAACCTTTTTATAATGTAAAAGAATGATCAAGTGCAGGGCAGTGTAGCCCATAGGCTGCCATTATCAATGAAGAAAAAGGAGACTGTGACTTTAAGAACATCCAGTCCTCCAGTATCCCATCATGCCTAGAGTGAGACCGTTAACTCAGTTCTTTTTTTCCAGCACTTGCTGATAGAACCCTGGATCAATGAGCTCGACCTTTTTAGGTTTTTTCTAAATATAAATCAGTGAAATTTTCAGTGACAACTGTTTCACTCGACGTCTTTTCACTTTCTTTCTTCAATTTGGTCTTTTTATGTTAGGACTGGAATAAGGCTTTTTTTTTTTTTTTAAAGAAAAAATGCCTTCTCTATTAGACAAATGCCCAAGATGTGACAGGAGAAAAGCCAAAACAGACCCTCATGATGTCTGTATTATCTGCGTACAATCCTCACATCTTCCTGCCTCATGTAATATCTGCAGGACATTTTCCAGACGTACCCTGTGCGACAAGGAGAAGATTTGCCTTCAAGGAAAAGCAGAAAGACGACTCCAGCAAGAAGCCACTGGGAACTCTGGACAAGGTCAGGGTCAGTCTTCCTCCAGAGCTCTTCCCTCAGCTTACAGTGGACGTGGAAGGTCTGACAGGCGTTTTTCGGGCAGAAAATGCTTTCGGTCCCTGTCGACGTCGAGGAGGTTGACGTTGAGAGCAGGTACGGCGCCCACATGTTCGCCGTTGAAGTCTGGATCGACGTCACACAAACATCATCGCACGACGTCGAGGAGTGTGTCGACGTCAGTGGATTCGATGACGGGATGAAGGAAACGTTACCGTCACAGTCCAACGTCATGGTCTAGGTTGCCGTCGGTACATCGACGTCGAAGAGTTCCTCGACGTCGAGGAGACAGAAAACTTCTAGGAGAAGGATTTATTCATCGTAGGAGTCACAGAGTTCCAGGGAAGTTTCTCCTTTGCTGGTTCTCCTTACTTCATCTTCGTCTCCACCTCCCACTACCTCTCCACCTCCGACTGCAACTCCGCATCCTCAAGATCTGCCTGCCCCATTGCCGGCTTCTCCGCTACTCCGGACACCTACACCACTTCCGGTGCCTCAAGCACCAAGCTACACTCCAGCTCCCAGGATCCGCTCAAGATCGCGCCACCGTTCACACCATAGCTATCATGCATCTGGCCGTTCCACAACAAGATCAAGGTACTCGAGTCACAAATCGCAACAAAGGTCAAGGTCACATTCTTTCCAACGCTACCATGGCGACTCCTTATCATCTACCAGAGACTATTCACCTACTCTGTCTCGCCTCAACCTCGTACGTCACATGTGGATGACGTTAATACCTTTCAGGAAGTCTTAGATCCAGGCGCAGCAAAACGTAACATTCCAATGGTTGTCTCGACATCAATTACTTCAGTCATTTTTGAAACACTACAGCAACATTCTGCCTCAAGACCTTTACTTCCTCTGGTACAGGGCGTTCTAGAACCCATCATGGAAGTCTTCCTTACACTGGCCACGACAAAGTCTGCTCCTTCCAGACTACTAAAAAAAAGTACCGTCCTCTGGAACAAGACCCTTTGTTTCTGCGCTCCACCCTCCACCTCATTTAGTGGTGATCCTTGCGGCCCGTAAATCTCATGCCACTTCTCAGTCGGTTACCTCTCCGCTGGACAAAGAGAGTAGAAAGGTGGATTCAGCAGGCCGCAAAGTATGTAGTTCGGCGGCAACATCCATAAAAGTAGCAAACTCAACAGCCCTCTTGGGAAGATGTGGCCTTGTGGGACTCCCTGCTCCAGTTTGCTGACCATCTGCCGAGGGATCAGAAATAGAATTTTTTAAAGATTGTGAAAGAAGGTGCTATGGGTCTCCAAGCATGTCATTAGCGCAGCAGCGGACTCATCCTTGCTCTCGGCACATGCATACTGCCATGGGATATCCTTAAGCCTGGCTGCGTCCAACGTCCCTGAAACCAGTCGCTCAATAGCGCATTCAAAACATGCCATTTTCAGGATCCACACTGTTTAGCTCTCATGCCAATGGTGAAACGGCAAGAATGAAGGCAGAACTGGACACTGTCAAAGTGGTAGGTCTTGAAAAATAGAAAGACTGAAGATCCTTCCGTCCCTTCCAGTGCCGCTACCCTTCTCAGAGGGTGTAAACCCCTCTGTGGCCGTCTAATAGATTTCAGCAGCAGTTCCAAAGAGCCTATCAGCCTCAAAGGAAACAACATAGAGGACGAGTGGCACACCAGTCTAGTCAGGGTACTCGTCAACAACCAGCCACAAAACCCTGAAAGTTTTCTTCCCCCGAGGCCGTTACCCACTCCGGTGGGGGGAAGCATCACCAATCACTTGACAGAGTGGCAACGAATTACAACAGACATTTGGGTCTTAAACATTGTGCAGAATAGGTATTGTCTCAGATTTTCCACTCCACCACCAAGTATTCTGCCAAGGGCAACCACTTCTCATCTCACCCTCTAAAGGCGGAGGTTTCCATCGTGCTAGAAAAGAAAGCAATAGAACCAGTTAATCTCACCCAGAGAGGAAAAGGCATTTATTCAAGATACTTTCTGACCCAAAAAAGGACAAAAAAGAATTCAGACCCATTCGAGACCTAAAGGTTGCCAACCATTGGATCAAAAAGGAAAAGTTCGGGATACTGGTCTTGCACCAAATATACCCCCAAATTCACAAAGGGGACTGAATTTGCTCAGTCGTCCTACATGATGCCTACTTTCATATCTGCATTGTGAAAAAACATCAAAAGTTCCTGCGATTTGCGGTGGGGAAACAACACTACCAATACACTGTCCTTCCATTTGGTCCCAAATCAGCACACAGAATTTTCTCCAAATGCCTGGTTGTTGTAGCAGCACATCTTCAAAAGCATGGAATATTTCTCTACCCATATCTGGACGACTGGCTTTTCCAGAAGCCCAGCAGCACTTCAGTTGGACATACGATCTTCTGTATCGCCTAGGTCTTCATGTCAATTTTTCCAAGTCCACGACAAAACCTGTCCAGAGACTGCACTACTTAGGAGCTACCATAGACACGCTGCAGGGAAAACTGTATCTTTCGGAGGAACAACGGTTATTGATACTATAGAAGTGCCGCGTGCTCAAGACTATCCATTGCCCACAGTTCGCAGTTTCCTCACTTCTAGGCTCCATGGCCTCCTGCATTTGCCTAACTCCCAACGCTCGCCTCCACATGCAACCTCTCCAGGAATGCCTTGAGGACTAATGGAATCAACGGACGGGAAACTGGGAAGACAGAATCAGTCTATCCACCTATGCACTCCAATCCCTCAGTTGGTGGTGCTCTCCAACCAATCTGCAACAAGGAATGCCTTTTCATCCACATGCTCCGTCTTAGACCATAGTGATGGATGCTTCTGTCCTCGGGTGGGAAGCTCATATGGATCACCTTAAAATACAAGGTCTCTGGTCTCTGAGGGAAAAGTCTTACCACATCAATCTCCTCGAGCTAGGTGCGGTTCACCTTGCTCTCAAAGGCTTTCTCCCTTTGTTCAACACCGACACCCTGCTTGTCCAGACACACAGTACAACCACCATGTATTAACTGAACAAGCAGGGGGGAACCAAATCCAGAGTCTTGTCTAAAGAGGCACAGACAATATGGCACTGGCTCCTGGCCAGGAATATAAAGATAATAGCAACTCACCTTCCAGGGGTTCAGAACATACAAGCGGATGCCCTCAGCAGGGTTTTAGACGAGAACCACGAGTAGGTTCTGAATGGAGACGTCGTTCAAGATATATTCCGCTTGTGGGGCACACCTTCTATCGACCTTTTCGCCACAGCGGACAACAAAAAATGCCGTGGCTTCGCTGCCAGATTTTACCATCCAGAATTGCTGGGGAATGCTCTGTGGATAGACTGGTGCAACAAATTTCTGTACGCCTTCCCACCAATTCCCCTGATCCCTGCAGTCCTAATCAAACTCTCAATGACCTCAGCCAGAATGATCTTCATTGCCCCGGAATGGCTGAGGCAATGGTGGTTCCCGGGCCTCCTTCGCCAGTTGCTCCAACCACATCTCAGGCTTCCATGCAGACCAGACCTCCTGACGAAGTTCGGAGGTCAGATGAGACACCCCAATCTCTCCTCCTTGAATTTGGCAGCATGGCTACTGAGCTAGTGCAGTATGAGCACTTACATCTTCCACAGGACTGCATGGCAATTCTGAAAGAGGCAAAACGGCCTTCCACCCGAGCTGCTTATGCCTCCAAATGGAAGAGATTTTGTATCTGGTGTTCCTCCAAGAAGATAGACCCGGCATCCTGCCACGAAGATGTCATCCTGCCATATTTGTTACGCTTAGCAAAATCTGGTTTACAATTCTCTTCTATTAAAGTCCATCTGGCAGCTTTGACTGCATACAGAAAAGGTCCTTCACAAATTTATTTCTTTCAATTGCCAGTCATAAACGATTTTCTAGAGGGACTAAAAGTTTTCTCACCACTCAAGCGTCCTTCTCCACCATTGGAGCTGAATGTGGTTCTCTCACGTCTCATGCATCATCCATTCGAGCCCATACACAAATCATCTCTCAAACACCTCACTTGGGAAATGGCTTTTCTTGTAGCATTGACATCAACATGCAGAGTTAGGGAGATTCAGGCTCTCTGTGCTCATGAGCCCTGCACGGTGTTCTACTCCTCCAAAGTAGTGATATGTACACATCCTAAATTCTTACCCAAGGTTATCTCTGACTTTTATGTCAACCAGACGATTTCCTTACCAACTTTCTTTCAAACTCTTCCACTCCAGCGGAGAGGGCACTACACTCTCTAGTTGTAAAGAGGGGTTTCAAATTCTATTTAGACAAAAGCAAATCTATTTGAAAATCGCAACACTTATTTATCAATTATTAGGCCAGGTCGTACTGGGCTGCCCACTCTCTTGTTGGATTGTCTCCTGTATTCTTTACTGCTACCAGCTCGCTAACAAATCTCTAGCTGGTAAACCGAGTGCGCATTCTACCAGAGGCAAGTCGGCCACAACTGCCTTGTTGAGGAAAGTTCCTCTGGCAGATATCTGCAGGGCTGCGACCTGGAAGTCTGTTCACACTTTCGCTAAACATTACTGTCTTGACTCTGATGCCAGGACAGATGCTCAAGTGGGACAAGTTTCTCTTAGAAACCTCTTTGCTGTATAGCGCATTTCTATATTGTTCCGTCTACTGACCTGCTGTTTCTGGGATGGGCTTGCATTTCTATACAGCGCTTATGACTATACATGGAAATCCCCTACGAGAGAAGGAATAGTTTCTTACCTGTAACTCCAGTTCTCTCATAAGGGTATTTCCATGATAGTCATAAGCAACCCTCCCTTCTCCCGGGTGGAGTAGACCGAATACCACGACTCTCAGCGATGACTGTCTACAATGGGATACTGGAGGACTCACCGTTCTTAAAGTCACAGTCTCCTTTTTCTTCATTGATAATGGCAGCCTATGGGCTACACTGTCCTGCACGCTTTCATAATTGTTTTGCATTATAAAAAGGTTTGTGAAATACTTTTTCTCATGAATTTTCAACTCATTCATGCATTTGAATGGATGTGCCTTAACTTTGTCCTTTTTAAAGCAAACTGGATGAAGAATTTTGGACACTGTAGCCTTTCCTCCAGGCTGCATATAGACATTAAGTGACTTTGCAGGTCTTCCTGAAGTAAGGTGAACATGAACACTTGAGAAGTTATATTGGAAAACGTGCTGCAGGGTCCCAGCAGGGGGGCGGAACTATTCACTGCTTGTGACTATCATGGAATTACCCCTACGAGAGAACTGGAGTTACAGGTAAGAAACTATTCATTCTGCAAACACAAAGTTAACAAGAACTTATGAGGCGAATCTCAGAGAATTAAGGTAAGTACAGGACACAGATTAGAACCACACCAGCAGGTCACTCTGGGCAGCACTGGGGCGGCCTGGTGCAGGGGTGCAGTAAGGCGTCAGGTGGCCTATGGGTTTCAATGGGAAACAATCCTTGTGAAAACAGGCTGAAGGCTCTGGCTAGGGGTCCAGTTGGGGACAGTAAGCAGGCCAGCGGCAGCTCCTATGCTATGGTGGAGAAGCATCTTTCTCCCCTCCCCCAGAAGCAGCAGCTGCAAAACTTTTACAATAAGCCCATATTTAATTTATGTGTATTATGGTTTATTGTAAAAAGGACGGGGCTACGGGCGATGACAGGGACGCGCAGGGGTAGTGGACAGCACTCCTCCTTAGTTCACATGTATGTTTGGCCGGCTGTCTCGGGCCAGCCAAACACACATACACGCTCTACTGTCCCCAACCTGGCACTGTGTTGCCGGGTTGGACACAGCTGGCAGAGGCTCCCACTCTGCCTCAGAGGGTGAAAGCAGTGTTAGGATGGGAGCATGTGCCTCCAGTGAGGACAGCGTAGTGGCGAGGCCCCAGGAAGAAAATAGTGACTGAAGCAGATAGGGGCAAACATGGGGTGCTCGGGGACATAGGGCACTCTTTGGTCCTTTTTTCTAGAGCCCAGTGGCGACGGATGCAGGGGTGTCCTTGGGTGTCGGGTTTCTTCATCGGGGAACCCTTGCAGTCAGGGGGTCCTGCCTGTTGAGGCTGCAGGTATCGTCAGGGAGCCCAGCCAGGGTACAACCAGGGTGGACTTGAGCTCAGAGGAGACGGGAGACATCATTGGCATGGATGACCCACCTCAGATCAGATTGTGGCTGACAGGTGCAGCAGTTGCTGGAGGTTTTGTGCTTTCTCTCAGCACAAGGCCCCTTGAGAGGGGGACCTGCATGCAGAGGCTGCAGGCAACTCCAAGATGGGTGAAAAAGTAGGAAAGTTCCCTCTTTTTGGCATGGTTATCCCCAATTTGTTGCCTGTGTTTGACTGTGTTCACTGGAATCCTGCTAAGCAGGACCCCAGAGACTCTGCTCTCTGCCTCTAAATTTAGTTTCTTAGGACTTAGCACACCCCACAATTGGCATACTGGTGCCCCCCTTTAAGTCCCTAGTATATGGTACTTAGGTACCCTGGGCATTGGGACACAAGGGGGTTAGCCCATGGGCTGCAGCATGTATTGTGCCACCCATGGGAGCCCTTGCAAAATGTGTCTGCAGGCCTGCCATTGCAGCCTGCATAAAAAGGTGCATACATCCTTTCTCTAAAGGTCACTGCAAGTCACCCTATGGGAGGCCCTTCTTGCCCAGAGGGCAGGTGTAGGAAGCTGGCTCTGTATATACTAAATGAAAATTACATATAATGTGCACAGAGTCAAGGGGTTCCCCAAGAGGCTTGACAGAGGCAATAATAGATAATGCTAATGTTCTATTTGTGGTAGTGTGGTCGAGCAGTTAGGCTTATCAGAGGGTAGTGTTAAGCATTTGTTGTACACACACAAGCAATAAGTGAAATCACACTCAATGACTTAACTCCAGGCCAATAGGTTTTTCTATAGAAAAATATTATTTTGTTAATTTATTTTTATAACCACAAGATTCGTTTAGCAGGAAAGTAAATGAAAGTTACTTTAGATAGTTATAGTTGAGACTTTGAATAGATTCAATATTGTACAGTTTTCATTAAAATGGCAAAAAGCTATTTTAAAAGTGGACACTGCAAATTTCAACAGTTCCTGTACAGTACAGTTTCAGAGGTAAGTACTACACTAATGGGTTCAATCTCCTGGGTATAGGTAGTCCACCGTTGGGGGTTCAAGGCAACCCCAAATACGCAGCACCAGCAACACAGGGCCGGTCAGGTATAGAGGTCAAACAGGAGCCAAAATAACGTGGGCGCCTATGGAGATAGGGGGTACTCCGGTTCCAATCTGCTTGCAGGTAAGTACCCACAGTGTCGAAGGGCAGATCAGGGGGGTTTGGAGCAGTACTGGAGGGGCCCCAAGTAGACACAAAAACCACACCCTCAGCAACACGGGGGCGGCATGGTGCAGTGTTCAAACAGGGCATCAGGTTCTCAATAGAACTCCATGGAGGGACCCGGGGGTCACTTAGGCGCTGCAGGCAGGGCACAAGGGGGCCTCTCGGGCAAGCCACTGACTGGGCAAAGGTGAGGGCCGCCTGTTGGTCGTTGCTGCACCAGTTGTTTGGTTTCTCACGGGCCTGGGTGCTGCGGGTGCAGTGCTTCATCCAGGTGTCGGATATCTTCGTCCCGGGCAGTCGTGGTCAGGGGGGTCCTCGGGATTCCCTCTGTAGGTGGCGTCGTGGGGGTGCAGCATGTCTTATGCCACCCTAAGGACCCCTCACTCAGCACATGCACACTGCTTCACAGCTTGTGTGTGCTGATGGGGAGAAAATGACTAAGTCGACATGGCACTTCCCTCAGAGTGCCATGCCAACTTCACACTGCCTGTGGCATAGGTAAGTCACCCCTCTAGCAGGCCTTACATCCCTAAGGCAGGGTGCACTATACCACAGGTGAGGGTATAGGTGCATGAGCACTATGCTCCTACAGTTTCTAAGCAAAACCTTAGACATTGTAAGTGCAGGGTAGCCATAAGAGTATATGGTCTGGGAGTTAGTCAAAACAAACTCCACAGTTCCATAATGGCTACACTGAAAACTGGGAAGTTTGGTATCAAACTTCTCAGCACAATAAATGCACACTGATGCCAGTGTGGAATATATTGTAAAATTCACCCAGAGGGCATTTTAGAGATGCCCCCTGAAAACATACCCGACTTCCAGTGTAGGCTGACTAGTTTTTGCCAGCCTGCCACACACCAGACATGTTCTCCAGTATTGGATCTTTCATAGATTCACATGCTTGAATCATCCCCGTCGTCGAGGTGGGAGCCTCACAGTAAGTTTAAATACATAAAGCAGTAAGTCAGTAAAAGTAAAACCAGTAGGCCTCATAAGGTATTTTACAGTCTATCCACTTTGTTTTGTGAAAAGACCCAAACCTCAGTCTCAACCAATCAGGATTCAGCCCCTCCCAAACAGTCCCAACAGAGGCTGAATTCCCTCAGATTTTCTACTGCACGTCGTGTGAAGGGAGTCTCCCTGAGTTCTGCTCAGTTTTTTCCTATTTTCTGACTGAAGATTAGTTTTTTCTCTCAGGAAACTTGCTTCAGCTCTACTATGTCTGAAAAGGCAAAAAAGGGTCTGTTCAGAGATTGTGACACCTGTGGGAAGAAGAGACTGCATGTTGATGACCCCCACAAGAAGTGTATTTATTGCCTTCATCCAGACCACAAGGTGAGAGACTGCAAAATCTGTCGCACCTTTAGTCAAAAAACCCTCAAAGACCGGGAGGGTAGACTTCTCTTATGGCTACAAAAACAGAAAGCCTTAGAGCATCCTTCCTCAGATGACAGCGAGGCATCATCACAAACTTCTCGTCCTCAGAAAAGAACAGGTGAGAGAAGCAGAGGGTCGGATGAACCACCAAGGAAGGTGCTCAAGAAGACAAGACAAGTCTCTACTGGGACGAAAAAGGATGTTTTTCATTCAGAGACATTTAAACATGGGCCAAAAAAGGTTCATTCAGAACCTACTACGCCTTTACACCAGAAAAGTACCTCAAAAAAGCCATCTCTGTCTCTGTCACCACAAAAAGAGCCAGAACAACTCTTTTCGGTGAAAAAACATCCGTCGACGACCACCCCGTCGACGACTGTGTCGACGGTAACAGCGACTACGGTATCGTCGACGTTCACAACGCCAGCCTCACCGATGATTATGACGTCGTCGCCGTTGTCATCGACGACGATAATTACGGCAACATTTTTTAAGAAAGCTTTGTCGGCAACCACATCGTCGACAGCGGAGTCTCCTGGGTTCACCAATCAACACGGGCACTCCCATCTACGAAGCACCTCTCAATGAGGTTCAAGAAGGCACTGCCGACGACGGCACCTACACGACCGTCGTCAATAAAGTATCCGTCGACAAAGAGACCATCGACGGAGCATTCGTTGACAAAGGAGCCAGTAGTAAAGACGCCGACGACGACTGAGCCGTCGACGAGAGTACCGTCGATGGGAGAGCCGTCGACGAAGGAACCGTCGATGGGAGAGCCGTCGACGAAGGAACCGTCGACGAGAGAACCGTCGACGAGAGAACGGGCCAAAAGAGAACCGTCGACGAGGGAACCGCCGACGAGTGAACCGTCGACGATCATATCATCTACAGCATTAACAGTATACAAACCATCCACCTACCTGGATACTTCGCCTCACCATTCCTCGTACCATCAGGACGACTCCTCCAGATTCTTACCCCTTTCAATTATTAATATAGGGGACAAGGCGTCTGATATTCTTCCAATGCATACCTCACCAAGTAAAGTGTTGCCATACCCACCACAACATTTTTTAGAGGATGAGGACGACGACACATACTCGCAGAACGACGGAATGTTTGGGGCAGCTAGTAGCCTGTCACAACTCAATGTAAAATGCCAAGAGTTTGACGAAGAAGAGGATCAACAGTATCAGCCTAGTTATGCCTCAACATCTTATCCACAGACACAACAACCATCGCCCCTCGCTATGCCTAGCACATTAGTGACAGATCTTCAATTTATGTTGAAAGACTACTATAAAAGGTTTCCACCGTCAACTCAGTCCACGCCACCTAGACCTGAGAGCTACCAGACACCTCGGCAAGCTCATACTACTAGCCTTTCCGTAATGCCACAGGCTACTATACCTGTAATTAGCCAAACCCAGGAAACTTGCCCCTCATCCGACGACGAAAGGGAAGAGGGTGAGCTAAGAGATTCGGCGACTAGTGAATGGGATGATTACCTCGTCCCCACACCATCTCCACCGCCAGCAGGTCCAGTAGATTCTCCTCCAGAGGACATAGGAGGTTTCCATAATCTGATAGAGCGAGCGGCGAAACGTTTTGGCCTTGCAATTGTTTCTCATGAAACCAAATGTTTTTTGTACGACTTTAAAGAGCCATCAAAAAGATCTGTAAAAGCCATACCCATTGTCGATTTTTTTATGGCAGGAGGGTTTGAAGGCAATGAAAAACCCAGCAACAGTGCCTTCACAAATGCCAAGACTAGAGAAAAAATATAAGGCCCCAGATGATTCTCCGGCCTGTCTAGTCTCACAGCCGAAACCTGACTCTGTGATATCACAGGCGGCTCAGCGACGTTCCAAAAACCCCTCCACACCTATTGCGTCTCCCCCAGATAAAGAAGGAAGGAGATTAGACAATATTGGCAAGAAATTCTCCTCTGTGGCCGCAGTCACCGTTAAGGCGGCTAATTCCCTCGTCATCTTGGGAAGGTATGATCGCCAGATGTGGGCAGACATGTCTGCTTTTTTAGCTTTACTGCCAGAAGACGTCAAGGTGGAAGCAAAAAAGGTCTTGCAGGAGGGAGAAAGGGTCTCCGCAGAAATAATAGACAGCGCAATAGACATTTCTCTCACTGGCTTTAGACAATTAGCTGGTGCAGCAGTCCTGCGCAGACAAGGATGGCTAAAGGCGACTTCTTTCAGACCAGAAGTCCAGACTCGTGTTCTTGACATGCCTTTCGATGGAGAGAGTTTGTTTGGCAAACATGTGGACGACATGTTGCAGGCTATCAAGACGGATACCGATACGGCAAAATCCCTAGGTACCCTGCAATATAAAAAACAACCTTTTCGTGGAGCAAGGGGTAGAGGTAATTACTCCTTTCGAGGTGGATACCAGCAATACAGGTCACAATATCCATCTTCCTCCACAGGATCACGACAGCAATACCATCAGCAACAGCAGCATTATCGATTGCCTCCGGCCGCAGCTTACAAACACCCAGCTAGAGGAAGAGGAGCTGCCCGGGGAAGAGATACAGGCAGGAAACAATGACCCGCTGATCATCTCAACGCTTCCCCACCAACCAACATCGAGGGTCGGAGGTCGCATCACTTCCTATTTCCCCAACTGGAAGGCTATAACATCGGACAGATGGGTACTCGATGTAGTGGCCAGAGGTCATACTCTGGAATTCATTCAAACACCACCAACTGTTCCTCCATCGGGCCCACCGCCTCCGAGGTTGAACCAACTCCTCAGGGAAGTAAGAATAATGCTGAGAAAAGGAGCAGTGGAACCAGTCCCTTTATTTCAAAAGAACAGAGGATTCTACTCCCGTTTTTTCCTTGTAAAGAAACCCTCAGGAGACTGGCGCCCCATTCTGGACTTGAGAGCCCTGAACAAGTTTCTGAAGAAGCAATCGTTCAGGATGGTAACTCTACAGGATGTCCTGCGTCTGTTAAATCCCAGAGATCGGATGGCATCCCTAGACCTCCAGGATGCCTATTTTCATAGCCCCATATATCGCAACCATCGCAAATTCCTAAGGTTCAGAGTGGGAAGTATGCACCTTCAATTCCGAGTTCTGCCATTCGGCCTCAAATCAGCCCCCAGAATCTTCACAAAAATGTTAGCTCCGGTAGCAGCACATCTCCGCCAGTCAGAGATCCAGGTCTTCCCTTACCTGGACGACTGGCTTATAAAGGCACCCTCAAAATCGCAAGTGAAAAATCATATTTTCCATTGCCTTCAATTGCTACACAACCTAGGGTTCGTAGTCAATTATCAGAAATCACTCTACCCCAAACAGGAATTGAATTTCTTTTGAGCAATTCTGGACACAGTCCGCAACAAAGCCTACCCATCTCACGAGCGGAAACAAAAGTTAACCTCCTTGACACAAAGGCTCTCCAGAAGAAGGTTCGTTTCAGTCCGCATCTACAAATCATTGCTCGGAATGATATCTTCATGCATTCCGCTAGTCCCAGATTGCAGGCTCCATATGCGACCCCTGCAAGAACAATTAGACATACAATGGACCCAGGTCAACGGTTCCTTCGAAGACAAGATTCGCATAACGCCTCCAATGAAGAACATCATGAGGTGGTGGGCGAACCTAACCAATTTGTCAAACGGACTGTCTTTTCTTCTCCAAACACCAAGTTACATAGTAACAACGGATGCCTCTCTTGCAGGATGGGGGGCACATTGCCAGGACCTGCAAATCAGCGGAATCTGGAATCAGAAAGAACGTCAGCTCCACATCAATTATCTGGAACTCAAGGCAATACACTTAGCTCTGAAAGCTTTCTTACCAAAGATACAGAGTTCAAGCGTCTTAATCAGGACAGACAATACAACCAGCATGTTTTATCTAAACAAGCAAGGAGGCACAAGATCCCTACAACTTTCGCAGATAGCCCAACAAATTTGGACATGGGCCATAAAGCACAATATTTCACTCAAGGCGGAGCATGTGCCAGGAAAAACCAATATTCTAGCAGACACCCTGAGCAGGACAGTGATTCCTAATCACGAGTGGGAACTAGACCAGAAAACTCTCAACAGCCTTTTTCTATTATGGGGCAAACCGAACTTAGATCTATTTGCCACTCTCAAGGACAAGAAATGCCAGTTCTACGCAAGTTGGCTTCCCCAAAAAGATTCGTGGGGGAATGCGTTTTCGATGAGATGGCCCGGAGTTTATGCCTACGCTTTTCCTCCTATCCCGCTCATTCCGAGAGTCATCAACAAACTGAAGGCGGAGGGGTGTCGCCTTCTGCTCATAGCTCCCAAATGGCCCAGACAAGTCTGGTATACGGAGCTCCTCATGCTCTCCGAACGACCACATCTACGACTCAGACAGAGCCCGACTCTTTTAACGATGCACAAGGGACAAGTCAGACACCCAGATCCGTCATCTCTTCATTTGTCAGCTTGGCTCCTGAATACAATGAATACTTGAATCTCAACATTTCCCCGGAGTGTAGAGACATCTTGGCGAAAGCTAGAGCGGACACTACCAACAAAACCTATAAACTTAAATGGAAACGTTTTTGTATATGGTGTGCAACACAAGATATACATCCTTTGTCCTCTACTCCGGAACAGATACTTCCATATCTCCTGCTCCTCGCAAAATCAGGGCTTGCATATTCTTCTATTCGGGTACATCTGGCAGCAATCTCCAGATACCGCAGATCTCCAGACAGAGTTTCTTTGTGTTCCACAAGAATCGTCAAACAATTTATGAAGGGCCTTTTTCGGGTTTTCCCGCCAGTTAGAAAGCCTCCACCATTATGGTCATTGACTGTGGTATTGATGCAGCTTATGAAAGCTCCTTTCGAACCGATCCACAAAGCTGACCAAAAATTCATTTCATGGAAAACAGCGTTACTGCTAGCTCTTACTTCAGCAAAGAGAGTCAGTGACATTCAGGCTTTCACTATCAAACAGCCTTTTCTCCAATTCACAAACTCAGGTGTCATCTTGCGGACAAATCCAAAATACATCCCGAAAGTTCCTTCAACGTTTCACCTAAATGAGCCAGTTATCTTAAAAACCTTTTTTCCAAATCCGCAAACAGTAGCGGAAAAAACATTACATTCCCTTGATATTAAAAGATGTTTAAAGTTTTATCTACAGAAAACTCAAGCTATCCGCCAGTCGGATCAATTGTTTGTAGCTTTCGGAGGAACAAGAAGGGGACACGCGGTGTCCAAACAGACTATAGCAAGATGGATTGGTCTGGCAATTCAATTCTGCCATTCAAAAGCAGGAAAACCGCTCCACACCAAGGTGAGAGCCCACTCTACAAGATCGGTAGCCACTTCTGCTGCATTATTTGCAGGGGTACCACTACATAGCATCTGTAGAGCAGCAACATGGTCCAGCCAACACACATTTACGATGCATTACTGTCTCGAGGAAACGAACAACGTCGATACAGCAGTGGGGCAGGCAGTGCTGAGGCATTTATTTCGATAAGGTGAGCCTCTAACACATCCCACCACCACACTCAAGGTATGTTCATTATTGGTTCTTAGTCTTCTTAATAGCTACAGTGTGTTTTACTCTACATTTCTGCTTCAGATTGTTCACTTCATTATAATGTCTTAACTTGTCGTACTCTTCATAATAATGAAAAGAGTACAGGTTTTTTCTGCCACACACCTGTTATTGCTCTTCTATTCGAATGTCTATTGATGTACATATATTAATAGGTATGTGGTTTTTTTAAAGCTGAACTAATGTGATTCACATCATTTATAAAATTACGATAGAATTACAGTCAATGTAATTCACTAATTAAGAAAACATTACTGCTCGTTATTCTGATTCAAGCATGTGAATCTATGAAAGATCCAATACTGGAGAAGAAAATTAGTTACTTACCTGTAACTGCAGTTCTCCAGTATTGGTATCTTTCATAGATTCACATGCGACCCACCCTCCTCCCCTCAGAGGCTCCCCTATTATACAGATATTAAACTTCACACTCCTACTAGAAAATCTGAGGGAATTCAGCCTCTGTTGGGACTGTTTGGGAGGGGCTGAATCCTGATTGGTTGAGACTGAGGTTTGGGTCTTTTCAGAAAACAAAGTGGATAGACTGTAAAATACCTTATGAGGCCTACTGGGGCCTACTGGTTTTACTTTTACTGACTTACTGCTTTATGTATTTAAACTTACCGTGAGGCTCCCACCTCGACGACGGGGATGATTCAAGCATGTGAATCTATGAAAGATACCAATACTGGAGAACTGCAGTTACAGGTAAGTAACTAATTTTCTTACTGGACACATGGTGAGAGTGCCTTTGTCACTCTGTGGCCAGGAACAAAGCCTGTACTGGGTGGAGGTGCTTCTCACCTCCCCCTGCAGGAACTGTAACACCTGGCGGTGAGCCTCAAAGGCTCACACCTTTTGTTACGGCACCCCAGGGCATCCCAGCTAGTGGAGATGCCCACCCCTCCGGCCACTGCCCCCACTTTTGGCAGCAAGGCTGGAGGAGATAATGAGAAAAACAAGGAGTCGTCACTGGCCAGTCAGGACAGCCCCTAAGGTGTCCTGAGCTGAGGTGACTCTTACTTTTAGAAATTCTCCATCTTGTGGATGGAGGATTCCCCCAGTAGGATTAGGGATGTGACCCCCCTCCCCACAGGGAGGAGGCACCCTCAAGGACAGTAGCTATTGGCTACTGCCCTCCCAGACCTAAACACATCCCTAAATTCAGTATTTAGGGGCCCCCAGAACCTAGGAAACTAGATTCCTGCAACCTAAAGAAGAACGACGACTGCTTGACCTGAAGCCCTGCAGTGAAGACGGAGACAACAACTGCTTAGGGTCCAGCGACCTCTGAAGCCTCAGAGTACTACCCTGCATCTATAGGACCAAGAAGCTCCCGAGAACAGCGGCCCTGTTCAAGAAACTGCAACTTTCTGCAACAAAGAAGCAACTTTAAAGACCCCTCGTTTCCTGCCAAAAGCGTGAGACTTTCCATTCTGCACCCAACGCCCCCGGCTCGACCTGCGGAAAACTAACACTACAGGAAGGACTCCCCGGCGGCTGCAAGCCCGTGAGTAGCCAGAGTTGACCCCCCTGAGCCCCCACAGCGACGCCTGCAGAGGAAAAAGTGTCCACTTTTAAAATAGCTTATTGCCATTTTTGTCAAAACTGTACATGTTATTGTGATTATTCAAAGTTCCTAGAATACCTGAGTGAAATACCTTTCATTTAAAGTATTGTTTGTAAATCTTGAACCTATGGTTCTTAAAATAAACTAAGAAAATATATTTTTCTATATAAAAATGTATTGGCCTGGAATTTGTCTTTGAGTGTGTGTTCCTCATTTCTTGCCTGTGTGTGTACAACAAATGCTTAACAACTACCCTCTGATAAGCCGACTGCTCGACCACACTACCACAAAATAGAGCATTAGAATTCTCTTTTTGACACTATCTTACCTCTAAGGGGAAACCTTGGACTCTGTGCTCACTATTTCTTACTTTAAAATTGTATATACAGAGCCAACTTCCTACACTCTCTCTTTTGAAATAGGTGTCACATGGCTTGGGAGGTGTTGTCGCGTAGGTTCTGATTATTCTAATGAGGCTACTGGACTGGCAGCAGAATCGTATATATTGTGGGGTACTAAGTACAGTTATGCACCATTTGACACCTGTTGGCCTAATCCGGGTTTTCCGGCTAACTAGCTGTACCTCATCTGCACCCAAGAGCAGGGATGATTGTGGCAACCGGGCACGTGACAGGAAAGACTCCTCGGGGGAATCGTGATCAATCAATTCTCTTCCCTTTCTCTCAGTTACATTTGTATCACGCATGGAAAGACAACAGAGGCAGAATATAGATCAGTAAGGGGTTTTTGAAGTAACTGCATCTTAGATAAAATGGCATGTATTGCAATAACTAGGATGATAAAACACACTAAAAGCAAGAGGGTGACAAGGAAAGTGAAACACAAAAACAGTCCCACAGTCCCAGTATACTGTCACTAGGAATGATATATAGTTCTACCTACGTTATGTTTGAGCACAGCATAATAAGCCTAATCCGCCCTTGAGATTTCCCCCTGGGAAAACATCATCCCTCATACCGGAGTAAGGAAGCCTGTAGTCTAGAAAGACACCGTCCCCATCTAGGCCAGGGGTTCGGCCATCTAAGCAAGCAGCTGTAGTGAGGCAATCAGCATGCAGTCGTGGTCATCCGGGTGGAATCTCCCTCTAACGTTTATCGGACAAATTATTTTATAATAAAAGAGTTGACATTCTAAGAAATAGTCCCTACGTATGAGTGTGTATGTTTCTGAGAATGTTGGAGACACAGCGTACAACTTTTGCCGGCAACCCTATCTAACTGCAGCCTTGAAGAAAGCACAAAGTTAAATGAATGTCTTACTGAATACGTAATGCTTTCCTAGGCGAAAGAACAATTAAATAGAGAAAAATGAAACAACACCGCAAATGTGATTATTGCTAGAAAAATAAAACAATGCCGGATAAAATGCAACTGGGACGAAGTGCACAAAGGCAGGGCTAGTTTGCTAAAATAACATGTCTAAAATATGGCTGAAATAGCTATACAATAGGGTAGCCTTCCCAAGCCCCTGGTATTCTTGTATAAACAGGTTTGCACCAGTCCATTGGCCCTCGGTCCCTGCTCTGGCGCGCAACTGGACAATGGAGAAAGGGGAGTGACCACTCCACTGTCCATCACCACCCCGGTGTGGTGCCCAGAGCTCCTCCAGGAGGCCACTTGATTCTGCCATCTTCAATCCAAGATTGGTAGATGCCCCCTGGGAGCATCTGAGTGGCCATGTCAGGCAGGTGATGTTACAGCCCTCTCCTGATAGGTGGTCACCCTGCTAGGTGACCAGTCCCACTTACTGGGCTATTTAGGGTCTCCCTCCCGACTAGGTCTTCAGATGCAAAGTGCAAGATTCCACCAGGACTCCTGTGCATAGTTTACTTCATCTTTTGGCCACCGGGGCTACAACTGGACCCCCCAGGACCCGACAATCTGCAACTCCCACGACGAGTCAGCTCTGCAACATTTTTTTTCCGGCCTCTTCCAGCAACTGCAACATTTCTCTTGTTGTGCATCTTCTGAGGGCGACGAGTCTTCACCCTGCAGAAGAAGTAAGAAGTAATCTCCCTTGGCGTGAAGGAGTCACACCTGCATCCGAAGGCACCAACTGCAACGACGACCGGATGTGTGGATCCTCTGTCCTTTGGAACTGTGTGGATTCTGCATCACAGGTGGTGGTCTGGAGTGGTCCCCTTGGTCCTCTCTACCAGCTATCCAAATTGGGAGACTGTAAACCCTTGCCTTTCCTTGCAGGACAGTACCCCTGTGCACCGCGACTCTTGCAGCTACCACATCTTGTTTGTTCCTCCTCAATGGAATCTTCAGGCTCCGTATAGCACCGACCTCCAGCACTCTTCCCTGCAAAGCACAGTCTCTGCCTGCTGCTCCAGTGACATGGGACTCCTCTTCAGGTGTGCTGAGTGGGTCTCACTGCGACACCTGTGCATGCTGCCTGTGGGGGCTGCCGCCTCTTCTTGTGATTCTCCCAGCTACTGAGGGTCACCTCGGACTCCCCTCCTTGGGTCAAGTCCCCTAGACCTTGCTAGTCCTTTTCAGCCTTGTAAAACCTTCTTCTCTGGCTCTTCCATTTGCCAAGGCTTTTTGGTGGTTTTCCAGCAACACTGACTGACTACATTATGACTGTCTACGTGGGAGATAGTTTCCATCACTTCTGGAACTCCTCTTCTTCTCCTGTGCTGCACTGCTGACTTTCTTCATCCACCGTCGACCTGGTCCTGCATCCACAGAAGGGTGGGTAGTGGCTCCTGCCACAGCTGGACCCTTTAACTCAAACTGGGCTTAGTCTCCTTCTTTGCAGTTTCTATTCTGTCAGAACCCACCTTTGGTTTCTTTCAGTGTTGTCTGGGTCTTGCACAGTCCTTTTCCAAAGTTCTCCTGTGGGTTTGGGGAAAAACAAGGTACTTAACTCTTCTCTCCTGGATGCTGGGGGGCACCCTGGTACTTATGTTTTTGGGTTCCTAGTTCCTCCAGCTTCCCTCTACCGACTCCACTTCTTTGGGTGTGGAGCTGCCTTTCACATTCCACTTACTTAGTATATGGTCTGGTCTCTTCCTAGGGCCTTCATTATTGCTATTATTTTTAGTATTTGCTATTGCTTCCTATACTAATCACTGACTTCTAAAGTGTACATAATAGTGTTTTTACTTATCTCCTATTGGAGTATTGCCTATTCAGTATTTTAGTATTTGTGTTACCATAATAAAGTACCTTTATTTTTGTAACACTGTGTGGTTCTTTCATGTGTGTGTGTGTGTAAGTGCTGTGTGACTGTAGTGGTATTGCATAAGCTTTGCATGTCTCCTAGATAAGTCTTGGTTGCTCATCCACAGCTACTTCTGGAGATCCCTGGCTTCCTAGACACTGTCTACACCTCACTAATAGGGGATACCTGGACCTGGTATAAGGTGATAACACTATAGGTGCTTACCATACACCAGGCCAGATTCCTACAGAAACCACGATGGACTTGGACTCTGGACAGCTGGGGAACCTTGCTGTCACTGTTAGTTGGCTTCACTTGGGGTTGTATATGTTGGGTTCAGAGGTTACTTTGTGTGTACTGTCTTTGCTGTTCCGGAGGCTGCAGAGTCCTTTCTTGAGACTTTGTTGCAGAGGAGATGTGCTCCTTATGGGAGTCTCGAGTCTTTGTGGAAGGAAGGCAGTTCTCCTGGGATTCTGGAGGCTCAGCTGCTAGACTAGTCGTTTTTTGGGGCAGAGTCTGTTGAGGTCAGCAGGAAGGCACTTGGGGTTGGTACCAGGTCAGCTGCTGCTGCTTTACCTCTTCTGCAGGTGTGACTCCTCTGTGTCCTTTTCATCGTAGTTCAGGATCGAATTTTTTGTGTTCAGGGGTGCCACCTAAACAATTTAGGAGCGTCACAGGGAGTGCCATTTTGTAGCTATTGGGTTGACCACCTTTAGGGCGACTACACCCTTTTTATGACCACTTTTTCTGGGAGGTGGGCATAACTCTAACCCTAGTGGCTTGATTCCTTCCAAACCCAGATGGGGGAATGTAAAAAGTGGTGTCCACTTCATCTCGTCCACCTTAGGGATGAGGCTGGCATGACGTGGCTGCACCTTCTAATGATCCTAATTTTCCCACCTGTTCTGCTGCTTAAAGTGGGACAGGACAGGGGTGTTGGTCATCTCCTCCATTTAGAGAGACGTGGGTTGCATTTCAAAGGCGGCCAGGCTTTTAAATCTTCCCTCCCTTGCATGTCCATCCTGCCTGGGTGTGGTGCTAACATGCCCGTGCAGTGCAGGTTTTTGTCTCTGGCCCTTGATAGCGCTGGCTGTCACCTTGGGGGCGAGAAATGTGTCTGAGGTGCCTGAGCTGGTCAGGCACAGTCAGTCAACACACTAGTAGCTGGTACGTTTTCAGGGGTCACCTCTAAGGATCCCTCTGGGTACAGTTATTAATACATCCCTCACTGGAGTAACTGAATGTTTATTAATCTGAGATGTTTGATACCAGACATCCCTGGGTTCAGGGAAGCCATCATGTATCTGGAAAACTTGTAGTGACCAGTGCCCAGCAAATGTATTTAAAATGGCTTCCCTGTTCACTTTCTAAGTCCAAGAATCGACAGAGACCAAGCAGGGGCATATCTGCTCATGCATATATGCCCTCACCTGTGTCCTGATGCACCCTGCTGTATGGGTGACTAGCACCTGGCACATGCAGTGGTAGGAGACCTGGCGCATAGTTGTATTTCCAATTTTACCTGCACCAAAACACGCCGTCTGCGATGGCAGCACTGTGTGGGTTTGGTGAGAGACCCTGGGGATGTCACAACTGGTGCTGCAGCCCTCAGGGAACCTTCTTAGTACCCCAGGTCCTAAGTATCAGGGGTACCATTTTCTAGGGACTTACAGTGGGTGCTAAAGTGTGCCAATTATACAAAGCAACTGTGCAGACTTAGGAAGGATCTCTGGCACTGGGGACCTCGTTAGAAGGGGCAAAGTGCACTAACAGTTGAAATTACCTCCGGTGCCAGGCAAAAAGTGGAGTGATAACCATACCGAAAAGGGTGCTTTCCTGAAGAAAGGAAGTGTCCTTTGTTCTGTGCTCTGTCTGTTAGCAGTCAAAGCACCATGCCCTTGTGGCGTTCCAGTTTTTACCCTGGTACTCACTTTTGTTTTGGGAGGTGTCTTGGGGTCTACCCTCCTGGTCAGATTTTTAGGGGCCTGCAGAGGACTCCTTTTCTTCATCTTTAGGGTTGTCCTCCATTTTCCCTAGGGAGGGGGTGCTCCCTGACCCTTTCTTTGGTCGCTCCATCCAGGTCCATTCTTGGACACTCTAGTTCTAACCCAGTGATCAGCCTTCCTCCTCAGCTCTTGGGGAGATACTTGCCCCAGGTCCACCAGGTATCGGTGCAAATTTTCAGAAGTACAGTTACTCAACAGATGTGCCTTCATAATCAGATTATACAGCCCGTCATAACCCTGTACCTGATTTCCCTTCAACCAACCACCTAGTGCTTTTAGCAAGATGTTTAAACATCAACCCAGCACTGGCTCAAGGTTTTTTTAGTCTTTCTGTACTTGATACTGTATTCTTCAGTGGTGAGTCCAAATCCCTCAGTCAGTGTTCCCTTCATGAGTTAATAGGACCCAGCATCTGTCTCATTCAGTGTCAGGAGTCTATCCCTGCACTTTGCTGAGAACATTTCCCAAAGAAGAGAGTCCCAGTCCTTTTTTGATCTTCTCTGGTGATACAGGCGCTCTCAAAGGCTGTGAACCACTTGGTGATATCATCAACATCCTCACTAGAGGCAGGTGCCCTTGATACTTGATGTGGTCTTTTGAGTACAGAATCCACAATCTCTTCTTCGAGTTGGGGGGAGGGGGGAGATGTTTCTCCTCACTCGTGTCAGGATTGATGGCCTCATCCATAGGATTTTGTGTGGTTGTGTGAGAGAGCAGTTAGGTTTATCAGAAGGTAGTGCTAAGTATTTGTTGTACCCAGAGGCAATAAATGAGACCAAATGAATCTGAGGCTAATTTAGACATTTTTATATATTTTAAAACCAGGAACTTAGTCAGCAAGTAAGTTCTGTTTTCGTTTTTGAAAGTTACAGGTAAGTACAAAGTTCAAACTTATGCACCTTTACGCATGATGCAGTCCTATGGACAGAAACGTCAATTATGCACAAAGGTAAGTACAGTTGGTTTTAGGAGTTCACCTTCTGGATTTAGAGCGGTAGGAGCCCAAGGTCCACAGTACACCCAGCATTTTTTTGGGAGCTCCCCGAATTCCACTGGGAGCAGTGTGCTGGTGTGGTTATAGCTGGGTGCACTACGAAGAAGAGGGAGCACCTAAAAACAGGCTGAGCAGGGGGACTTAGGGACAAGTCTGAGAGCTCCCAAATGGAGGCTTAGGTCGCAAGGGGTCTTGGAGCAAGGAGGGCACAGCCGGTTCTTCACGACCCACACTGGGCTGCTCGGGTGCATCGTGATTAAAGTAGCTAGGCTCTGTGCATAAAGTCCCTCCTTGCGGTCAGGGACAAACAGCTGGCAGGGGCAAAATCACTGTAGCTGGGCCACTCACAAAGTGGGTCTGTGTGACGGACGTCCCTTGACAGCTCCTTGGTCCTGGTGCAGTGAGAATCCTGACTGAACTCTCACTGTTGGTGCTTGGTGTAGGGTGTCTGGTACTCCAGGGATTCGTGCTGCACAGCTCTGGTGGGTCCTGCTGTCATCACACTTGGTGAGGGGACAGTCCTGGTCCTCCAAAGCAGGGGTACCTCCTCCTGTTTGTCTGTGGCGTTGGTTGGGGCTGGAGCTGTGCAAGGCGGTGGACTGGACTTTGCTGGTTGGTGCCTGCAGACTTCAGGGAAGTAGCTCCTTTACTCCAAGGGAGACTGGTGGTTGTGGTGAAGTGCTGGCAGATTGCCTAACGCTTGGGTAGTCTTTGAGCTTGCATGACAAGGCACTCTATTGCAATTATCGGTAGAGGGACGGACGGGAAGGGTTTTGCGCCTAAATGTCCACAGCTCTTCTGCTGTTCTCTCCAGGCAGTGACTCTTCTTTGTCCTCCTTCTCTTGATCCATCAAATCTGAGTTCTTGAGTTCAGGGTGCCATCTAAATACTCAATTTAGGGGCATTACTGGGAGTGCCGGGTAGGGGGCAATGGGTTGTCCAACTTTTACCTCTGTATGATCACACTTCCGTTGGGAAGTGGGCATAACCTTAACCCTAAATCCAGAATTTGTAAAGTGTAGCTAATCACCCGTGAGAGTCTCAAGGTGCTGATTAGGCATGGGTACATTAACTGATTTGCCCAGAATCACAGGGCATTGAGCCAAAGCCGAGACTAGTACCTGGTTCCCCCACCTCCAAAGTCGGAAGCTCAGGCCATTACGTCACATCCTTACGCCACATCCTAGGATATTAATTCCGTCCAAAACAAGACGGAGGAATTAGAACATCAGCTGGTCCACCTTAGAGGTGGGATTGGCATGATGTGGGCACACGTCCTAATCTTACTAATTTTCCTGCCTATCTTACTGCCAAAAAGTGTGGTCAGGACAGGGGAGTGGTCATCTCCACAACCTGGAGAGACGTGGGTCACATTACAAAGGTGGCTAGTCCTTTGAAGCGTCCTGCCCTGGATTGTCAGTCCTGTCTGGAAGAGTTGATAACACCTCTGTCTGGAGCAGGCTTTTGTTCCTGGCCTCCCAGAGCGCTGGCTATCACCTCAGGAGGTCACAAGTCCAGCTGGTTAGCACACCAGCAGTCAGGTAGGTTTTTAAGGGGCACCTCTGACATGCTGGTAGAAATGTCTTTGGTTGCCAGTCAGTTTGCACTCTGTCCAAGCAGGGTCCCTTACTCTAGTCAGGGCAATGGAGATACACATTTAAGATAACCCCTGCTCACCACCTTGGTAGCAGTATGTAAAGTATTTGTACCAAACACACAGTAATACAGTGTAAACATGTTAAAATGGACACAACACAGGTTTAGAAAAATAGCTAATATTTACCTAAATCAAACAAGACCAAAACGACAAAAATCCAACATACACAATAAAGTTATGAATTTTTAAATTAAAAAGAGTCTTGCTCAATAGAAAACAATGAATGCGGTGATGTTACCAAAGTACCTGGTTTGCGTAAAAAATAAAGCTGCACAGGCGATCGTGCGTGTACATGCCAGTTCGAATTGGCAGCTTAAAACTGAGTCATGTTTATAGGGCCACTCATGTGGGTGACAGTCAGTGCTGCAGGCCCACTAGTAGCATTTGATTTACAGGCCCTGGGTGCCTCTAGTGCACTTTACTAGGACTTACTAGTAAATCAGATATGCCAATCATGGAAAAGCCAATTACACATACAGTTTACACAGAGAACACTTGCACTTTAGCACTGGCCAGCAGTGGTAAAGTGCCCAGAGTACCAAAAGCAACAAAAACAAAGTCCAACACACAGTCAAAACCTAAGAAGCAGAGGCAAAAATGCCTGGGTAGACCACCCCAAGGATGCCAGGTCTAACAGGTGCCCTCCGAGGGCATGTATTAATCCATCACTGGATTGAGCGAGGGTTTATTAATACAAGATGTTTGATACCATACATCCGTAGTGTAGGAAAATGCCACTTTTGGCATGGTTGCCTAGTGTTGATGCCAACTTTGATTGAAAATGTGCTGGGATTCTGCTAACCAGGCCCCGGCACCAGTGTTCTTTCCTAAAATCTGTACTTTTGTTTCCACAATTGGCACATCCATGGTACACAGTCAAGTCCCTTGAAAAAGGTACCCCTGGTACTAAGGGTCCTGTGGTCACAGAAGGTCCCCAAGGGCTGCAGCATGTATTATGCCACCCTAGGGAACCCCTCACCAAGCACATGTACACTGCCTTTGCAGCTTGTGTGTGCTGGTGGGGAGAAGGAGGCAAAGTCGGCATGGCACCCCACTCAGAGTGCCATGCCCACCAACCACTCTCTGTGGCATAGGCTAGACAACCCTCTAGCAGGCCTTACAGCCCTAAGGCAGGGTGCACTATACCACAGGCAGGTGAGGGCATAGCTGCATGAGCAATGTGCTTCTACAGTGTCTAAGTCCATTCTTAGACATTGTAAGTGCAGTGTAGCCATACTGATTAAATGGTCTGGGACTTTGTCATTACGAACTCCACAGCTCACTAATGGCCTCACTGAATACGGGGAAGTTTGATATCAAACTTCTCAGCACAATAAACCCCCACTGATGCCAGTGTGGGATTCTTGAAAAATGCACATAGGGGCCATTCTAGAGATGCCCCCTGTATGTTAGCCAAGTTGCTAGTGTAGGACTGACCAATATTTTCCAGCCTGCCACTTTCATACAAGGTTCTGACCACATGGGTTGAGAACCCTTGTGCTCTCAGTGGTCAGAAACAAAGCCTCTCCTGGGTGGAGGTGCTTCACACCTCCCCCTACAGGAACTGTAACACCTGGCGGTCAGCCTCAAAGGCTCAAGCCTCGGATTGCAGTTCCCCAGGGCATGCCTCCCCCCACCCTCAACCCCCGGCCAAAGCTCCACTTTTGGCAGGAAGTCCGAATTCTGGCAGAAAAATTAGGGAAAACATGGAGGAGTCACCACCCCAGTCAGGACCACCCGTAAGGTATACAGAGCTGAGGTGCCCCCCCCCCCCCCCCCCCCCTCCCTGCAGAATTCTCCATCTTGGTTTGGAGGACAGGGGCCAATAGGATTAGGTTTGTGCCCCCCCCCCCCCCCCCCCCCCCAAAAGGGAGTGGGCACAAGGAGGGTGTAGCCACCCTCAGGGACAATAGCCATTGGCTACTGCCCTCTGACCCCTAAAACGACCCTAAATCTAGGATTTAAGGGCCTACCTGAACCCAGCTCACTAGATTCCTGGCGACCTGACAAGAAGAAGGAGATAGCTGAAACCCCCAGGAGAGAAGAAGGAAGATGACAACTGACTTGGCCGCCGCCCTACCGGCCTGTCGCCTGCTTCAGAGAACCTGCACAAGAACAGGACAGAACAGAACGCATCCAGCGGGACCAGCGACCTCTGCCAAGCTCCAGAGGACTTCCCTGCACCCAAAAGGACCAAGAACTCCCATGGACAGCGGCCCTGTGAAAGAAGAAACCAACAGCTAAGGACTCCAGCCTCACTCCGAATATGTGAGTCCTGATCACTCTGCACCCGACGCCACAGTCCGTGTCCAGGTGGCCCAACCAGATAGAGAGGATCCCCAAGTGATTCTGAGCAAGTGCCCACCCTGTGTTGACCTCTCCACCCCTCCACGACGACCCCTGCAGAGTTAATCCCGAGGACCCCCCTGACCACGAAAGCTCCGGACAAAGATATCTGATGCCTAAAGACCCATTGCACCTGCAGCCCACAGGCCTTGGAGAACCCGACCTCCGGTGCAGCTCGTTCAGCAGGTGGCCCTCTTTCCTGTCCAGCTTGTGGTTTGCCCGAGACCCCCTGGACCTCCCCTGCAGACTCTAAGTGACTCCTGGGGTCCCCACCTAAGCAATCATTGGAGACCCGACACCTTCTTTGCACCCTGCACCTGGCTGCCCCAGCACCGCACCCCCTAGGTCTGCCCTCTGAAGAATCAAGTACTTACCATCATGCAGGACAGGTCTGAATCCAAGTGCCCCCACTCTCCATAGGAACTCATATTCATTTTGCCTACATTTTGACCTCAGCACCCAGCCGTCCCCGTGTTGCTGGTGGTGGGTGTTTGGGGTTAACCTGAACCCTGACTTGTGGACTTGCTAATCCCCAGAGACTGGAACTGTAAGTATTGTACTTACCTGTAAAACAATCTCACTTTTCTTCCCCTCTGCATCTGTTTCTCAAAATTGCACAGTGTCAAGTTTGAAAACAGATTATTGCCAATATTTCAAAAACTGTAACTCACCGATTTGAAAATACTGTTGATACATGTGTGAAATACAAATCTTTTGAAGTACTTACCTGCAACTTGAATCTTGTGGTTCTAAAAATAAATTAAGAAAATATATTTTTGCTATATAAAAAACATTGGTCTTGAGTTAAGTCATTGAGTGTGTGCTTCTGCTATTGTCTGTGTATATACAACAAATGCTTTGCACTTCCCTCTGATAAGCCTAACTGCTCGACCACACTACCACAGAAGAGAGCATTAGTATTACCTACTTTAGCCTCTGTTAAGCCTCTGGGGAACTCCTGGACTCTGTGCACATTATATCTCATTTTGAAATAGTATACACAGAGCCAGCTTCCTATCCCTAGTTTCAGTGAAGCCATCATGTAGCTGCAAAACTGGTAATGACCGTTGTCCAGCACATGTACTCAGAATGGCTTCCCTGTACACATATGTCTAAGAATCGACAAAGACTTAGTAAGGGCATATTTGCTCATGCATATATGTCCTCGCTTGTAATATAATGCACCCTGCCTTAGGGCTGAAGGCCTGTTGTAGGTATGTCGTACAGATAGTGCAAGCAGTGCTTTAGGGGACATGGCACACAAGGGTGTGCTATGTCGTGTTTTCAATTGTGGGAGCACCTTGTTAGGCAGCCTGCAATGGCAGTCTTCATGAGGGTGCTGTTGGATCCATTAGAGTAGCACAAGTCGTGCTGCAGCTCTGAGGGGCCCTCTTCAGTACTCAGGCCCTGGCTACCAGTGGTCCCATTTACTAGAAACTTACAGAGATGCCAAAGGACCAGGTCACTTGGTGATCAAGTGACCAGGTGTCTCGTTTTTGGGGAAGGAACACTACCACAGGGGACCTGGTTAACAGGAACCCAGTTCTGTTCAGTCAAAGTTGCACTTAAAACCAGGAAAAAACGGGAGGGGGATTACTGCAATCGGAAACCAGCTCCCTACAGTGGGCCTTTGTTTATGATGCATTTATTGTGTTCTTTTCTCAGCTACATAACTTCGTCCTGGACCAGAATGAATACATCAAGAACAGGCAGCGTGAAATATCCCGCATCCTGACCCCAGACATACAGCGCTCAATGAGTCAGGCTTACACAGGTAGGTTTATGTAACAAACATCTAATATTCATCCATTTTCAAATAGTGCCTGCACTTGTTCGTGGAAGATTAAGGTATATTGTAAAGCAGAGTGCTAAGATAATAGTTGTCAATTATTTATTCAATTATTTACCCCTCTTATAGTATACCTGGCAGTAGTTTGGCTGCAGTACATTTCCAAACTTTATCTTCTACTCCTCCCAATGCAGTATCTACAATGGTATTTAACAAGTGGGCTCTTTATTTTTATTCCTCTATTTTCTGTGTACCTCTATTTTTTTTTTTTTTCCAAATTATCAGATTTGTCAGTGGCAGGCTTTTCTGCTTTATTTGGTACCCTGCTTTTGTGCTGTCCCCGTTTTAGATCAGACATGTTTTTGGCTATTAATTGTGTAAAACCTCCCATAGTTTTGTGAAAATTGATAGTGTGAGACACACCCTCTCTATGGGGCATCCAAGAGATTTTTAAGAGAAATTGTTGATGCTCTCATCAGAGAAATTATTGTCATCTGACTCCAACAAAGACTACAGATGAAAAGTTAATTTCCCATTGATATCTGCATAGGTATTGGACTGGAATCGTGTAAATCTTCAGTTCCAGCAAATGATGCTAAGTGGACAGGCAACTGGTCTGGCCAGCAAACCATAAAGGTGCTGATAGGCACCATTAAGGTCAGTTGCTCTTTTACATATGCCACAGACTTTGGGATCTGTGACCCAGCCAGCCCAGTTTCTCATATCATTTGGCATCATGTAGCTGCCAAATTCTGGCTTCAGTGTAATTGCATGAACATGGTCTCCATATCCAACCCGAGATGCATCCAGAGGTGCATTTAATCCAATTTGGAAGCTAAATAGTAAATAAGTGGATATTCATCCTGGTCCCACACAATGGCTATACGAGCAGGTAACAGAATGAGATGAGGATAGAAACAGTGAAGAAGTCTTGTTTTTCCTCAGAAATCACCTTAAGCATCTCTACATCTGGGACTGGATCTCGATGACCGCTAGTTGTTATTTTCTCCAGCACTCTTCTGAAGACATATCAGTTTACTTTAAAGTATCACATGCAGAATCAAAGCAGCGATCCTTCTTTCCTTCAGCAATTCTCATTGTCTTCACATTTGTCTCCGCATTTAACGGTTCTCATTAAATGTCAATGTTATAATATTCTTCAATCACCTGCACCTCTGGGTCGTTCCTCAAGTGTCACTTAATAACACAGAGGCTCCCACAGTCTATAGTTCTCTCTGACTCCTAGATCATATTGACTTTCTCTGGACTGGCTGCAAAGACGCTAAAACTCTATTTGACTTCACTGTACTGGATATGCCACTTTCAGGCAAGACTTAATGGGAAAGTAAAAAAAAATAAAAAGGCTGTCAGAGTGTTCGCTTCTGCTAGGAAACATTCCAGTGAGAAGTACTTTGGCCTCTTCAGTAATGTCTATGAGGAGGTTGTTTCTTTTTTTTCTCCTTTTTTTAAGTATCTTTATTAGATTTTACAACCATAAAAATTGATAAGACAGTCACAACAATGTGCTCATATAAAACAGTTATCATCATTGTAGTTCAGAGTTGCCATCTGTTTGCCACACATCAAGATAATTTTTCATATGCATCTAGTCTGCTCTGTTAGTCTGTTCTTTCCTAGAAGATGCTTTTGTATCACCTATCTGATGGAGACATCTAGTTGCAGATGCCTTACCTTAAGATTTCCCTAGGCATCAGTCTGGATCCAGAGATGTTTCTCGACTGTACCACTGTGCTCCGTTAAGTGGTGTCAATTGGCTCCTTGTCGGTGCCAGAAATTGTCGCAAGTCCTATATAGGCGCCCCCCCAATGCGCTGACGTCAGTTCTTTTCTTTCCATGCCAGCCAGCATTGATCCGAAGAGCGATCTACCCTTCAGTCACTTTTTGACTAGTCTTTTTTTACATTTTGTCGAACATTTTTTAGGGCCATGTCATCAGATGATGTATGTGACGGATTTGCAACTCGTCTGCCTTTAGTGTTTGGAGCACGACCCGAAGTCGTGCTCCAAAAGCGGGGCCCGGCCTCCAAAGTCTTTGAAGGAGTGCTCCCAAAAGCTAAGGGCCTGGCACTCGACTCCACGTAAGCCCCGATCTCGTTCGAGAGGAAGGTCTTGTGATTAGATCACGGACTCCCTCTTGTACGTTGTCCTACTCCAACCCCCCTGGACGATAGGAAAAGTTGAGGCACAAAAAGAATTTGAAGACCAAGCGATGAGGGACTGGGTGCATTGTCACTCTAGGCCTCAGTTTACAGATCCTGTATCTGGGCTGACTCTGCGCCTCCCTGAGTTTTTGGGAGCTGGAGCGACACTCTCCAAACAAACTCTGAGAGTTTTATGAGGCCATGCGCTTCATAAAATCTTCAGCCGACTCCCCTGGAGCACCTTTTGGCCCATGTGGAGTCAGAAGTGGTCTCTTCGATTTCCACGCCAGCGGTTCCGTCCTCATCTCAGAGCGGAACTCAAGGATCCATTCCTGGGTCTAGACCTGCATTGGTCATACCATCTCCGACCATCCCTGACACTGACGTTCCGCCGGCGCCCGTGCTGTTGGGTGGCGCAGGCCCCATCCTCACTGCCGTCTCCAACACTGAGCCGGATGGGCGTTGTACAACGCCGGCTACGGCGCTCACAGGAGCCTTGCCCCCTATCTCGAACCCCGAGCCTTGTTTCTGTGGGGTTAGGTTACCGTGAGGAATGAGAGGGGTCGCTGGACCCTTTAGAATACCAGCTCCAAGATAACATTGATTGGCGTATGGACCAAGGTGAAGCCAGTGGTGTGCACACCTCACCAAATACTGGCATGCTTTCTCCCATACCGTGCCTATGGAGGAGGGAGCTTCATAATCAGTGGTGGCGTGCAGAGCAGCCGAGGTCCTATACTTCGAGCTGCCTTCAGTGGCAGTGAGGACTAACCTCCTGACAGAGGAGCTTCAGCCTGGGGCTACATCTGCTTCCCTTTAATGGAGCCTTTTGTAGGAAAGTGCCCTCTTTCTTGCCATGGTTACCCCCATTTTTCTGCCTGTTGTCAGTGTGTTTGACTGTGTTCACTGGGATCCTGCTAACCAGGACCCCAGTGATAATGCTCTCTCCCTTCAAATTTGGTAACTTGTACCTTTTTCACTCTACATTTGGCATACTGCCCCCTCCCCCCCTCCCATGTAAGTCCCTATTATATGGTACATAGGTACCTAGAGCACCTATGTACCAGGTGGATCCCTATGGGCTACAGCATGTATTATGCCACCCATAGGGAGCTCATGCAAAGTGTTCTGCAGGCCTGCCATTGCAGCCTGCGTGAAAGGGTGTATGTATGCACCCTCTCACTACCATGTCACTGCACCAGGTCACTGTAAATTACCCCTATTCCAGGCCCCCCGACCCCAAAGGCAGGGTGCAAGTACCTGTGTGTGAGGGCACTAGCTGAGGTTCCCCCACGAACTCCAGTACTATTTTCCTGGACTTCGGGAGTGCAGGGACACCATTTTATACGTGTACTGGACCTATGTCCATCTACATAATGGTAACTCCAAACCTAGGCATGATTGGTATCCTGTCGTAATCATATCCCAGTATTCTTGCCAGTATTGGAAGTATGATTCCATGCACTCTGGGGGCTCCATAGCATTGCTCCTACCAGTCTTCCAGGGTTTCCCGGGCATCCCAAGCTGCTGCTACCCCTCAGACAGGTTTCTGCCCTCCTGCTGCTTGGACAGCTCAAGCGCAGAAAGGCAGAACAAAGGATTTCCTTTGGGAGAGGGAGGTAACACCCTCTGCCTTTGGAAACAGGTGCTACATGGCTTGGGAGGGGTAGCCTGCCCAAGCCACTGGTATGCTTTGAAGGGCCCATTTGGTGCCCTTCATGCTTAAACCAGTCTACACTGGTTCAGGGAGCCCCAGTCCATGCTCTGGCACACAACTGGACTATGGAAAGGGGATTGACCACTCCCCTGTCCATCACAACCCCAGGGGTGGTGCTCAGACCTCCTCCAGAGGGTTCCTGGGTTCTGCCATTTTGAATCCAAGGTTGACAGGCACCTCTGGGAGCATCTGAGTGGCCAGTCGAGGCAGGTGACATCAGAACCCCCTCCTGATAGGTGCTCCCCTGGCTAAGTGACCAATCCCTCTTTCAGCGCTATTTAGGGTCTTCCTCTCGGATGAGTCCTCAGACTCTGCTTGCAAGACTCCAGCAGGACTCCTCTGTAACCTCCACTTCGACTTCTGGCCACTGGGACTTCGACTGGACTCTCCAAGAACCGACAACGCTGCAACACACGAAAAAAGACTCTTCTGCAACATTGTTTCCATTGCTCCTGCCAGCTTTGCAACATTTTCCCAGCTGTGCTTTCTCAGAAGACAGCAACTCTTCAGCCTGCATAAGAAGAAAGAAGGAATCTCCCTTGGAGTGAAGGAGTTACTCCCCTGCATCCGCAGGCACCTACTGCAACGATGACCGGCTGCGTGGATCTCTTCTCCTCTTCACCTCATCTCTTGCAGCTGCCAAGGCTTGTTGTCATCTCCTCCATGGGATCTTCATGCTACGCGCAGCTCCAGCCCCCAGCACTCCTTCCAACAAAGCACAGCCCTCTGTGTGGTTCTCCCGTGGCGTGGGATCCTCTTCTATAGTTCTGCGTGGGCTCCTTCTGCAACTCCTGAGTCCTCGTCCTGTGGGACTTCGGTGGGTGCTGCCTCTGTTCCTGTGGGCTCTCCATGTTGCTGGGGGTCCCCTCTGGCTCCCCCTCAGTTGAGTCCTCCTGGGCCTTGCTGGTCCCTGGCAGCACCACTTTTCCACTAAACGCAAATTTGCCTTTGCCAAAGCTTGTTGGTGGAATTCCTACATAACACCCGTCTGCATTCTTCACTGCATCATAGGACATCTTCTGCATACATCAGGAACTTTCTTCCATCGTCTGGGCTGCAGTGCTGACCTGTTATTCATCACCGCCAACCAACTCCTGCAAGTACAGCTGGGTGGGTAGTAGCCCCTACTCCTCCTGGACTCCACTGTGACTCTTGGACTTGGTCCCCTCTCGCCACAGGTCTTCCTCTCCTGGAATCCATTGCTGGTTTCTTGCAGTCTTCTCTGGGTGCCTTCTTTTCTTCTCTTCCTTCCTTTTTAGTGGTTTGGGGAAATTTCAGTGATTTACTAATGCTTTCCTGGTCTCTGGGGGATGTTGTAGTACTAACCTCTGTGGTTTCTTGGTACCCCCAGCTCCCCTCTACACATTCCACTTACCTGGGTGGGAGCCCTGCTTTCGCTTTCCATTTTTTTAGTTTAGTTTATGGTTTAGGCTCCCCCTAGGGTCACTATTGTTTACCTACATTTGAACTGTTTGCTACACTTTGCTATGCCTATTTCTTATTACTAGTGTACATATTTAGTGTGTTACTTATCTCCTAAGGGAGTATTGCCTTTCTAGTAATTTTTGGTATGGTGTCACTAAAAAAACGACCTTTACCTTTGTAACACTGTGTGGTTTCTCTCATGTGTGTAAGTACTGTGTGACGATAGTGGTATTTCTTGAGGTTTGCATGTCTCCTAAATAGGCCTTGGCTGCTCATCCACAGCTACCTGTAGAGAGTTTGGCTTCTAGACATTGTCTACACTACACTAATAGGGGATACCTGGACCTTGTATAAGGTGTATGTTCCACAGGTAACCACCACACACCAGGCCAGCTTCCTACAACACCCTTCCATGTAGGCAAATCAATCATCTTGCCTACTTGTTACGCACCCCGCATCCTTCTAGGGAAGAGGAAAGACTCCACTCCCTGGAACCAAAAAGAGCTCTGGCGTTCTACCTTGATCGTACCAGAGTGTTCTGGGTGGGGATCAACCCTTTTTTGGTTATGTGGGTTCTGAGAAAGATTGGGCAGTGCAGAAGAGAACCATGTCCAGATGGGTCATACTCTTGCATTAAATTATGCTACGGACTGCCTAAGAAGCAACCCCGTGAGGGTTTGCGTTCTCATTCTACCAGAGGTAAAACTGCAACTACTGCATTAGCAGGCTGAGTTCCAGTCCTGGATATCTGTCAGACGGCAGCGAGGGCATCTCTGTACATGTTTCCCAAACACTACTGCCTATACAGTCTGGTCCGTAATGAGGGTGTGTTTGCCTGTTCGGTCTTGCAGGACTTTCTGGTGTGATCTTAATTTGCAGACTCACCTCCGAGGATGGTATTGCATGGGTATATATTCTAAGGTTAAGAATCTGGAACTAGATGTCTCTATCAGATGGGCAACTTACTTACCTTTGGTATCACCTTATCTGGTAGAGACAGTATCTAGTTGCATATTTCTTACTGACCCACCCATCTTCTGAGTTCTGTGAACTGATATCTGAGGTCGGGGATTACCCTTTCAGGGCCCTAACTTTGATGCACCAGGGGGTCAGTATTCTTCATGGCCCTGCGCTTCTGGCGTGGAAAGTCGTGAAGAGAAACTGATTTCAGCATGCCTTGGTGGCGCCTATATAGGACCTGTAATGTCATTTGTGGCGCGGACAATGCCATTGATAGGACATGGAGCTGATTGACGCCACCTAATGGCATGTAGGGGTACATCTCAAGAAAAATCTCCGGATCCAGATTGACCTCTGGAGAAATTCTAAGGTAAGCAACTAGATATTGTCTCTACCAGATAAGACATTACCAAAGGTAATTAACTTGTCCTGTATGGTCTATCTTAAAACTTCACAATTTCAGAATTATGGCTATCTTATAAAGCATAGTCTTGATACTCATTATCCCTTATTCTTCTACTACTAAGTGGTCCCATCTTAGGGTTAATATATGTGCTCATTTATGTTGATCCAGTTTCAAGGGGGTATGGCAGCTGTTGCAATATTTCGGCCCATTCTGCTAAGTCTTCTGTTAGTCCTCATTCTGAGAGTTCAGTGTGCTTTTCCTATGCTACTGCCTATTCCAGCATAGCCTTCAGACTTTGTGGCCCTTGGTCTAGCATTAATTTAAGTTTCATTTTTCAGTTTTCCAGGAAAATCCCAATTAAATGCAGTTTGTGTTTCTGCATCGTAGGATCCTCACTGATAGTCATAAACATAGAATTCCAGTGGATTTGCAGGGATCCCAGAACACCTTTTCTTCAATTATAGAAAGTCATTAGTTGGCGGTAACCACCTCAATTTCCATAGAATTAGAGTTACCTTGATTAAAGAATTTCAGGCCTGCTTTTTACTGATTTGTTTTTTCTTGATCATAAGAGGCATCTAATCAATCTAATGTGTCCTTGTAGCAGCATCTGACAAAAGACAACCCTAGGTTTAATTGTGTTAAAAAAAATAAAAAAAACCTATTGAGCACATACAGAGGAAGTAAAACGGTGCAGAGGAAGTGTAGGAAGTTGGCTCTGTATGTGCTATCTCAAAGTGAGAGATAGTGTGCAGAGAGTCCCAGGGTTCCCCTTAGAGGTTGATAGTGGCAAAATTAGATAATACTAATGCACTATTTTGCAGTAGTTTGGTTGAGCAGTAGGCTTATCAGAGGGTATTGTTAAGCACTTATTGTACACACACAGGCAATAAATGAGAACACAAACTCAAAGACAACTCCAGGCCAATAGGTTTTTATAGAGAAAAATATTGTTTTCTTAATTTATTTTACATCCACAAGATTCAGAATTCAAGTACGTACATTAATTGTAAGGTACTTGGCATAGGTAAATATGGAACTTTGAGTTAAAACAGTATGGACACAGTTTTGGCAAAAATGGCAAATAGCTATTTCAAAAGTGGACACACTGCCAAAATCAACAGTTCCTGGGGGAGGTAAAAGTATTGGTTAGTTTCCCAGGTAAGTAAAGCACTTACAAGTTCAGTCTCCTGGGCATAGGCAGCCCACCGTTGGGGTTTCAAGGCAACCCCAAACACCCAGCACCAGCAACCAGGGCTGGTCAGGTGCAGAGGTCAAAGTAGGGTCCAAATAGCATAGGTGCCTATGGAGACCAGGGGTGTTCTGGTTCCAGTCTGCTAGCAGGTAAGTACCTGTGTCCTCGGGAAGCAGACCATGGGGGGTTTTGTAGAGCACTGGGGAGGGGGTGAGGGGGTCAAAAACAGGCACACAAAATACACCCTCAGGGGCATAGGGGCGGCCGTGTGCAGTGTGTGAAGTAGGTGTCAGGATTCAGATAGGAATCAATGGAGAGACAAGGGGGGTCACTCTGGCGATGCAGACCGGGCACGGGGTGCTTGTCGAGCCAGCCACCGACTGGGCAAGGGGGGGCTGCCTGCTGGTCACTCCTGCACCGGTAGTTGATTTCTCTCAGGCCTGGGGACTGCGGGTGCAGTGCTTCACCCAGGGGTTGGGTTCTTTGTTACCGGGCAGTTGCGGTCAGGGGGAGCCTCTGGATCCTCTCTGCAGGTGTTGCTTTGGGGGTGCAGGGAGGTCGTCTCAGGGAGTTCACATCATTGGAGTCGCCTGGGGGGTCCTCTCTGCAGTGTTGGTTCTTCTGGACACGAGCCGGGGGCGTCAGGTGCAGATTGTTGGGGACTCACGCTTCCAGATTGAGGCTGGTGTCCCTTCAAAGATGGTTGTTTCTTTGTTTCTTGGACAGAGCCGCTGTTCACTGGAGTTTCTTGGTCCTTTGGGTGCAGGTCAGTCCTCTGAGTCCTCAGAGGTAGCTGGTCCCGCAGGATGCGCCGCTGTGCAGGTTCTTTGAGTCTGGAGAAAGGCCGGTAGGGCTGGGGCCAAGTCAGTTGTTGTCTCTGTCGTCTCTGTGGGGCTTTCAGGTCAGCAGTCCTTCTTTCTTCAGGTATCAGGAATCTGATTTCCTGGGTTCAGGGTCGCCCCTAAATACTCAATTTAGGGGTGTGTTTAGGTCTTGGGGGGCAGTAGCCAGTGGCTACTGTTCTGGAGGGTGGCTACATTCTCTTTGTGCCTCCTTCCTGTGGGGAGGGGGGGCACATCCCTAATCCTATTGGGGGGAATCCTCCAAAACAAGATGGAGGATTTCCTAAGGCAGGGGTCACCTCAGCTCAGGACACCTTAGGGGCTGTCCTGACTGGTGGGTGACTCCTCCTTGTTTTTCTCATTATCTCCTCCAGACTTGCCGCCAAAAGTGGGGGCTGTGTCTGGAGGGGCGGGCATCTCCACTAGCTGGAGTGCCCTGGGGCGCTGTAACACGAAGCCTGAGCCTTTGAGGCTCACTGCTAGGTGTTACAGTTCCTGCAGGGGGAGGTGTGAAGCACCTCCACCTATTACAGGCTTTGTTCCTGGCCACAGAGTGACAAAGGCGCACTCACCCCATGTGGCCAGAAACCCCTCTGGATGTGGCAGGCTGGCAGAAACTGGTCAGCCTAACACTAGTAGTTGGACTGGTATACAAAGGGTGACTGGGAGGTGAACCTACTGGTCTTTGGAGACGAGACGCAGAGGAAACCCGCAACGCTTCCGACGCTGCTGCTGTTTCCGGTTGCGAGCGCACTGAGTGCGCCGCTACCAGCTGCCTGCCTGCCGGGCGCATGTCTGCTTGACTGACCACCCCCCCCCCTGCTGTTCCTAAGCCCTCCAATAAGCCGGGCTTCAAGAATGGGTTCAAGGGGGGCCCCGGTGAGATCGGGAGAGCCGGGAAAAAAACAGTGAGCCGGTCAGCGGGAGCCCTGGCAGCCCTTCTGTGGCAGTCAGGAGTCCACGACACGACAGACCGGCACAGTGTTACGGTGCAAGCTATGGTACAAGCTACAGTACAGGCAGCAGAGGAAAGAGGAGGAGGAGTGGAGCTGGAGTAGGAGGATTGAAGGGAGGAAGAAAGAAAGAGAAGAAAGAGGATTGGAAGTTCTGCAGAAGGAGGTGGCGGAGAGCGGGATACGAGTGCAGGACTCTAAATCAAGGTAAGGGGGAGAAGGGGGTGTCTCACCCTCACACCTCATCCCCCTGGGTACTTGGCTGTCTGGTTGCACGTTTCTCCAGCCCCAGCCTGCCCCATTTGCCTGCCTGCCTCATACCGTCTCACACCACCTCATTTTCACCTCTTATCGACCTCCATTGACTCTCACTGCCTCGTAAGAGACCTGTAGGAGGCTTAAAGGTACTTTTCTCCTTTCTAGACTTCCATTGACTTCCTTTGACTTACAGGAGATATAAAAGATATCATAGTCATCGCAACTGTTGTTTGGCTTGGCTGCTGCTACTGCCGCTACTGTTGCTGCTGCTGCCTTGAAGCCCTGAGCCGAAAGCCTACGGCAGGGGGTGCGGTCCAGGAGTGATGAGAGCTAGGAGGATTGGAGGTTAAGTTGTGTTGGCCTCTCCACTTCCGCTCTCCTTGTTCCTGTCTACCTAATTTTCCTTGATACCATTGTGATTTGGTGGTATTCTACTATCTTCAACACTGCTTACATAAGATACTGTGGTGTGCCTAGGACCACTTCGCAGCGAGAGTGTGATCAAAAGAACAGGATCAACAGAATTATGTCAAAGTGTACAAGAAGGAGTAGGTCCTTCCTTAATCGAGCATGTAAAAAAACTAAATCAACCCCTCTGAGAAACAAGGGGGTACAACAATTAAGTATAAAAGGTCTGAATTCTATTCTACCATTCCTTTCGAAGGATCCTGGTGAGAAAATAATGGTTACGGCAGGAAATACATCTGGTATTATTAACAAATCTTTTCAAGGTCCCACTCCGAGCAAGGATCTGAATGCTCTGAGGAGTGAGGGCACTATCATCATGGAGGGGTCTGCTGGCTTCGCTGTCGCCCCTCCCATGAGTGGGTCAAACCAGGTCAAAGTTACTGATTTCACACTCCCTGATATAGATCCGGATGAGGTGCTTGGTGGCAGATTAGCTCAGTCGACTACACCAACAAGACCCGTAGAAGAACATTCTAATATTGAATCCCCCTTGCTAAAACTATTTAGTAGTACCCCTTCGGATCACTTTATCTTTGACTTAACTCCATCAGATACTCCGGATCTAATGTGTCTATCTGTACAACGGGTAGTCCTCGCTGATTCTCTTAAATGCCTTGAAAGAAATTTAACTTCTTTCTTGCAACTTTTGGAGAAAACAGTAAAAAATTCAGACCATAATCGACATTCTGGTCTCTATTTTAAAAGTCTTACTAGCAAATCAAAATATGAGTCATTCCTCCACAGAGCTGACTATGGCAACTAAACAAGAAACATGTAAGAGCTTAGGCCTTATCTCCAATGGTATTAGCCTGCAGTTTCCAGGTGTCGAGGCCTGGAAGATCGCAGGTGATAAATTATTCTCTCACTCTTATAGAGGAACTCGAAGGAAAACCACTGGTTGTTGAGGGAGCCACTACTACAGTAATTCAGGCCTCTGTAGAGAATGAGATATACCCCTTGGACAATTTGTTCACTAATACAAAATTATTTCTTAATACTTCTCCAATGGCTCATGTTGCCCAGATGAAGGAGGCTGTCACTAGTACCAGCGCAGCACCATTTCCAATTTTTCTTCCTAAAGATCATCCACCCATGAAGCAGGTGGATCAAACGGAAACCAGTATGGGTCTGGTCAGCAGAATATCAAAAATAAGAGGGAAAAAGACTGGAAAGAAAAGAAACCGTAGAATCATAAAAAAGTAAGGAAGGTTAAGTTTGAAGAAAGAGAAAAGGGGGAATATATGGACATTGTGGAACAGGTCCCCTCATCGAAGAAATCTCAGGGACTGAGGGCGCGTGTATCGTTGTACAGTCACAAGTCCAGGTTCAGACGTATGAACCAGTGATACCAGTGATTTCACGTGCTAGATCAGATTCTACTATCATGCTCCACCCTGATCTTGTCCAACCCGTGGTCAAGGAAATTCATCCTGGGTTAAGTACTTTGAATGTGGGAGGAAAAATCAGGGGGGATAATGGCCTTGTAGGAAAGTAGCATCTATCCCCATTTTTTCATGTGTGTCAGTTTGTTTTTGCCTGTGTCACAGGGATCCTGCTAGCCAGGACCCCAGTGCTCATAGTTTGTGGCCTATATGTGTTCCCTGTGTGGTGCCTAACTATATCACTGAGGCTCTGCTAACCAGAGCCTCAGTGTTTATGCTCTCTCTGCTTTTACAATTGTCACTGCAGGCTAGTGACCATTTCCACCTATTCTGATTGGCATACTGGAACACCCTTATAATTCCCTAGTATATGATACCTAGTGTAAGGAAATGCCTCCTTGGCATGGTTACCCCCTGACTTTTTGCCTTTGCTGATGCTAAGTTATGATTTGAAAGTGTGCTGAGGCCTGCTAATCAGGCCCCAGCACCAGTGTTCTTTCCCTAACCTGTACTTTTGTTTCCATAATTGGCACACCCTGGCATCCAGGTAAGTCCCTTGTAACTGGTACCCCTGGTACCAAGGGCCCTGATGCCAGGGAAGGTCTCTAAGGGCTGAAGCATACCTTATGCCACCCTGGGGACCCCTCACTCAGCACAGACACACTGCTTGTGTGTGTTAGTGGGTATAAAAAGACTAAGTCGACATGGCACTCCCCTCAGGGTGTCATGCCAACCTCACACTGCCTACAGGTATAGATAAGTCACCCCTCTAGCAGGCCTTACAGCCCTACGGCAGGGTGCCCTATACCATAGGTGAGGGCATAAGTGCATGAGCACTATGCCCCTACAGTGTCTAAGCAAAACCTTGGACATTGTAAGTGCAGGGTAGCCATAAGAGTATATGGTCTGGGAGTCTGTTGTGCACAAACTCCACAGCACCATAATGGCTACACTGAAAACTGTGAAGTTTGGTATCAAACTTCTCAGCACAATAAATGCACACTGATGCCAGTGTACATTTTATTGTAACATACACCCCTGAGGGCACCTTAGAGTTGCCCCCTGAAACCTTAACCGACTACCCGTGTAGGCTGACTGGTTCTAGCAGCCTGCCACACACCAGACATGTTGCTGGCCACATGGTGAGAGTGCCTTTGTCACTCTGTGGCTAGTAACAAAGCCTGTACTGGGTGGAGATGCTTATCACCTCCCCCTGCAGGAACTGTAACACCTGGCGGTGAGCCTCAAAGGCTCACCCCCTTTGTTACAGCACCCCAGGGCACTCCAGCTAGTGGAGTTGCCCGCCCCCTCCGGCCACGGCCCCACTTTTGGCAGCAAGGCCGGAGGAGATAATGACAAAAACAAGGAGGAATCACTGGCCAGTCAGGACAGCCCCTAAGGCATCCTGAGCTGAGGTGACTCTGACTTTTAGAAATCCTCCATCTTGCAGATGGAGGATTCCCCCAATAGGGATAGGAATGTGCCCCCCTGCCCTCAGGGAGGAGGCACAAAGAGGGTGTAGCCACCCTCAGGGCTAGTAGCCATTGGCTACTAACCCCCAGACCTAAACACACCCCTAAATTCAGCATTTAGGGGGTCCTCAGAACCTAGGAACTCAGATTCCTGCAACCTAAGAAGAAGAGGACTGCTGAACTGAAAACCTGCAGAGAAGACGGAGACACCAACTGCTTTGGCCCCAGCTCTACCGGCCTGTCTTCCCACTTCTAAAGACACTGCTCCAGCGACGCGTTCCCAGGGTCCAGCAACCTCTGAAGCCTCAGAGGACTACCCTGCATCTAGAAGGACCAAGAACTCCTGAGGACAGCGGCTCTGTTCCACAAAGACTGCAACTTTGCAACAAAGAAGCAACTTTGAACCAACACACGTTTCCCGCCGGAAGCGTGAGACTTTGCACTCTGCACCCGACGCCCCCGGCTCGACTTGTGGAGAACAAACACCACAGGGAGGACTCCCCGGCGACTACGAGACCGTGAGTAGCCAGAGTTGACCCCCCTGAGCCCCCACAGCGACGCCTGCAGTGGGAATCCCGAGGCTCCCCCTGACTGCGACTGCCTGCTTCAAAGACCCGACACCTGGTAAAGACTCTGCACCCGCAGCCCCCAGGACCTGAAGGATCCGACCTCCAGTGCAGGAGCGACCCCCAGGTGGCCCTCTCCCTTGCCCAGGTGGTGGCTACCCCGAGGAGCCCCCCCCTTGCCTGCCTGCATCGCTGAAGAGACCCCTTGGTCTCCCATTGATTTCTATTGCGAACCCGACGCTTGTTTGCACACTGCACCCGGCCGCCCCTGCGCCGCAGAGGGTGTACCTTCTGTGTGGACTTGCGTCCCCCCCAGTGCCCTACAAAACCCCCCTGGTCTGCCCTCCGAAGACGCGGGTACTTACCTGCTGGCAGACTAGAACCGGGGCACCCCCTTCTCCATTGAAGCCTATGCGTTTTGGGCACCACTTTGACCTCTGCAGCTGACCGGCCCTGAGCTGCTGGTGTGGTAACTTTGGGGTTACCCTCAACCCCCAACGGTGGGCTACCTTGGACACAACTTTGAACCCTGTAGGTGGATTACTTACCTGCAAAACTAACAAATACTTACCTCCCCCAGGAACTGTTGAAATTTGCACTGTCTAGTTTTAAAATAGCTTATTGCCATTTTTGCCATAACTGTACATGCTATTTTGCTGATTCAAAGTTCCTATGATACCTGAGTGAAATACCTTTCATTTAAAGTATTGTTTGTAAATCTTGAACCTGTGGTTCTAAAAATAAACTAAGAAAATATATTTTTCCATATAAAACCTATTGGCCTGGAATTGTCTTTGAGTGTGTGTGTTCCTCATTTATTGCCTGTGTGTGTACAACAAATGCTTAACACTACCCTCTCATAAGCCTACTGCTCGACCACACTACCACAACATAGAGCATTAGAATTATCTCTTTTTGCCACTATCTTACCTCTAAGGGGAACCCTTGAACTCTGCATGCTATTTCTTACTTTGAAATAGTACATACAGAGCCAACTTCCTACAGTCACTAAAATAAAGTACCTTTATTTTAAGTAACTCTGAGTATTGTGATTCTTATGATTTAGTGCTATATGATATAAGTGGTATAGTTGGAGCTTTTCATGTCTTCTAGTTCAGCCTAAGCTGCTCTGCTATAGCTACCTCTATCAGCCTAAGCTGCTAGAACACTACTAATAAGGGATAACTGGACCTGGCACAAGTTTCTGGGTAAGATCTTTTCGGCTTCGACAAAAGATCATGATCACATTCACTGTAATACGAATAAAGCACTTTCACTTGCCCAATACCTGTCTGCGTTCTGTAAGGCAAATGGTAAAAGTAATTTCTTACATTTACTATCGGCCTATCAGGTCAAGATCCCAGCGACTCTTTTATACACGATAGAGTGTATTGATATTACCAATTGGGATTTTTTGGACAAGAAAGAAGGCCGCATTTTGAGACGCCTGGTCTCTTGTAATCACGCAGTCTCAGGGGCTGCACTACGTCTTTAATTTGGCATAAGGAATATCTTTGTGCAAGGCCTTGTGGCAGTGATAAGAAGGGCGCACAACCTCATGCATAGTGCAGAAAGTAAATCGAGAAACCTGGCCTACAGTGAGATCTTTAACAATCTGAGGGAAAAATCTGTTTTCTTTTCAGAAACGACACAAAATTCGGCTCTTAGAGCTGGACTTGGACCTTTGTCCTTCAATTCCCTATGCACTGCTAAAAAAAATGATGAAGGAAGTGTCATGGTCCAAAGGCTTCTTGTTGGACATGGATGTGTGTCGCCAAAGAAGAGGTTTAGAGAAGTTAAGTAACTCCGTAACTATGAAAATGGTGCAACCCTATTTGACCTGGAATTTAAATCATGGGTGAGGCGATTGTGTATCCTGCTTCGATTTAATAGATTGCCACTGAGAGATCTTACCTCTAGGTGGGATGGCTCATCTAGCATTTGTGATCTGTCACGTGGAATACAATCTCTTTCACACATTCTGTTTATCTGTCCGGCTCTAGCCGCTCCACGGCAACTTTGGTTGAAACCCCTCTTCTTGCGGCTTAATACTAGACCTCACAGAGAGGTATTGGATTCATGTTACACCCCCCACAGTGATATATTTTGTTATAGGATTTATAAGTTTTTTCCAATCTTTTTTGCAGATATTTTGAATTTCTGAGTTTTATATAAATTTTTTTTTACTATTTTATCATGTATTTATAGGAGTTACCCCTCTTAAGAAATGTGTATTATCTTATGTTGAACTTTTATGATGTTGTATCATCACTCATATGGATCTCTTTATAGTTCCGAAACAGGGTAATAAATAAATTGAATTGGACTGGTATATAGTATTTTTCTCCCCACCAGCACACACAAGCTGTGAGGCAGTGCGCATGTGCTGAGTGAGGGATCCCCAGGGTGGCATAATACATGCTGCAGCCCTTAGAGATCTTCCCTGGCCACAGGGCTTGTGGTACCAGTTACAAGGGACATATCTGTGTTCCAGAGCTGTGCCAATTGTGGAGACAAAGGTACAGTTTAGGGAAGGAACACTGGTGCTGGGGCCTGGTTAGCATGGTCCCAGCATACCTTCAATCATAACTAGCATCAACAAAAGGCAAAAGGTTTAGGGTGTAGCCGTGCCATGAGAGGCATTTTCCTACAAGAAATAAAAAAAAAAGAAAGGTGGGGACTGTGAGGTCAAGAGTTCAAGGAATTCTAGGAAAATACACTGTTACTTTAAGGAGCCAACACCTCCCCCTTCCAGCATGCACTGTACTGGCAGCTTTCCTCACACTCTCAGTTCTTTTTTCTGGCTCATGCTGAGAGGATCTCTAAAGACTTTCTGGGTTTCCTTACCCAGTTTTTTCTTAACTTTTGTCACAAATGTGTTCTTTACTTCGTTTGACATCGCTGAGTTTATTTGTATGAAACTGCCTCTTTTGACATGGTCATCTGTAGGAAAATGGCTCCCTGTTGCAGTTACCCTCAACGTTTTGCCTGATATTGATGCAGACTTGACTGAGAAGTGTGCTGGGTCCCTGCTAATCAGGCCCCAGCACCAGTGTTCTTTCACTAAAAATTTACCATTGTTTTCACAATTGGCATAGCCCTGGCACACAGATAAGCCCCTTGTAAAAGGTGCCAGTGGTACCACGGGCCCTGTGACCCTAAGGTCCCTAAGGGCTGCAGCATGTGTTGTGTCACCCTAAGGGACCCCTTACCTAACACAGGCACACTGCCATTGCAGATTGTGTATGTTGGTGGGGAGAAAAAGGCATAGTCGACATGGCATCCCCCTCAGGATGCCATGCATCCAAAATACTGCTGTGGCATAGATAAGTCACCCCTCTAGCAGGCCTTAAAAGCCCTAAGGCAGGGTGCACTATACCACAGGTGAGGGCATAGCTGCATGAGCAATATGCCCCTACAGTGTCTAAGCCTAGTCTTAGACATTGTAAGTACAGTGTGGCCATATTAAGTATATGGTCTGGGAGTTTGTCAAAAACGAACTCCACAGCTCCGTAATGGCTACACTGAATACTGGAAGGTTTGGTATCAAAAGTCTCAGAATAATCAACCCACACTGATGCCAGTGTTGGATTTATTGCACAAATGCACACAGAGGGCATCTTAGAGATGCCCACTGTATTTTATCCAATCCTTCAGTGCAGAACTGACTGGTCCGTGCCAGCCTGCCACTGAGAGACGAGTTTCTGACCCCATGGGGTGAGAGCCTTTGTTCTCTCTGAGGCCAGAAACAAAGCCTGCACTGGGTAGAGGTGCTTCACACCTCCCCCCGCAGGAACTGTAACACCTAGCAGTGAGCCTCAAAGGCTCAGGCTTCGTGTTACAATGTCCCAGGGCACTCCAGCTAGTGGGGATGCCCGCCCCCTGGATACAGCCCCCACTTTTGGCGGCAAGTCCAGGAGAGATAATGAGAAAAACAAGGAGGAGTCCCACACCAGTCAGGACAGCCACTAAGATGTCCTGAGCTGAGGTGAACCCTGCCTTTAGAAATCCTCCATCTTGATTTTGGATAATTCCTCCAATAGGAATAGGGATGCTGCGCCCCCCTCCCCTCAGGGAGGAGGTACAAAGAGGGTGTAGCCACCCTCCAGGACAGTAGCCATTGGCTACTGCCTCCCAGACCTCAACACACCGCAACATTTAGTATTTAGGGGCACCCCAGAACCCAGGAATTGAGATTCCTGCAACCTAAAACAAGAAGAAGGACTGCTGACCTGCAAGCCCTTCAGAGACGATGGAAGACGACAACTGCTTTGACCCCAGCCTTACCGGCATGTCTCCTGGCTCGAAAAACTGCAACAATGACGCATCCAACAGGGACCAGCGACCTCTGAAGACTCAGAGGACTGCCCTGAACCTAAGGGCCAAGAAACCTCCATGAGCAGCGGCACTGCTCAAGAAACAGCAACAATATTGCAACTTTTCTGCAACTTTCAAAGACCTCACACTTTCCGCCGGAAGCGTGGGACTTCACCCTCGGGACACGACACCCGGCTCGAGATCCACAGAACCAACACCACAGGGAGGACTTCCAGGTGACTGTGACCCCGTGAGTAGCCCGAGACAACCCCCCTGGACCCTCATATCGACGCCTGCAGAGAGAATCCAGAGGCTCCCCCTGACCGTGACTGCCTGTAACAAGGGACCTGATGCCTGGACCAAGCACTGCACCTGCAGCCCCCAGGACCAGAAGGAACAGAACCTCAGTGCAGGAGTGACCCCCAGGCGACCCTCTGCCTAGCCCAGGTGGTGGCTGGGCCGACAAGCCCACCCTGTGCCTTGCCTGCACTGCTAGAGTGACCACCCGGGTCCCTCCATTGTTTCCAATACAAAATCCGACACCTGCTTTGCACACTGCACCCGGCTGCCCCGGTGCCGCTGAGGGTGTGTTTTGTGTGCCTACTTGTGTCCCCCCAGTGATGTACAAAACCCCCCTAGTCTGCTCCCCACCGAGGACACGGGTACTTCTCTTCCAGGGGATCCTCATGAATAGTCATAAACATTGAATATTCCCGCCCTTGTGCGGGGACCCCGGAGCATATATAAAATACACATATATAAAGTATGAAATATGCACGAAAAATATATATAGCATTTTTAGTAGACAAATTTTCATACTAAACTCATATATACATGTGTAAAACAGCAATGCAGACTATAAACATAAACAGGCTAAAATGCTTTATTTCTATGGAGCTTTTTTTTTTTTTTTTTTTTTTTTTTTTTTTTTTTTAATTGTTCTCAAAATTACAATAAGAGAAAAATATCTGCCAAAACCACACCACTGAGCCTAGGGAAATCAGCAGTAGTAATCATCAGAGAAAAAAGATAAAAAAAGTACATTGATAAACACTAGAGCATTCTTAGCCAATAGGCTGCATGCAGGTTAACACAGGAGAACCATAAAAACTTTAGCACCTTGCCTTTAAGACCCTGAGCACCTCCAGTATCCCACCATGCCTCAGGGGTGAAGGAGAGGTGACAGTTGGTTCACAGTTAGGTCAGTACTTTTTTACGGTGACAAGCTGTGTAGCCGATTCGAAAGATAGTGTGTCCTGCACTTATAGGAGACGTGCGTCCAGGGAGGAGGGTGGGTTGTTTATGACTTTGATGAGGATACCCCTGGAAGAGAACTAGGATTTACAGGTAAGTAACTTATCCTTCTCTTCCAGGGGATCCTCATCAATAGTCAAACATTGAATAGATTAGCAAGCCCATCCCTTGACTCTGCGGACTGTCCAATAGAAGTGCAGGAATAGATATGTATCATGCAAACAAATTTCTCAGAGAGGCTTGCCCAACTTGGGCGTCTGCTCTTGCATCTGAGTCCAATCAGTAATGTCTAGTAAATGTACGTACAGACTTCCATGTAGCAGCCTTACAAATTTCATATATTGGAACATTATTAAGGAGGGCAGCAGTAGCCGCTTTTCTTCTTGTGGAATGCGCTTTAGGTCTAGCAAGTAGTTGTTTGTTAGCCAACTGGTATGCATTAACAATACAAGATACTATCCATCTTGATATGGTTCGTTTAGATGCTGCCTCCCCTGTTCTCAAATGTGGTTGGAATGTCTAATCAACTTTGTTTTATCCAAATAAAATTTTAGCACTCTTTTCAGATCTAGGGAGTGCAACGCATTCTCCCCCGGAGTCTCCGGATTGGGGAAGAAAGTTGGTAGAGAAATAGTCTGATTGATGTGGAATTCTGATACCACCTTCGGTATGAATGATGGGTGAGTTCGCAGAACTACTCTATTGTCGTGAAAGACTGTGTACGGTTCTTTGGAGGACAAAGCCTGAATTTCACTGACCCTCCTTGCGGAAGTAATGGCTACCAAAAAAGCAGTCTTCCGCGTAAGGTGCTGCAAAGAGGATTTGTGTATAGGTTAGAAAGGAGGGCCCATAAGTTTTGACAGTACTATGTTCAGCTCCCATGGTTGGGAGGGTTTCCGAATGGGCGGAAAAACCTTTTTCAAACCTTTCTAAGAAATCCTTGACTACTGGTTTCGTAAAGAAGGATTCCTGAGAAGGTGACTTACGATAGGCTGTAATGGCAGATAAATGTACCTTAATAGATGATACCTGCAGACCGAATTAAAAAAAAAAAATACTCCATAGAAATAAAGCATTTTAGCCTGTTTATGTTTATAGTCTGCATTGCCATTTTACACATGTATATATGAGTTTAGTATGAAAATTTGTCTACTAAAAATGCTATATATATTTTTTGTGCATATTTCATACTTTATATGTGTGTATTTTATATATGCTCTGGGGTCCCCGCACAAGGGTGGGAATATTCAGTGTTTGACTTTGAGGATACCCCTGGAAGAGAACTAGGATTTACAGGTAAGTAACTTATCCTTATCTGCTGGCAGACTGGAACCGGAGCACCCCTGTTCTCCGTAGGTGCCTATGTGTTTTGGGCACCTCTTTGACCTTTGCACCTGACCGGCCCTGAGCTGCTGGTGGTGTAACTTTGGGGTTGCCTTGAACCCCCAACGGTGGGCTGCCCATGCCCAGGAACTGATACTTGTAAGTGTCTTACTTACCTCACAATCTAACCAATACTTACCTCCCCCAGGAACTGTTGATTTTTGCACTGTCTACTTTTAGAATAGATTATTGCCATTTTAACGAAAACAGTATATGTTATTGCTCTAATTCAAAGATCCTAACTTACCTATGTGGAGTGCCTTGCATTTTATGTATTTACTTCAAATCTTGAACTTGTAGTTCTAAAAATAAATTAAGAAAATATATTTTTCTATATAAAAACTATTGGCCTGGAGGTAAGCCTTTGAGTGTGTGTTCCTCATTTGTTGCCTATGTGTGTACAACAAATGCCTAACACTACCCTCTGATAAGCCTACTGCTCGACCACACTACCACAAAATAGAGCATTAGAATTATCTAATGTTGCCACTATCTTACCTCTAAGGGGATCCCTTGAACTCTATGCACACGATCTCTTACTTTGAGATAGTATATACAGAGCCAACTTCCTACATCATCCCCCCCCACTTTTTGCCTGGTTTCTGGTGCAGTTTACTCTTAAAGTGCACTGGTTCCCTGCTACACAATCCCCAGTGCCGGTTCTCTTTCCCTGAAACTGCAAAGTAATTTTTCCCAATTGGAAAACCTTAAGCTACCACTATAGGTCCCTAGTAAATGGTACCCCTGGTACCTAGGGCGTGGGGTTCTAAATGAAGGCCCCTGAGGGCTGCAGCACAAATTGTGCCACCCTCAAGGACCCCCTCACTAAGTGTGGACAGTGCTGCTTTCTCAGGCTGCGTATCTTGGTGCAGAACTAAAATTAAAACACGACATGGCACAGCCTGTGTGCCTTGTCACCCCGCTAGCAGGCCTTCCAGCCTTAACGGCAGGGTGCATTATATTACATGTGAGGGCATACCTGCATGAGCAGATATACCCCTGCTATGTCTTTTTTTGATTCCCAGACATTGTAAGTGAACCCTGGTCACTGGTCATTATGAGTTCCCCGGCTACTACATGATGGCTTCACTGACAATAGGGATGTTTGGTAAGAAACATCTCATATTCATAAAGCCTCACTGAATCCAGTGATGGATTTATTAATACATGCACTCAGAGGGTACTTTAGAGGTGCCCCTTGAAACCCTACCAGCTCCTAGTGTGGGCACTGACTGGTCAAAACCAGTACAGCCTACTTAGACAGTGTTCTGGCCCCTTGAGGTTAGAGCCAACGCTCTCGAGGCCACAGAACAAAAGCCTGCTCTGGGCAGAGGTGTGGCCTCCTCTCTCAGGCATGGTGGATATTCCAGGGCGGGAAGCGTCAAAGGCCTTGTCGCCTTTGAGATTTTGACCCCTGCCATGGTGTAGGAGGCTGACCCCCAGTTTCTGACCTGCCGCCAATCCCTGCCCCCGGTGCTCTTGTCAACCCCCGGAGACACCGCCTGTACTTACCTGGGATTGGCATGCCTCTCCCCCCCCCCCCATCACCACTGATTAACATATGGCACTGACTTCGACATTGACCTTACTACCCAGCCGCCCCAGTGTGGCTGTGGATGCACTCTTGGCACTAACCTGAACCTTGCCCGCTGCTAGCCTGAAACCCTGAAGACTGGGGTTGTGAGTTGTGGACTTAGCTGAGAAACTGCATTCTTGTTTTCCTTCCATAGCTTAACATTGAAGACTCTTAAAATTGTCGATTTTTGAAACAGCAAATATTTTTAATTTAACAACTGCTTACCTTATAACGAAGCTCTTTGGTTCAATCCAAATATAAAAGCAACTGTTATTTTTCTAAATTGTTCTCTGATTTATTCTTTGAGTGTGTCTCATTTATTGCCTGTGTGAGTACAACAAATGCTTAACACAACTCCTGGATAAGCCTAACTGCTTGCCCCTGCTCCCCCATAAAGAGCACTAGACTTTTCTATTTTTGCCTCTATAAACCTTTGTGAATCCACTGGACTCTCTGCACAGTGTACTTCATTTTACACTATATAGAGAGCCAGCTTCCTACATTGGTGGAACAGCAGGGGTGGGGTCTGCGACTTTGCATTTGCTGATACCACTTGGTCAATAAATTACTACATGAGTAAATCCAAAAAGTTGCCTTTAATTAAATTGCATTTTTTGAATTCAGTATTTCTCTCGTAGGGGATTTCCATGATAGTCATAAGCACTGAATAGTTCCGCGCGCCTGCGGGGACCCCGGAGCACTGTTGTGTAATATATTCTTAAATGCAATCATCAGCTCCTTGACAAAAAAGGTCTGTGAAAAACACTTAAGAATAACAATGTGCAGCCTATGTGAACAGCTACACAGGCCAAATTGTTAGAAGAAAAAACAGTTGTAGTGTAAATTCACGTTTAAACCTCAATTTATTCTATAAATACATAAATAAATACATTCTCATATTTTATTTACACCTCTCATGAGAATAAAACAATGTAGGGCAGTGTAGCCCATAGGCTGCCATTATACAGAATGAAAATAGAGCTGTGCCTTTAAGAAAGTAAAGTCTTCCTGTTTCCCATCATGCACAGCAAAAGGCAGTTGCCTCAGTTCTTTTTTCCGGCTCCTTTCTGACAGGACCCTGAAGCATTGAGCTCTACCTCACAAAATCCTTTTGTGACAGAAATTCATTTAAAATCTTTTGAATTTCAATTTCACTCGACGTTTTTAACATTGAGTGATCATTTTCTACTTTTTTCTGTTAGATTCTGACAGAATTTTGAGGTTTTTCTACTTCAGAAATGCCTTCACTGTTTGACAAATGCCCTTCTTGTGGCAGAAAAAAGGCCAAAACAGATCCACATCGGGTCTGCATAATTTGCCTTCCATCCAGCCACAAACCGGAGTCGTGTGACATCTGCAAAACCTTCTCCAGAAGGACCCTTCGTGACAGGGAGAAGATCCGACTCCAGGCGAAAGAGGACAGGATGAAAAGTGGTCATTCTACCACAGAGCGAGGAGAAGGTCAGTCTTCTACCAGGGCTCACACTGTTTCCTCTATAACTCCGACCAGACCGGCTCAAAAACGGCACAGGTCTCCGACGACGTCGAGGGCGTCGACGTCGAGGCAAGGAACGGCTCCAACATGCTCGCCGTCGAGGAGTGGTTCGCCAGCGAGAAAGAGACATCGCTCGCCGTCGACGACGATTTCGCCGTCGAGATCTGGGTCGCCGTCGACACGGCGAGGACGTTCCACATCGAGGAGATCTGAATCCGGCTCGCCGTCGACACGGCGAGAGCGATCAACGTCGAGGGGTGCTCGACGTCGTAGGCGTTCACCGTCATCACGGCGACGTCGAAGGTCGTCGTCGAGAGATTCTCAACGGCGAGAAGAATCGACGGCGAAGGGCACTCGCCGTCACCGTACTTCGACGTCGAGGAGTGTGTCGACGTCGAGACAATCAAAAAGACCTAGAAGGGTTTATACAACCTCAGAATCCTCGGCTTCACTCATCCTCCTTCCAGCGTCTCCACAACTCTCTCCTCGACAATCACCATTGCCACAGACGCCGGTAACACCTACGGCGCCTCTTCCGGCTCCTCCTTCAGAGTCTGTTTTGAGGACTCCAACGCGGTCTGTAAGATGTTCGGGACATTCCTCTAGACGCTCTTCTTCCTCTCGGCACCGTCATGAATCACAGAGATCTCAGCATTCACATCACAGGCGTTCTTCTTCGTCTACACGGGACTACTCTCCAACCCTATCGGACTCACCGTCCCCGAGAGTGTCCCCCATAGATGATGTGAATATGTTCCAGGAGGTCTTAGTACGAGGGGCGACCAAGCTGAACATCCCGCTGGCGGTACCTGCCCCATCGACGTCAGTGATCTTCGAGACCTTGCATCACAGGACATCTTCCAGACCTTTGCTTCCACTGGTTCCAGGTCTCCTTGAACCAGCAATGGATATTTTCCTTGCACCGGCCGCAACAAAGTCTGCTCCTTCCAGGCTTATTAAAAAATATCGTCCACCAGAACAAGATCCTCTATTCTTGAGGTCGGACCCAGTACCTGATTCGGTGGTCATAGTAGCGGCAAAGAAACTGCATTCAACCTCACCGTCTTCTTCTTCGCCTCCAGATAAAGAGAGCAGAAAGATAGATGCTGCAGGACGAAAAGTATGTTCTACTGCAGCCGTCACGATGAAGGCAGCCAGCGCTACTGCGTTATTAGGGCGATACGACCGTACCCTCTGGGACTCTTTAATGCAGTTTGCGGAACATCTTCCTAAGGATAAAAAGGAAGATTTCCTGGAGGTCGTGGGTGAGGGAGCCATGGTTTCTAACCAAATTATAAGTGCTGCAGCTGACTCTTCGGTGCTATCCGCACACAATTATGCACACGGGATAGCGCTCAGAAGGCATGCATGGTTGAGACTTACATCACTCAAACCTGAAGCGCAGCAGAGAATACAAAACTTGCCTTTCTCGGGCTCCACCTTGTTCGGTTCTCATGCCGATGACGAGATGGCTAGAATGAAGGCTGAACTAGATACCCTGAAAGCGGTAGGCATGGAAAGACCGAAAGAACAAAGAAAGGTTTTCCGGCCATATCAACGACGACTTTTCACCCACCGGTATCAGTCGCCACACTGGATGTCTTCGCGCCCCCAGCAGCAGCAACAACAGCAGTATCAAAGGGGTTTCTCCACTCAGCGAAGGTCGACAAGGGGTCGTTCAACACCTCAAACTCAGGCAACTCGACAGGCTCCCACGTCTAAGCCCTGAATCTTTGCTTCCCCCTCCTCCGTTATCCACTCCGGTAGTGGGAAGTATCTCAAATCATCTGGACGAGTGGCTACGCATCACAACAGACGCCTGGGTATTGAATATTGTGAGACATGGTTACGCTCTCAGATTCACCAGTTCTCCACCATCTGTTCCACCCAAAACAGCCAACCACCATCTCGAAGCTCTACAGTTAGAGGTCAATATCCTATTGCAAAAAAGAGCCATAGAACCCGTTCCCATCAACCAACAAGGGAAGGGGATTTATTCAAGATATTTCCTTGTACCGAAAAAAGACAAACAAGAGTTTCGTCCCATCTTAGATCTGAGGACAGCAAACAAATGGATTCGCAAAGAAAAATTCAGGATGTTAGCCTTACACCAAATTTACCCACATCTACGTCAGGGCGACTGGCTCTGTGCGATAGATCTTTGCGACGCTTACTTTCATATCCCAGTAACCAAGAAACATCGAAAATTCCTAAGGTTCACCGTCGGAAAACGCCATTACCAATTTGCAGTTCTACCTTTCGGCCTAAAATCAGCGCCGAGAACTTTTTCCAAATGCATGGCGGTAGTAGCCGCCCACTTGAGGAAACAGCGAATATTCGTCTACCCCTATCTAGACGATTGGCTCATAAAGGCCTCCAGTTGTCTCGAGGCACAACAACATTTCGAATGGACTCTACAACTGCTGCAAAAACTTGGTCTTCAAGTCAATCTCCTGAAATCTACAGCAACACCTGTTCAGAGGTTGCATTACTTAGGGGCCATTGTAGATACCAGGCTAGGAAAGGTGTTTCCTTCGGAGGAACGACGGTTATCGATTCTCCAAAAGTGCAAACAACTGCAGGAAAGACCTCAAGCCACTGCAAGAATAATAGCTTCTCTACTGAGCTCGATGGCGTCTTGTATCCATCTGGTTCCCAATGCTCACCTCCATATGAGACCATTGCAGGAAAATCTGGAGGATCAGTGGTGTCAACTGAGGGACGATTGGGAGAACAAAGTCCTTCTTTCTCCTCACACCCTACAATCCCTCAAGTGGTGGTGTTTACCCAGCAATCTCTTGGTGGGGATTCCGTTCCAACAACGGCCTCCATCTCAAACCATCGTAACAGATGCGTCACTGCTCAGATGGGGGGCGCACATGGAACATCTTCGAGTCCAAGGCGAGTGGTCAGAGAGAGAGAGTCTCTATCACATCAACCTGCTGGAACTTCGCGCAGTCCACCTTGCGCTCAAAGCCTTCCTTCCCTCTCTGAGAACGGAAACTCTCCTTCTCCAGACAGACAACGTGGCCACTATGTACTACGTGAACAAACAAGGAGGCACCAGGTCCAGAATTTTATCCAGAGAGGCTCAGACAATCTGGCATTGGCTTCTAGCCAGGAACCTGTCGCTAGTGGCAACTCACCTGCCCGGCATCCAGAATGTTCAAGCGGATGCCCTCAGTCGGGTAATGGACGAGAACCACGAATGGGTACTACACGACGACGTCGTTCATTCCATTTTCGCACTCTGGGGTACCCCCTCTACAGACCTATTCGCAACCCCAGAAAACAAAAAATGCCAAAACTTCGCCTCCAGATATTACCATCCAGGGACACTGGGGAATGCCCTGTGGATAAGCTGGTCAGGAGCATTTCTTTACGCCTTTCCACCGCTTCCCCTGATTCCGGCGGTCCTCCAGAAGCTGTCCAATGCTCAGACCAAAATGATCCTAATTGCTCCGGAGTGGCCACGCCAGTGGTGGTTCCCAGACCTTCTTCACCGGTCACTCAAACCACACATCAGGCTACCATATCGTCCGGACCTTCTCACGAAGTTCAGAGGGCAGATATCTCATCCCAACCCCTCATCGTTGAGTTTGGCAGCATGGCTCCTGAGCTAGTGCAATATGGACACTTGAACCTACCTCAGGACTGTATGGAAATTCTGAAGGAGGCAAAGCGCCCTTCCACACGATCAGCCTATGCAAGCAAGTGGAAGAGATTCTGCATTTGGTGTTTACACAACAACATTGACCCGGTTTCCTGTGGAGAACAATCTATCCTGCCATACTTGTTAAGTTTGGCAAAATCGGGCTTACAACTGTCGTCAATAAAAGTTCACTTGGCGGCGGTAACAGCATACAGAAAGAGTCCTTCACAAACTTCCTTTTTTCGGATTCCGATTATTAAGGATTTCCTAGAAGGTTTAAAGAAGGTTTTTCCTCCCATTAGAAAGCCTTCTCCTCCATGGGAACTGAACGTTGTCTTATCACGTCTGATGCTGCCGCCATTCGAGCCGATACATAAGGCATCGCTGCAGCATCTCACATGGAAAGCTGCTTTTCTGGTGGCAATCACTTCAGCGCGTAGGGTCAGCGAAATCCAGGCCCTTTGTGCTCAGGAACCCTACGCGTTTTTTCATTCTGCGAAAGTGGTAATGAGAACTCATCCAAAATTTGTACCTAAGGTAGTCTCCGACTTCCATGTGAACCAAACAATTTCATTACCGACTTTCTTTCAGAATCCAGCTACTCCTGCTGAGAGAACTCTGCACTCTCTGGATGTAAAGAGAGTCTTGAAATTTTACTTGGACAGGACAAAAAGCTTACGAAAATCACAACAGCTTTTTATTAACTATGGCCCAATCAGAACAGGTTTGGGCACATCTAAACAATCTTTATCCAGGTGGATTGTTTCATGTATAATGTTATGTTATCAGTTAGCAAACAAATCCCTTGGTGGTAGGCCAAAAGCCCACTCTACCAGAGGGAAAGCAGCTACTGTAGCCTTGATGAGAAATGTCCCTTTGGCAGAAATATGCAAGGCTGCCACTTGGAGGTCGGTCCATACCTTTACTAAGCATTACTGCCTTGATACAGACGCTAGGGCAGATGCGCAGGTTGGACAGGCCTTGCTCAAGAATTTGTTTGCATGATTCATGTTTTCTCAGTATTCTTATGTCTACTCCACCGCGGTTATGGGGATGGGCTTGCTACTCTATTCAGTGCTTATGACTATACATGGAAATCCCCTACGAGAGAAGGAATAGTTTCTTACCTGTAACTCCAGTTCTCTCGTAGGGGTATTTCCATGATAGTCATAAGCAACCCTCCCTCCTCCCCGGTGGAGTTGACATAGAACATGAATATTATTGAGGTTGGTACTCCAACAAATGTTTTGTTTCTTCATGTCAGGTTACTAGCCTCCAAAAAAGAACTGAGGCAACTGCCTTTTGCTGTGCATGATGGGAAACAGGAAGACTTTACTTTCTTAAAGGCACAGCTCTATTTTCATTCTGTATAATGGCAGCCTATGGGCTACACTGCCCTACATTGTTTTATTCTCATGAGAGGTGTAAATAAAATATGAGAATGTATTTATTTATGTATTTATAGAATAAATTGAGGTTTAAACGTGAATTTACACTACAACTGTTTTTTCTTCTAACAATTTGGCCTGTGTAGCTGTTCACATAGGCTGCACATTGTTATTCTTAAGTGTTTTTCACAGACCTTTTTTGTCAAGGAGCTGATGATTGCACTTAAGAATATATTACACAACAGTGCTCCGGGGTCCCCGCAGGCGCGCGGAACTATTCAGTGCTTATGACTATCATGGAAATACCCCTACGAGAGAACTGGAGTTACAGGTAAGAAACTATTCCTTTTCTAAATTCCTAAAAAAGTCTGTCATTTCCCTTGTGTGGTCCCTGTAGCTTAACAGTAAAACCTTAAAATCGTACTTCAGTTAAGACTGCAAGAAGTTGTGTTAGGATTTTTCTCTAACTCATAAAAAAAATTATTGAGTACCTCAGAGGACAGGATGATGGAGTTCAACGTCACCACTTACCTTCAGCTGTCCCACAAGCAGTTAAGGGCCCTCTGTAAAGGGTACAGAATGAAAACAGGCTCAAACTCTAACAGTGCAAGGCTCCAGGAACTACTGACAGAGTATGACCAGGCCCATCCTTCTGATGAGGCTCCTGATCCTGTAGCTCAGGATCAGGACAACTCGGATGAGTACCCCAGGTGTCTAGGACACCTTCCTTTAGTGAGGATTGTTCAGGTTCCTTAAGATCCAGAGATAGAATCTCTGAGGAAGGCTTCCTCTTAGAGGTGTTAGCTAAGACACTGTAAGACAGGATCTTAGATGTAGAGAGGGAAAGAACAGAAATGGGTTTAGCACCCATGAATGACGACAGCAATATCATACCTAGGGATGGAGTAGAGTACTGAGATCCTAAAATCTCCTAAGGGATTGTCCCCAAATATGAGGAAGTTGATGACATCACCAAGTGATATACAGCCTATGAGCGGGCCTGTGTTTCCAGAAGACTTAAGAAAGGGAACTGGGGTATTCTCCTTTGGGAAGTGTTCCCAGGAAAGTGCAGGGATAGACTTCTCACACTGAATGAGGCAGAAGCAACCTCCTGTGATCTCATGAAGGATACCCTGATTGAGGCATTTGGGTTGACTCCTGAGAAGTACAGAATCAAATTCAGGGAGACTTGAAAAACCCAGAGTCAGTCCTGGATTGATTTTGTGGATTTCTCAGTGAAAACTCTAGGTGGCTGGTTAAAAGGTAACTGTGTGTGTGATTATGAAGGGCTTCACTATCTACTGATGAAAGAGCATCAGTTGAGTTAATTGTGCTGAAGAAAAGTTGCACCAGTACCTGGTAGACCTAGATCCACTTCCTCCTCAAGAGTTGGGGAAGAAGGCAGACCACTGTGCTAAAAACAAAGGTGACCAAAACTTCCACCGTTTGTGGGGACCACAACGAAGAGGCCAAAAAGCCCCCACTAGGGAAAGAGGGTACCCTAAGAATCTTCTAATGACCCTCAAAAACCTGCACAGGGGCGTGGGCTTGAGACTCTTCCCAGCCCAGGTGTGGGTACAAAGGGAAAAAATGGGATCCCAGAAAGTCTTGGTGCCATAACTGCAAAACCAATAGATGCCAAACGAGATTTTAACTGCCCTAACAAAAAGAATGCTTCTAGTGTACCTGCAGTAAAATGCAGTGGTATTCGAAGTAAGCCCTGACCATGTCATTGAGCCTACTGAGGCAACTTTAGTCTCAGAGGGTGGGGTGATGTAGCTGCCCTGGCTGTCTGGCACAGTAGTCTGGAGAACTACAGACAACAGCCTCATATAAATGAGATTCAAGTTGAAGCACGGAGAGACACTGGTGCCAGTGTCACCATGATGACTGAGCAACTGGTGTCCTCAGTTCAGTATCTTTGTGTGTGTGTGTGTGTGTGTGTGTATATAATATATACTGTCCTCAGCGCTGGCTAAGGCCCATCCCATGGCAGTAGTGTCCTTAGAATGGGGAGGGGTTACTGGCCAAAATAAGGTGGTGGCATCTCCTGCTATACCTGTCCAGTGTCTGCTAGGGAATGATCTGGAGTCCCTAACCTGGGCTGAGGTAGAAAGAAAGTCCATGCAGCTATGCTGGATATCCCTGAGTGGATGTGCATCAAAGCCCGAGCACAGAGCAAAGCACAGGGTGAAAAGGTACAGTTGGAGACTGGGATAATGTCCTAATCTACGAAGAGAAAAGCTTGGAAGACTGGGGGATCAGTTTCCAAACAGATCACAGAGCAGGATCTCTCTACTCAGCGAGAAGATATACCAGCCCTAGAGGGAACTGAGCCTCAGGAGCTTGGGCCTTACAGCGCAGACCTCCTAGGACCAGGGGGACCCTCGAGGGAAGATCTGAGCCTGGGGAATCAAAGCTGTACCACCCTTGAATGCCTGAGGAAGCAGGCTGCTGCACAGGAAAAAAGTGATGTGAGTGGTACCCTATTAGGAGGAGGGGCTTCTGTATACTGAGGCCAGAGACCTTAAACCTGGTGCTTCCACGAGACTGTTGGTGCCTCAGCAATGCAGGGAGTTTCTCCTAACATTGGCCCATGAGATCCCCTTAATTGTGCATCTTGGCCAGACAAAAACATGGAGTTGGTTGGCCAACCACTTTGGCCGGCCAGGCATGTCCCAGAAAGTAAAGTAGTCTTGCAACTCCTGTGCCACCTGTCAGGTCAGCGGCAAGAAAGGTGGCCAACCAAAGGCCCCCTTAATTCCACTTCCAGAGGTTGGGGTTCTGTTTGAAAGGGCTGGGATTGACATTGTTGGTCCTCATGGCCCTCCAACAGCATCAGGGAACATATTTAAACGGCAGTAGTAGATCATCAGTAGTGGATCATGCCACCAGGTACCCGTAAGCAATCCTCCTGAGGAGTAGTATTGCACCTGCAGTAGCTAGGGCCCTCATTTGTATTTTTACCAGAGTGGGCTTTCCTAAAGAGGTCATGTCAGACAGAGGAATCAACTTTATATCTGGATACCTGGAGCACATGTGGGCTGAATGTGGTGTGACCTATAAGTGCACCATCCCATATTATCCCTAGTACATTGGTCTTGTTGAGAGATGTAACAAGAGTTCCAAAGGCATGATTGGTGGGCTCCCTGAAAAACTCAGGAGGAGATAAGGGTATCTTACTTTCTTGCCTGATTTGTGCCTACAGGGAAGTGCCACATAAGGGAGTGTGGTTCTCCCCATTTGATATTTTGTTTGGGCATCCTATTAGGGGACTACTTTGCCTTGTAAAGGAAGGATAGTAGAGACCTACTAGAGAGCCCAGAAGAATGTAGTGGATTATATGTTTGGCCTTCGCTGAAGGATGGCTGAGTACATGAACAAGCAAACAAAACCTTGAGGCCAGCCAAGAACTTCAGAAGCTCTGGTTTGACCTGAAAACTGCACTGGTTGTATACCAACCTGGGGAGAAGGTATGGATGTTGGAGCCTATGGGCCCCTAAGGCCCTTCAAGATAAGTGCAGTGGATCCTCCCCCATTGTTGAAAAAAAGGAAGTCACCCATCTGGTGGACTTAGGCACTTGCAGGAATTCCAAGAGGTTAATCCATGTAAAATGCCTGAAACCCTACCATGACAGAGTTCAGCTGACCATGCTCATGGTCACAGATTAGAGACAGGAAATTGAGAGTGAGGCTCTCCCTGATCTCCTCTCCAGCAATCGCAAAGAATCCCAAAGATGGCTTAGTTCAGGGAGTAGTCTCTTCAGGCACCCTCACTGACAGCAGCAGACTGACTTCAGGCAGGTCTTGCACCAGTTTGCTGAACTCTTCTCCTTGACCCCTGGCAGAACTACCTGGTGTACCCATGATGTGGACAATGGGCACAGTGTACTTGTCAAAAACAAAATATACAGACAGTCTGACCATGTGAAGGAGAGTGTCAAAGCTGAAGTCATCAAGATGCTGGAATTGGGAGTCATTGAGCACTCAGAGAGCCCCTGGGTCAGCTTAGTCACACTTGTCCCCAAACCTCATTCCCAGAGTGGAAAGAAAGAGATGAAGTTCTGTGTAGACTGTAGGGGTCTCTACGCAGTGACCAAGACAGATGCCCTCACAATTCCAAGATCAGATGAACTCATTGACCGATTGGGAGCAGCAAACTATCTGAGTACTTTTGATCTCAGGTCAGGATACTGGCAGGTAGGCCTGACTCCTGCAGCAAAAAAAAGAAAATATCTGCATTCTCCACTTCTGATGGGCATACCCTTCCTGTTCACTGTTATACCCTTTGGTCTGAAGAATGCCCCTGCCACCTTCCAGAAGTTGGTGAACAAAGTCCTTGCTGGGTTAGAGGACTGTACTGCAGCATATCTAGAAGCTTTAAAAAGTGCAGTCATTACTATCAAGGCAAGCAAGTGTTAGAGGGCAGGGTCAGATTGTATACTTGGGACACCTGGTAGATGGAGGCCAAGTTCAATCACTCCAACCCAAGATCCAGACTATTCCGGACTGGGAAGCTCCAGCAACCCTGACCAAAGGCTGGGCATTCCTTGGCTTGACTAGGTATGACAGAAGATTTGTGAAGGGCTATGGCACAATTGTGGCACCTCTCACAGAACTCACGTAAAAAAAGATACCCAAATGAGTAAACTGGACAGTCAGCTGTCAACAGGCCTTTGACACCCTGAAAGAATCAATGGTCACAGCACCTGTTCTAAAAGCTCCAAATTACTCTAAGCAGTTCATTGTGCAAACAGATGCCCCTGAACATGGGATAGGAACAGTCCTGTCCCAAATCAATGATGATGGCCGTGACCAACATGTTGCTTTCATTGAAGGAAGTTACTCCCCAGAGGACAGCGTTGGAGTGCCTTTGAGAGGGAAGCCTTCGCTGTGGTTTGGCCCCTGAAGAATCTGAGACCATACTTGTTTGGTACTGACTGCAGGCCTCTCAGATTGCTAATAGAAATAAAAAGCGAAAACCCCAAACAGTTAAGGTGGTCCATCTCTCTATAAGGAATGGACTTCATAGTGGAACACGGACCAGGTTCTTCCTCTTTCGTTTGGGAGGGGGTCATGCAGGAAAGTGCCTCTTGATATGGTCAAACCCCCCCCCCCCCCCTCCCCCACCCACACACACACACATGCACACACTTTTGGCCTGGTTTCAGATTCTGCTGCAGTTGTTTCTGAAAGTGCACGGAGTCCCTGCCAAACAGGTCCCCAGTGTCCAATCTCTTTCCTGATAACTGCAGTCTTTTTCCCATCCCCCCTCACTAAGTGCACACAGTGCCGCTTTCGCAGGCTGTGTGTCTTGGTGCAGAACTAAAATGAAAACACAACATGGCACACAGCGAACAGAGGACAGGGATTTGGTTGCCCGGGGGCATTGGCCTGCTCGGAGTTGTTGCTCCTGGCCATGTACTCACCGGTGCTTCCAGGGGATTGGGCTATATCATGTCTGCAGCCTGCCCAGACATTTGAGGAGGGCATAGTCCTAGCGTTCACTGCGGTGGCATCAAGAGCTAACGTCTGATTGGCTCCAGAAGAGGTCTGCTATAGAGGAGGTGCAGGCATGTGGGGTCGCGGTAGCAACGGTGGGAGTTGCATAGCCTTCACGCTGATTAACTAGCGCAGTGAGTATATGTAGGAAGCTGGCTCTGTATGTACTATATCAAAAAGAGATATAGTGTGCACAGAGTCCAGGGGTTTCCCAAGAGGCTTGACAGAGGCAATAATAGATAATACCAATGCTCTATTTGTGGTAGTGTGGTTGAGCAGTTAGACTTATCAGAGGTTAGTGTGAAGCATTTGTTGAACACACACACGCAATAAGTGAAACACACACTCTGTGACTTAACTCCAGGCCAATAGGTTTTTATATAGAAAAATATTCTTTTGTTAACTTATTTCTAGAACCACAAGATTTATCTAGCAGGTAAGTACATCAAATGAAAGGTACGTTGCATAGTAATACTTAGGACTTTGAATAGAATCAATATTGTACACAAATTTTCTTTAAAAATGGCAAAAAGCTATTTTAAAAGTGGACAAAGTGCAATTTTCAACAGTTCCTGGAGGATGTAAGTACAGTACAGTTTCTGAGGTAAGTACCACACTTACGGGTTCAGTCTCTGGGGCATAGTTAGCCCACCGTTGGGGGTTCAAGGTAACACCAAACACCCAGCAACACAGGGCCCGACAGGTGCAGAGGTCAAACACGAGCCAAAATAACGTGGGGGCCTATGGAGACAGGGGGTACTCCGATTCCAGTCTTCTTGCAGGTAAGTACCCGCGTTGTCGGAGGGCAGACCAGGGGTGTTTGGAGGAGTACTGGAGGGGCCCCAAGTAGGCACAAAAACCACACCCTCAGCGGCATGGGGGTGGCCGGGTGCACTGTGCAAACAGGGCGTTGGGTTCTCAATAGAACTCTATGGAGAGGCCCGGGGGTCACTTAGGCGCGGCAGACAGGAAACAGGGGGGCCTCTCTGGCAAGCCTCCGCCTGGGCAAGGTGAGGGCTACCTTTGGGTCGTTGCTGCACTGGTAGTCCGTTTCTCTCAGCCTGGGGGCTGCGGGTGCAGTGCTTCTCCAGGCGTCGTATATCTTCATCCCGGGCAGTCGCGGTCCGGGGTGTCCTCGGGTTTCCTTCTGCAGGCGTCGACGTGGGGGTGCAGAGAGGTCAGCCCAGGGTAAACACTTCAGTGGAATCACCTGGGGGTCCTCTCTGAATAGTTGGTTTCTCTGGACACGGCTGGGGGCGTCGGATGCAGAGTAGTTGGACTCACGCTTCTGTAGTGAGGAGAGAGTTCCTTTAAAGTTGGTTTCTTTGTCTTCTTTTTGGACAGGTCTGCTGTCCACAGGAGTTTCTTGGTCCTCGGTGATGCAGGCAGTCCCCTGGAGGCTTTTCAGGGGTCGCTGGTCCTGCAGAACGCTTTGCTTCTTTTCTTGCAACTTTCTGAAGCAGGAGCTGGGCCGTTAGGGCTGGGGCCAAGTCAGTTGTTGTCTCCTTCTCTTCTCTGCAGGGTTTTCAGCTCAGCAGTCCTCCTTTCTGGAGGTCATCTGGAATCTGAAGAGCTGGATCAGGGTCGCCCCTAAATACTAAATGTAGGGGGGTGTTAGAGTCAGAGGACAGTAGCCAATGGACATGTTGACTTAGTCATTTTCTCCCCACCAGCACACACAAGCTGTGAGGCAGTGTGCATGTGCTGAGTGAGGGGTCCCCAGGGTGGCATAAGACATACTGCAGCCCTTGGAGACCTTCCCTGGCATCAAGGCACTTGGTACCAGTTACAAGGGACTTACCCGAGTGCCAGGGTTGTGCCAATTGTGGAGACAAAGGTACAGTTTAGGGAAAGAACACTGGTGCTAGGGCCTGGTTAGCAGGTTCCCAGCACACTTTCAAATCATAACTTAGCATCAGCAAAGGCAAAAGGTTAGGGGGTAACCATGCAAGGAGGCATTTCCTTAAAATGGTGAGAACATGGTTTTGTTTAATTGTTCCTTGTCTGGGGAGGGAGGGAGGGAGTAGGGGGATTTTGTTTTGAATTGTTTTATTCGTTTGATAATTTGGATACGCTGCGGAAGCAACAGAGAAGGGGTCCTTCTAGGTTTCCCACTTAAAACTACTATGCATAAATTGAAACTGCTTACCTAGAATGTGCGGGGCAGGAGTCTTTTAAAAAATGTTATAGATTATTGAACCTGCCGAAACAAAGAGGGGTGGACATAGCTTGTTTGCAGGAGACGCACCTCACAGACCAAGAGGATGTCAAATCGACTAACAAATAGAGGGGACCGGTGTATTACGCTAATTACTCCTCTTATTCCTGGGGGGTGGCAATGTGGTTTGCCCAAGGAGCACTGGTTGCATTGACATATATGGAGGCAGATGTGGAAGGTAGATATTTGTTCTTACAGGGCAGATTAGATGTGTTGAAGTTGCTTTCCTGAATTCCTATGGGCCTAACATTGATGATGGTCGATTCTATTGTGCAGTGTTGGAAGTGGTTGCCCCAGTGGTAGATATTAAGCTAATATGAACTGGGGACTTTTCTTATATTGTAGACAGGGAATTGGACCTCCACCCACCTAAACAACATACTAAACCCCAGATGACCAAACAATTATGCATGGTTATGGCACAAATGTCGCTATGCGATGTGTTGAGGGAAAACAACCCAGCGTGATGAAAATACACATTATTCGTCCACTTATGGCACGTTTAGCAGATTAGATAGAATGCTCATATCTGAGGAGTTCGCCTCCAGGATGCTTGCTGTTGAGCACCTCTCTCGATACTTGTCAGACCATGAACCTGCGATTACCACATTGAAATGTGTGAGAGGCCCGAGGTTGCGTACCTCCTAGCGGTTCTCCTTATATTAAAGGACCCTCAGTGTCAGGACATACTAGCAGAGGCTCTCCAGAATTACTTTGCTGACAACTGGCATGGCACATCTATTAGGGACACAGAGTGGAAAGCCGTGAAGGCAGTAGTAAGGGTTTGTTGTATAGGCCTCACATGCTGAGTTTGTAAGACTCTGCAGGCAGAACTCCTACATAAGGCAACCCTACAGATCCTACCCCCGGAGGATACACAAGGGAGAGGTGACAAGGCTATCTTGAGGAAACCGATACTAGAGGTGAGGAAGAGGCTTGAACACTACACATTGATGTTCAGCTGATAGCTTTTACATCAGGAAGGGGATAGTTTGGAGTATCTACTTGCTTGGAATCTTTGCAGAGAGCTACCACATCACAGTATTATGCACCTCAGATCTCCTCAAGGGGGAAATGCATACACCGTACTAGACTTAATGAATACATTTAAGGATCACTTGCAACTTGTGTACAACAGCCCACCTGCACAGCATGCAGCAGGAGCGATGGAATTCCTTGTGAGCGTAGATGTTCTGAGATTTTGGGAGGAGCTGTCTCTGGAGTTGGAGGCAGACCTCACATTAGAGGAGATCCGACTAGCGCTGCACACCTTGCCGGAGGGGGGGGGGACTCCTGGAAGTGACGGCTGGAGGGGGTGATTGGCGGTCCCACAGCTGGAGTGGTATTACCTTGTTTCCAAAATATAACACGCTGCGCACTGGCTAGTGGAGAAGAATTGGGAGAAGACATGATTAGCAGACAGAGGGAGTTGCCACACCTTTTATACATGGGGGGCCGAACTCCAGAAAGACTACCATATTTGATTACACACACTGCAACACTGTACGAAAGGACCATCAAAGTGATATTAGAGAGGGCCCCCTTCGCCAGGGAGTTTACCTTCTGGGAGTTAGCAGCTTTCCGAACACTGACCACAGCAGTGGACACAATGGCCTGGAAGACAGGAGGGTACAAGAAATTAGGGGACCTTTACCCTGAGGATGATTTCCTCTCTCTTGAAGCTGCACTGGAAGCACTTAACCTGGGAGAGGGTCGGTTTCTCGTGTACACTAGTATAGCCAGCATAGCTAAAGAGATCTGGCCGACCTATCCAGCCACCCCTTCTTCCCTGGTATTCCGGGCTCTACTGTATCTTGGAGGTGCGTGACACTTGATATCGTGTCTATACAAAGCTGCATTGGCCGATAGAACGATAACCCATTTCCCAGCTAAAGAGGCATGGGAAAGAGACCTGGAGACCCCAATTGCAGACAAACAGTGTACCAAGATGTGCTCATTGCTCCGCAAGGTGTCCTCCAATGCCAGGATTAAATTGATGCATTTCAATTATTTATACCGTACGCATATCACTTATGTCTTTAATACACAGGATGGATCATACTAGGTCGACAAATTTCCCCCGAAGTTCACACAACCATCCTACATCTCGCCTGGCAAAGCTCTGCTGTGGGGGCATACTGGGAGGAGGTGTTCCAACACTTTGAGACGTCTTGTGGGATAAGATTGGACCGAGACGCTGCAGTGGGGCTCTTGGCGGAGGAACAATTCCACAAAGGGAAAAAGATGAAGCATATGTTTATGCAACTGACACTACTGCTAGCCAAGTGCAGGTTAGCCTTCACCTGGATGGAAAACGGGGGACCCAGTGTCGACCACTGGAAGAAAGATGTGGTGGAGTGGGCAGAGGAGATTTGGTTTAAATATGGACGCACAGACGATAAACTGGAATATGATATACAAGCATGGGGACTGTGACTGGATATTTTTTTAGGGAGGGTTACCCAACCATTAGGAGAAATAACAGGTGAAGAGGGGTAAACGGTGGTGCAAGAGATAGGTAAACACCACAGAATCGGAAGTCGGGGGGGACATTTCAGAGGGAACATAAGGATGATGATTGCATTGTCAGAATACTATAAGGTATTTTTTATTATTACTTAATGTGGCAAATGTATTATTTCAACCTGTATACTAAAGTTCATGGTGATCTCCAATGTTTAAATGTTGTTATTCAGCTGTTACAGATTTATTGATGTAGTTCTGACAAAAGAAACCAATAAACACAGATTCTTAGAAAGAAATATGAGGAGTGCCCACTTATGCTAGTCCCGCCCGTTGGGTGGATGAGCTGAAGTGGACACTACTTTTTAAATTCCTTCATCTTGCATAGAAGGAGTTAGGCCAATATGGTTAGGGCTATGCCCACTTTCCAAAGGAAGTGGTCCTAGGAAGGGTGTAGTCACCCTAAAGGTGAGTAGCCCATTGGCTACCACCTGGGACTCCCTGTAGCACACCTAAATTCAGTATTTATTTGGTACCCCTGAACCCTAGTATCAGATTCCTGTTGACAGAAGAAGACGGATAAAACAGAAGTTGCCCAGCATAGAAGACTGAAGACACCAACTGACTTGGCCCCAGCCCTACTTGCCTGTCTGCAGCTTTTAAAGAACCTGCGCCCAGAAGACCACTGTCCTGCAGCCCAGCCTGGGAAGGACTGCCTGCCTTTGAGCAAGACCAAGAATTCCTGTGGATAGCGGATCTGTCCAGAAGAAAACATCTCTAAAGAAGTTGTCTGCCTGAGGAACCGCAAAACTGTCGCCTGGAACCACCCCTGAACCTGATGCCCCTGGCCCAAGTTGAAGTGGCCCACCAGTCAGGTGAAGGTTCCCCAGTGCTTCTGATCAAGAGTTCACCATGGTCTGATCCCTACCAGACTCCACAGCAGCGCCTGCAGCCTAAATCACAAGACTTACTCTGACCGGTAAGCCCCTGGGCCTTGGGGAGCTGGACCCTGAGACCCCTGGCATCTCAACTTACCTGGACAGCTATGGGTTAACTACACCCGGCCTCCTGGCCAGAGCCTGCAGCATGTGTCTGAAAGTGATCTCCTCCATCCTCCATTGAATAACATTGGGTTCCCGATGCTAAGTTGGCACTCTTTACCCGGCTGCCCCTGTGCCGCTGAGGGTGTAAGTTTGGTGCTCTCCCCCTCGTGGGACCTTGGAGCAGCGCGTCTTAAGCCACTAAGCCCCTGCCCCCCATCCCCCCCCCCAATGCCAATTGATTACCATTTGGCACTGACTCAGACTTTGACCTCTGCACCCAGCTGCCCCGTGCTACTGTGGGTGCACTCCTGGTACTAACCTGAATCTTGCCCAGTGCTAGCCCTAAATCCTGAAGACTGGGATTGTAAGTTGTGTACTTACCTGTAAAACTGCATGCTTACTTTCCTCCCATAGGTTAACTTCGAAGACTCTGAAAATTACAGTGTCGATTTTTTTTGGAAACAGCAAGGTATTTTGAATATTAAAACTGCTTACCTTATTACAAAGGTCTTTGGTTCTAAGCATATGTAAAAGTAAATGTTATTTTTCTAAATTGGTCTCTGATTTATTCTTTGTATGTGTCTCATTTATTGCCTCTGTGAGTACAACAAATGCTTAACATGACTCCTTGATAAGCCTAACTTCTCCAGTATTGTGGTATCTTTCATAGATTCACATGCTTGAATCATTCCCCGTCGTCGAAGTGGGAGTCCCACGGTACATAGAAAGCAATAAATAGATAAAGAAAAACCTTTTTTTTTTTTTTTTTTTTTTCATTGTAGTCAATAGGAAAAACCACATTCAGTTTTGTAACTATCAGCCTCATTAGAAAAAGCCCAAACTTCAGCCAATCAGGCAAGACCACCCCTTTAGAATCCTCAGCACAGAGGCTCAGTTTCTCAGATTTTCTACCGCACGTCGTGTGTAAGGGAGTCTCCCTGAGCTCTGCTCAGTTTACTTTCTCTTCAAGAGATATTCTTCAGCTTTCACTTTTGTTTTTGCTGTAGTACTTTTTCCATCATGTCTACAGCAAGAAAAGGTTTGTTTAGACCTTGTGGTACCTGTGGAAAGTTAAGGCTTCATTGTGAGGACCCTTACAAGGAATGCATATACTGTCTCCATCCAGAGCATAAGGTCAAAGACTGTAAAATCTGCAGGACTTTTCCTAACAAGACTCTCAGAGACAGAGAAGCCAGGCTCCTACTTTGGCTTCAGAAACGAAAAGCCAGAGAAGTTTTTTCTGAGGAGGAGGACAGCGATACATCAGTGGCCTCAAAGAAGAGGAAAAAGTCTGTGGAGAGCTTCTCCCCCAAGAGCAGTAAGTCAGCCAAGAAGCTGCATGCATTTAAGGACAGACCTGAGGAACAGGCTTCAACATCCAGGGAACCTGGTGTTAAGGTTCGTTCAGAGCCATCTACACCTGCTACCTCCTCAAAGAACCTCAAAAGATCTTCAAGTTCCCTACCACCGTCGACGTCCAGGATATCCACACAGTCAGCGGTACCGTCGTCGACGGCAGGTCTTCCTTCATCGACGACAACAGCGACGGCCACGTTTACGGCTCCGTCGTCGCCAATGATTGTTACCTCATCTCCGCTGTCATCTACGACTATAACGTCGGTGAGCTTAAAATACGGTCCCTCACCTGCTCACACCTTGAAGATCGCAAAGAAACCGTCAACAGGTAAGAAGATGAAGTCTCTATCGTCGACGCACTCATCGACGGGTAAGCTCCGGGGCTTTCTGTCGACGATCCCACCGATGGAAGCAGCAACGGCGCAGCAATCCATTTTGCCCTCAGAGACTACATCGACGACACACCCGTCGACAGCACCTCCGTCGACGACAGCCCCGTCGACGGAAACTTCATCGACATTGGCACCGTCGACGGCAACTCTGCCGACGCTCGCATCGCCGATGGTGGCTCCACTATCGACTGCTCCGTCGACGCCTACACCGTTGACGAGAACACCATCGACGAACGTGACGACGACTCCGTCGACGGCTCAATTTCCTGATCCTATACCCAAGCATTTTGGAGCATCTCCATACCTACCTCAGAGAATTCTACCAATAAAAAGCAAGTCTTCTCTCCTACTACCATCCCATACCTCCGCAGCATCTCTTTGCTGACGAGGAGGAGGAGGAGGATGATGTATATTCGGATGACGGTTTTTTCCCGGTGGCACGTAGCCCCTCAGAATTACGTATTAAATGTCAGGAGGAGGATGAAGAGGAAAGTGACCAGCTTTATTTAGATCAGCAGAGGCAGAGTCACCTGCAACCTCAAGAGCAGCAGGAGCAGACGGTTCAGATGCCTGTTTCTTTGATAGCTAATCTACAGCAAATGATGCAGGACTATTATTCTAGATTTCCTCCACCTGGCTCCTCTACCCCGGTACAACCTCCGCATACGCCAATATCCACCCCTGTTCGGCCGTCTGAGTCTACGGAACCTATCCCAGGTCCTTCATCTGGACAGGATGTTGATCCACCTTCGTCAGAGGATGAGCAGGAAGAAGGTGAAATTCAGGACACCGACTCAATCATTCCAGAATGGGATGAATATCAGATTCAAACACCATCTCCTTCTACGCCTCCACCAGTCGACTCTCCACCGCAGGACATTGGTGGTTTTCATAGTGTGATGGAAAGAGCTGCAAAAAAATTTCAACTGCCAATAATATCGAAGCAGTCAGAATGTTTTCTATATGACTTCAAAGAGGATACTAGGAAGTCAGTAAGAGCTATACTCATTGTTGACTTCATTTGGGAAGAGGGGCTTAAGGTCATGCAGACTCCATCTTCTATACCAGCAGTATTACCGAGACTTGAAAAGAAATATAAAGCACCGGACAATTCTCCAGCATGTTTGGTTAGTCACCCTAAGCCAGACTTGGTCATATCACAGGCAGCTCAGAGAAGGTCCAGAAATCCATCTTCATCTTTGACTGCCCCCCCCCCAAGATAGAGGGACGACGGTTGGATTCGATTGGGAAAAAGTTCTCAACAATGGCGGCCACTGCAGTCAGAGCAGCAAATTCCCTAGCAATCCTGGGAAGGTACGACGGTCAGATGTGGTCCGATATGTCGCAGTTTATAGATCTATTACCGGAAGATAGTAGAGCGGAAGCGCGCAAGATTTTACAGGAGGGTGAGAAGATCTCGGCTGAGATTATAGACTGGGCCATAGACGTCTCGTCTACAGGCTTCCCCCAGTTAGCCGAAGCAGCCGTACTCAGACGTCAAGGGTGGCTGAAAGCTACATCGTTTAGACCAGAGGTACAATTGAAGATACTAGACATGCCCTATGATGGTGAGCTCTTGTTCGGCAAGCATGTAGATGATGCTTTGCAATCTATTAAAACAGACAGTGAGACAGCCAGATCTCTGGGAGCATTACAATACAAAAGACAGCCCTTTCGGGGAGCGAGAGGGAGAGGAAGCTTTTCTTATAGAGGTGGCGCACATCAATACAGTCAATACTCTTCTTACCAGGGACAGTTTTGTTCCACCTTTGGCCAGCAACAACCACATACCTTTCGACAGCAGTCATCCACACATTTCAGACAGCAGGCGAGAGGAAAGTCGACTTATAAAGCCAAAGATGCAGCAAGGAAGCACTGACCTTCATCAGATGCCTGCATCCAACCCCTATACCAACACTCTAATAGGGGGCAGAATTTCCAAGTTCCTCCACCAGTGGTCCCAGATTACTTCAGACAAATGGGTGCTCGATATTGTCAACCGAGGACATACACTAGAATTCAATCAGCCTCCCCCTCATGTACCACCAAGAGGTCCCCCGCCGGCCCATCTCAGCGAACTTCTGGCGCAGATTGCTATCTTAATGGAGATCGTACCAAAGTACCAGAGCGGAACAGGTTTTTACTCCCGCTTCTGCCTTATACGGAAAAAGACAGGAGACTGGAGACCTATTTTAGATCTTCGTTCTCTCAACAAATACCTCAAGAAGCAATCTTTTCGCATGATCTCCCTTCAAGATTTCCTACGCCTACTCAACCTGGGGGGATTTTATGACATCCTTAGATCTCCAGGACGCATATTTCCGCATTCCCATTCACCCCAGTCATCGGAAATTCTTACGATTCAGGGTTGCAGGCACTCAATACCAGTTCAGAGTGTTGCCCTTTGGCCTCAGATCGGCCCCAAGAGTGTTCACCAAGGTTTTGGCACCAGTTGCAGCCTACCTCAGGCAACTAGGGATTCAGGTGTTCCCATACTTAGACGACTGGCTAATAAAAGCACAAACAACGACAAAAGCTGCCAGGGACACAAAGACATGTTTATCTCTCTTCGGGACACTAGGCTTAACAGTCAATTACCCCAAGTCTCATTTAGATCCTTCCCAGAACATCACCTTTTTAGGAGCCGTCTTGGACACAGTCCAAGCAAGAGCCTTTGCTTCGCACGACACGGAAGAGACTTCAAGATCTAGCAACACGTCTCAGCAGAAGAAGGTCCGCTTATGTTCGGACTTACAAGTCTTTTCTGGGGATGCTTTCGTCTTGCATTCCATTGATAGAAAACTGTCGTCTGCACATGAGAACACTTCAACAGCAATTAGACAATCAATGGAAACAAATAGAAGGATCTTTCGACGATGTAGTTCGAATAACCCCATCAGCAAAACAAGCTCTCAAATGGTGGAAGGATACCCCCCTCATCTCGGAAGGTCTCTCATTCCTGAAGGACAAGCCATTGCATATTATAACAGATGCATCCTTAGAGGGATGGGGCACACATTTACAAGATCTATCAGTGAGAGGGAAATGGTGCACTCAGGAGTCGACTCTTCACATAAACGTATTGGAGTTAAGAGCAGTTTCCTTGGCGCTCAAGTCCTTCCTCACCAACATCAGGGGTTCCTCAGTCTTGATAAGAACAGACAACACCACAGTCATGCATTACCTTAAAAAACAGGGGGGTACAAGATTGCAGGCATTGTCGCTAGAAACACAGAAACTGTGGTATTGGGTGATTCAGCATCAGAAATCCATCAGAGCAGAACATCTCCCGGGGATCTCCAACACCTGGGCAGATGCCTTAAGCAGGACTCGAACCAGCTGCCACGAATGGGAGCTCAATCAGACAGTTCTCGACCGCCTCTTTCGTCGTTGGGGCAAGCCCAGTCTGGATCTGTTTGCGACCAGAGACAACAAAAAATGCCAACACTTCGCAAGCTGGCGACCGCAAAAAAGGATCAAAGGGGAATGCGTTTTTGATCAAATGGTCAGGGATTTATGCATACGCTTTTTCCCCGCTTCCACTCATCCCAAGACTTCTGCAGAAAATGAAGAGGGAGCCATGCCGGCTTCTATTGATTGCTCCCAAATGGCCACGCCAGTTTTGGTTCACAGAACTTCTATTACTCTCGGAGCAGCCTCACATACGGCTGAGAACACTGAATGACTTGTTAACAACGAATCAGGGGCAGGTCCGTCATCCCAACCCGACATCTCTTCGATTATCAGCCTGGCTCCTGAATTCTATGAATTTGACGGCTTAGATATCCCTTCAGACTGCAGGGAGGTACTTGCCTGTGCCAGAGCTCAATCTACAAACAGGACGTATAAGTTCAAGTGGAAAAGGTTTTGCATATGGTGTTCAACTTCCAACGTTCATCCTCTAAAGTCCTCTCCTGAACAGATCCTTCAATATCTGTTGCATTTAGCTAAATCAGGCCTTTCCCATTCGTCTATCAGGGTCCACCTCGCTGCTATATCCCGTTTCCGACGAACATCACACTCACCATCTTTATGGTCATCATGGATAATAAAGCAATTTCTAAAAGGCTTGTTCAGGATGTTCCCGCCGATTCACCGTCCCCCACCTCCGTGGCATTTAAATATTGTGCTCTCCCAATTAATGAAGCATCCGTTTGAGCCCATTCATAAGGCAGACCTCAAATATATTTCTTTGAAAACAGCCCTCCTTCTGGCCTTCAGCAAAGAGGGTTAGTGATATCCAGGCTTTCACAGTCTCACCACCTTTTCTCCAATTCAAATCAGAGGTGGTCATTCTAAGAACTAATCCAAAATTTATCCCCAAGGTTCCATCGACTTTTCATTTAAATGAGCCGGTGGTTTTTAGAACATTTTTTCCAAATCCGCAAACTCCAGCGGAGCAGGCATTACATTCTCTAGACATTAAACGATGTTTAAAATTCTATATACAAAGGACTAGCAGTTTCCGTAAATCTGAGCAACTGTTTATTAGTTATGGGCGGATCAATAAAGGCAAGGCCGTTACTAAGCAGACCATAGCACGCTGGATCTCTTCTACCATACAACTCTGCCACCAGTTAGCAGGGAAGCCGTTATCGTCCAATGTCAGAGCGCACTCCACTAGAGAGGTATCCACTTCGGCAGCTCTATTCGCAGGAGTCCCTCTTAACCAGATCTGCAGAGCGGCAACGTGGACACGTGCCCACACCTTCACCCAGCACTACTGCCTGGAAGCTACTGACAGGATGGATGCCGCGGTAGGACAAGCAGTGCTACGTAATTTATTTGCATAAGGTGAGACAATAATCTCTTTACCCTCCATCCTCTATGTATTACCAGACTAATATTTTTTCATGTAGATATATCTATGTGTATATGTATATATTCATGTATATAATCTTTTACAAGGTTGATTAGCATAATTTAACTACCTATATGAGTCCATATAGGAAGAATTGTGAACAGACATGCTTCTGGTGTTCAGAACTCAACCATCTTTCTTACTGCTGACTACTCTGATTCAAGCATGTGAATCTATGAAAGATACCACAATACTGGAGAAGAAAATAAGTTACTTACCTGTAACTGTGGTTCTCCAGTATTGGTATCTATCATAGATTCACATGCGACCCACCCTCCTCTCCATAGGGGCTTACCTCTTTTATTTTCTTGTAATCACTAGTGCATAGAAATCTGAAAGACTGAGCCTCTGTGCTGAGGATTCCAAAGGGGTGGTCTCGCCTGATTGGCTGAAGTTTGGGCTTTTTCTAATGAGGCTGATAGTTACAAAACTGAATGTGTTTTTTCCTATTGACTACAATGAGAAAAAAAAAAAAAGGTTTTTCTTTATCTATTTATTGCTTTCTATGTACCGTGGGACTCCCACTTCGACGACGGGGAATGATTCAAGCATGTGAATCTATGAAAGATACCAATACTGGAGAACCACAGTTACAGGTAAGTAACTTATTTTCTTCTTGCCCACACTACCACAAAAAGAGCAATAGAGCAATATATTTCTGCCTCTGCAAACCTTTGGGAATCCACTGGACTCAGCACAGTGAACTTCATTTTAGTGCACTATATAGAGAGCCAACTTCATACACTGTTCTACATTTTTGCCAATTTTTCTTAAAAAAATGGTGAATATTCTTCCAAATTCCTTCACTTTTTCATGTAAAGCCCCACATGTGTGCAAAAAAGGCTTTTTTCAGTTTTTGATACCCATCAAGCAGAAGATTAAACTGGAAGACCAACTTTAATAATACCAAAGGATGATCCTGTTCAAGAACACTTTACTCCTTTCAGCATACCTCTTAGTCCTATTTCTGTAATGAGTCCTGTAGTTTAACCATTGGAAACAGTCAAGGCCATCAGTTTCACCACACACTGAACGTCCTCTGTCATGTCATCCAAGACATCAGGCCCCAAGAAGATAGAAAAGAATATCATCACCTTCTCAGTCTCCTTCACCAACTATGTCTTATTCCACTTACTCCTATTCTCCATACACTCCCACTTCTCTGGGCAGCGCCACCTCTTAGGCCCTCTCCTGTAGATGGCATTCTTAATTTCAAGCTGTCCTAGTCAGAGATGCTATATACTGAATATTCAGTTGCGCACGCCACAGGCACCAGTTTTTGTGATAAAGGAGACTCTGCAACCAAGAGCTTCGCCAAGACCTACCTTACATTTGGTACTGGGATATGCAGGACTTGCAGCAGAAAAGTTCCTTGCTCCATCCACTATTAAGGCTGTAATTCCTCAATTTATCAAAAAATACAACGCTTTAGAACCAGATCCCATCTACCTAAGGCCAGATCCCAAAATAGACTCAGTAATAGACTTTACCTTAAAAAGAAGCATACTTCGGCTCCAGAGACTTCAGTCTCACCTGAAAAATATAAAACTCTGCAGCAGTCACTTTTAAGAATTCTAGTGCATCTACCCTATCCGATACATGTGATTGAGAGCTACGGGAATCTCTTGCTGTGTTTGAAGAATATCTTCATAAAGATAGGAGACAAGAATTTATGGAGATTGCACAAGCGAGACAGATTGTGTCAAATCAACCTATCAGCACATCCATAGATTTAAAGCAGATCTGGTCATTGCACAGTTCTGCAATGATATGTCTCTTCGCAGATTGTCTTGGCTTAGACCGACCGAAACTGGATGCTCACTTCAAAATCATGAGTCTTCCTCTCACTGGATTAGTCCTTTTTGGCCCCCACATGGATGAAGAGATGGAGAGAATGAAGAAAGAGGGAGAAGCCCTTAAAGCAGTGGGTTTAGAGAAGAAGAAGAAATTCAATTGTTCGCAATTTTGGTGCAGGGACTATAGATTTCAGTCCAGACAGAGGGTTCCATCATCTCGGTGGTCCTTCTACTCTCAGTCCCAAGGTCGGCAACACCAACAACAATTACATACTAGTAATAATCGAGAAAGAGTTCAGCAGCAACAACAGACGGCGTACCACCAGTATTCTTCCAAATCATGACCAACATCAAAACAGTGTTTCCCCGATCTGTTTCCTACACCGGTGGGAGGGTGGGTCTCATCTTTGAATAGAGTGGAGACTGATGACTACTGACAAATGGGTACTACAAACTATCCAAATGACAGAACCATCGAGTTCAAACATCCTCCACCTTCAATACCTTCAAAACATCAATTGCTGCAATTAAGCGAGCATTGTCAACACCAGTAGTTCTCGCCTATACAGAAGTTATTGGTTTGGCATGTGTTTTGCCAAGTTGTACACCAATGTGGCTGCTGTTCAGCATAACTAAAAGTTAGTGATGTGGATTGTCAGAGTGGAGTTGGGAGGGTAGTGTCGTAGAGTGGATTTGTTGGAGTACAGTGTTGTATAGTGAAGTAGAGCTGTAGAGTTGAGGGGAATAGAGTTCAGTGGTTCAGTGACAGAGTGTTGTGGAGTACGTTTGGGTGGATTGAGGTAGTGGGCTTGACTGGATTTGAGTACAGTGGAGTGGACTGGGGTGAGTTGGATTGAAAAGGGGTGAGGTGGATTGGATTGGGGGTATTTGGAGTGGGGTGGATTAGATTAGAATGGGGTTGGTGGACTGAAGTGGAATGATAGGACTGGAGTGTAGTGAGTGGGGTGGATCAGGTTGGTTGGTTGGATTGGAGTGGATTAGGCTGAGCTGGAGTGGAGTCGATTAGAGCGGTGTGTATAGGATTTATTGGATTGGACTGGAGTTGGGTGAAATTGGGTGGGGTGGGGTGGACTGAACTACTAGGGTAGAGAGGGGTGGACTGAAGTAGATTGTAGTGGAGTGGGGTGGAGTTGGGTAGATTTGGGTGGATTGGATGGGGTGGATTAAAGTGGGTGGACTGAAGTCAATTGTATTAAGTAAGGTAGATTAGATTGGGTGGATTGATGTGAAGTGTGGTAGATTAGATGGGGTGGATTGGAGTGGGGTGGATTGTGATGGATTGGAGTGGGTTGAATTAGGGTTTAGTGGGATGGATTAGATTGGGGTGAGGTAGTTTGGATTGGGGCAGATTGTTTTGGATTGGACTATAGTTGATTGGTGTAGGGCAGATTGTTCTGGATTGCTGTGGGGGAGATTGAAGTGGGATAGATTGTTTTGGATTAGAGTGGGGCACATTGATTTGGGCTTGAGTGGGGCAGATTGTTTTGAATTGGAGTGGGCAGATTAGAGTGGGGCAGATCGTTTTGGATTGGACGGCCGTTGTTTTGGATTGTAGTGGGTTGGATTGTTTTGTACTGGAGTCTAGCAGATTGGCATGGGTCTGATTGTTTTGGATTGGAGTGGGACCCGTTGTTTTGGATTGGAGTGGGACCCGTTGTTTTGGATTGGAGTGGGACCCGTTGTTTTGGATTGGAGTGGGACCCGTTGTTTTGGATTGGAGTGGGACCCGTTGTTTTGGATTGGAGTGGGACCCGTTGTTTTGGGTTGGAGTGGGACCCGTTGTTTTGGGTTGGAGTGGGACCCGTTGTTTTGGGTTGGAGTGGGACCCGTTGTTTTGGGTTGGAGTGGGACCCGTTGTTTTGGATTGGAGTGGGACCCGTTGTTTTGGATTGGAGTGGGACCCGTTGTTTTGGATTGGAGTGGGACCCGTTGTTTTGGATTGGAGTGGGACCCGTTGTTTTGGATTGGAGTGGGACCCGTTGTTTTGGATTGGAGCGGGGCGGATTGTTTTGGATTGGAGTGGGACCGATTGTTTTGGGTTAGTGTGTGACAGATTGAAGTGGGCAAATTTGAGTGAGGTGGGCTGGGAGCACTAGAGTGGGGTGAGTAGTTTCGATTGGAAGGGGGTGGACTGGATTGGTCTGGGGTGGACTGGATTTAGTTGGGTGGATTGCATTGAAATTGGGTGAGGTAGATTGGGGTGTACTGTACGATTATGTGCTAAAGCATACATTTTGGAAATTTCACATACCAAAGGAACAAAGTCGCTTTGCAATGTTTAGAACAAGATAATCATCATATTTGAGAACTGTGCCCACAAGCAAAACAAACAAACAACATGAGTGCAAAGTGAACAAAAGACTTGGAAAAATAAAAACAAGTTAACTACAGAAAATAAAACTTTGCAATTTTGATTGTCTTGCTGGGCACATTTTTGCCAGTCTCACGTCTTCTGTTTGCAGGGCCCTAGAAGTTAAAAGGATGTACCACATGCACTTCAGGAAAGGGCAGTAATTAAACTGATCAGTGCTCAATTCCTGCTGCACAGACAGGAACTGATGCTAGGCCTACAGAGACCAATTAAGAGGCTGTAAAGGCGAGTGCCAGGCAAGCTAATAAATGGTAAGTAACGGGCAGGCATTAAACCCACTGTAAGATTTTGATAATCTCGAAGGGACAGTGAGTGCGTGGTCACCTCAAGACCTAAAACTTATATGACAGCTGTTTGTTGAAACACTGGCCTTTGCTACTAAACAGTGTGCCTGTACACTTGGAGTAGCACTTAGGTGACATGAAAATAGTTTCTTGCATTTAACATCTGTAGGAAGCTGGCCTGGTGTGTGGTGAGCACCTATGGTGTTATCACCGTATACCAGGTCCAGGGTATCCCCTATTAATGAGGTGTAGATAGTGTTTAGAAAGCCATGGCTCTCTAGAGGTAGCTGTGGATGAGCAGCCAATACTCACCTAGGAGACATGCAAAGCTTATACAATACCACTACAGTCACACAGCACTTACACACATAAAATAACACACAGTGATACAAAAATAAAGGCACTTTATTATGGTAGCACAAATATTAAAATACTGTATAGGCAATACTCCACTAGAAGGTGGGTAAACACATATACGCATTAGAAGCCCGTGATTACCATGGAAAGCAATAGCAAATAGTAAAACAATGGAAAATAGTGAAGGCCGTAGGGGGAGACCAGACCATATACTAAGTATGTGAAATGTGAATGGTAGTCCCCCACCCAAGGAAGTAGAATCTGTAGAAGGAAGCTGGAGGAACTAGTAACCCTAAAAGGTAAGTACCAGGTTGCCCCCCACCGACCAAGAGAGAAGAGGTAAGTACCTATTTTTCCCCAAACCCACAGGTAAACTTTGGAAAATAACTGTGCAAGACCCAATCAAGACTGGAAGAAACCAAAGGTGGATCCTGACATAAGAGGACCTGCAAAAGAAAGGGACCAGGTTAAGTTCAAGTTGGAGTGTCCGGTTGTGGCAGGAGCCACTACCCACTCTTCTTGAGATGCAGAACCAGGTCGACGATGGAGATGAGTCAGCTGTGCAGCACTGGAGCAGAAGAAGGGTTCCAGAAGTGATGCAGGTGATGTCCCACTTTGGAAAAAACGTTTCAGTCAGTGATGTTGGAAAACCACCAACAAGCCTTGGCAAAGACAAAAAAAGTCGCAGATGAAGAGTTGCAGAGCTGCCGGGGATCAGCAAGGTCTAGGGGGACTCAGCCTAAGGAGGGGTGTCCCAGGTGACCCTCAGCAGTGAGGAGAGTCTGAAGATGAGGATGCAGCCCCAGCAGGCAACTCATAGGCAGCAGGCTCAGGAGTTGCATTGAGGCTCACTCAGCACACCTGGAGAGGAGTCCCACGTCGCTGCAGCAGCAGGCAGGAGACTGTGCTTTGCCGGGAACAGAGCTGGAGGCCGGGGCTACACGGAGCCTGAAGATCCCTTGGAGTTGAAACAAACAAGCCTTGGTAGCTGCAAGAGTCGCAGTGCACTGTCCTGCAAGGAGAGGCAAGGGCTCACCGTCTCCCAAGCTGGACAGCTGGTAGAGAGGACCAAGGGGACCATTCCAGATCACCACCTGTGATGCAGGATCCATGCAGTTCCGGTGGAGAGGATCAACGCAGCCAGTCGTCGTTGCAGTTGGTGCCTGCAGATACAGGGGAGTGCCTCCTTCACTCCAAAGGGGATTCTTTGTTGTGCAGGCTAAAGACTCGTTGCCCTCAGAGGATCCACAGCAAGGGAAATGTTGCAGTTGTTGAAAGGAGACAGTGAAAATAGGAGTCTTCCCTGGAGATGCAGATTATTGGTTCCTGGAGGGTCCAATTGCAGGCCAGAAGATGAAGTAAACGATGCAGAGGAGTCTTGCTCAAATCTTGCAAGCTGAATTTGAGGACCCACCCAAGAGGGAGACCCTAAATAGCCCTAGAAGGGGGATTGGTCACCTTGCCAGGTGACCACCTATCAGGAGGGGGCTTTGACGTCACCTGCCTGGGCACTGAGATGCTCCCAGAGGCCTCTGCCCACTGTGGATTCAAGATGCAGAATCAAGGGACCCTCTGGAGGGCTCTGGGGACCGCCCTTGGGGTGGTGGACAGTGGACTGGTTACTCCCCTTTCCATTGTCCAGTTTTGCACCAGAGCGGAGACCGGGGATCCCTGGACTTCTGCAAACCAGTTTATGCAAGGAGGGCACCAAATGTGTCCTTCAAAGCATACCAGTGGCTTGGTGAGGCTACCCCTCCCAAGCCATGTAACACCTATTTCCAAGGGGAGAGGGTGTTACCTCCCTCTCCCAGAGGAAATCTTTTGTTCTGCCTTTCTGGGCTTGTGCTGATCAAGCAGCAGGAGGGCAGAAACCCGTTTGAGGAGTGGCAACAGCTTGGGCTGCCCAGAAATCCCCAGAATGCTGGTAGGATCAATGCTGGGGTCCTCTAAGGAGCCCCCATAGTGCATGAGATCATACTTCCAATACTAGCAACAGTATTGGGTTATGTTTACAACATGTTTGATATCAAACATGCCTAGGTTCAGAGTTACCATTAAGTAGCTGGACCTAGGTGGTGATCTATGTCCAGTACACGTGTAAAATGGTATCCCCGCATTCACGAAGTCCAGGAACATGGAGCTGGAGTTTGTGAGGGCAGGGTGCAGGTACAGGTACCTGCACCCTGCCCTCTGGTCTAGGGGGGCCTACCATAGGGGTGACTTACAGTGTCCTGGCACAGTGACCTCTAGTGAAAAGGGTGTATGCATCCTTTCACACAGGCTGCAATGGCAGGCCTGCAGATACAGTTTGCATGGGTTCCCCATGGGTGGCATGATACATGCTGCAGCCCATGGGGTACCCCTAGTGCCCCAATTACATGGGTACCATATACTAGGGACTTACAAGGGGGCACCAGTATGCCAAATATGGGGTGTGTGTCCTTCTAGCAGGATCCCAGCGAACACAGTCAAAACACACTGACATCAGGCAAAAAGTGGGGGTAACCATGCTAAAAAAAAGAAAGAAAAAAAAAAGGTTACTTTCCTACAAGACCCACCAATAACCCTTGTTAAATGCAAGTTGGAGCAAAAGGAGAGTTGCAGGGCTGAAGAAGACCAGCAAGGTACAGGGGGACTCGACCCTTGGAGGGTAGTCCGGGCTGACCCTCAGCAATTGGGAAAACCAGTAGAGCAGTTGCAGCAGGCACAGTAAGTCGCAGTGAGGCCCAATCAGCACACCTGGAGAGGAGTCCCACATCGCTGGTGCAGCAGAGGAATGATTGTCCTTGCAAGAATGAAGTGCTGGTGCTACTTGGAGCCTGAAGATCCCTTGGAGCAAGAGTGAACAAACCTTGGTTGTTGCAAGACGTGTGGTGCAGAGGGGTACTGTCCTGCAAGGAGGGGCAATGGCTCACCGTCTTCTAAAATAGACAGAGGGGACCGAAGTGACCACTCCGGACCACCACCTGTGTTGTAGGATCCATGGAGTTCCAGAGGAAGGCGGATCCACGCAGCCGTACGGCGTTGACTTAGGTGCCTGCAGATGCAGGGGAATGACACTTTTCACTCCAAGGGAGATTCCTTCTTGCTTCTTGGTGCAGCTGAAGTCTTGCCGACCTCCGAGATTGCACAGCCAGGGAAGTGTTATAGTTGCTGGAAGAAGACTGGGGAAACCATATTGCAAGGCAATTTCATCTCGGTTCCTGAAGTGTCCTGTTGAAGTTCCGGTGGCCAGGAGCAGAAGAGATTGATGCAGTTCTGGAGGAAGTCTTGCATGCCGAATCCGGGGACCCACCCGCAAGGTAATTCCTAAACAACCCTAACAGGGGGCTTGGTCTCTTTGCACGGTGACCACCTATCAGAGAGGGTCACTGACATCACCTGCCTGACCTGGCCACTCAGATGCTCTCGGGCCTCTGCACATCTTGTTTTCAAGATGCCAAAATCAAGTGACCAATTGGAGTTCAGGGCACCACCTTTGGGGTGGTGATGGACAGAGAAGTGGTCACTCCCCTTTTCATTGTCCACTTTCGTTCCAGACCAGGAACCGGGGGTCCCTGGACTGGTGCAAACTGGTTTATGCAAGGAGGGCACCAAATGTGCCCTTCAAACCAAACCGGTGGCTTGGGGATGCTACCCGTCCCCAGCCTTGTAAAACCTATTTCTAAGGGAAAGGGAGTTGCCTCCCTCTCCCACTGGAAATTCTTTGTTCTGCCTTCCCCTGTCTGAGCTGGTTAAGCAGTAGGAGGGCAAAAACCTATCTGAGGGGCTGCAGCAGCGCAGGCTGCCCGCAAATCTTGAAATAGTGGTAGGAGCAATCTGGGGGGAGGGGGGGGGGAGTTACCATTATGTAGCTGGACCATAGGTCTGTATATGGGTTAAACGACTTCCCAGCTCTTACGAAATCTAGTGCATTGGAACTGGAGTTCGTAGGGGCACTTCTGCTCTTGTAGGGGTGCCCTCACACACAGGGACCTGCACCCTGCCCTCTGGGCTAGGAGGGACTACTATAGGGGTGACTTACAGAGACCTGGTGTAGTGACCAGTACTGAAAGGGTGCATGCACCTTTTCATGCAGGGTGCAATGGCAGGGTTGCAGAGATAGTTTGCATGGGCTTCCATGGCCCACGTAATACATGCTGCAGCCCCTGGGGGACCCCTGGAGTACCAGTGCCCTGGGTACCCAAGAACCATATACTAGGGGCTTACAGGGGTACAAGATTATGCCAGTTGTGGGGTGTAAAGGGTACCAAAGCAACCACATTTGGAGCTGTGAGCATAATCAATGGGGTCCTGGTTAGCAGGATCCCAGTGGAGACAGTCTAAACACACTGATAAACAGGCAAATGTGGTGATATCCATGCCATAAAGAGTTACTTTCCTACAACTCCCACAAGGCAATGTGTTGTTAAAGCATTTACCTAACAAACCAAAGGAATTTGGAAAGGCAAGCCAAGGAACCAATGAAAGTGATGGTTGTGGTGAAAGCCCACAGAAATATATTACAGCATGTCGAGAGACCACGCTTGCACACTGCTAGGCTCGACCTAAAAAGGAGGTACAGGCTCTACTCCAAAAAAGATATAAAATAGAAACCGTTCCTTTACCTCAAAAATAGAAAAGGTATCTATTTAAGATATTATTTGGTACCTAAGAAAAGCAAACAAATGTAGTTCAGGCCTATATTCGACCTTATACATCCAAACAAATATGTCCTGAGACACAAATTCAGGATGCTAGCCCTGCATCAGATCTATCCACAGGTGATTAAATGAGACTGGATGAGTTAGGTGGCTCTCCAAGACGCATATTTCCACATACGTAAAACGAAGAAAAACATGAAAACTCTTAATAGTTGTAGTGAGAAAATCCCATTATCAGTACGATCTTCCATTCCGTTTAAAGCCTGCAACTAGAACATTCTCCAAATGCACAGCAGTTTTTGTAGCTCACCTCCGGAGAAAGGCACACTGTTGTTGTCAAGCACAGTTGGATTTCAACATAACGACCAAATGCTTGACACCATTGGGCTTGCATATCAATCACAAGAAGTCAGTCTCATGACCTCGCGACCTTCTCGATTATCTGGAGCCCCTCTGGATACTATAAAAGGAGAAATTTATCCTTTAGAGGTGAAAGTGAATACCATTTTTCAGAAATGTCACCTGCTGCATCTTAACAGCTCAACAGATCTCATCTCTAGTAGGGTCCAAAGTATCTTGTATTTACCTAGTTCCGAATGCACGTCTGCAAATTTAGAACCTTACAGAAGTGCCTCGAAGAACAATGGTCTCGGTGGAAGGTCAGTTAGGAAAACAACGTTTTTCTCTCCACTCATACCAAACAATCTCTGATGTGGTGGTGCTAAAGGCACAATTTATTGAAGGGAATTCCTTTTGTGCAGGATGTTTCAAAAGGACAGTTGTCACTGATGCTTCCCTGACAGAATGGGGAGTGCCTTTACAAAATCTCACAGAAAAAGTGCAGTGATTGCAAAAAAGAGCACTTGTGCCACATAAGCGATCTGAAACTAAAGGCGATCTATCTAGCCTTAAAGGCTTTTGCACCATCTCTGATGACCAACAGGATACTTAATCAAACAGACAGTGGCAAGTGCCACTATGATGCACTATCTAAACAAACAAGGGGGTACCAGATCAAGGATTCTGTTTCTAGATGCTCAAATAATCTGGCATTGGTTAGTGTCAAGGAATTTATTGATAAAAGGAATTCATTTACCAAGCATCCATGATTTTCAAGCAGGTCCACTAAGCTGATACTTCATAGATAACCACAAATGGGAATTAGACAATGCATTTCTATTAAGTATTTTCCAAGACTGGGGGTTTTCCGACATTGACTTAATTTCCACAAGAGAGAACACAAATTGCCTAAACTTTGCATCAAGAATGTGGGAACCAAACGTGTTGAGTAAGGCCCTTTTGAATGATTGGTCAAAACGTTTTCTCTATGCCTTTCCCTCAGTTCCATTAATCCCAACAGTAGTAATCACGCTCAAAGCATCTGATCCCTTAATGATTCTACTAGCGCCACAGTGGCACATACAGTGGTGGTATACAGAGCTGCTTCACATCTCTTATAGACCCCACAGGAGGTTGCTGTGCAAACACAACTTCATGTTGAGGATGCAAGAGAACATTTTTTCCCCCCCCTGTTTCCACTCTTTGAATTCAGGGCCATGCCTCCTGAATTCATTCACTACATACACTTATTTCTTTCCCCAGACTATAGCCATTCTCAATGAAGCTAAACGTCCAAACACAAGAGCAGCTTACACTTTTAAGTGGTAAAGGTTTGTCATCTGATGTCTCCAAAACAACAAAGATCCAATTAAATGACAAGAAGATGTAATTTTACCTTGCCTGCTTCATTTGACACGATCAAAATGATAATTTCTCGATCAAAGTACATTTAGCTGCCATAACAACATACAGAAAAGGACTGAATCAAAGATCCTTCTTTACTGTACCAATTGTTAAAAACTTCTTGCAAGGATTGGAAAATACCTTTCCTCATATTAGACAGCCTGCTCCTCCTCCTTAGGAGTTACATGTAGTTGTATCTAATTTAATGGCACCTCCCTTTGAGTCTGTACATAAGAGCTCAATGCAGCGTCTCATCTGGAAGGTAGCCTCTTTAGTAGCTACTAAGTCAACAAGAAGAGTTAGGGGGTTGGAAGCTCTATCTTCTGTACCTTCTTTTTTGCCAAAAGTTGTTAGATTTTCACAGTAATCAAAAATTTCACATCTAATATTTTTAAATAGCCATTCTTCACCAGCAGAAGCGACTTTTCACTATTTAGATGTTTGGAGAGTTCTTACATTCTATTTAAATAGAACTAAAAAAATCAGCAAAACAGCTCAGTTGTTCATAAATTATGGACCATCTAGAACAATCCTCCATCATCTCCGGATGTCAATATATTTGCTATTTTTTTCCTTTGTAAACCATTTCCGCCTTTGAAAAGGAACTGAGGCTGTGATTCAGAATGCCAGTGCAGTGCATGGTGGGAAGGGAAGCTGCTAGCTTCTTAAAGTAACCGTGCATTTTCTTGGCACTCCTTGAACCCTTGACCTGACAGGCTCATTTTTACTTAATTTTTCTTCCTTTCTACAGGGAGTGCAGAATTATTAGGCAAGTTGTATTTTTGAGGATTAATGTTATTATTGAACAACAACCATGTTCTCAATGAACCCAAAAAACTCATTAATATCAAAGCTGAATATTTTTGGAAGTAGTTTTTAGTTTGTTTTTAGTTTTAGCTATGTTAGGGGGATATCTGTGTGTGCAGGTGACTATTACTGTGCATAAATATTAGGCAACTTAACAAAAAAAATATATATACCCATTTCAATTATTTATTATTACCAGTGAAACCAATATAACATCTCAACATTCACAAATATACATTTCTGACATTCAAAAACAAAACAAAAACAAATCAGTGACCAATATAGCCACCTTTCTTTGCAAGGACACTCAAAAGCCTGCCATCCATGGATTCTGTCAGTGTTTTGATCTGTTCACCATCAACATTGCGTGCAGCAGCAACCACAGCCTCCCAGACACTGTTCAGAGAGGTGTACTGTTTTCCCTCCTTGTAAATCTCACATTTGATGATGGACCACAGGTTCTCAATGGGGTTCAGATCAGGTGAACAAGGAAGCCATGTCATTAGATTTCCTTCTTTTATACCCTTTCTTGCCAGCCACGCTGTGGAGTACTTGGACGCGTGTGATGGAGCATTGTCCTGCATGAAAATCATGTTTTTCTTGAAGGATGCAGACTTCTTCCTGTACCACTGCTTGAAGAAGGTGTCTTCCAGGAACTGGCAGTAGGACTGGGAGTTGAGCTTGACTCCATCCTCAACCCGAAAAGGCCCCACAAGCTCATCTTTGATGATACCAGCCCAAACCAGTACTCCACCTCCACCTTGCTGGCGTCTGAGTCGGACTGGAGCTCTCTGCCCTTTACCAATCCAGCCACGGGCCCATCCATCTGGCCCATCAAGACTCACTCTCATTTCATCAGTCCATAAAACCTTAGAAAAATCAGTCTTGAGATATTTATTGGCCCAGTCTTGACGTTTCAGCTTGTGTGTCTTGTTCAGTGGTGGTCGTCTTTCAGCCTTTCTTACCTTGGCCATGTCTCTGAGTATTGCACACCTTGTGCTTTTGGGCACTCCAGTGATGTTGCAGCTCTGAAATATGGCCAAACTGGTGGCAAGTGGCATCGTGGCAGCTGCACGCTTGACTTTTCTCAGTTCAGGGGCAGTTATTTTGCTCCTTGGTTTTTCCACACGCTTCTTGCGACCCTGTTGACTATTTTGAATGAAACGCTTGATTGTTCGATGATCACGCTTCAGAAGCTTTGCAATTTTAAGAGTGCTGCATCCCTCTGCAAGATATCTCACTATTTTTTACTTTTCTGAGCCTGTCAAGTCCTTCTTTTGACCCATTTTGCCAAAGGAAAGGAAGTTGCCTAATAATTATGCACACCTGATATAGGGTGTTGATGTCATTAGACCACACCCCTTCTCATTACAGAGATGCACATCACCTAATATGCTTAATTGGTAGTAGGCTTTCGAGCCTATACAGCTTGGAGTAAGACAACATGCATAAAGAGGATGATGTGGTCAAAATACTCATTTGCCTAATAATTCTGCACTCCCTGTATATGCGTGACAGACGTAATTGTTTTATTTTTATTTTTTACAATTAAACTTAGGGTTGCACCTTGTCAGATGCTGCAATGTGGTTACATTGTATTGTTTAGATCAGTGGGTACCAACCTTTTGATTTCTGTGGACCCCTACTTTATCATTACTGGAACCTGGGGACCCCCCATTGAATCATTATTGGAATCGGGGACCCCCCCACTGAGTCATTACTGAAAGCTGAGGACCTAATCTGATAATATTATCTAATTTACTAAGCAGTCGCAAACCTCCTGAGGAGATTTTGTGGCCCCCCGGGAGTCCCCAGACCACAGGTTGGGAACCACCGCATTAGATGCCTTTAATGATCCAGAAAAGCATCCATTCTTTAATGGGGGTAACTCAAATTCTATGGACATTGAGGTGGTTACCTCCTATTAATAACGACTTTCAATATTAAAAGAAAAATTGTACTAGGATCCCCACAAATGCCCAACAATATTCTATGTTTATGACTTAAGTGAAAATACCTATGAAGCAGAATTAGCAATACATGTAAGTAACTTTTCCAGCTTTAGGCAATGGCCCTGATAGTAGGTGATGATATTTAATTTCTCCATAACATTAGACCTACATTTCTGGGTTTGTGGGCATATTCATGTTACGTAGAGGAAATCTGCAATGAAAGTTTCACATGTGGCACAAACTTGGGATCTACCTGGGTATATCTTTACTTGCTTTTGTGGAGTAAGTCAGTTAGAGCCTCTCCTCTTGTGTCATTATCAGTATAATCTTCATTATTTCTGAGCAGCCAGGAACAAATTCTTACTTTCTATTGCTGCTATGTGCTCAAGAGTAAGTGACCCCAGAAAGCATTTGAGCTTCTGAAAAAAAATGAGGATTCTATTATTTGCATACAGGTTTCCCACTGTCTTGTAGCCACCCAGCTGCCATCTGGTAACCCTAATCTCTAAAGTTATGTTCTTTAAAGGTCTGGTGCACTAAAACGGCATACTCAGTGCAGTCAGGAATATCCTAGTACTGTTTTAACTATGCTGTCACAGACTCGCCACACTGGCCTGATGGTAAATGAGTATCCCTTTGGGATATTACTCTTCATCATTGGGGAGTCCTGCGTTGTTCTCTGTGGTCATTTTCTAGTAGTGTTGTCTAGCCCAGCTAATGAGGAAAATTTGGCCAAAGCTCATTTGTTCAAATAGCAGCCATAAATATTCCACTGTTTGTTGTATGCACGCTCACTACCCAGTGTGCCAATGCATAAGCTTCTTGAGGTGACAACAGGCTATGCAGTACCTGTGTTAGACATCTCTAAGCATGCATTCCGCTCCTTTCTGGAATGAAGTTACATTGGTCCTCATGAACCAAGTAGGCCATGACTAGTAGCATCACATTTGCTAATGCTTTGCTAGCTATTTTTAAATCTGCATTTAGCATTGAAAGCAGGCAGTAGGCATCCATCTTAGTGTAGTTCCAATCTTGCTTTTAAATCAATGTAATTAAATGTGCCCTCAGGGAAGAAGGTAAAGCAGCCTGTATCTTAAACTTCCCTGAAAACTTCCATTCGTTTTTTAGCAGACGAAGCAATGTGTGGTACAAGTTCACAGGGAAGCAATCTTTAGTCTGTGACTGACCACTTTTTTTTATTAGCTTCCAGTGCATTGCATTATTCATTTGATATATTATTGCATCCATGCTCCCTTTGTGTGGCTGTGTGCACCTCCAACAGGTAGTCCTCTCATTTGTAAATAATCCCTCATCGTGGCAGTGTTCACACCCATCTCCCTTTTAGGCGCAACCTATGTGATTAGGTTTCTCCCTTTTTAGTAGCCAGACTAGAAGGTGACCTGCTTTGTCACGTTTCCCATGGAGTCTCTGTAAATTGTGCTTGATTAATTTATTGAGTGCAATCCAGGTGACCTTTGATTCTAAACACGAGCAGTTATGGTTATTTTCCTCTGACAGTCCTCCCTTTTCTAGCTGCTGGAGTTCCCTATTGTTCTTCTACTTTGTCTGCTCCCAACTAGATCCTGATGTCATTATCTATCATATACATTTCCCTCTAAGAGTTCAGTTTCACTAAATGTTTCTTACTCTACTTTGTTTCCCAATTGATTCACATTCCTATTGGAAAAACAAATAAATTATTTACTGTTCTCTTGAGTGGAAGAGTTATGGATCGGAGTCTTGCATAATGTTCACAGTTGTTTCATGTGCTACCTTGTCCTTGCATACAAGAAATCTCTTTCCAAGTATCAGTCTTCGATATTGCTGCGATCAATTCTTTCCTGAAGTGAGTGCCCTTGCAGCCAAAGCTTCTTCAGACTTGGCTGTGGCATGGCTGCATTCATCCGAAAGGCTGAATAAGGTTGAAACGCATTCGGGAATATTTTTATTTCCAGATGAAGAACACCTGTTATAACAGTCTTGCTGAGCTGTCCCTTTTGAGGTGGGCTGAAAACTAGTTTTATATGTAATGCTACAGACATGGTAAAAATTAGATAGAAGTAGAAGTAATTACTAGCAGTCTAAGACTAATACATTTTTTTCCTACTTTCTTGGCTCAAATTTTAAGACCGTCTCCAGAGTCCGTAGGCTGTTCAAATGATTGTGCTATGAACTCATCACAGGGCTTACCACCCTATCGGTTCATATCATGAGAGAGGCGCCTGATGTAGGAGGACATGACACTGTCTCCAGTCTGGGCCTAATTGAGATCAGATGTCCATTTGTGTAAGACAACTGGAATGACATCAGGGCAGTGTAACGTCAAGTGAGGGTTTGAGCCTCCTTTGGTTTGAATGATATGGGAATGGTTGCAGAATTCTGGACTTCAAGAATCGTAAGAGATTTCTGTGAATGTTTAATAGCTCACCTATTATAGCGGATTTTCATCATTTGGTAACTCATAGTAGTTTGTTCCTGTACCATTTGTACAATATTTCTTTATGTCACACTTCCTATGTATACATGATGATATTTCATGTTATTCGTTATTTCCTGTATAGCTTGTGATCAAGAGAGTGGAACTGGCAGCTTTCATCGAATGAAAGGTCATATGCTGGGCCATGTTCGTGCACACAAGTCAACTATGTTTTCCTGTGCCGCCAATAAGTTAATGGAGCAACTGGGCCTTCTCCGGGTAAGTTTTTAACTAAGGTGTGTATAATAAAGTTAATTAATCATCCACTAGTAACGCTTTACTACTACATTGTATGACATTCGTAAATTACCACACTGTGACAGAGTAAGGTGATATCAATCAGTGGAACAATTTTGTTTTGTTCAGCCCCTCCACATGTGCAGCTGAGCTCTGCCATTATTAGTAGCGCTCCTGAATTTAACCATACTGAATGTTCAAAGGCAACTGCACTGAGTCCCCTCAAGACAACCCCAACAGAACTGGAGACACCTCCAGTTCTCATGTTAACCCTCATTTGGGATTCAGTGGGCCATCCTTTATTCTTGTTCGGGCACTGAGTTTTGTAAGAAGCCCCACTGAGCATCCGTAGGTCAGTCACTCAAGCAATAAGTTCTTAAATCTGGTTTCTATAGCAAATATGTAATCCAGTGGTAAAACAAAAAAACCATCAAAAGCTGTTAGATCTGAATTGTGCACACTGGTATAGCTCTACCCTCACTGCTGATTCCTCATCTTCAGAATATTCCCAGACGCTAAACTGGATCTGGACTTTTAGCAGCAGTTCCTACCACTCACTTACCGGCTCCGTAGCAGTCTCACGCTGTCCTGGAAGTAGCAGTGCAGCGCCCCATATTGGCGTTACCCTTGCTTGCTCACTTCAGGTTCCTTCCTTGTGCAGCCTTAAGTGCAGGTTGAGCTCTTCTGTCAACTTTGTTGGTTGTACCAAAGCAATAAAACGTCAAGTGAGATTCGCCTCCCTCTTGTCACTTCCATGTGGCAAGAAGCCTTGCAGTCTCCCAGGGTCCTGATTCTGCAGGCATGTTCTGACTCCATGGTAATCCGGAGACAGTTCCTGGTGAAATTCTAGAGCCACTGTTGACACTGCAAAAGGTAGAGGCCTTCGTAGAGGCAATGCAGAATATTTTCAAGCCAATGCAGACCCTTTCTGTGGCTCCTTCAGGTCCTACAGAGCTGCAGCAATCAACAGTTGCACCCATATCTGGTGGAGTCAACTAGTAGAGCTCCACATGATCCTCCTGGAATCTTGAGCCACCCAGTTAGGGCTGAAAGTTTTTCTTTCATCCAGTAGAGGAAAGCCTGTGCAGGTCCTGATCGACAGTACCTTGTGGTATGGTAACAAGTAGGGCAGAGTGGGGTCCTGGATCTTGTAAATCACAAAAGGAGAGTTAAAGGAGTGGTTTGACCCCACACTTACTCCCGATCAGACTAGAAAGTCATCAAAACGCTAAAGGTGTAGGATCCAGCTGGACAGGACTGGACTACTTTTTAGGTCCAATCTAGGACGCAAATTGAGCGTGTATTGCCCAGAAGAAGAAGGGGTATCCTGGGTGGCTGTGTGTGGGGGAGGGAGTTCCTTTTATGGACTAGGTGGTCTTACACACCTTGTGGTGTCATGCTTCATCATCTGACCACCTAGTCCCACCCAGGTAAGATGATACTACCTGGGCGGACTCGACCTCATTGTTAAAGGAACAGTTGAGGGAGTGCTGAGATTAAATCTGACTGGATATTTTACAGGGATCCAGATAGAAGGGTGATAGATAAAATTACCTCACAAATCACCTGTTTCAATCTGAGATAATTTAATATAGGTGCTTGTGGGTAAGTCTAAAAATCTGTTGAGGACTCAGTCGAGAATGATCACTCACAGAGTCTAAAAATACGGGATCAACATGTTTCTGCCCACAATGAAAGCTGGAAGGTTTGGGGCATTCGTCAGGGTCAAGGATCCCTATATCTAGTGCATGGTATATAAAGCGTGCAGGCCTACCTGAACATTTTGTTCACTATACGTAGGTCTGCTGGGAGAAAGTGAGACAGTGTTTAGAAAAAATGAGTGGTGAGAATAGGTGCCACTGCAATCGAACAACACAGCACACAAGGGTGACAAAAACTGTGATTAACACTCACATGAACATGCAGTAAAACCAGGAAGGAGTGGGGGGACCTAATAAGGTGGGCTTACCCTGCATAACTAGGCTAATAGCCTCTGGTCTGGACAAAACGGAGCAGGGGGGTTCCCTTGTAGTCAAACTCTGTTAGAGAAATAGAGTACACAGGCTGAGACAGGAAGGGCTTCCTGGTATATTAATGCGTCAGGTTACTATGCAGATAGATGGGGTTGTGTACCAGTAGTGGAAGAATAATAGTGGTTTGTTTTAAAATTATTAAAGTATTAGAAAAAAAAGGCACTTACCTTGGGGTCCGAGGAGAAGTATACTTACCACTCCTAAGGGGTGGCCCGGTTAGGGTACCTACGTCCGTTATCCATCCGCTCTGGTAATGGCCTCTGCGAGCGCTGTGGATTTATGGACCGGGCTGCGTCTAATTAGTTAAAGCAGTCACCGTAGAACGGGCGCAGCTGTGGCTGACTGTGGGCGCTGCTTGATGACGCTGCGTGTCCAAAGCCGCCGCAGAGGGATTTGCGGCTGCTGCCTCAGGTTGCCGTGGCAACCACGCTGAGGCTGGTTGATGAGGCGTAGCGTCTGAGGCAGTCGCGGAGAGATCCCCGGCTGCTGACAAGGATTGCCATGGCAACTACGGAGGGTTCGAGCGTGCTACTAGCATGAACTCCGCAAGTTGCCTGGGCCTTATTGGCTGATGCGAAGCTTCTGAGGCAGATGGGAATAGTAGCACGCTCGACCCCTCGGTGGTTGCCATGGCAACCCTTGTCAGCAGCCGGGGGTCTCTCCGTGACTGCCTTAGAAGGTGGTTACATCCTTCCATTCCCGACCATCTTGCCATCCTTCAGCAAGAAGAGGCAGCACTCCTGCAGAAAGAAGCCGTGGAATTAGTTTCAGAGCAGGAAAAAGACCAAGGAAGGTTACTTCTGTTATTTCCCTCCGCCTAAGAAGGATGGCGGTCTGTGTACGATCCTGTATCTGAGAGAGCTAAACTTGTTCCTCAAGAAAGAGAAGTTCAAGATGCTATCCTTCGCTCAAGTGTTGCTAGCATTGGACCCTAGAAACTGGTTGGTATGGCTTGGTTTATGTGCATGTCCAATAGTTGCATGTGAGGTATTTGCCCTTTGTAGAGGGTTCTAAGCACTACTAGTTTGCAGTGCTCCGCTGTATTTTAACATCAGTGTAGGAAAAAGTGCCCATTTTTGACATGCTTAGACCCCCACTTTGTGCCTGGTACATGATGTGATTTCTCTGAAAGTGCACTGGGTTCCTGCTAACCAGGTCCCTAGTGCCAGATCTCTTTCCCAAAGCTGTACTGTTGTTTCCCGCAGTTGGCACAAACTTTAGCACCCTCTGTAAGTCTCTGGTAAATGGTGCCCATGGTGCCTGGGCTATTAAAGAAGGCCCCTAAGTGCTGCAGCACAAATTATGCCACCCTAGGGGACCCCTCACTAAACACACACAGTGCTGCCATAACAGGCTGCATGTCTTGGTGCAGACAAAAATGAAAACACAACTTGACACACTTACACTTCCCTGTGTGCCATGTCTCCTACCGCTGCATATGCTAAATCATCCCTACAGAAGGCCTTCCAGCCTTAACGTAAGGTGAATTATATTACATGTGAGGACATATCTGCATGAGCAGATGTGCCCCTGCTATGTGTTTGTCAATTCTTAGACATAGTAAGTGGACAACCAAGCCATTTTAATCCTAGTGCGTTGACTGACTGATCTTAACCACTCCAGCCACCACAGACAAGTTTCTGGCCTCCTGGGGTGAGATACCTTTGAGAGGAGGCCTCTTTTTGCATGGTTCGCCCCTACTTTTTGCCTGATGTTGATGTGTTCTAGAAGTTGGTAGTGCCCAGGGCCCCTGCTAAACAGGTTCCCTGGGCCAGATCTCTTTCCCTAAACTGTTGTGATGCTTGGCACAATTGGTTATAATCTTAAATACCCCTGTAAGTCACTAGTAAATAGGTACCCCAGTACCCAGGGCAAGAGATATTAAGAGTAGGCCCCTGAGGGCAGCAGCACTGATTGTGCCACCCCAAGGGCCCTGCACCCAGATGCACCCAGCATTGCCATTGTAGGCTGACTGTACTGGGGCATCCTTAAAAAGATAAGCTCGACATGGCACACACTCTATGTGCCCTGTCCATCATACACTGCATATGTTATGGGTAAGCCACCCATCTAGCAGGCCTTTCAGCAGGATGCACCATACTATATGTGAGGGTATAGCTGCATGAGCAATATGCCCCACTGTGTCCTTGCTAGACCTGAGACATAATGAGTGAACAGGGCAGCCATTTTAATGTATGTACTGGGCACTGGTCAAACATGAGTTCCCCAGCTACATAATGGCCACTCTGTACCCTGGGTTGTTTGGTATCAAACAACTCGGAATAATAAATCCAAACTGATGCCAGTATTGAACTTAACCTTAAATGTACCCAGGGGCCACCTTAGCCCCTGCAAAAGCTAACCCCAACAGGCAGAGTTGCAGGCTGGTTCCATCCAGTGGCCACTCTAGACAGCCAATATACAAACCTGGGGGAGAGCCCTGGCTCTCTGGTTTGTAAGACAATGCCTTTCCTGGGTGGAGGAGCTAACTCCCCCTCCCTCAGGAATGTGCAACACCCTGGCGGTTAGCTTCAAAGGGCTGAGCCTCCAGGCCAGCTGCTAGCAGCAGAGGGCTTCCCCCTTTGCACACACCCACTTTTGGCAGGAGCAAAGGCGGGAAACCGGACAAAGGGTAGGAGGAGTGGCCAAACTGAGTATGCACCACCCCTAAGGGCTTGCATGTGAAGTGGACCCTCTGATTCAGATTTCTCCATCTTGGAATGGAGAAAAACAACCAAGGAGGTTTAGGGAAGGGACCCTTCCCACAGGAAGTAGTCACTGTAGTGGGTGTAGCCACCCAGGGTAAGTGCCCCCTTGGACACTACCATGTTCCCCTAAAACGCCCACTAAATTCAGTATTTAGTGGGCTTCCCTAGACTAAGATTTTAAATTTGAAAAATACTTGAAGACAAGGAAACCAGCACCAGAGAAACCGCCAAGACGAGAACTGGGGACCTGCTGCACCAGAAGAGGTGCTAAGACCCCTGCTTGCTGCACCAGAGTCCCGCAAATCATGACAGCGGGGGAGTTGAACACTGGACTCACCCCAAGAAACCCAGGGGACCTCCAGGCTTCAAGGATCACCCCATATCTCCCTCGTGAGTGGAGGCACAACTCAAGAAAAGCAAGTAAACTGCAAAAGACCAAGAAACCAGTGAAGGACACTTTACTGAATCGCCGATATCTGCGTGACCGGAAGTCACAGCTGGACCCAACGACACATAGACGACAGTCCGGAAGTGCCCCCCAACTGTACCGAGTTTAGTGGCCCTGCGACCCCTGGTGGCCAAGATAGAGCAATACCCTGGGTCCTGGTCAGCTGATGTCAGACCAGGAGAAAACCAGCTCCCCCTGAGCTAACAAAGAATCAGGAGGAAGCCCCAGTCGAGAGACTTCAGGAATACCTTGGACCTCCGACCAGAGTGCCCCCGTTGTCTTGCAAGCGACCCCCAAAGAGAGTTACCTCCAGCTCCAGAGGACTCCGTTGCACACAGCATTCAAGGCCTCCCAAAATGCCCTGCACCTGGCCGCCCTGGGCCTTGCATCGCGGGTTCTGCTGTGTGCCCCGGGTCCCCAACCCCTTGTGACCTCGACAGCTAAAGGGGACCCCCAGGCACCACTTTGAATTTGCAAACCAGCTCCTTTTCCAAATGGCCCATCCAGGTGGCCCTATACCTGTGCCAAGAACTTTGTCAACGCTGCTCCCGCCGAAACCGGGAGCTGCCTGGAGCTCTCCAGCTGGCACAAGGTGCCCACCAACCTCTGCGACCATCCTGCAAAAGAAGTGACTGGCAACTCAACCATACGATTTTTAATGCGTTTTTAAAAGTGACTGCCTATTGATTCCAATGGTGCGTAATTACGCACAGAAAGACTAACTTTGCTAAAACTTTTAAAAGTCATCACAAGAAAAGTACTTAACCTATTCTAAAGATTTTGGTCTTAAAAGTTACATAAAAGTCTGAAGTATTTATTTTTAAATTCTGGTCTTGAGTTATTCATTGAGTGTGTTTGGTGCATGATTGGATTTGTGAGTACAGGAAATAATTAGCACATCTCCTGGATTAGCTTAACTGCTCGACCAGCTATCTTAAAAATTAGAGCATTAGGTGGTCTGATTTTTACCCCTGAAAACTAACATATGGTTGTTTGGACCCCCTGCATAGTGTACTTGGTTTTTGTGCACTACATAGAGGGCCAGCCTCCAACAATGCCATGTACAAAGCCTGCTGTGGGTGATGGTGTTGACACCTCCTCCATGCAGGATGTGCATTCCAAGGCGGGAAGCTTCAAAGGCCAACCTGCATTTTTATGTGACCTAGGTCCCTCAAAATGGCAGAGATAACCACCCCTTGTCCTGACCCCACTCCTTAGCGTCAAGAGAAGAGTTAAAATTTGTAAGATTAGGTGGTGTGCCCACATCATGTCAATCCCACTCCTGAGGTGGAATAGCTGATGTGGACAACACTTTTCAACTTTCTCCATTTTGTTTTGGACAGAATTAGAACTAGCATTCTAGGGTTAGGGTTGTGTCCACTTACCACTGGAAGTGGTCATATAGAGGGTATAGTCACTGCAAGGTAGGCAGCCCTTTTACTGCTGCCTGGCACTCCCCTTAAGCGTATTTAGGGGGCTCCCCTGAACCCAAGAACTCATAATTGATAGAAGGACAAAGAAGAGTCACTGCCTGGAAAGAACAACAGAAGAGCTGTGGACGTTTGCCGCAAAGTCCAGGTGACTCTTCCTGCAAGCTGGAGAACTACCAAAGCCCCAGGTAGCCTGCTAGCACTTTGAACATCGCCACCAGTCTCCCTTGGAGTAGAGGCGCTACTTCCCTGCAGGCCGCAAGCACCAACAAGCAGAGTCCGGTCTACTGCCTTGCAGCTCCCCAGCCTGACCGACACACAGATGACCAGGAGGAGGTACTCGTGCTCTGGGGGGACAAGATCTGTCTCCCCACGAAGTGTGAAGACACCACGACCAGCTGGAGCTGTGCAGCACCAACCCTGTGGTACCAGACGCCCTGCACCAATCACCAGCAGTGAGAGTCCATTCCCAATTCCCTTTGCACCAGGACCAAGCAGCCATCGAGGTATGGCAGCACCACTGAGACCCACTTTGTGAATGGACCAGCAGTCTTGATTTTGCCCCTACCAGCTGTTGTCCCTTAACCATGAGGAACATCTTTGCCCTCCAGCCCAGCCGCCCTAACCACTCTGCACCCAGGCCGCCTGGCCCAGGTCCAGAAGAACTGACTGTGCCTCCTTGCTCTAAGACCCGTTGTGACCCAAACCCTTGTTTGGGTGTTCTCTGTTTGTCGCTAAGTCCCCCTTTTGCAGGCTGTTTCCAGGTGCCCTCCTTCACTGTAGTGTGCCAAGCTACACCCTCAGCAGCATCCTGCTCCCAGTGAAATCCAGGCGCCTCCCAATGAACTGCTGTTAGTGCTTTGGACCTTGGCCACAATGACTTCAAATCCTGAAGGTGAACCCCTGAAGCTGACTATATCCATATTTAAACATCTCTGACATTTCCTGCATAAGATAGCATTGTGCGTAAAGGCGCACAAGTTTGGATGCTTTACTTAGCTGTGAAAACGCATATCAAAAACAGTACTTACTTGTGAACAAAGTTCTTGCTTTCAAAACATATATAAAAATTATTTTTCTAAATTGGTCTTGGATTGTATTCTTTGAGTGTGTGTCATTTATTGCCTCTGCGGGTATAACAAATGCTTAGCACTCCCCTGAAATAAGCCTAACTGCTTACCCACACTACCCCCCACTACCATAGAAGGGAGCATTAGTATTATCTACTTTTGCCTCTGTAATATTTTTGGGGATCTACTGGACTCTCTGCATCATGTACTTCTTTTTGGAGCACCCTATAGAAGGCCAGCTTCCTAAAGTCGGCACCTTGAGTCTTCACCAATGTGATGACAGTGGTTGAATACCATCTCAGATGGTCGGGCATCCCAATTTTCCTGTACCTGGACAACTGGCTGATCAGAACTGGATCGCCAGTGGTTGTGTTTCACCCTTTGTAGTTGGCAGTGTCCCTGATGTTTGGCCTGGGCTTTTCATCCACTAGCCCAAATCTCACCTTGAGGCCCTCTCAACGACTCCAGTTCACAGGGTCAGTATTGGACAGATACCACCCTTTTTCGTATCTTTTCTGCACCTCAAAGATTTGCAGACATACAGGAGATGGTCAAGCTCTTCTAACAAGGCATGCAAGTTCTAGCCGTAAGGGTCCTGAAATTTCTAAGTGTGTGCTAGCTTTGTGTATTCTACTAGTCATGCACATATGTTGGCCCAAGAAGGCTCTGCAGTGGCAACAGTACGGGGGATACCTGTCAGATTTAATCTCATCTCCTAGCGGTGCAGCAGAAATGGTTTGATGGGGAACTAGGCAAACCTGAATTGCTGGATGACCTCTCCCCCTTCAACCAAAACTACAGTAGTGAAAGATGCTTCCGTCTCAGAGTGGAGAGCTCACGGGTAGGAGTTGCGGATCAAAGGCTTCTTGGTCTTCAGAAGAGACCCATCTCAAATCCGATGACCAACATGGGACAGCTCATGGAAGACTCCTGGGATCCTCCTGCATTGCCTGGGCTCCACAGCTGCACTTCTTCTCCGCCCTGCAGGAAGCATCACCGAGAAGGGTGGGCATTACCCTTCTACATCTCCTGGGCCCCTCCGGGTGGACTGGACTCTGCCCCTTCTATCCTTATGTCCTCTTTTGGAATCCACTCCTGGGTTCCACCGACCTGGTCCACGGGTTGTGACAGTAGCTGGAGAACTGAGGTCTCCATTGACTTCAGCAGGAGGTTCCAACACAACTTCACCCCTATGCACCTGAGCCCCCTGGTGTAGGTACGCCCCTGTTCTGGGTAACCTTGGGTGGTGGCAGTCTTGAACCTCCCTTGCCTCAGCGGGTTTCTGATGGGTCCTCTGGGGATGGTCCTAAAACACGAAAAACTCCAACCATGACATGTTAGCCTATGGACACTGAACCGAGATTTCTACACTGCACACCGGCGCCTGGTTAATCCTACCTCCTACTTACCTTTGGGGTTTTAGTACTTTCCCAGTCCTAAGGGTCCTTGGGTGGTAGTATGGGTTGGGTATGGTTTTGGCATTCCATTTTTTAAGTATATGGTTTTGCCCCCTCATAGAGGCCAATGTTATTTTATGCCTGTTGCTAAGTATATTTTTGTATGTCTGTATCTCCAGTTATTCAATATACCAAAGTTAATTCTACAGTGTGTAGTTTAATAAATATTACATATTTTTCTAACACTGGTGTGGTTCTTTACTGTTTGTACTTCACTGACTGACCTGTGTGGTATTTGCAACTGGTTTATCCTCCTGGATAAGCCTTAGTTGCTCTCCACAGCTACCCCTATGAGAGCTCTGGTTATCTAGAGCCACCTACACTATCACTAAGGGTTGTCTGGACTCAGTACAGGGTGCCTCACCTATAGGTGTTGTCAGAGTCACCAGATCTTCGGTGTCTGTGCACGTTCCCAACACGTCCACCACTAAACAACTCCAAGACTCTGATAGATAAATCACAGAGACTGAGAGAGTTCAAGAGGGGATTAGGAAGGGAACAGCTGGGAAGGAGACCTGTAGTAAGAAAAAGGTTAGAACACAATATGAAAATTATATCTCCTGAAATCAATACTAGACTATGATTCTAAGCCTAGTCACTCTGAAAACATGAACAATCTAAGAGTTAAGTTTAAAATGACTAAGTTTCAAGATGGCCGAATACCTGTAGGGGAATCAAGATGAATTAAATGAAAACTTTCTTATTCAAGTACTTTCCTTTACATGAGAATCAGAAAAAACAATCTGACTAAATTTTAAACCAGTCATATAAATCCTGTTTTGAGAATGTATACTAGGACCATACAATATTGCATCTAGAAACTCTGGCCTTCTGTGTACTCTTAAAATGTTTCAACACAAATTGCGCATATTGCAGATATATATATATTAAACACCATAAAAGGATTGTGCACCATAAATACCACAATGTGGATTCAGGAAACTAATCACATAATGTGTCAACTCGAATATTACACAATAAATATCTTAGAATAGTAGCATACAATAAACAACATGAATTAAACTCGAGGAGAGAATTGTGCGTCTTGCCAATTCGATTGTTACCATGTAAAATACCAAGAAATGGTAGCACGCAATGAATATCAATGTCAAATCATCATTAATCGAATCCAGCGTCTTGCCGATTCGTAAAACACAATGTAAAAGTCAAGGAATAACAGCTCACAATAAATACCAAGATCAAAGTACAATGAAACGAATCGCTCTTCTTTTGCCGATTCTTAAGCCACCATGTAAAATGTCAAGAAATGGTAGCGCGCAATGAACAACAAAGTTAAATGCTCATGAAACGTGTTGTGCGTCTTGCCAATTCGTAAAACATAATGTAAATGTCAAGAAATAGTAGCGCGCAATGGACAACAATGTTTAAACACCATAAAACAAATCGCGCGTCTTGCCGATTCTTAAGCCACCATGTAAATGTCAAGAAATGGTAGCGCACAATGAATACCAAAGTCAAACCTTTATGAAATAAATTGCGCGTCTTGTCTATTTGTAAACTACCATATAAATGTCAAGAAATGGTAGCGCGCAAGTAATCTGTTAGTCATTTAAGAATTTAAACCAAGAATATGAAAATTCTAAATAACGGTGTCGGAACAGTCCAACCACCGTCTTACCGCCTGGAACAATGATCACCAATGAAGGATTAGGGCAGAAGACTGGAAGATCCAAATAGGCCGCTGGGACAGGCGCTCAGGAAGAAGCTGCTGCTCTGCACCGGGACCTCTGAATACTGAGCACTGGGAGTTGGGCTGGCTCTCTTTTATAGAGTCTTGGCCCAGCCCAGAACCATGCCCAGGCATGTTTCAGGGAAAGTCTCTGGAAGGCCCTGGAAAGGGGCCACACCCTAACACACTCTGAAAACCTGCAGCAATACATTGCAAAGGAACAGTATTTGTAAGCATATTAAAAATAAGTTTTCAGGATTGAACTCTGCAATGCAAAAGGTTAAACCACAACATAGCAGCACAATGCATAAATAACTTTGTTTTGAGAGTGATGGGTTTTTGCATTTTTGTCGCCAATAGAGCGCGTACTGCTCTGGTGCTCTGGTGTTGATATATTGAGCCAGCCTCCTACAATCCTCACAAGGATAATATATATTGTCTACACCCTCATCATCATTTTAAAGATTGCAAAGTTTGCAACACTTTTTCTTCGAAGACATTAAAAGATTGTGAGGGTAGACTTTTACTGTGGCTGCAGAAGTCTTCTATAACTGTCAGCGCTGAAGAAGATTCTGACTCTCATGTGATCTCTTGCAAAAGGTCATCAAAAAGGGAGTGTTCTTCTGACAAGGAACCCTTGTAAACGTCACAAAAGGCCTTAAATTCTCACCAGGAGACTACCAAGGGTAGAGCTGACAAGGACATAAAGGAGAAGATTTAATCAAAACACAGTAGATCTCATCCTTCTACCCCACCTAAAAAGTCTGGTGTCAGCTCTTCGAAATCCTCCTCAGAACTGTCAACATTAAAATCTACTGTAAAACTTGTTGACAAGCGCAGCGTCAACGGCATCAATGAAGAAGATGAGGACAAGCACTACTTTAATGACAACTATGGCGTTGATAACTACAATGTCCGTGACTGCGTCCACTTTCTCTTTGACGCCTACCCCATCGACAATGACCTAGTCAATGAGGACACCATTTACACTGCAGAAGTAACCCATGGTGATGGTTCACTCAACGACAAAGTCAGCGGCGATCCTACCATCAAGGATGCCACCGTCTAGGACATCGACGACTGAGGATCAACAGTTTTATGAGGAGTATTATCCTGACAGACCGCCTTTATCGCAGGAGCATAAAAACTTGAAACTGGTTCAAATGCCTTTATTATTATTGCAGGACCTGCAGGGCATGCTCTTAGATTATCAGTCCAGATTTCCTGATCCGGCTCGGCAGCCTGTTACAGAAAACGTTAATTTTCAGTTTCCTCCGCAAGTACTGAGAACACCGGAATTTATTCCTCCTCCATTGACACAAAGAATGACTCCAGCATCCACCATTGCTGCTCCTCCCTGAGATGATCCCTCATCATCTAGTGATTAATATGAGGAAGGGGAAATCCACAACACTCGTTCATACCAGGAGTGGGACAAATATCTCATTACCAACACCATCTCCAACACCTTTCCATTCAGTAAACTCACCTCCTGAAGACATTGGCAGGTTTCATGCTCTTATAGAGAGGGCAGCTAATAGAGTTCAGCTTCCTATGACAGTCATACAACCAGAGTGTTTTTTTATCATTTTAGAGAACCATAAAGAAAATCTGTGCGTGCTATACCAATCATAGATTACATCTGGCAGGAAGGAATTAAAAGTCATGCAGAGTCTGGCAACAGTGGCTGCTCTCTTGACTTGGATAGACAAGAAGTACAAGCCCCCTGAAGGTTTACCAGCCTGTTCAGTGGGTCATCTGAACCAGAGTTAGTGGTTGCACAGGCAGCACAGCAATGCTTCAAAAATCCATCAACACCTATTTTGACGCCTCCTAACAGAGAAGGCGTCTGGACAACATAGGTAAATGATTCAGATTCAGTTACAGTGCGGGCAGGTAATGCTCTGGCCATTCTAGACCGCTGTGACTGACAAATGTGGTCAGACACTGGAACTCTTATTGAGTTGGTATCCGAAGTCAGGAGAGCGGAGGCAATGAAATTGGCACAGGAAGGAGAAAGAAGGTAATCAGAAATAGATTGTGCTTTGGATATCGCATCTATGGGGTTCCGTCAGCAGGCAGGAGACGCAGTCTTGAGAAGACAAGGATGGTTTTGGCCTGAAGTTCGAACAGAGATATTAGACATGGCTTTTGATGGCCTGTGATGGACAAGCTCTTTTTGGAAAACATGGTGGTGAAGCATTACAGTCAATAAAAGCTGACACAGAGACTACCAGGTTGCTGGGTACCTTTCAGTTTAGGAAAAAACCCTTTTGTGGAGCCCATGGGAGTGACATCTCCATATGTCGTCCACTTATAAGAGATTCCAACAACCCTCTCATCAACAGTACAGAACTTAGTACAAGCAACAAGCATTTAGACAGTTGCCTGCAGCAGCGTATCATAAGCAAGCGCCACGCATGAAGCAGGTCTCACAAGGGAAAGGTAGCAACAGAAAACAGTGCCTTGTATTGCGTGTCGGCTACTCCTGGTCCTTCTCCAACAGTGGGTGCAAATATTTCCAACTATATTCATCATTGGTGGAAAATAACAACAGACAAGTGGGTGTAGCATAGCTTAGAGTTCATTCATTGACTGCCTGCAACTCCACCAAAGGGTATGCACCCGCCTCATCTTCACTTATTGCGCCAAGAAGTCTGCATCATGCTACAGAAGAGAGCAATAGAAAGAGTCCTTCCATCCCTAAAGGGAATGGGCTTCTATCCACGTTGTTTCTAGTCCTAACGAAATCGGCAAATGGCGACCTATTCTCGATCTATGGAAGCTGAACAAGTTCCTGAGAAAACAGTCTTTCCGTATGATTAATCTTTGAGGTATCGTTAGGCTCCTAAACCACAGGGATCATATGACCACCCATTTACAGGATGCGTATTTTCACATCCTGATACATCCCAAAACAACGAATGTTTGTGATATTTACGGTAGCCAGCACTCATTACCAGTTCAAGGTTCTTCCCTTTGGCCTCAAATCAGCACCATGTATTCTCACAAAATGCCTATCCACTGTGGCAGCCGCACTGAGAACTTCAGGCTATCAGGTATTCTCATACTTCGACGACTGGCTGATCAAAGCACCATAAGCCACTCAAGCAGTGAAAGGCATTTCAGCTTGCCTGAAACTCTTCAGCAACCACCTCAAGTCCTTGACTGCCATCAACACAGATAAGGTTCCTAGGAGCAACTTTGGACATCATACAAAACAAAGCATACCTATCACAGGACAGACAACAAAAACTAGAATGTATAGTTCTCAAACTTCAATCAAAAAAGTATGTTTCAGTACAGATGTACAAAGCTCCAGGGAATGCTGTCCTCTTCCATAGATCTCCTACAGTTTGCATGCTGAAAGATGAGGCCTTTGCAAGAAGAACTCAACGATCAGTGGTTAAAGATAAATGGATCCTTCGAGGATCTTGTAGGAGGCTGGCTCAGTTCATGGTGTACACGTATGGTGTGGCACCCTAAACTGAGTCTAGGCAACCTTTAGTGATAGTGAATAGGTGTCCAGAGGGCAAAAGCTCTCTAGGGGTAGCTGAGGTGAGCAGCTGATGCTTATCCAGGAGGAATATAAAGCACTTGCAATACCTCAGACTGTAATTCACTCACAAGAAATAACCACACAAGTGTTGCAAAAATAAAGTATACTTTATTACAGCACTACTATTAGACTAGCATTGGTGTATCTCCCTATGGAGTTATCTACACACAATATGTACATGAAATAGCATAAAAATACACAGGGCCCTATTGTAGGGCCAAACCATATACTAAAAATGTAGAATGTGAAATAGTGGCCCAACCAAGGTAATTGTGGTGGATGGCTAGGGGCAGATAGAAACATCAGAGCGAAGTATAGTAAGTGTCCCCAGCAACCAGGTGCATGGTAGTTACCCGCCCAGGTGTCCCATAGGCTAACACAGAGAGACATGGTTGGAGTTTGTGGAATTCAGGAACCTTCCCAGTGGACCCGGAAGGAAACCAGCCAACAAGAGGAAGGATGGAGAGTGCCCCTGCCCCACAATACCCAGAAGGCACGAGTACCTGCTCCAGGGACCAGAATTCAGAGGGGAGAAGGGTCTCGCCCTCTCCCTTTCTCTCTCTCTCTCCCTCTCCCTCTCTCTCTCTCTTTCCCTCTCTCCCTCTCTATCTCCCTCTCTCACTCCCTCCCTCTCTCCCTCTCTCTCTCCCTCTCTCTCCCTCCCGTGGATGCCTTGCATTGTCCAGCTGTTGTCACGACCTGTGGACCAGGCAGGTGGAACCCAGGGACGGATTCCAGACATGGAGGGCTGCAAAGGAAGGGGACATAGTCCGGCACCCTTGGAGGTGCCCAGGTGGTGCATGTGGCAATGCCCACCCTCCTGAAGGGTAAGGTTTCTGCAAATCGGTGGAAGAAGTCCAGCTGTGGGGTCCAGGATCTGCAGAAGATCCCAGGAGTCACCTTTCAGCCGTCCCTTGACGGTCACCAGATTGGAGGAGGGTCACTGACCAGCCAGGTTACCAACAAGCACTGGCAAATGCAAGCTGGAGCTGCAGAAGAGTTTGCAAAGTTTTGGGGACCAGCAAGGTCCAGGAGACTCTTCCCCTAAGTGGGAGACATTGCTGACACTCAGCACGCAGAAAGACAGTGGAAGTCGGTGGAGTCCCCACAAGTGACCCACAGGCGATGGACGCAAGGAGTCACAAAGCCTTACCAGCACGACAAAACAGACGTCCCTCATCACAGGAATTGCAGGACAGGGGCTGATCTTTGAGTTGCAGAGTGCTGGAGGCCAGGGCTTCTTGGCACCTGAAGATTTCCTGGAGGAAGAGTCAAGAAGCCTCGGCATGTGCAGGAGTTGCTGTGCACAGGAGTTCCATTTCATTGGCAGGAGCCCACAGTCTCATAAGTTAGTTAGAAGACAAGCAGGACCCAGGGGAGTCCACAGACTCACCATCTGTGAAGCAGGGTCTTCAGATGTATGTGAACAGCAGACCCCGCCAGTCGGTCGACCTTGTCTTGAGGTGCCTGTGGATGCAGGGGAGTGACTTCTTCACTCCAAGGGAGATTACTTTGTGCCAAGTCCTTGTGACCCTGGAGGATGCACAGCCTTGGATGTTGCAGAAGTCTTTCAGGATCAGAAGAAACAATGTTGCAATGCGAGCCTTCCCAGCAGACGCAGATATGTTTAGTTTCTCAAGCAGACCAGCAGCAGTTCGAGAGGTCATGCACAGAAGATGTCTTGCAGAGTGTTCCTTTGAGAATCGTGCTCGATGAATCTGAGGGCCCACCCCGAGGGAGCCTTTAAGTAACCCTAAAAGGGAGTTGGTCACTCTCTGGGGTGACCCACCTATCAGAGGGAGCCAGGGAGGTCATCTACCTGGCCTAACCAGTCCGATACTCCCTGGGTGTTGGAGGCTGGCCTGGTTTGTAGTGGGTACCAAGGGGTACTTACACTCTGCACCAGGTCCAGGTATCCCTTATTAGTGTAGAAGAGGTGTTCTAGCAGCTTAGGCTGATAGAAAAGGTAGCTTAACAGAGCAGCTTAGGCTGAACTAGGAGACATGCAAAGCTCCTACTATACCACTGGTGTCACATGCACAATATCATAAGAAAACACAATACACAGATATACTAAAAATAAAGGTACTTTGGGGCATATTTATACTCTGTTTGCGCCGAATTTGCGTCGTTTTTTTCTACGCAAATTTGACGCAAAACTAACTCCATATTTATACTTTGGCGTTAGACGCGTCTAGCACCAAAGTTCATGGAGTTAGCGTCATTTTTTGGCGTGAACACCTCCCTTGCGTTAATGATATGCAAGGTAGGCGTTCCCGTCTTAAAAAATGACTCCGAGGCATGTGCGTGGTATTTATACTCCTGGGCAAAAATGACGCCCGGGAGTGGGCGGGGCAAAAAACCCCGCATTTGCGCCTCTTTTTAACGCCTGGGTCAGGGCAGGCGTTAAGGGACCTGTGGGCTCAGAATGAGCCCAGAGGTGCCCTCCCCTGCCCCCAGGGACACCCCCTGCCACCCTTGACCACCCCAGGAGGACACCCAAGGATGGAGGGACCCATCCCAGGGAAGAAAAGGTAAGTTGGGGTAAGTATTTTTTTTAATTTTCTCTTTTGGCATAGGGGGGCCTGATTTGTGCCCCCCTACATGCCACTATGCCCAATGACCATGCCCAGGGGACATAAGTCCCCTGGGCATGGCCATTGGGCAAGGGGGCATGACTCCTGTCTTTGCTAAGACAGGAGTCATGTTGATGGGGGATGGGCGTCGAAAAAAAATGGCGCAAATCGGGTTAAGACGATTTTTTTGCCTCGACCTGACTTGCCCCATTTTTTAGACGCCCATACGTCATTTTCCCCTACGCCGGCGCTGCCTGGTGTACGTGGTTTTTTTTCACGCACACCAGGCAGGGCCGGTCGGCTAACGCCATTCTATAAATACGGCGCCCGGATGGCGCTTCAGAATGGCGTTAGCCGGCGCTAATTTTTTTGACGCTAAACTGCGTTAGCGCAGATTAGCGTCAAAAAGTATAAATACGGGCCTTTATTTTTATGACAATATGCCAAAAGTATCTCAGTGAGTACCCTAAGTATGAGGATAGCAAATATACACAAGATATATGCACACAATACCAAAAATATGCAGTAATAGCAATAGAAAGCAATGTACAGTCACAATAGATTGCAATGAGAGCACATAGGTATAGGGCAACACAAACCATATACTCCAAAAGTGGAAAGCGAACCACGAATGGACCCCAAACCTATATGAGCTTGTAGAGGGTCGCTGGGACTGTAAGAAAACAGTGAAGGTTAGAAAAATAGCCCACCCCAAGACCCTGAAAAGTAGGTGTAAAGTGCACCTCAGTTCCCCAGAGAGCACAGACCAACACCAGCAATCAAACAACAATGGATTTCCAGACGAGGGTACCTGTGTAACAAGGGGACCAAGTCCAAGAGTCACACTCAAGTCGGAAGTGGGCAGATGCCTAGGAAATGCCAGCTGTGGGTGCAAAGAAGCTGCCACCGGATGGTAGAAGCTGTGGATTCTGCAAGAACGAAGAGGACTAGGAACTTCCCCTTTGGAGGATGGATGTCCCACGTCGTGAAGAAGCTTGCAGAGGTGTTCCCACGCAGAAAGACCGCAAACAAGCCTTGCTAGCTGCAAGGGTCGCGGTTAGGGTTTTTGGATGCTGCTGTGGCCCAGGAGGGACCAGGATGTCGCCAATTCCGTGAGGAGACAGAGGGGGCGCCCAGCAAGACAAGGAGCCCACTCAAAAGCAGGCCTGCAGACAATTTGCGTGGGATCCCATGGGTGGCACAATACATGCTGCAGTCCATAGGGGAATGCCCTGGGTATCTATGTACCATATATTACAGACTTACATAGGTGCACCAGTATGCCAATTGTGTAGAAAGTTTACCAGCAACCAAATTTAGATGCAAGAGCACAAACACTGGGGTCATGGTTAGCAGGATCCCAGTGAACTACAATCTAAACACACTGACATCAGGCAAAAAGTGGGGGTAACTATGCTAGAAAGATGGCACTTTCCTACAAATCTAATCACAGTCACTCCTCGAATGATATCAGCTTTAACATGGTGGTCTCTTCCTCACAATCTGTACAAGCGTCTCTCATTCCTGCCTCAAGTTCCCAACTATGTTATTACCATGGACGAGTCCCTAGACAGATGGGGAGGGCACTTAAAAGAGTTGCAGGTTCAGGAAAAGTAGTGCACATCAACCTCTTGGAGCTTCGAGTAATTTTTCTCCGCCTGCAAGCTTTCCTGCCAAGAATAAAACAGGCTTCAGTCCTCTTGCGTACGGACAACACCACAAGCATGTACTATATAAACAAACTGGGAGGAACCAGATCGCTACCCCTGTCCACGGAAGCACAGAGGAAATGGAATTGGGTGATGAAACTCAGCATCACTCTCAGCGCCAAACATGTACCTGAGTTCAACGACTCCTTGTCAGATAGCCTCAGGAGAATGAAGTCACCTACCACGCATGGGAACTGAATCAATCCACTCTAAAGGAAATATTCTCTCTATGGGGCAAGACAGCAGTAGATCTGTTTGTGACACAATGGAACAGCAAATGCCAGTTCTTCAGAAGCTTGCATCCTTGTCCAGGGTCGTGGGGGGAATGACTTTTGTAGGAAAGTAGCCTCTTTTTAGCATGGTTACTCCCACTTTTTGCCTGATGTTAGTGTGATTTGACTGTGTTTATTGGAATCCTGCTAACCAGGACCCAAGTAACTGTGCTCTCTCTTTTCAAACTTGGTTGCTTGGACCACAAACAACCCACATTTGGCATACTGGTGCCCCCTTTTAAGTCCCTAGTATATGGTACCCAGGGCATTGGGGCACCAGGGCTTCCCCATGGGCTGCAGCATGTATTATGCCACCTGTGGGAGCCCATGTAAAATGAGTCTGAAGGCCTGCCATTGCAGCCTTGTGAAAGGCTGCATGCACCCTTTTAACTACAGGTCACTGCACCAGGTCACTGTAAATCACTCCTGTGGTAGGCCCTCCTAGCCCAGAGAGCAGGGTGCAGGTACCCACAAACTCCAGCTCCATTTTCATGGAATTTGTGAGTGCGGGGACACACTTTTACACGTGTACTGGACATAGGTCACTACCTATGTCCAGCTACATAATGGTAACTCCGAACCTGGACATGTTTGGTATCATACCCCAATACTGTTGCCAGTATTGATTGTATGATTCCATGCACTATGGGGGATCCTTATAGAACCCCCAGCATTGATCCTACCAGCTTTCTGGGGGTTTTCGGGCAGCCCAAGCTTCTGCCAAACCGTAAATGGATTTCTGCCCTCCCTCTGGTGGAACAGCTCAAGCCTAGGAAGGCAGAACAAAGGATTTCCTTTCAGAGAGTGGGGCAACACCCTCTACCTTTGGAAGTAGGTGTTACATGGCTTGGGACGGGTAGCCTCCCCAAGCCACTGGTATGCTTTGAAGGGCACATTTGGTGCCCTCCTTGCATAAACCATTCTGCACCGGTTCAGGGACCTTCAGTCCCTGCTCTGGTGTGAAACTGGACGACGGAAAGGGGAGTGACCACTCCCCTGTCCATCACCACCCCAGGGGGAGTGCCCAGAGCTCCTCCAGATGGCTCCTTGATTCTACCATTTGAATCCAAGGTGGGCAGAGGCCTCTGGGAGCATCTGAGTGGCAAGGACAGGCAGGTGAAGTCAGAGCCCCGTCCTTGATAGGTGGTCACCTGGCTAGGTGACCAATCCCCCTTCATAGCCTATTTACAGTCTCCTTCTTGGGTGGGCCCTTCATTTCTACGGGCAAGACTCCAGCAGGATTCCTCTGCACCTTTTACTTTGACGTCTGGCCATTGGAACCACAACTAGACTCCACAGGAACCTACAGTCTGCAGCAACAGCGATGACTCTGCTCTGCAACTTTTTCTCCAACTCCTTCCAGCACCTGCAACATTTCCCCACTGTGCATCCTCTGAGAGCAGCAAGTCTTCAGTCTGCACAAGAAGCAAGAAGGAATCTCCCTTGGAGTGAAGGAGTCACTTGCCTGCATCCGCAGGCACCAATTGCAACGACGACTGGCTACGTGGATCTCCTCTCATGCTGAGCTGCGTGAATCCTACATCAGGGGTGGTGGGCTGGAGTGGTCCCCTTGGTCCTCCCTGCCAGCTGTCCAACTTTGTTGAAGGTAAGCCCTTACCTTTCCACGCTGGACAGTACCCTGTGCATGTGTCTCTTGCAGCTACCAAGGTTTGTTGGCATCTCCTCCAAGGGATCTTCAGGCTCCGTGTAGCTCCAGCTCCCAGCACTCTTCCCTGCGACCCACAGCCCTCTGCGTGCTTCTCCTGCAACGTGGGACCCCTCCTCAGGTGTGCTTCATGAGCCTCTCTGTGACTCCTGGGCTCCTTTCCTGTGGGTCTTCTTTTGGGGCTGCTGCTTCTTCTTCTTCTTTGGACTCTCTGCACTGCTGAGGGTCGCCTGAGACTCCCCCTGTGGGTTGAGATCCCCCTTGGACCTTGCTGGTCCCCTGCAGCCTCACTTATCCTCCAACTGTGACATTTGCCTTTGCCAAGGGATGTTGGTGGTTTTTCCACACCACAAACTTACTGCAATCCTTTATCCAGCGTGTGACGTTGAATGTATCACCCAGGAAGTCTTCGTTTGCTCCAGTGCTGCATTGCTGACCTTCTTCGTCTCACCGTCGACCAACTCCTGCATCCACAGGCGGGTGGGAAGTGGCTCCTGCCACCACTGGACACTCCAACTGGAACTTCCCCCTTCTTTTCCAGATCTTCCTCTTCCAGGATCCACCTTAGGTTTCTTGAAGTCCTGATTTGGTCTTGCAATAGCCTTCTCAGAAGTCCTGTGGGTTGGTTTGGGTAGAACCAGTAGCTTACGTCTTTCCTCCTGGTCGCTGGAGGGCACTCCAGTACTTACCTTTTGGGTTTCCTAGTACCTCCAGCTGCCCTCTACTGATTCCACTTCCTTGGGTGGGGACCCGACTTTCGCATTACATTTTCTTAGTCTATGAATTGGTCTCCCCCCAGTCCTTCAGTATTGCCTATTGTTTTTCAGTTTTCTATAGCTTTTTATGCCTATTCCTGATTGTTACTGTACATGTATAGTGGGTTTACTTATCTCCTATTTGAGAATTCCCTAATTAGTATTTTAGTACTTGTGTTGCTAAAATAAAGTACCTTTAGTTTTCTAACACTGTGGTTCTTTCATGTGTGTAAGTAGTGTGCGACTACAGCGGTATTGCATGAGCTTTGCATGTCTCCTAGATAGGCCTTGGCTGCTCATCCACAGCTACCTCTAGAGAGCCTGGCTTCCATACACTGCCTACACCTCACTAATAAGGGGATACCTGGACCTGGTGTAGGAGGCTGGCCCTCTAAGTACTGTGCAAAACTATTCACACTGTGAGGGGGTCCAGGCAACCACACTTTGGTTTCCAGAGGTAAAAATTAGACCACCTAATGCTCCAATTTTTATGGTAGCTGATCGAGCATTTAGGCTAATCCAGGAGATGCTGTACTCACAAATCCAATCATGCACCACACACTCTATGAATAACTCGAGACCAGAATTTATAAAAATACTTCAGACTTTTATATAAATTCTAAGACCAAGATCTTTAAGATGCGTTAAGTACTTTTTGAAATATGACTTTTCAAAGTTTTGATAAAGTCAGTCTTTCTGTGCCAGCTAGTTAGCCTCAGGCGACTCCCGGTTCTGGCAGGAGCATGGTTGGAAAACTTGTTAGGACAGGCACAGGGCCCCCTGGAGGGGCCACTTGGAAAAGGAGCTGGTTTGCAGAATTAAAGGTGGTGCTTTTGGGTCCCCTTGGGTTGTTGAGGTCGCAAGGGGTTGGGGACCCGGGGCACACAGCAGATCCCACAATGCGAGGCTCAGGGCAGCCAAGTGTAGGACGTTTTGAAGGTCTTGGATGCTGTGCGCAATGGGACCCTTTGGAGCTGGAGGTAAGTCGTCTTCTTGGGGTCTTGCAGAACATCGCTGGCGCTCTGGCGGGAGGTCCGGGGTGTCACTGAAGACCCTCGACTGGGACATCCTCCTGGTCCAGTTGCAGCTGTGGGGGAGTTGTTTTTAGTGGTTTGCGACGTGCACTGCCCAGTACCTGGGGAATTGCCACGAGAGGGCGCTGTGCCACCAGGCTTTGCATACTTGCAGGTCGCATCCTGGCTGTTGTTGGTGCTGTCGGGTCTGGCTGCGACTTCCGGTTGCAGAGATTTCATCCGGTCAGTGAAGTGTCCCTCACCGGTTTGCAGGTTCCTTTGGTTTCTTGAGTGGCACCTCCACTCAGGAGGAAGATATCAGGGTATTTGCGAAGCCTTGAGGTCCTCGGGGTCTTTTGATGTCAGTCCAGTAATCAGCTCCTCCACAGCTGCGATTGTCGGGACTCAGGTGCAGCAAACAGGGGTCTTGGAGCCTCTTCTGGTGCAGCAAGTCCTCTGTTCTCGTCCTGACGTGTTCTTTGGTGCTGTCTTCTTTTCTTCCAGATGAATCTAAATTCTTGGTCTAGGGGAGCCCACTAAATACTGAATTTAGTGGGCGTTTTAATGGGAATCTGGTAGTGTCCAATGGGACACTTACCCTTTGGTGGCGACACCTACTACAGTGACCACTTCATGTGGGAAGGGTCACTTCCCTAAACCTCATTGGCTATTTTCCTGCCATCCAACATGGAGGAAAATTAAATGGAGAGTCCACTTCAGCTGCAAGCCCGTGGGGTGGTGCATGCTCAGTGAGGTCACTCCCCCTGCCCTTTGTCTGGTTACTCGCCTTTGCTCCCGACAAAAGTGGGGTTTTGGAAAGAGAGAAGCCATCAGCTTCCAGCAGCAGACCTGGAGGCTCGATTTTCAGGGGCAGTAGCCCTTTGAATCTCACCAGCAGGGTGTTGCACATTCCTGTGGGGGGGGGGGGGGTGTTAGCTCCTCCACTCAGGAAGGGCGTTGTTTTACAAACCAGAGAGCCAAGGCTCTCCCCCAGGTTTGTATATTGGCTGTCTGGAAGTGGCAGGCTGGATGGAACCAGTCAGCAACTATGCCAGTTAGATTAGCTTTTCTAGGGGACCCCTCTAAGGTGACCCTTGGGTATATTTAATGTTAAATCCAATACTGGTACCAGTTTGGATTTAACATTCTGAGTTGTTTGATACCATACAACTCGGGGTGCAGACGGGCCATCATGTAGATGAGGAACTTGTTTGACCATTGTCCAGTACATGTACTTAAAATGGCTTCTCTGTTCACTCACTATGTCCCATGTTATATGTAAGAGTGTATCCAATTGTGCCAAGCATCACAACAGATTTAGGGAAAGAGCTCTGGCCCAGGTAACCTGGTTAGCAGGGGCCCTGGGCATTACCAAATTCTAGGACACATCAACGTCAGGCAAAAAGTGGGGGCTAACCATGCAAGAAGAGTCCTTCTCTCACACCTTGTATAAGGTGATAATACCATAGATACTCACCAGGCCAGCTTCCTACATCGTTTAGATAAGATGGTCTGGGATCTTCGCTTACATTTTTCCCCAGGTTCCGGTGATCCCGAATGTTCTCAGTAAGACCAAAGCAGAGAAGTATTGAGTCATTCGAATAGCTCCAAGGTGGCCCAGACAACACTGGTTTATGGAACTTCTTCTGTCTGAAACCAACCACATCCGCCTCAGACCAGTGCCTCACTTGTGCACGATGGGCATAGGCCAGGTGCGTCCTCCACTTATGTGCATGGCTCAAGAAATTCAATGAATTTAAGCATATGTGTGGCCTCGGAGGAGTGTCAAGAGATTGTTTCTAAGCTGCAAACAGACTCTACTCTGAAAGCATACATATGAAAAAGTTTATGCAGGTGGTGTCAGAGATCAAATTTGCATCCCTTGCAAATATTGCATGAGCAACTTCTGCCTTACCTCCTTTCACTGGCTCTGTCAGTTCTGGGTCATTCCTCTATTAAACAACATCTGTCTGTGTAGGGAGTTGACTCTGTATGCACTATTTCAAAGTAAGGAATAGTATGCACAGAGTCCAAGGGTTCCCCTTAGAGGTAAGATAGTGGCAAAAAGAGATAATTCTAATGCTCTATTTTGTGGTAGTGTGGTCGAGCAGTAGGCTTATCAAAGGAGTAGTGTTAAGCATTTGTTGTACACACACAGGCAATAAATGAGGAACACACACTCAAAGACAATTCCAGGCCAATGGGTTTTTGTATAGAAAAATATATTTTCTTAGTTTATTTTAAGAACCACAGGTTCAAGATTTACATGTAATACTTCAAATAAAAGGTATTGCAGGTAGGTACTTTAGGAACTTTGAATTAGCAAAATAGCATATATACTTTTCACATAAATCACATATAGCTATTTTAAAACTAGACACTCTGCAATTTTCAACAGTTCCTGGGGGGAGTAAGAGTTTGTTAGTTTTTGCAGGTAAGTAAACCACCTACGGGGTTCAAGTTTGGGTCCAGGGTAGCCCACCGTTGGGGGTTCAGAGCAACCCCAAAGTTACCACACCAGCAGCTCAGGGCTGGTCAGGTGCAGAGGTCATAGTGGTGCCCAAAACGCATAGGCTTCAATGGAGAAGGGGGTGCCTCGGTTCCAGTCTGCCAGCAGGTAAGTACCCGTGTCTTCGGAGGGCAGACCAGGGGTGTTTTGTAGGGCATCGGGGGGACACAAGTCCACACAGAAAGTACAACCTCAGCAGCACGGGGGCGGCCGGGTGCAGTGTGCAAAGACGCGTCGGGTTCTCAATAGGTTTCAATGGGAGACCAAGGGGTCTCTTCAGCGATGCAGGCAGGCAAGGGGGGGGGCTCCTTGGGGTAGCCACCACCTGGGCAAGGGAGAGGGCCTCCTGGGGGGTCACTCCTGCACTGGAGTTCAGGTCCTGGGGGCTGCGGGTGCAGAGTCTTTACCAGGTGTCGGGATCTGAGAGCAGGCAGTCGTGGTCAGGGGGAGCCTCGGGATTCCCTCTGCAGGCGTCGCTGTGGGGAATCAGGGGGGTCAACTCTGGCTACTCACGGTCTCGCAGTCGCCAGGGAGTCCTCCCTGAAGTGTTTGTTCTCCACAAGTCGAGCCAGGGGCGTCGGGTGCAGAGTGGCAAGTCTCACGCTTCCGGCGGGAAACGCAAGTTGTTTTAAAGTTGCTCCTTTGTTACAAAGTTGCAGTCTTGGGTGAACAGAGCCGCTGTCCTCAGGAGTTCTTGGTCCTTCTAGATGCAGGGCAGTCCTCTGAGGCTTCAGAGGTCGCTGGTCCCTGGGGAAAGCGTCGCTGGAGCAGTGTCTTTAGAAGTGGGGAGACAGGCCGGTAGAGCTGGGGCCAAAGCAGTTGGTGTCTCCGTCTTCTCTGCAGGGTTTTTCAGCTTAGCAGTCCTCTTCTTCTTAGGTTCCTAGGTTCTGGGGAGCCCTTAAATACTAAATTTAAGGGCGTGTTTAGGTCTGGGGGGTTAGTAGCCAATGGCTACTAGCCCTGAGGGTGGGTACACCCTCTTTGTGCCTCCTCCCGAGGGGAGGGGGGCACATTCCTATCCCTATTGGGGGAATCCTCCATCTGCAAGATGGAGGATTTCTAAAAGTCAGAGTTAGGGGCTGTCCTGACTGGCCAGTGACTCCTGCTTGTTTTTCTCATTATCTCCTCCGGCCTTGCCGCCAAAAGTGGGGCCGTGGCCGGAGGGGGCGGGCAACTCCACTAGCTGGAGTGCCCTGTGGTGCTGTAACAAAGGGGGTGAGCTTTTGAGGATCACCGCCAGGTGTTACAGTTCCTGAAGGGGGAGGTGTGAAGCACCTCCACCCAGTACAGGCTTTGTTACTAGCCACAGAGTGACAAAGGCACTCTCCCCATGTGGCCAGCAACATGTCTGGTGTGTGGCAGGCTGCTAGAACTAGTCAGCCTACACGGATAGTCAGTTAAGGTTTCAGGGGGCACCTCTAAGGTGCCCTCTGGGGTGTATGTTACAATAAAATGTACACTGGCATCAGTGTGCATTTATTGTGCTGAGAAGTTTGATACCAAACTTCACAGTTTTCAGTGTAGCCATTATGGTTCTGTGGTGTTCGTGCATGACAGACTCCCAGACCATATACTCTTATGGCTACCCTGCACTTACAATGTCTAAGGTTTTGCTTAGACACTGTAGAGGCACAGTGCTCATGCACTGGTGCCCTCACCTATGGTATAGTGCACCCTGCCTTAGGGCTGTAAGGCCTGCTAGAGGGATGACTTATCTATACTGCATAGGCAGTGTGAGGTTGGCATGGCACCCTGAGGGGAGTGCCATGTCGACTTACTTGTTTTGGCCTCACCAGCACACACAAGCTGGCAAGCAGTGTGTCTGTGCTGAGTGAGGGGTCCCCAGGGTGGCATAAGATATGCTGCAGCCCTTAGAGACCTTCCCTGGCATCAGGGCCCTTGGTACCAGGGGTACCAGTTACAAGGGACTTACCTGGATGCCAGGGTGTGCCAATTGTGAAGACAAAAGTACAGGTTAGGGAAAGAACACTGGTGCTGGGGCCTGGTTAGCAGGCCTCAGCACACTTTCAAATCAAAACTTAGCATCAGCAAAGGCAAATAGTCCGGGGGTAACCATGCCAAGGAGGCATTTCCTTATAGTCTGCGATTTCCAGATATACATGTTCAGAGAGCTCTTCCTCCTTGTGTTTCAGCAGGATTATCAAACAGTTTCTTAAAGTCCTTTTAATTGCTTTTCCCCCCAGTGAGACCTCCTCCACCTAAATGGCATCTAATCATAGTGTTGTTCTAACTGATGAAACCACCGTTGGAGCCAATTCACACAGCAAATCTCATGTTTTTTGCATGGAAGGTCTCTTTCTTCTGGTGCTTGTAAGAGCCAAAAGCAGTTAGTGAAATTCAGACATGTACAACACAGGAGCCTTTCTTACCTTTCACAGATGAGGCCGTCATTCTTTTAACTAACTGTAGGAAAGGGCCTTCTTTCTAGCATAGTTACCCCAACTGTTGGCCTGATGTCAGTGTGTTTAGACTGTAGTAAACTGGAATCCTGCTAATCAGTACCCCAGCGACTGCTCTCTCCTCTGTATTAGGTTGCTGGTAAATGTTTTAAACGCTCAATTAGGATACTGGTGCACCCATATAAATCCCTAGTATATTCTACTTAGATACCCAGGGCATTGGTACACCAGGGGTCTCCCATGGGCTGCAGCATATATTGTGCCACCCATGGGAGCCCATGCAAACTGTATCTGCCGGCCTGCCATTGCAGCTTGCGTGAAATTGTGCCTGCACCCTTTCACCACCAAACCTGGTCACTGCACTTAGACACTGTGACACCCCTCTGGTAGGCCCTTGAACCAAAGGGCAGTGTGCATGTCCCTAAGTGTGAAGGTACCCCTGCATGAGCAGGGTGCCCCTACAGACCCCAGGCCATTTCCTGGACTCTGTAATTGTGGGGAAGCCATCTTAAGGTATGTAGTGGACACTGGTCAATACAAGTGGTCAAACTACATAGTAGCTTCTCCGAACCTAGGCATGTTTTGTCTCAAACATTTTGGAATTATGCAACAACACTGATTCTAGTGTTAGATGTAAGATACATGTACTCTAGGGCTTCCTTAGAGGATCCCCCAGTTCTGCCTGTGCAGGCTTATGTGGTCAAGCTGCCAGCCCACACTGCTGCTGACCCTAGACACTGTTCTGCACTCCTTCTTGCTCAAGCCGGAGAGGCAGAACAAAGGATTTCCTGCAGGGGAGAGGTGTGACCACTTCTCCCTGTGTATTAGGTGTCTAAGGACTGGGGTTGGGGGGGGACTTCTGACCGCCACCAGACTGCTTTGAAGGGCCCATTTGGTGCCTGTTGGAAGCTGGCCTGGTGTGTGGTGGACACCTATGGTGCTGGCACCTTATACCAGGTCCAGGCAACCCCTAGTAGTGAATGAAGACAGTGTCTAGGAAGCCAGGGCTCTCTAGAGGTAGCTGTCGATGAGCAGCCAAGACTTATCTAGGAGACATGCAAAGCTTATGCAATACCACAATAGTTGCACAGTAACTTGTCACACATGAAAGGAACCACACAGTGTTATAGAAATAAAGGTACTTTATTAAAGTAACACTACACTAGATTACTTATAGGCAGTCCCCAACTGGAGTTAAGTACACACTATCTGTGAAGATTCTCCAACACAGGTGGTGGTTCTGAGAGGGCCTCTCGGTCTTTTTTTGCCTTCTGTCCAACTTGGGAGATGGTGAGCCCTTGTGTCTTCCTGAAGGACAGAATGCCTGCGCACCATGACTGTAGTAGCAACTGAGGCTTGTTGACTCCTGCTCCAAGAATTCTTCAGTCTCCAAGTAGCCCGGCCTCTAGCATGCTACCTCTGCATGGACAGTCTCCTTTCTGCTGCTCCAACGACATGGGACTCCTTTTCAGGTGTGCTGCCTAGTCCTCTGCAATTTACTGTACCTGGTGCCAGTGGGTTGCTCGTAGGGGCTCGACTGCTTGCGCTGGCTCTCCTGTCTTCTGAGGGTCAGTCTGGACTCCCCTCCAAGGGTCGAGTCCCCAGGACCTCCCTGGTCCTTTCCAGCCCTGAAAATCTTCAGCTCTGACTTGCATTTGCTCGTGCTTGTTGGTGGTCTTTCTGTCCACTGACCCATCTGCAGTCCGGTGACCGTCAAGGGACAGCTCCTCGGCAATTTCAGGAACTCCTCTGTGTAGGAGGCTGGCCAGATGTGTGGTGAGCACCTATGGTATTATCACCTTATTCCAGGTATCCCTTATTAGTGAAGTGTAGGCAGTGTCTAGGAAGCCAGGCTCTCTAGAGGTAGCTGTGGATGAGCAGACTTATCTAGGAGGCGTGTAAAGCTTATGCAATACCACTATAGTCAAACAGGACTTACACATATGAAAGAACCATAAGTTGTTACAAAAATAAAGGTACTTTAATATGGTAACACAATCACTAAAATACTGTATAGCCAATACTCCAACAGAAGGTATGTAAACACACTATTATATACACATTAGCAGTCAGGAAATAGCATAGAAAGTAATAGGCATTGGTAAAAGCAATAGCAAACAGTGAGGGCCCTAGGGGAGGGGCAAACCATATACTAAAAAAAGTGGAATGTTGAGGGCTATCCACCAGCCAAGGAAGTGGAATCAGTAGAAGGGAGCTGGAGGAACTAGGAACCCCACGAGGTGAGTACCATAGTGTTAGAAATGGGGTCTCTAGTTGGCAGTCGGTTTGCACTCTGTCCAGGTAGGGGCCCTCACTCTAGTCAGGATAAGGGAAATACCCGCTCAGATAACCCCTGCTCACCACCTTGGTAGCTTGACGCGAGCAGTCAGGCTTATCTCAGAAGCAATGTGTAAAGCATTTGCACACAGCACACAGTAATAAGTGAAAACACTACAAAAGGCCACCACACCAGTTTTAGAAAAATAACCAATATTTATCTACATAAAACAAGACCAAATACGAAAAAAAAATCCAACATACAGTAAGAAAAAATATGAATTCTGCAAGATTTACTCAAAACTACAGTTCCTTGAAGTCGATAGCTCCACCTGGGGCTATCATGGTGTCGTGATAAACAAAACCAACAGGCCGGCCACGGCGTTGCGGGCCAGCTACAGTGTCTGGAAGACCCGCAAACAGTACCTTGGATTTGCAGGGCGTCGTGATCCTTGCAGTGAGCTCCACAGAGCGGTGTCACTGACGTCACAGTGTCGGTTCCAGAGTCGGTGCAGGAGTCATTGGGCCCTTGAGGTCACACGCGTTGCAGATCGAACTCCAGGCTGATGAAGTCAGGTGCGCCAGCGTGAATGGCGTCGGGGTTGTGGTGCAAAGCAGGACGATGCGACGTGCGGTGTCCACAGGTCACGGTGCAGGCAGCGGCTCGGTGACTGCGTCCAGCGGCGTCGGTGAGACCAGGGCTGCGGTGTGAAGCGGGGCGGTGTGACGTGCAGTGTCCACAGGTCACAGTGCAGGCAGCGTTGTCGTTGTTGCTGAAACACTGTCGTCGGTAGGCCCAAGCCAGGGGTGCGGGACAGTGCTTCGTGACCCTCACAAGCGGTGTCCATAGGCCACGGTGCAGGCGGAGTGCCTGGTGATGACACAGGAGTCGATGGTGCTGGTGTCGGTGGACCGGGGCTGCGGTGTGGGATGGGACGGTGCTTCGTGTACCTCACGAGAGCGGTGTCCACAGGCCACGGTGCAGGCAGCGGCACCAGTGTCAGCAGGTTCGGCGGTGTCGGGGATACCCAGGCAGTGGTGTGATCAGGCTATGCCAGAGTGCGGGCCCACAGGTCACGGTGCGAGCAGCCGCTTGGTGAAGTCATCCGATGACGGCGTCGGGGAGACAAGGGTCGCAGTGTGAAGCGGGGCAATGCGACTCCGTGCGGCGTCGGCAGGTCACGGTGCAGGCCAGCGGCGTTGTTGGCGACGTCGCAGTGGTTTCTCCTCTTGAACAGCACAAAACACAGTTCCCAGTGCTGCAGGTTGAGAAAACTGAAGTCTTTGGTGTCCCTGAGACTTCCAACAGGATGCAAGCTCTTCTCCAAGCCCTGGGAGAATTTCGTCAAGCAGGACACACAGCAAAGTTCACCCTTTGCACTCTTTTCAGGCAGAAGCAGCAACTTCAGGCCAATCCAGCAAAGCAACACAGCAAAGGGACAGTACTCCTCCTTCAGCTCTTCAGCTCTTCTCCTGGGCAGAGGTTCCTCTTGATTCCAGAAGGATTCTCATAGTCTGGGGTTTTTGGTCTTCTTCTTATATCCAGTTCTGCCTTTGAAGTTGGCAAACTTGAAAGCAAAGTCTTAAGTGTTTGCAAGATCCTTACTTGGCCAGGCCAGGCGCCAGACACTCACCAGGGGGTCGGAGATGGCATTGTGTGAGGACAGGCACAGTCCTTTCAGGTGTGAACGACCACTCCTCCCCGCCCCTCCAGCACAGATGGCTAATCAAGATATGCAGGCTACACCCCAGCCCCCTTTGTGTCACTGTCTAGAGGAGAGGTGTGAACAGCCCAACTGTCAAACTGACCCAGAAGGGGAATCCACAAACAGGTAGAGTCACTGAACGGATTAAGCAAGAAAATGCCTACGTTCGATGGCATCTGTCGCTGTAGATACACATGTTCTGCATAGCTCGCCATCTGGTGTTGGGTCGGAGTGTTACAAGTTGTTTTTCTTCGAAGAAGTCTTTCGAGTCACGGGACCGAGTGACTCCTCCTTCTGTCTCCATTGCGCATGGGCGTCGACTCCATCTTCGATTGTTTTCTTTCCGCCATCGGGTTCGGACGTGTTCCTGTCGCTCCGAGTTTCGGAACGGAAAGTTAGTTAATATCGGAAGATTTTCGTCGGTATTGTTGCATTCGGGATCGGCGTAGTTAGAGTCAACACCGCATCGAAGATCGATGCGCTCCGGTGCCCTTCGGGGTAGTTTTCGATCCCCCGTCGGGGCCTGGTCAGCCCGACCGCGTGTCGAACAACGTCGATGGAACGGACCCCGTTCCGTTTTTGTCCCAAATGCCACAACAAATACCCGTATACAGACCAACATTTGGTCTGTAACCTGTGCCTGTCGCCTGAGCACAGTGAAGAGACTTGCGAGGCCTGTCGTGCGTTCCGGTCCCGAAAGACACTCCGTGACCGTCGAGCCAGGAGACTTCAGATGGCGTCCACGCCGACAGCGCACCGAGAGTTCGAGGAACAAGAGGAAGAAGAAACCTTTTCGATCCACGAATCGGACTCCGAGGAATTCGACGATCAAAGAACCGTGAGTAAGACGTTGAAAACAACACAGAAGAAAAGTGACAAGGCCCAGGGGACGCCACTGCCACCAGGCCATGGCTCCACCCATAAATTCGGTGACCGACCATCGGCACCGAAAAAGGCCAAAACAGTGCCGAGATCGTCCGACTCCGGTCGAGACACCGGCACGCAGCCTTCTCGGGATCGAGAAAGTGCTGGAGAAAAGCAACAACACCGAGATAGCGGTGTAGAAGCGGCTCGACGCCGAGAGGTTTTGACGCCAAAAAAGAAAAAAGCCACCTCGGAGCCGAAAAGAGATACAGGCAGGGTTTCGGTGCCGAAACAACCCGTAACCGACCCAGGTCCAGGCTCTTATACAGAGGAACAATCACTGTCCTCTCAGATGCGAAAGCATAGGTTTGAGGAAGAGCTGCAATCCACCGAAGTGGACCATACGCAAAAACGTATTTTCATACAGCAGGGAACGGGAAGAATAAGCACCCTTCCCCCTATTAGGAGAAAAAGGAGACTGGAGTTTCAAACAGACCAGGCGCCACAAACAAAAATGGTGAAAAAGGTGACTCCGCCACCCTCTCCTCCACCTGTAATTAACGTCTCACCAGCGCAAACTCCGTCACATTCCCCGGCTCACACCACCATGAGCCAAGGTGACCAGGATCAAGACGCTTGGGACTTATATGACGCCCCGGTGTCGGACAACAGTCCGGAGGCATATCCAACAAAGCCCTCACCACCAGAAGACAGCTCAGCATACTCTCAAGTGGTGGCTAGAGCAGCACAATTCCACAACGTAAACCTCCACTCAGAACAAGTCGAGGATTACTTTTTATTCAACACCCTCTCCTCCACCCACAGCTCCTACCAAAGCCTGCCTATGCTGCCAGGTATGCTTCGGCATGCAAAGGAAATATTCAAGGAGACGGTCAAAAGTAGGGCAATAACGCCAAGGGTGGAAAAGAAGTATAAGGCACCTCCTACGGACCCTGTTTTCATCACCACACAGCTGCCACCAGATTCCGTCGTAGTAGGAGCAGTTCGGAAAAGAGCCAACTCCCACACATCTGGGGATGCACCACCCCCAGATAAAGAGAGCCGCAAGTTCGATGCAGCTGGGAAAAGAGTCGCAGTACAAGCTGCAAACCAGTGGCGCATCGCTAACTCTCAAACACTACTTGCGCGCTATGACAGAGCCCATTGGGATGAGATGCAACACCTCATCGAGCATCTTCCCAAGGAACTACAAAAGAGGGCAAAGCAGGTGGTTGAGGAAGGGCAGAACATATCAAATAACCAGATACGTTCTTCTATGGACGCAGCAGACACAGCTGCAAGAACAATTAATACATCTGTGACCATTAGAAGGCACGCATGGCTAAGAACGTCTGGGTTCAAACCAGAGATACAGTAGGCAGTGCTCAATATGCCATTCAACGAAAAACAACTGTTCGGATCAGAAGTGGACACGGCAATCGAAAAACTTAAAAAAGACACTGACACTGCTAAAGCCATGGGCGCACTCTACTCCCCGCAGAGCAGAGGAACCTACAGCACCTTCCGCAAGACACCCTTTAGAGGGGGGTTTCGGGGTCAGGCCACACAAGCCAGCACCTCGCAGGCAACACCGTCCAGCTACCAGGGACAGTACAGGGGAGGCTTTCGGGGCCAATACAGAGGAGGGCAATTCCCTAGGAATAGAGGAAAATTTCAAAGCCCAAAAACCCCTACAACCAAGCAGTGACTCAGATGTCACTCACCCCCTCCACACAACACCAGTGGGGAGAAGAATAGGTCATTATTACAAAGCATGGGAGGAAATAACTACAGACACTTGGGTCTTAGCAATTATCCAACATGGTTATTGCATAGAATTCCTACAATTCCCTCCAAACATACCACCAAAAGCACAGAATTTATCAAAACAACATTCCGAACTCCTGGAAATAGAAGTTCAAGCACTATTGCAAAAGAATGCAATCGAATTAGTACCAAACACACAAACAAACACAGGAGTCTATTCACTGTACTTCTTAATACCAAAAAAGGACAAAACACTGAGACCAATCCTAGACCTCAGAATACTAAACACCTACATCAAATCAAACCACTTTCACATGGTCACGCTACAAGAAGTGTTACCATTGCTAAAACTACAGGACTACATGACAACCTTAGACCTCAAAGACGCGTATTTCCATATACCAATACATCCGTCGCACAGGAAATACCTACGGTTCGTATTCAAAGGAATACATTACCAATTCAAAGTATTGCCTTTTGGTTTAACAACCGCACCAAGAGTCTTTACAAAATGTCTAGCAGTAGTGGCTGCACACATCAGAAGGCAGCAAATACATGTATTCCCGTATCTAGACGACTGGCTAATCAAAACCAATTCACTAACAAAGTGCTTACAACACACAAATCAAATCATACAAACCCTTTACAAACTAGGGTTCACCGTCAATTTTGCAAAATCCAACATTTTGCCTTGCAAAGTACAACAATACCTGTGAGCCATAATAGACACAACAAAAGGAGTAGCCACTCCAAGTCCACAAAGAATTCAAAATTTCAACAAGATCATACAACGCATGTATCCAACACAAACAATACAAGCAAAGATGGTATTACAACTCCTAGGCATGATGTCTTCATGCATAGCCATTGTCCCGAACGCAAGACTACACATGAGGCCCTTACAACAGTGCCTAGCATCACAATGGTCACAAGCACAGGGTCACCTTCTAGATCTGGTGTTAATAGACCGCCAAACTTACCTCTCGCTTCTATGGTGGAACAGTATAAATTTAAACAAAGGGCGGCCATTCCAAGACCCAGTGCCACAATGCGTAATAACAACAGATGCTTCCATGACAGGGTGGGGAGCACACCTCGATCAACACAGCATACAAGGACAATGGAACGTACATCAAACAAAACTGCATATAAATCACCTAGAAATGCTAGCAGTTTTTCAAGCATTAAGGGCTTTCCAACCAATTATAACTCACAAATACATTCTTGTCAAAACAGATAACATGACAACAATGTATTATCTAAACAAACGGGGGGGGACACTCAACGCAGTTGAGCCTTCTAGCACAGAAGTTATGGCGATGGGCAATTCACAACCACATTCGCCTAATAGCGCAGTTTATTCCAGAGATCCAGAATCAACTTGCAGACAATCTCTCTCAAGATCACCAACAGGTCCACGAATGGGAAATTCACCCCCAAATTCTAAACACTTACTTCAGACTCTGGGGAACACCTCAAATAGACTTGTTTGCAACAAGAGAGAACGCAAAATGCCAAAACTTCGCATCCAGATACCCACACAGGCAGTCCCAAGGCAATGCCCTATGGATGAACTGGTCAGGGATATTTGCCTACGCTTTTCCTCCTCTCCCTCTCCTTCCTTATCTGGTAAACAAATTGAGTCAAAACAAACTCAAACTCATTTTAATAGCACCAACTTGGGCAAGGCAACCCTGGTACACAACACTGCTAGACCTATCAGTAGTACCCCACATCAAATTGCCCAACAGGCCGGATCTGTTAACAGAACACAACCAACAGATCAGACATCCAGATCCAGCATCGCTGAATCTAGCAATCTGGCTCCTGAAATCCTAGAATTCGGACACTTACAACTTACTCAAGAATGTATGGACGTCATAAAGCAAGCCAGAAGGCCGTCCACTAGGCACTGCTATGCAAGTAAATGGAAGAGGTTTGTCTGCTACTGCCATCAGAATCAGATCCAACCTTTACACGCAACTCCAAAAGACGTAGTGGGTTACTTGCTTCACTTACAAAAATCTAACCTAGCCTTCTCTTCCATTAAAATACACCTTGCGGCAATATCTGCATACCTGCAGACTACCTATTCAACTTCCCTATATAGGATACCAGTCATTAAAGCATTCATGGAAGGCCTTAAAAGAATTATACCACCAAGAACACCACCTGTTCCTTCATGGAACTTAAATGTTGTCTTAACAAGACTCATGGGTCCACCTTTTGAACCCATGCACTCTTGCGAAATACAGTTCCTAACCTGGAAGGTTGCATTTCTCATCGCAATTACATCTCTAAGAAGAGTAAGCGAAATTCAGGTGTTTACAATACAAGAACCTTTTATACAACTACACAAAAATAAAGTCGTCCTAAGGACTAATCCAAAATTTTTACCAAAGGTTGTTTCACCGTTCCACCTAAATCAAACAGTGGAACTACCAGTGTTCTTCCCACAGCCAGATTCCGTAGCTGAGAGGGCACTACATACATTAGATGTCAAAAGAGCATTAATGTACTACATTGACAGAACGAAAAACATCAGAAAGACTAAACAACTATTTATTGCATTCCAAAAACCTCATGCAGGAAACCCAATATCAAAACAAGGTATAGCCAGATGGATAGTTAAATGCATCCAAATCTGCTACCTTAAAGCAAAACGACAACTGCCCATTACACCAAGGGCACACTCAACCAGAAAAAAAGGTGCTACCATGGCCTTTCTAGGAAACATCCCAATGCAAGAAATATGTAAGGCAGCCACATGGTCTACGCCACACACGTTCACCAAGCACTACTGTGTAGACGTGTTATCCGCACAGCAAGCCACAGTAGGTCAAGCCGTGTTAAGAACATTATTTCAAACCACTTCCATTCCTACAGGCTGAGCCACCGCTTTTGGGGTGATAACTGCTTACTAGTCTATGCAGAACATGTGTATCTACAGCGACAGATGCCATCGAACTGAAAATGTCACTTACCCAGTGTACATCTGTTCGTGGCATCAGTCGCTGGAGATTCACATGTGCCCACCCACCTCCCCCGGAGCCTGTAGCAGTTTGGAAGTTAGCTTCAATTTTGTACATTTGTATATATATTATTTTAACCTTAAATAGGTACATACTTAGTCACTCCATTGCATGGGCACTATTACTACAACACAACTCCTACCTCACCCTCTGCGGGGAAAACAATCGAAGATGGAGTCGACGCCCATGCGCAATGGAGACAGAAGGAGGAGTCACTCGGTCCCGTGACTCGAAAGACTTCTTCGAAGAAAAACAACTTGTAACACTCCGACCCAACACCAGATGGCGAGCTATGCAGAACATGTGAATCTCCAGCGACTGATGCCACGAACAGATGTACACTGGGTAAGTGACATTTTCATTTCTAAAAGTGGCATTTTCAAACTAACAATCTAATAAAACAACTTCACAAAAAGATGTATTTTTAAATTGTGAGCTCAGAGACCCTAAACTCCACATTTGTATCTGCTCTCAAAGAGAATCTGAGCTTCAAGTATATTTAAAGGCAGCCCCCATCTTAACCTTTGAGAGAGATAGGCCTTGCACAGTGAAAACAAATTTGGCAGTATTTCACTGTTAAGACATATAAAACACACTAAAATATGTCCTACCTTAAACATACACTGCACCCTGCCCATGGGGCTACCTAGGGCCTAACGTAGAGGTGTCTTACATGTAGTAGAAGGGAAGGTTGAGGCCTGGCAAGTGGGCACTCTTTCCAAGTAGAATTGGCAGTGTAGAACTGCACATACCGACACTGCAATGGCAGGTCTGAGTCATGTTTACAGGGCTACTAATGTGGGTGGCACAACCAGTGCTGCAGGCACACTAGTAGCATTTGATTTATAGGCCCTGGCCACCTCTAGTGCAGTTTACTAGTAAATCAAATATGCCAATCATGGATAAACCAATCAACAATACAATTTCTATAGGAAGCACTTGCACTTTAGCACTGATTAGCAGTGGTAAAGTGTGCAGAGACAATAAACCAGCAAAAACAGACCTATAAAAATAGCAGGAAGAAGGCAAAAGGTTTGGGGATAACCCTGCAAAAAGGGCCATTTCCAACACAGAGTAACCCCAGCGACCAGGAGAGGAGAGGTAAGTACCTGGTTTTCCCCAAAACCAACAGGATGACTTTGGAAAAGGATTGTGCAAGACCCACCAAGACTGGAAGAAGCCGAAGGTGGATCCTGACAGAAGAGGACCTGGAAAAGAAGGGGCCAAGTCCAGTTCAGGTTGTAGTGTCCGGTTGTGGTAGGAGCCACTACCCACTCCTCTGTGGATGCAGGACCAGGTCGACTGTGGCTGAAGAAAGTCACCCAGTATTTCATCCACAATTGGCACACTGGTGCCCCCTTTTAAGTCCCTTATATATGCTACTTAGGTACCCAGGGCATTAGGGTTCCAGGGGATCCCTGTGGGCTGCAGCATATCGTTTGTCACCCATAGGGAACCCATGCAAAGGCTTCAGGTCTGCCATTGCTGCATGCGTGAAAAGGTGATGCACCCTTTAACTACAATTTACACTGCACCAGGTCACTTAGAAGTCACCCCTATAGCAGGCCCTCCAGCCCTGAGGGCAGGGTGCACAGTACCTGTGTGTGAGGGCACCCCTGCACTGGCAGAGGTGCCCAACGACCTCCAGGACCATTTTCCCAGACTTTGTGAGTGTGGGGACACCATTTTATGCGTCTACTGGACATACAACACTACCTATGTCCAGCTACAAAATGGTAACTCTGAACATAGGCATGCTTGGTATCAAACATGTTGGAATCATACCCCCAAGGCTTTTGCAAGCATTGGTTGTATGATTCAATGCACCCTGGGGGCTCCTGTTAGGACCCCCCAGTATTGCCATTCCATCCTTCTGAGGTTTTCCAGGCGGCCCCAGCTGTTGCCACCTCTCAGACAGGTTTCTGCCCTCCTGTTGCTTGAGAAGCTCAAGCCCAGGAAGGCAGAACAAAGGATTTCCTTTAGGAGACGGGTGTTGCATCCTCTCCCTTTGGAAATAGGAAATGCTTTGAAGGGCACATTTGGTGCCTTCCTTGCATAATCCAGTCTACACCGGGCCAGGGACCCCCAGCCCCTGCTCTGGCGTGAAACTGGACAAATGAAAGGGGAGTGACCACTCCCCTGTCTATTACCACCCCACGGGTGGTGCCCAGAGCTCCTCCAGAGGGTCCCTGGGTTTTGTCATGTTGGATTCCAAATTGGCAGGGAACTCTGGGAGCATCTGAGTGGCCAGTGCCAGCAGGTGACATCAGAGCCCTCCTCTGATAGTTGCTTACCTATTTAGCTGTCCAATCCCCCTTTCAGGGTTATTTAAGGTCTCTCATTTGGGTGGTTCTTCAGATTCGGATTGCAAGACTCTAGTAGGAATCTTCTGCATCCTCTACTTCACCTTCTCACCAAAGAAACTGCATCTGGACCCTCCAGGAACTCTACAAACTGCAACAAAGGAGCAAAGACGACTTCTACAACATTGAACCTCCGGCTCCTGCCAGCAGCTGCAACTGTTTCCCGGTCGTGCACCAGAAGAACAAAGGAATCTCCCTTGGGGTGAAGGAGTCACTACCCTGCTCCAGCAAGCACCTACTGCATCGATGACCATCTGCATGGGTACCCTCTCCTGTTGAGCTGCGTGGATCCTGCATCACGGGTGGTGGACTGAAGTGGTCCTGACGTCCTACTGTCCATCTTTGTTGGAGGTAAGAGCCTGCCTCACCATGCAAGACAGTAACCCCGCGCACCGCGTGTTTTGCAGTTTCCAAGGCTTGTTGGCATCCTTCCACAAAGTTCTTCATGCACCATGCAGCTCCGGCCCGAGCACTCAATCCTGCAACACACATCTTCCTGAGTGGTTCTCTGGCGACGTGGGAGCCTTTGTCGTAGTGCAGCGTGGGCTTTCTTTTGTACTTCCTTTGTCCCTGTGCTGTCGGACTCCTGTACGCGCTGCCTGGTCTTCTGTGGGCTCTCTGAGTTGCTGAGAGCCCCCTCTGGCTCCCCCCTCCTGGGTAGAGTCCACCTGGTCCTTCCTGGTCCCGGGCAGCGACATTTTCCGCTAAATGCAAGCTTTGCATGTGGCAAGACTTGTTGGCGGACTCTAGTGACGCAAACCAGACTGCAATCCTCCATCTGGTGTGGGACATCACATGCACCAAACAGGAATCCAAATCCATCTTCTTGGGTGCAGTCCTGTCTGTTCTTCGTCACCTGTGGTTCTTCTTTTGCACCTTCATCTGGGTTAGCAGGGGCCTCTGTTCTCCCTGGACTCTTCTGTGCTTTTTGGATTTGTCCCCCTTCTTCCACAGATCCTCAGGTCCAGGAATTCACTGTTAGTGTCTTGCAGACTCTTCCGGTTCGTGCATAATTTTACTTCTCGTGTTCCTGTGTGTACTGGGAAGGTTATTGTGTTTTATTCCTGCTTTCCTGGGCACTGGGGTGGGTTCTATTACTTTTGGTGTTTTCTCACACTTCCATCGCCTCTCTACACACTACACTTGCCTAGGTGGGAATCCAGCATTCGCATTCCACTTTCTTAGTATATGGTTTGTGTTCCCCCAAAGCTAATTTCTAACTATTCACTTATTAAACAGTTTTTTAACTACTGTTTTTACCCATTTTTTGGCATACTAGTGTATATAATTTGTGTATTACTTGCCTCTTAAGGGAGTATAGACTCTAAGGTATTTTTGGCATTTATGTCACCAAAATAAAGTACCTTTATTTTTGTAACACTGAGTATTTGCTTTCATATGTGTGAGTACTGTGTGACTACAGTGGTATTGCATGAGCTTTGCATGTCTCCTAGATAAGCCTTGGCTGCTCAGCTACAACTACCTGTAGAGAGCCTGACTTCTAGACACTGCCTATATTTCAGTAATAAGAGATAACTGGACCTGGTATACGGTGTAAGTACCTTAGGTACCCACTACAAACCAGGCCAGCCTTCTAGTAGTGACCTGTGTCCGGTACACGGGTAAAATGGCTAATCAGCACATACGAAGTCCAGTGAAATTAAGCTGGAGTTCATAGGGGCACCTCTGCCCAGGCACTGTTCTCCCCTTCTGCTGCTGAGCCAAACTTGGGAAAGGAGAACAAAGACTTTCTTGTAGGACAGAAGTGTGACCACCTCTTCTTTAGAAAAAGGTGTCGCTGGGCTGGGGTGGGGGTGTCTATGAGCGCCACCAGACTGCTTTGAATGGCACATTTGGTGCCCTACTTGCATAAACCAGTTTTCACTAGTACAGGAACTCCCGGTTTCTGCTCTGTGCGAAACCACACAAAGGATAGAGGAGTGTTCACCCCCTCCCGTCCAGCTTCACCCCTAGGGAGGTGTACAGAGCTCTGCCATCTTTGAAATAAGATGAGCAAAGTTCCCTAGAAGCAGCTAACTGGTTAGTCCAGCTAGGTGACATCCTTGACCCTCACTGATAGGTGGGTCACTGCTGTTAGTGTCCAACCCCCTTCCTGGGTTCCTTAAGGGCCCCCTAAGTTTAGGTCCCTAGATTTGTCTATAAGACTTCAGGAACCATCTGCAAGTCTCCTCTGCAAGACACTTCTACAACCTCCACACCGGAACTACTGCTGTTCTTTGCCGGAACCAGAAGCAAGACTGTAACCAGTAGGAGGGCACCTGGCGCAAGTTTGTTTCTACCTTCTTCAAAAACTCTGCATCCCCGTGGCCGTGCATCCTCCGGAGTCACTGGGACTCTGCCTGCACTTGGGAAAGCTGTCAGGAGATTACCAATTAAATCAAACTTCCACAGGAGCAGATGCCTTTTACCCAACTCCCTCCGACAGAGGCGTGCTCAGCCTTTACAGAATATCTGAACCCAGCATTGTTTTGCTTTCGTTCTCTTATCGTATGACCAAGCTTATAAAACTTCTCTGGAATGCACTTCTTAGTTTAAAGAAGACATTTATTGTTATTATTACTTCACCACGAGGTTCCTGAAAGACGAAATTAGTAGGTTGGGAGCACACGTTTAAAAGTAGTCGCAGCAATGAAAGCAAAATATATCAAAGTTCTTCTCAGTTGCAATGTAAACAGCAAATACATGTGATTATATTATAGCATAACTTCAAAGCAAAGCGTAAAAGTAAAAATTGCATCACTGTAGGGCCTATCACTCCGCTTCATGTTCCTGAGGTCTGCAAGTTGATGACTCCGGTTCAACTGCGAGAAAGAGATTTTCTACCCAAACGGGAGACAGGCAACTGACGTCCGTTCCTGTCTGAAGTCAAGATCTTTCTCCCCCTCATTGTTGCCCAGGGCCATCGTTAAAAGCAAACTCAGTGTGAGAACCGAATAAACTTGGAGAGTGGCCAACTCTCCAAACTTCACTTGTTCCCAGACTGGATTGAGAGGTAAACACAAAATCTACGCTCTCTTATCAGCTAGGGTTTGGTGTGAAAAACACAGCTTGGTCTATCATGTGGAAAAACACAGCTTGGAAAAACACAGCTCATCTGCAATGTCTCAACTGCAGTGTCTAACTCCACGTTAAAGCCAATAGGCAGCTTACCTAAATACCAAATGTAATGTCTAACTCCACGTTAAAGCCAGTAGGCAGCTAACCTAAATACCAAATGTAATGTCTAATGCCATGTTAAAGCCAATAGGCAGCTAAACTGACTACAACATGTAATGTGCTACTGGTGAACATTGAGCAACTAATATGCGCAGTGGTGAAACACAAAGTCATTGGTCAAACACAATTAATAGCATCACATGCATCTGCTAGGGGGAAAGGGGAATAGAAAAAGAGACACCGCCTCCAGTTCCAGCCTGTGTTTCCCACTTGAAGATAGGATATTCAGTGTGTGCTTCTGTAACCTGCACCTTTCATCTTATTGGGATTTTTTAAAGGAAGGACCTTCAATCTGGTGATACGAGCATAGATAAGTACATTCCTACTGCACATTCAACTGTTCAGCCATTCACATCCACCCAATTCTATTGTGCTCCTAACCTGGATCTTTTGAGAGACTAACCTCTCTCTAAGAGAACAATGTTAACTTAATATCTTCTTTTCTCCAGGAGTCGGAGGTATCCAAGGTTCATTGGAGAAACAAAGGTTCACAAATATACAATCTACTGATGTCTTTTTCAGGAAACGAAATCTCCTTCTTAAGGTTCAGTGTTCTCAATTACAGTCTCTAGGAATTAGTCTGAGCACTGAGGTTTGTCTCTAAGACTGGCAAGTCTGCAAGGCGAAGGGTTTTTGAATATATATGTACACACACACATACAGCCACTGGGAGTGAGGGCGTCACTGCAGCCAACGTGGGTACAACGAAAAGGGGAATCATTTTTGCTGAGGGAAGAACTTAGCAACACTGGCAATAGTTTTCCTGACAAAAGCAAGAAGGAATCTCCCTTGGAATAAAGGAGTCACTCAGCTGCATTCGCTGGCACCTGAGTGACGATGACTGGCTACTGGATCCTGCTGTCCCAAAGACTCTCCAAGGCTCTGTAACACGTGGTGTTTCTGTGGCTCTCCAGAGGTCTGACCTATCTTCCTTGCAACTGGGAAGTTGGTGGTCCCTCACTGGAGCTGCTTGGCTGGAACCCCTGTGCACTGCATCTGCTTGTTGTTACCAAAAGACCTAGCTGCAAGAAGCCCCGGACCTAGCTCTTTCCAGCTCCAAGAACGACGTCTACCCTGCAATTCCTGCGACGTTCACATCCCTCCTTGCTGTGCTGCTGATGCCTTCCTGTGCCTGCTGCCAGAGGGTCCTGCTGGAGGGCTCCAAAGATCCTTGTTGGCTCTCCTGCTTGCTGAGGGCTGGTCCTGAGCTACCTGCCAAGGTTGGGTCATCTGGACCTTGTCGGTCCCCAAAACTCCAGCAAACTCTGCACAATGGTTCCTTGCATTTGCCAAGGTTTGTTGGTGGTCCTCCTGACCCCCTCTGCAATCCGATGGCCGACGTGGGGGAGCATGTGGACGACTCCTGGGATCCCTCTCCATCACCTAAATTCCTCAGATTAACTTCTTCATCCACCGTCCCGAAGAAAGCATCTTTAAGAAGGGTGGGCATTGCCCTCCTACGCTGCCGTGGCTCCTCCGGGTGGTCTGTACTCTGTCCCCTATCTCCTTAGGTCTTTTTCTTCCATAATCCATGCCTGGGTTCCACTGACCTGGTCCACGGGTTGCTACAGCAGCTGGACAGCCGAGGTCTCCATTGACTTTGACAGAAGGTTCCAACACAAATTCACCTCTATAGTCACCTGGGCTTCATGGTGTAGGTGCTCCATTGTTCTGGGTATCCAACCTCTCTTTTCCCAGTGGGTACCCTGTAGGTCCTCTGGGAAAGGTCCTAAAACACGAAAACTCCAACCGTAACTTCACCATGTTATCCTATGGACACTGTTCTGCGATTTCTACTCCGCATACAGGTACTTGGGGAATCCTACGTACTTGGGGTGTTAGTACTTCCCCAGTCCTTAGGGTCCTTGGTTGGAAGTGTAGGTTGGTTGTGGTTTTTACATTCCATGTTTATAGTATACAGTTTACCCCCCTATTAGGGCCCATGTTATTTTGTGCTTTACTTACCTGTTGCTACATGTATATTTGTATGACTATATTTACAGTTAGGAGATATACCAAAGTTAGTTCTAGAGTGTGTGTTAGAAAAACAGGTAATATTTATTATAACACCTGTTTGGTTCTTTCCTGTGTGTGCGCTTCACTGATGGACCTGTGTGGTATTGGCCACCGCTTTACACCCTCCTGGATAAGCCTTGGCTGCTCTCAACAACTACCCTTATGAGAGCTCTGGTTATCTAGAGCCGCCTACACTATCACTAAAGGGTGCAACGACTCAGTATAGGGGGCCTCGCCTATAGGTGTACACCATATACTGAGTCCTTCAGACATTGCAAAAGATCTCCAGTGGTGGCTACTTGGTTGCTGTTGGACAACCTGTAGGAGGCTGGGCTGGCTTGTAGTGAGTACCAAGGGGTCCTTGCACCAGGCCCAGTTATCCCTTATTAGTGTATAGGGTGTCTAGCAGCATAGGCTGATAGATAATGGTAGCTTAGCAGAGCAGCTTAGGCTGAACTAGGAGACGAGTGAAGCTCCTACAGTACCACTTAGTGTCATATGCACAATATCATAAGAAAACACAATACACAGTTATACTAAAAATAAAGCTACTTTATTTTTATGACAATATGCCAAAGTATCTCAGAGTGTACCCTCAGTGAGAGGATAGGAAATATACACAAGATATATATACACAATACCAAAAATATGCAGTATAGTCTTAGAAAACAGTGCAAACAATGTATAGTTACAATAGGATGCAATGGGGACACATAGGGACAGGGGCAACACAAACCATATACTCCAAAAGTGGAATGCGAACCACGAATGGACCCCAAACCTATGTGACCTTGTAGAGGGTCGCTGGGACTATTAGAAAATAGTGAGGGTTAGGAAAATAGCCCACCCCAAGACCCTGAAAAGTGAGTGCAAAGTGCACTAAAGTTCCCCAAAGGACAAAGAAGTCGTGATAGGGGAATAAGGCAGGAAAGACACAAACCAGCAATGCAACAACAATGGATTTCCAGTCGAGGGTACCTGTGGAACAAGGGGACCAAGTCCAAAAGTCACAAGCAAGTCGGAGATGGGCAGATGCCCAGGAAATGCCAGCTGTGGGTGCAAAGAAGCTTCTACTGGACAGAAGAAGCTTAGGTTTCTGCAGGAACGACAAGGGCTAGAGACTTCCCCTTTGGAGGACGGATCCCTCACGCCATGGAGAGTTGTGCAGAGGTGTTTTCCCGCCGAAAGAACGCCAACAAGCCTTGCTAGCTGCAAATCGTGCGGTAAGCGTTTTTGGATGCTGCTATGGCCCAGGAAGGACCAGGATGTCGCAAATTGCGTCAGGAAAGAGAGGGGACGTCGAGCAAGACAAGGAGCCCTCTCAGCAGCAGGTAGCACCCGGAGAAGTGCCAGAAACAGGCACTGCGAGGATGCGTGAAACGGTGCTCACCCGAAGTTGCACAAAGGAGTCCCACGTCGCCGGAGACCAACTTAGAAAGTCGTGCAATGCAGGTTAGAGTGCCGTGGACCCAGGCTTGGCTGTGCACAAAGGATTTCCGCCGGAAGTGCACAGGGGCCGGAGTAGCTGCAAAAGTCGCGGTTCCCAGCAATGCAGTCTGGCGTGGGGAGGCAAGGACTTACCTCCACCAAACTTGGACTGAAGAGTCACTGGACTGTGGGGGTCACTTGGACACAGTTGCTGGATTCGAGGGACCTCGCTCGTCGTGCTGAGAGGAGACCCAAGGGACCGGTAATGCAGCTTTTTGGTGCCTGCGGTTGCAGGGGGAAGATTCCGTCGACCCACGGGAGATTTCTTTGGAGCTTCTAGTGCAGAGAGGAGGCAGACTACCCCCACAGCATGCACCACCAGGAAAACAGTTGAGAAGGCGGCAGGATCAGCGTTACAGAGTTGCAGTAGTCGTCTTTGCTACTATGTTGCAGTTTTGCAGGCTTCCAGCGCGGTCAGCAGTCGATTCCTTGGCAGAAGGTGAAGAGAGAGATGCAGAGGAACTCTGATGAGCTCTTGCATTCGTTATCTACAGTTTCCCCAGAGACAGAGACCCTAAATAGCCAGAAAAGAGGGGTTGGCTACCTAGGAGAGAGGATAGGCTAGCAACACCTGAAGGAGCCTATCAGAAGGAGTCTCTGACGTCACCTGGTGGCACTGGCCACTCAGAGCAGTCCAGTGTGCCAGCAGCACCTCTGTTTCCAAGATGGCAGAGGTCTGGAGCACACTGGAGGAGCTCTGGACACCTCCCAGGGGAGGTGCAGGTCAGGGGAGTGGTCACTCCCCTTTCCTTTGTCCAGTTTCGCGCCTGACCAGGGCTAAGGGGTCCCCTGAACCGGTGTAGACTGGCTTATCCAGAATGGGGCACATCTGTGCCCAAGAAAGCATTTCCAGAGGCTGGGGGAGGCTACTCCTCCCCTGCCTTCACACCATTTTCCAAAGGGAGAGGGTGTAACACCCTCTCTCAGAGGAAGTCCTTTGTTCTGCCATCCTGGGACAAGCCTGGCTTGACCCCAGGAGGGCAGAAACCTGTCTGAGGGGGTGGCAGCAGCTGCAGTGAAACCCCAGGAAAGGCAGTTTGGCAGTACCAGGGTCTGTGCTACAGACCACTGGGATCATGGGATTGTGCCAACTATGCCAGGATGGCATAGAGGGGGCAATTCCATGATCATATGACATGTTACATGGCCATATTCGGAGTTACCATTGTGAAGCTACATATAGGTAGTGACCTATATGTAGTGCACGCGTGTAATGGTGTCACCGCACTCACAAAGTCCGGGGAATTGGCCCTGAACAATGTGGGGGCACCTTGGCTAGTGCCAGGGTGCCCTCACACTAAGTAACTTTGCACCTAACCTTTACCAGGTAAAGGTTAGACATATAGGTGACTTATAAGTTACTTAAGTGCAGTGTAAAATGGCTGTGAAATAACGTGGACGTTATTTCACTCAGGCTGCAGTGGCAGGCCTGTGTAAGAATTGTCAGAGCTCCCTATGGGTGGCAAAAGAAATGCTGCAGCCCATAGGGATCTCCTGGAACCCCAATACCCTGGGTACCTTGGTACCATATACTAGGGAATTATAAGGGTGTTCCAGTAAGCCAATGTAAATTGCTAAAATTGGTCACTAGCCTGTTAGTGACAATTTGAAAGAAATGAGAGAGCATAACCACTGAGGTTCTGGTTAGCAGAGCCTCAGTGAGACAGTTAGGCATCACACAGGGAACACATACCTATAGGTCACAAACTTATGAGCACTGGGGTCCTGACTAACAGGGTCCCAGTGACACATAACAAACATACTGAATACATAGGGTTTTCACTATGAGCACTGGGCCCTGGCTGGCAGGATCCCAGTGAGACAGTGAAAACACCCTAACATACACTCACAAACAGGCCTAAAGTGGGGGTAACAAGGCTAGAAAGAGGCTACTTTCTCACACAACCTTCACAACCCCTTAACTCTAACCCACCCGAACTGACATGATTGACAAGCTCACCATTACTGTGTTAGGGAGGTTGTCTAGGAGAGACTGAGATAATAGGACTTTGGTCTCAAGCAGAGGCCTTGATCCGCATTAGCCTGCTCGATTTGCAGGTGATTTGCTTGAACTTGAAAGTTTTGTTGTTACCCATTAAGGGAAAGGCTGATTCAGGTCCTCACAGACAACACAACAGCCATGTAGTATTGAAACAAGGAGGGCAGGTTGGCATCCTGGGATCTCTTACTTGATGGTGTGTGTTTGGTGCTCACCTGTGGTCCCCCCTGGTACTCAGTTAAACCCCCCAGGTATGCCCTCCGAAGTCAAAGGTATTTACCTGGTAGCAGATCTGTGTCTGAGTGCCCCGGTCTCCATAGTATCCCATTCTAAATCTAAGTTGGGGGTCATCCTGAACCCCGACCTGTAGACATTCTAATCCCTTCTCCCCCCCCCCCCTCCCCTTCCCCTGGGCTGTTCTGAAAATTGCACTGTCAACTTTTAAAAGTGAAAAGTGTTACCTGTAAACCGTTTTATTTACAAAATGTAAACAGTGTCATTGTAGGAAAGTGCCCCTTTTGGCATAGTTACCTACCACTTTGTGCTTGATATTGATGCTGACTTGACTGAGAAGTGTGCTGGGATCCTGCTAACCAGACCCCAGCACCAGTGTTCTTTCAAAAAGCTGCTTCCACAATTGGCACAGCCCTGGTTACGTTCCTTGTAAAAGGTACCCATGGTACCAAAGGCCCTGTGGCCAGGGAAGGCCCCAAGAGAGCTGCAGCATGTGTTATGCCACCACCCTGGGGGACCCCTCACCAAGCACATGCACACTGCCTTTACAGCTTGTGTGTGCTGGTGGGGAGAAAAAGACAAACTTGACATGCCACACCTCTGAAGGTGCCATGCCCACAAACCACTGCCTGTGGCCTAGGTAAGTCACCCCCCTAGCAGGCCTTACAGCCCTAAGGCAGGGTGCAATACCCCCCAGGTGAGGGCATAGCTGCATGAGCAATATGCCCCTACACGGTCTAAGTCCATTGTTAGGCATTGTAAGTGCAGTGTAGCCTTAAAAAGAATATGAGCGGGGAGTTTGTCATTACGAAATCCACAGCTCCATAATGGCTTCATTGAATACTGGGAAGTTTGGTATCAAATTACCAGTGCAATAAACCCACACTGATGCCAGTGTAGGATTTATTGAAAAATGCACCCAGAGTGCGTCTTAGAGATGCCCCCTGTATTTTAGCCAAACTTCTAGTGCAGGGCTGACCGGTCTGTGCCAGCCTGCCACTTCCAGGCGAGTTTGTGACCACATGGGGTGAGAGCCTTTGTCGTCTCTGTGGCCAGAAACAAAGCCTGCACTGGGTGGAGGTGCTTCACATGTCCCCCTTACAGGAACTGTAACACTTGGCGGTGAGCCTCAAAGGCTCAGGCCTCTTGTTACAGTGCCCAAGGGCACTCTACCTAGTGAAGGTGCCTGGTTCCCATACAAAGCCTCACTTTTGGTAGCAATTCCAGATGCAAAATTAGGGAAAGCAAGGAGGAGTGACCACTTCATCTGGGACCACCCTAAGGTATCCAGAGCTAAAGCCCCCCCCCCCCCACCCCCCCCCTGTAAAATGGTTCATCTTGTTTTGGAGGACAGGGACCAATAGGGTTAGGTCTGTGTCCCCCTCCCCAAAGGTAGTGGACACCGGAAGGGTGTAGTCACCCTCAGGGACAGTAGCCATTGGTTACTGCCCTCTGACCCCTTCAACGCCCCTAAATCTAGGATTTAAGGGCTCCCCTAAACCTAGCTCGTCAGATTCCTGGCGACCTTCAAGGAAAATACAAGAAGAAAGAAGGGCTGCTAAGCTGACCCCCAGCAGGGAAGAGTGAAGACACCAACTGACTTGGCACCAGCCCTACAGGCCTGTCTCCAGCTTCTGAAGTCCTGCTAACAAAAGGCAACGCATTGTGCAGGACCAATGACCTCTCAAAAGCCTTAAATGCCAAAAGGTACCCCTGCACCTACAGCCCCCTGGCCTTGGGGAATCCGACCTTCGGTGCAGTAACGTCCAGCAGGTGGCCCTCCTCCTTTGGTTTCCCAGAACAGACCCCCTGAACTTCACCTGTAGTATCTTTGTGACACCGGGCCCCCCTATAGGAAAGCATTGGGAGCCCAACACTGTGTTGCACCCTGCACCTGGTCTCCCCTGCGCTGCGGAGGGTGTGTGTTTGGTGCTGACCTGTACCCCCAACCCCGACAGTGCTCCTCTAAACTCTAAGTCTTGTGCTTATCTTGAAAGTGTGCTAACATTTCTTCCCCCCCAGAACTGCTTCTTAAAATTGCACTGTGAACTTTTAAAACACAAATTTGCTATTTTCATGAAAACCGATTAACTTGCCAAATTGAAACAAAGTGATATTGATACATATGTTGGATACTTACTTGCAAATGTACTTACCTGCAACTTGAATATTGTGGTTCTAGAAGTCCCAAAATATATTTTGCTACATAAAAACAATTGGGCTGGAGTTAGTCATTGAGTGTGTGCTTCATTTATTGCCTGTGTGTGTACAACAAATGCTTTGCACTACCCTCTGATAAGCGTAACTGCTCGACCACACTACCACAAAAGAAAACATTTGAATTATCTACTTTAGCCTCTGAGGAACCACTGGACTCTGTGTACTCTCTCATTTTGATGTAGTATGTACAGAGCCAGTTTCCTACATTGGTGGATCAGCAGTGGTATCTACAGCATTGTATTTGCTGGACTACTCAGCCAATACCTGATGTCACGACTAAATTCCAAAATTGGCTTTCGTTTCAATTGATTTTTGAATTGACAATTTTTCTCTACATTTTTAAAAGTCCTGCTAGGGCCTTGGTTAAGTCCCCTTTAACATTTTGTTTTTTAGATTTGAAATGTACTATAATTAGGGGCTAGTAGCTAGAAGTAGATTCTAAAAGTAATCCCCAACTTTTGAAACAAAATGTGCAGTTCAGAGGACATGGTTGTGGAGCTCAACCTCACTCCTTACCTCCATCTTGGGATGAGAGAGTTAAGATCCCTCTGCAGACTGAAAAACAAAACTGGTTCCATCCCTACTAAGGCGAAGCTCCAGGAGCCTTTGGCAGAGTATACAAGGCAACACCCTGCTGCGGAGGAAGACCTCCCCTCAGATGGGGAAGAGGTTGTGGATCAGGAGGATGAACTCCCCCCTACTAACCTAACTAGTGATGAGAGGACCCACAAGGTCCCGGTCACTGTATCTGGGACTCCCACAGGGGGGGTTAGTTCCCCTGGGTCATTGAGGGCAGCCTCAATGCAGAGGGCCTTCTTTTAGCAAGGATGGCCAAAAGATTAGCCTTATAGCTCCTGGCTATAAAAAAGAAGAGAACAACAATGGGTTAGGACCCATTAATGGTGGCAGCATTACAACATTTTGGGACAGAGAGCTTTCTGATACCCCTAAAATCCCCAAAGGGGTTGTCAGTGGGTATAAGAAAGGTGGTATCACCAAGTGGTTCATACCCCCTGAGAGGGGTTGTGGACCCAGAAGATGGATTGAAAAAGTCTCTTTGGGAAGCTCTCTTTTGGGAACTGTTCACTGGTAAGGTTAGGGATAGGCTCCTCACCCTTACTGGTGCTGATGCTGAATCCTATGACCACATGAAGGCTACCCTGATTGAGGGCTTTGGATTCACCACTGAGGAGTATAGAATTAGATTCAGGGGAGCTCACGAAGCCTCAAGCCAGTCCTCGGTTGGTTTTGTAGACTACTCAGTGAAAACACAAGATGGTTGGATAACTGGCAGTGGAGTGCATGACTATGATGAGCTTTATAATTTGTTTATGAAAGAACCTCTTTTAAGTAACATGCTCAAGTTGCATCAGTATCTGGTAGACCTAGGTCCAATGTCTCCCCAAGAATTGGGAAACAAGGCAGACCATTGGGTCAAGACTAGTGTAACCTAGACTTCTACTGGGGGGTGACCAAAGGAAAGGAGTTACTAAGCCTCCCCAAGGAAAGGGTGGTGAGACACCTAAGTATAGAAATAAAGAATCTTCTCAAGGGCCCCAAAAACCTGTTTAGGAGAGTGAGCCCCCCACCTATCCACAATTATCAACTGGATACAAGGGTAAAACCTTTGATACCAAAAAGGCCTGGTGTCACAACAGAATGAACACCAAACTGGAGACGTAGCCTGTCCCAAAAAGAATCCCCCTAGCACTGCTCCAGTTAGTACTGGTATAGCCAGTCTCCATGTGGGATCAACAGTATGCCCAGAGCAGATCAGGGTTCACACTGAAGCTACTTTAGTCTCTGAGGGTGGGATAGATGTTGCCACTCTTGCTGTCTGCCCCCCTAATATGGACTAATTCAGACAGCAGCCCTTGATTAATGGGACAAAAGTAGAAGCCCTGAGGGAAACAGGTGCTAGTGTCACCATGGTGACAGAAAAACTAGTTTCCCCTGGACAGTATCTGGCTGAACAAACGTATCCAGTCACCAAAGCTGACAATGTAAGTAAGGTCCATTCCATGGCTATGAATACCTTAGAATGGGAAGGGATTACTGGCCTGAAACAGGTAGTGGTCTCTTCTGCAATCCCAGTGGAATTCCTGCTGGAGAATTATCTCGAGCCCTCAGCTTGGGCTGAGGTAGGACTCAAAACCCATGCAGCCATGCTGGGAATCCCTGAACTGGTGTGTGTGAAAACTAGAGAACAAAGTCGAGCACAGGGTAAAAAAGAAGTGTTGAGTCCTGGGATTATGGCCCAACCTTCTAAGAGAAAGGGCAAGAAAATTGGGATACCAGGTTCTACACAGCAACAAAACCAAAACTCCTCTTCACTGGAAGAAGTCTTATCTGTAGGAATCTGGTCTGGTGTGTGATGAGCACCTATGGTGTTATCACCTTATACCAGGTCCAGATACCCCCTATTAATGAGGTGTAGACAGTGTCTAGGAAGCTAGGGCCTTTTAGAGGTAGCTATGGATGATCAGCCATGACTTATCTAGGAGACATTCAAAGCTTGTGCAATACCACTACAGTCACACAGCACTTGCACACATGAAAGAACCACACAATTTTGCAAAAATAAAGGTACTTTATTATGGTAACACAAATAATAAAATGCTGTATAGGCAATACTCCACTAGGAGGTGAGTAAACACACTAATAATATATACACATTAGAAGTCAGTAATTGGCATATAAAGCAATAGCAAATAGTAAAACAATAGAAAATAGTAAAGGCCCTAGGGGGAGACCAAACCATATACTGAGTAAGTGGAATGTGAAAGGCAGTCCACTACCCAAGGAACTGGAATCGGTAGAGGGGAGCTGGAGGAACTAAGTACCCTAAAAGGTAAGTACCAGGGTGCCCTCCAGCAACCAGGAGAGTAGAGGTAAGTACCTGTTTTTTTCCCAGACCCACAGGAGAACTTTGGAAAAGGACTGTGCAAAACCCAGACAAGACTGGAAGAAACCAAAGGTGGATCCTTACAAGAGGACCTGCAAAAGAAGGGAACCAAGTCCAGTTCGAGTTGAAGTGTCCGGCTGTGCCAGAAACCACTACCCACCCTTCAGTGGGTACAGGACCAGGTCGATGGTGGATGAACAAAGTTAGCAGTGCAGCACAGGAGGAGAAGAGGAGTTCCAGAAGTAATGCAAGTGCTGTCCCACCCCGGCGGTCGTGATGGAGTCAGTCAGTGGTGCTGGAAAACCACCAACAAACCTTGGCAAATGCAAGAATTGATGAAGAAGGTTTTGCAAGGCTGAAGAGGACCAGCAAGGCTCAGGGGACTTGACCCAAGGAGGGGAGTCCGGGTTGACCTTCAGCACCTGGGAGAGCCACAAGAAGAAGCAGCCCACACAGGCGACCCACTGTAGCAGGCACAGGAGTCGCAGTGAGGCACACTCAGCACACATAAAGAGGAGTCCCACGTCACTGGAGCAGCACGCAGGAGACTGTGCTTTGCAGAGAACAGTGCTGAAGGCCGGGGCTATATGGAGCCTGACAATCCCTTGAAGGAGGAACAAACAAGACTTGGTAGCTGCAAGAATTGCAGTGCACAGGGATACTGTCCTGGAAAAATTGGGAAGGGCTTACCATCTCCCAAGTTGGACAGCTGGTAGAGAGGACCAAGGGGACCACTCCAGACCAACACCTGTGATGCAGGCTCCAAGCAGCTCCAGCGGAGAGAAGATACACTCAGCCTGTCGTTGTTGCAGTTGGTGACTCCTTCACTCCAAGCAAAATTCTTCTTGCACCTTGTACAGGGTGAAGAATCGTCGCCCTCAGAGGATCCACAGCCAGGGAAATGTTGCAGATGCTGGAAGAAGCCAGGGAAGCAATGTTGCAGAGCAGAGTCGTCGCTGAAGTTGCAGATTGTCGGTTCCTGGGGGGTCCAGTTGCAGTCCCGGTGGCCAGTAGATGAAGTAAATGATGCAGAGGAGTCCTGCTGGAATCTTGCATGTCGAAACTAAAGACCCACCCTGGAGGGAGACCCTAAATAGCCCGGGAGGGTGATTGGTCACCTAGCAGGGTGACCACCTATCAGAAGTGGGCTGTGACATCACCTGCCTGACCTGGCCACTCAGATGCTCCTAGGGGCCTCTGCCCACCTTGGATTCAAGATGGCAGGATCAAGTGGAGGAGCACTGTGAAAGGATCCAAGAGGGCTCACCGTGAGTTCTTAAATAAGATTTATTTGTGCTGAAAACCGGGAGGGAGACAACAACGGCCGCCGCCTACACGGCCGTCGTAATCCTTTTTCCACGTTCTGTTCCACGCGCTGTGTGCAACAGAAGAAATACAACACATCCCCCTTCCTTCAATGAAAATGAACAATAATACATAGAATGCATCACCATCACATAAACAAATATATATGTGATTACAACACAAATTAAACATCATATCATAGAATACATAAACATAACTTAATAAGATAATTATATAATTAATTTGTGTAATGCATCGATACAATAACATGAACGAAAAACATATCCTTGTGTAGTACACATATTGTGGATACCAAAAACTTTACTTTAAGCAGTGACAAAATCAACAAACCTCTTAGGCTTCCTCAACATCAACCTGTCTCTCACCATCACACCAACATGTCCACTCTTATTTAAGGTTGTTTCACTAGTCCTCGTCGTACTCTTACCAACACTGTTTCCCAAACTGTTTTCCACCTCCCACAATTTTTCCTGATTAAACTGTGGAGGAACCTTTATAATTTTTCCTCGGTTCCACACATTTCCATCGCTCAGCAACAGGGTATACTTGTATACTTTTCTCACCTCCAGAGGCTCTGAAAATTTAGATTCCCCTTTAGCCGACCATGCACCCTTCACCACTCGCACCCAATCTCCAACTTTGTAATCATCAGGTATTTCACTCATCTCAAATTGCTTTCTTTCCACACCTTCTGTCAACAAAGCTCTCGGTTTTCTACCTCTCATGACCTCAAAAGGTGACTTTCCCGTAACACTATGCGGAGAAGTACGGTAAGACCAAACCAGATCCTTCACTGCCTTACGCCAACTCACACCATTATAAATCGCTAATTGCAACCCCTCTTTCAGCGTCCTATTCCACCTCTCCACCAAACCATTACTCTGTGGGTAATAAACAGATGCTCTGATGTGCTCTATGTCAAATCTACATAAGAAATCTTTCATGACACTAGATACGAATTGTACACCATTGTCAGAAACTATTATCTCAGGAATTCCTTCTGAGTCAAATAAATCCATCAAAAACTCCACAACACACATTGTATTTATACTTTCTACAAATTTTACAACTGGCCACCTGGAAAAATAGTCCACAACCACCAAAGCATATTTAGGCACACTTCCTAAAATATTAAACGGACCCATAATGTCAATGGCAATTTTCTTCCATGGCCCGTCCGACTTATCACACACAACAAGATCACTTTTCACCAACTTTTGAGACTTGTCGCTCCACGCACACAACACACACTCTCTCACATGATGTTCCACCTCCCTATCCAGGCTAGGCCACCAATACTCAGATCTGACCCGCCTCTTAGTAGCGCTCATCCCAAGATGACCCTCGTGAGACAACTTTAGCACCTGTTCTCGCAAAACAGTTGGAACCACCAACTGCTCATCCCTGAACACAACACCGTTCTCCATGCACAACTCTACTCCCACTTGTCGAAAGTACTCAGACTCACAAGAAGCACTCCCTCTATTTGTCCATCCTTGACAACAATAACCCATCACCTCTTGTAACACACCATCCTTTTGAACTTCAGTAAACCACTCTTCATGTGAGATCCTGCCTTCTGTCATACACCCTACATCCACGTCCACAGAGGCTATGAGCTCATCAGGTTCAGATTCATCACCCTGCACCGACTTTACTGGAAGCCTTGAATAGGCAATCAGCCAACACATTTTTTTTCCCGGGAAAATACACCATATCATAGTTGTATTCCAACATTCTGGCCACCCAACGAGCTATTCTAGGCGTGGCCCTACCCGCACCCTTGGTTGAAAATACTTCCACCAACGGACGGTGATCAGTATGAATTTCAAACCCCACACAAACTTACGGAAATGGTTAACACCCCACCAACATGCCAATGCTTCCTTTTCGATGGTGGAATAATTCATTTCCGATGAACTCAACGGTCTAGAAGCATACGCTATTGTCACTTCCTTTCCAGCTCTTTTTTGCATCAACACTGCTCCCAGTCCCACGGAACTGACATCAGTATTAATGATATTCTCATCCCTAGTGTCAAACGGCTTAAGAGCTGGAGCTGAAGCGATTTGTTTCTTCAACAAACAAAACTCTCTCACAATTCTCACACCACACAAATTGTTCTTTCACGCACAACAACCTCCACAACAGCACTGTTTTGTTGGCAAACTTGGAAATAAATTTAGAATAGTACTCCGCAAGACCTAAAAACGATCTCAATTGATCCTTACAAGCGGGAGAAGGCACGCCTTCAATTGCCTCCACTAAATTCAATTTAGGCAAAATACCATCTTTGTTAATTGAGTGACCCAAGTATTCCACTTCAGGCACACTTAGCTTGCACTTCTCCAATTTGATCGTCAGCCTGCAGTCCCTTAAAACACTCAACACCTTTCTCATTGCACAATCATGCTCATTCTGGTCTCCACCAAACACCAAGATATCCTCTTGAAAATAAGTAACGCCAGATACATCTTTAAGCAAATGATGCATTGCCCGTTGAAACACTGACGATGCTGACGCCAAACCAAAAGGCATGCGCTTAAATCTGTACGCCCCCTCTGGAGTGATAAGAGGTTAATGCTCGTGACTCTGGGTGTAACTCAATTTGGTGATATGCTGATGACAAATCCAAGGTAGAAAATACACTTGCCCCATTCACTGTGGATAACATTTCACCAATATTGGGCAGAGGATGTCTATCCACCCATATAGCAGCATTAAGATCCCGCAAATCCACACACAAACGCATGTCTCCATTAGCCTTTTTAGCAATCACCACTGGTGCCAACCACTCCGACGCCTCGATCTCTTCTATCACATCTTGCTCTGACAACTTACATAACTCACGTCGTAATTTTTCCCTCATCACAATAGGCACAGGACGAGGTTTATGCGCCTTTGGTACAGCATCACGCTTCAAAATAATTCTATGCACAAACCCCTTTAATTTTCCTAACTTATTGTTAGACTCTTGGGGAAACTCTTCTACAAAATTGGCCTTTTGCACCATATGTACGCTGGACTTCGACCCCAACACTTGATCGGGGTGATTAGGATCAAGAATGCCAAGGTCCTTTTGCTGCTGCCAACCTAACAAATTGGTACCTTCCTCCACAAAATATACCTTTGAGTTGACTACTGTCCCTTTAAACTCTAAAGAAGCATCCATATAGCCCACATCTGGAGGCTTAATATCATGCGCAGGAAAACTAGACATATTTTCTTTTCCGATCAAAGTATATCTCGCCCCTGAGTCAGCCATCACAAGTACATCTACTCCATCGATGTTGATCACACAATGCGGACCATTTGAACTCACACTCCCAACATCCACCACCTGCAAAATAAATTGTTGAGAATCAATATCTTCACTATCACTACCCACAGAATTGATTGCACCTCTACCCCTCCTTGTGCTCGCTACGCTCATTTGTTTCCCTTTGCACACTCTCGCGAAATGTCCTTTGGACTTGAACTTCCTGCACACTTGGCCACATCTATGGCAAATAGTATCTTTTCTTCCCTCCATCTTCGCTGAAGTTGCTAACAAATCCTCCTTTTTGAATTTATAGTCTCTTCCTACAACCGCATTCACAGCTCCCGACGTAGAAGATAGTTCCTTTAGACCATCACTCGTATTCTCAATTCTCTTGATGAAGTCAATGGCTTTTTGTAATGTCAAATCTTCTGTATTTAACAATTTTTTCTTGAGTTTTTTTATCATTAACTTTAAAAACCAGTTGGTCTCAAAGCATTTCATCCTGGAAGTGACCATAGTTGCAAGTTGCAGCCAAAATCCTCAAACTTGCCACATAACTTTCAACTCATTCTCTAGGCAACTGGCTTCTCTTTAAAAATGTTAAACACTCCACGACAACTTTTATTTTTTCCTAAATTGGAGTTCAACTGTTCCATGGCAATCTCGTACTCATCCTCATTCTGGTCTTCATCCTCATCAGGATATGATAAATGTTTCAAAATGCGCCTTCCTTCTGCCCCCAAACAGTGTTTCAACATAGCCAGTTTTATGGATGCCGTGAATATATCACCACCAAAGCCAAGACATACGCTTCGAAACCCTCTTTCCAGTCCTCCCAGGACTTGTTGACAAAGAAACTTGAAACTGTTGCCAAGCAACACTCCCACACGACGATCGTTTCAGCCTCTTAACTGGGAAGAAATTGATTTCCCTGTAACCTGAACAAACAGCTGTTCAGAGGCTCAAGTAACTGTTTTTTTTAAAACTGAAACGGACAGCTGAAGAAATATTAGCCCCTTCGCTGCCAGGCCTTTTCCCCCTCCTGTGCCAGGCCTTTTTTTGCCTATTTGGAGCAGTTCGCGCTTAGGCCCTCATAACTTTTTGTCCACATAAGCTAACCAAGCCAAATTTGCGTCCTTTTTTTCCAACATCCTAGGGATTCTAGAGGTACCCAGACTTTGTGGGTTCCCCTGAAGGAGGCCAAGAAATTAGCCAAAATACAGTGAAAAGTTTGTTTTGTTCAAATAGATTGGAAAAAGTGGCTGCAGAAGAAGGCTTGTGGTTTTTCCCCTGAAAATGGTTTGCGGTGCTAAACTCAGCTGCTTCCCAGCTTTCAGGAACAGGCAGACTTGAATCAGAAAACCCAAGTTTTCAACACAATTTTGGCATTTTACTGGGACATACCACATTTTTGCAATTTTTTGTGCTTTCAGCCTCCTTCCAGTCAGTGACAGAAATGGGCATGCAACCAATGCTGGATCCCAGAACCCACAAATTTCCTTCCACCCAGCGTTCCCCCAAGTCTCCCGATAAAAATGATACCTCACTTGTGTGGGTAGGCCTAGCGCCAGCGACAGGAAATGCCCCAAAGCGCAACGTGGACACATCCCATTTTTTGAAAGAAAACAGTGCCTACCTGTGGATTTTGGCCTGTAGCTCAGCCGGCACCTAGGGAAACTTACCAGCCCTGTGCATTTTTGAAAACTAGAGACCTAGGGGAATCCAAGATGGGGTGACTTGTGGGGCTCGGACCAGGTTCTGTTACCCAGAATCGTTTGCAAACCTCAAAATTTGGTTAAAAAACACATGTTCCTCACATTTCTGTGGCAGAAAGTTCTGGAATCTGAGAGGAGCCACATATTTCCTTCCACCCAGCGTTCCCCTAAGTCACTCGATAAAAATGGTACCTCACTTCTGTGGGTAGGCCTAGCGCCCACGAAAGGAAATGGCCCAAAACACAACGTGGACACAACATATTTTTTCACAGAAAACGGAGTTGTTTTTTGCAGTGCCTACCTGTGGAGTTTGGCCTCTAGCTCAGCCGGCCCTGGGAGGCGACCTAAAATCGCCCAATCTGCCCCCAAGGGGGGCAGAAATGGTCTAAATACAATTTGCCCCCCAGGGCAGCGACCCTTGCCTGATGGGTCGCTACCCATCTCTAAAAAAACAAACAAAAAAAAACACACAAACAAAAAAAATTGCCCTGGTGCCTAGAGGTTTCTGCCCCCCCTGGGGGCAGAAATGGCCTAAAATAAATTTGCCCCCCCAACCCCCACTCCCCGGGAGCGACCCTTGCCTACGGGGTCGCTCCCCCTGCGTGACATTGGCGCCAAAAAACAAATCCCAGGTGCCTAGTGGTTTCTGCCCCCAAGGGGGGCAGAAATGTCCTAAAATCGGCCAATCTGCCCCCAGGGGGGCAGAAATGGTCTAAATACAATTTGCCCCCCCAGGGGAGCGACCCTTGCTTGATGGGTCGCTCCCCATCTCTAAAAAAAGAAACAAACAAACAAAAAAAAAAACACAAAAAAAATGTTTGCCCTGGCGCCTAGAGGTTTCTGCCCCCAGGGGAACTGTAGCCTTGGACAAGGTCACCTCATCCAAGGCACAGAACAGGTTAATAGCCGTTGTCACACTAAAGAAAGAAAACACGTCTCTCCTTGTCTCTACCCCCGGTCAGCAGAGCCGCATATCCTCGTCGCCAGTGAAAGGATCCAAGAGGGCTCACCGTGAGTTCTTAAATAAGATTTATTCGTGCTGAAAACCGGGAGACCACAACAGCCGCCGTCTACACCGCCGTTGTAATCCTTTTTCCACGTTCTGTTCCACGCGCTGTGTGTGCAGCTTGCAGCGCGTGGAACAGAAGAAATACCACACACTGGGCCCCACCCCTTGGGTGGTGATGGACAGGGGAGTGGTTACTCCTCTTTTTATTGTCTGGTTTCATGCCGGAGCAGTGACCAGGGGTCCCGGGACTGGTGAAAACCGATTTATGAAAGGAGGGCACAATGTGTGCCATTAAAAGCAAACCAGTGGCTTGGGGAGGCTAAACCTCCCAAGCCCTGTAACACCTATTTCCAAAGAGAGAGGGTGGTGTTACCTCCCTCTCCCAAAGGAAATCCTTTGTTCTGCCTGAGCTGGTCAGGCAGCAGGATGGCAGAAACCTGTCTGTGGGGTGGCAGCAGCACAGACTGGACGGAAAACCCCGGAAGACTGGTAGGAGGAATGCCGGGGGTCCTCTAAGGAGCCCCTAGAGTGCATGGAATCATACAACCAATACTGGCAACAGTATTGGGGTATTATTCAGACATGTTTGATACCAAACATACCCAGGTTCAGAGTTACCATTATGTAGCAGAACACAGGTAGTGAGTGACCTGTGTCTAGTACACCGGTAAAGTGTGTTCCCCGCACTTAAGAAGTCCAGGGAAATGGAGCTGGAGTTTGTAGGTGCACCTCTGTTCATATGGGGGTGCTCTCACACGCAGGCACCTGCACCATGGCCTCTGTGCTAGGAGAGGCTGCCATAGGGGTGACTTACAGTGACCTGTTGCAGTGACCTGTAGTGAAAGGGTGCATGCACCTTTTCATGCAGGCTGCAGTGGCAGGCCTGCAGATACATTTTGTATGGGGTCCCACGGGTGGCACAATACATTGTGCAGCCTATGGGGAACACCTGGTGCCCCAATGCCCTGAGTATCTAGATACCATATACTAAGGACTTATATGGGGGCCAGGATCCCAGTGAACACTGTCAAAACACACTGACAGCAGGGAAAAAGTAGGGCAAACCATGTAGGAAATAGGGTACTTTCCTACACATAGTTCCCACAATTGGCACACAGCTAAGTCCCTTGCAAAAGGTTCCCATGTTACCAAGGGCCCTATGTCTAGGGAAGGTCCCTAAAGGCTGCAGCATGTATTGTGCAACCCTAAGGGACCCCTCACAAAACACATGCACACTGTCATTGCAGCTTGTGTTTGTTAGTGAGGAGAAAAGGCCAAAGTCGAAATGCATCCCCCTCACGGTTCCATGCTTACAAACCACTACCTGTGGCATAGGTAAGATACCCCTCTAGCATGCCTCACTGCCCTAAGGCAGGGTGCACTATCCCACCGGTGAGGGCATAGCTGCATGAGCAATGTGCCCCTACAGTGTCTACATGGGCTGGCAGTTGTCGTCACGAACCCCACAGCTCAATGATGGCTTCACTGAAGGCTGGGAAGTTTGGTATCAAACTTCTCAGCACAGTAAACCCACACTGATGCCAGTGTTGGATTTATTGTACAATGCACCCAGAGGGCATCTTAAGGAACCACCGCCTGTATTTTAACCAACCCTTTAGTGAAAGACTGACCAGTCTGTGCCAGCCTTCCACTAAAGAACAGGTTTCTGACCTCATGGGGTGAAAGCCTTTGTGCTCTCTGAGGCCAGAAACAAAGCCTGTTGTGAGTGGAGGTGCTTCATACCTCTGCCCCTGCAGGAACTGTAACACTTGGCGGTGAGCTTCTAAGGCTCAGGCCTCCTGTTGCACAGCTAGTGGAGATGCCCGCCCCTCAGACAAAGCCCCACTTTAGGCAGCAAGTACAGTGGGGAAAATTAGGTAAAACAGGGAGGAGTGACCACTCCAGCTAGGACCATCCCTAAGGTGTCCAGAGCAGAAGTTACCCCTTTCCTGCAGAATCCTCCATCTTGCTTTGGTGTACAGGGACCAAGAGGGTTAGGAATGTGCCCCTCTCCCCAAAGGGAGTGGGCCCAGAAAGGGTGTAGTCACCCTCAAGGACAGTATCCATTGGGTACTGCCCTCTGACCCCTGTAATGCCCTAAATTCAGGATTAAGGGCTCCCCTGAAGTTAGCTCGTCAGATTCCTGGTGATCTGAAAAAGAAGAAAGAAAGAAGACGGACTGCTAAGCCGAACCCCCAGCATTAAAGACTCCAGATAACAACTGACTTGGCCCCAGCCCTACTGGCCTGTTTTCAGCTTCAAGGACTCTGCTCCCAAAAGGTGACACATCCTGTAGAACCAGCAACCTCTCCAAACCCCAAGAGGACTGTCTGCCCACCAGAGAGCCAAGAACTTGCAAGAACAGCAGCCCTGTCCTGAGGAAACCATCCAAAAGGACTCCAGAACTGCCCCGGACCCACAAGTCCTGCCCACTCTGCACCCTAAGCCCACATCCCGTGTCCAGATTGCCCACCAGTACAGAGCAGGTCCCCAGGCGATTCTGACCTTGTGTCCACCCTAGGTTGCCCCCTCCTGGCCAGCATGACTGCGCATGCAGTCTTAATCCAGAGGATCACCCTGACTGCGAGAGAACCGGCCGAAGAATCCTGACACATAAAGGTACCCCGGCACCCACAGCCCCCTGGCCTTGGGGAATCCTACCACCAATCCAGCAACGTTCAGCAGGCGGCCCTCCTCCTTGTCTAGCCTGTGGTTTCCTGGATCTGACCCCCTGAATGCAACAGCTGTGTTCACCATTTGTCCTACAAGCACAGCTTCCCCTTTGAAGCTTGCCTTTTGGGCCAACACCCCATGTGAAGAAGAGGTGACACCTCCTCTAGCGGCAGGCGTCTGTTGTTACCTGTCCTTTGAGCTGTTGGCATATCTCTCCAAGAAGGCAGGAGGTTGCATCGTGGCCAGCATTAGCAAATAGCCACTGGAAAGCTAGGCAACAGAGTGTGGCAACTTTTTAAAAGTTGTATGTGACAACAAGATACATTCATATTGACCTGGGCATCAAGTCATGCATAATGTAATGAGTTGATCTAATAATGACTTCTAGTTGCAGATACCGTACCTTAGAATGTCCCCCAGGCGTCAGTCTGTATCCAGAGATTTTTCTCAAAGCAAAGCAGTACCCTTGCGTGCCATTAGGTGGTGTTGGTCGACTCCACTTCCGTCGTCGGTCTCATGGTCACCGGATATGACGTTGCAGGTCGTATATAAGGACCACTTTGGCGGCCTGTCACTTATTTTCTTTCCGCGCAAGCCTACACACAGATAAGGAGAAGCCTATCCTACAGTTGCTTTTTGACTGGCCTTTCAACTTTTTGACTTCTGGTTGTAGGAGGCTGGCCTGGCTTATAGTGGGTACCTTGTGGTACTTACACCTTGTGCCAGGTCCAGTTATCCCTTAGTAGATTAGTGGTGTTCTAGCAGCTTAGGCTGATAGAGGTAGCTATAGCAGAGCAGCTTAGGCTGAACTAGGAGACATGCAAAGCTCCTACTATGCCACTTATATCATATAGCATTATATCATAAGAAACACAATACTCGGAGTTATTAAAAATAAAGGTACTTTATTTTAGTGACAATATGCCAAAAGTATCTCAGAGGATATACTCCCTTAGGAGGTAAGTAAAATACACAAAATATACACACAAACCAAAATCAGGTAAGTAAAACACTTAGAAAAGTAGTGCAAACACTGTAGAACACAATAAAATGCAATAGGAAACAATAGGCCTAGGGTCAACACAAACCATATACTCCAAAAGTGGAATGCGAACCAAGAATGGACCCCAGGCCTAGTGTAGTGTGTAGAGGGTTGCTGGGAATGTAAGAAAACACTAAGGGTGTCCAAGATACCCCACCCCAAGACTCTGAAAAGTAGGAGTAAAGTTACCCTACTACCCCAGAAAGACAGTAAAGTCGAGATAGGGGATTCTGCAAAGGCAACAACTGACTGCAAAGCACTGAAGACGGATTCCTGGACCTGAGGACCTGCAAAGGAAGGGGACCAAGTCCAAGAGTCACGCAAGTGTCCGCGGTGGCAAGAGCCCACTAAACCCCAGATAAAGGTGAAAAAGGGCTGCCTCTGGGTGGAAGAAGCCGAAGATTCTCCAACAACGGAAGGTGCCAGGAACTTCTCCCTTGGTCAGAAGATGTCCCACGGCGTGCTGGAGGATGCAGAGTTGGTTCCACGCAGAAAGACCACAAACAAGCCTTGCTAGCTGCAAGAGTCGCGGTTGAATGTTTTGGGTGCTGCTAGAGCACAGGAAGGAACAGGAGGCCACCCCTTGGAGGAGGAGACAGAGGGGGCGCTCAGCAACACAGAGAGCCCACGCAGAAGCAGGCAGCACCCACAGAAGCACCTGAACAGGCGTTCAGGAAATCTGAGCATGGCAGTCGTCCCAGCACAACAAAAGAGGGTCCCACGAATTTGGAGGTCAACTCGGCGAGTTCGGCAATTCAGGGCGGAGTGCTGGGGACCTGGGCTGTGCTGTGCACCAAGGAAGTCTTGCAAAAGTGCACATAAGCTCTAGCAGCTGCAGACCAAGCAGTACACAGGATATCTGTCTGCTGTGGGGAGGCAAGGACTTACCTCCACCAAATTTGGACAGAAGGCCCACTGGACTGTCGGGGTTACTTGGATCCAGCTCCTGTGTTCCTGGGACCACGCTCGTCAAGATGAGGGGACCCAGAGGACTGGTGATGCAGAAGTTTTGTGCCTGCATTAGCAGGGGGAAAATTCCGTCAACCCACGGGAGATTTCTTCTTGGCTTCCAGTGCAGGGTGAAGGCAGACAGCCCTCAGAGCATGCACCACCAGGAAACAGTCGAGAAAGCCGGCAGGATTAGGCGCTACAATGTTGCTGGTAGTCTTCCTGCTACTTTGTTGCGGTTTTGCCGGCGTTCTGGAGCAGTCAGCGGTCGATCCTTGGCAGAAGTTGAAGAGAGAAGTGCAGAGCAACTCTGGTGAGCTCCTGCATTCGTTATCTGAAGAGAAAACCACAGGAGGGACCCTAAATAGCCCTCAGAGTAGGATTGGCTTCCTAACCAGGTAAGAGGCTATCAGGAGGGGTCTCTGATGTCACCTGCTGGCACTGGCCACTCAGAGGTCTCCATTGTGCCCTCACACCTCTGCATTCAAGATGGCAGAGGTCTGGGACACACTGGAGGAGCCCCGGGCACCACCCCTGGGGTGGTAATGGACAGGGGAGTGGTTACTCCCCTTTCCTTTGTCCAGTTCCGCGCCAGAGCAGGAGCTGGGGATCCCTGAACGGGTGTAGACTGGTTTATGCAAGGAGGGCACCATCTGTGCCTTTCAAAGCATTTCCAGAGGCCAGGAGAGGCTACTCCTCTCAGGCCCTTAACACCTCTTTACAAAGGGAGAAGGTGTAACACCCTCTCTCAGAGGAAATCCTTTGTTCTGCCTTCCTGGGACTGGGCTGCCCAGGACCCAGGGGGGCAGAAACCTGTCTGAGGGTTGGCAGCAGCGGTAGCTGCAGAGAAAACCCCAGAGAGCTAGTTTGCCTGTACCCGGGGTCCATGCTGGAGCCCCGGGGATGTATGGGATTGTCACCCCAACACCAGATTGGTACTGGGCGGACAATTCAATGATCTTAGACATGTTACATGGCCATGTTCGGAGTTACCATTGTGAAGCTACATATAGGTATTAACCTATATGTAGTTCACGCGTGTAATGGTGTCCCCGCACTCACAAAGTCCAGGGGAATTGCCCTGAACAATGTGGGGGCACCTTGGCTAGTGCCAGGGTGCCCTCACACTTATTAACTTTGCACCTAACCTTCACTAAGTGAGGGTTAGACATATAGGTGACTTATAAGTTACTTAAGTGCAGTGTAAAATGGCTGTGAAATAACGTGGACGTTATTTCACTCAGGCTGCAGTGGCAGTCCTGTGTAAGAATTGTCTGAGCTCCCTATGGGTGGCAAAAGAAATGCTGCAGTCCATAGGGCTCTCCTGGAACCCCAATACCCTGGGTACCTAGGTACCATATACTAGGGAATTATAAGGGTGTTCCAGTGTGCCAATCAGAATTGGTAAAATTAGTCACTAACCTGCAGTGACAATTGTAAAAGCAGAGAGAGCATAAATACTGAGGTTCTGGTTAGCAGATCCTCAGTGATACAGTTCTGCACCACACAGGGAACACATATAGGTGACAAACTATGAGCACTGAGGTCCTGGCTACCAGGATCCCAGTGACACATATCAAACACACTGACAAATAAAGTTTCCACTATGAGCACTGGGGTCCTGGATAGCAGGATCCCAGTGAGACAGTAAAAACACCCTGACATGTACTCACAAACATGCCAAACGTGGGGGTAACAAGGCTAGAAAGAGGCTACCTTCCTACACTGGTGCATCAAGATGTCGTCCTGTAAGACTGGCTTGAAGCGCTGTGACTCCTGTCACTGCATGATGTTGGTGATGGATGAGCACCTGTTGTGTTTGTGGTGCTCAGAGCGCGACCACGTCGTGAAGTAGTGCTCGTACTGCTGAGCATTAACCCGAGGACTTTAAGGGAGCCGTTCCTGAAGTTGCTCATGGCCCAGTGCCGGTCTCTGCATCGCTCCTGGTCTCGGTCAAGAGGAAGATCTCAAGACTGCTCACAGAACCATCATCTTCGGGTACCTCAGGTAAACACAGTAAGAAGTCGAAGTAGCGCAAGCGTTTTTTTACTTCACCCTATCGGTCGACCAGCACGATGCAGGAGAAAGAAGCGTCCTCGCTCTAGACCTCTCATTGTCTGTTTTGGCGTTTGCGCCACACATCCTTGATTTTCCAGGAGACGGAGCCACCCCATCCCAGGTAAAATAATTTTGAAAGGCCATGCAGCTCCTGTTTGGGGAGTCCAGCCCTGCTGGGATGCCTTCGGCCCCACAGGGTCAGCAGGGACCCCTTTGGGTTATATGCCGGCGGCTTCGGCCACAGCTCTGAGGGGCACCCAAGTATCCACTTCCTGACGTGTATCAGTCGTATCCTTGCGACCTTCCCCGACAACAGTTCTGGCGTCGATGCTCCCAACATCGCCTGGGCTGGCGTTGTCAGTCCCATATTCATTAGCGAGACAGAGCCACAGCAGTGTCTGCCGATTCCGACTTCAGCAGGGACTCTGGTCCCCAGATTGGATGTTGACCCCTACTCCTATGGGTACGACTTCTGTGAGGCGATGGAGGGGTCACTGGAAATTTTAGAATACAGCGGTTCCGGATATCTCTCCTGACATTGGAATGCTTTTTCCTCCTACCGTGGCTACGGAAGAGGGGACATCTTACTCCATGACGGTGCGACGAGCGGCTGAGGCCTTGGGACTCGAGCTGCCTTTAGTGGCTGTCAGGACTAACCTGACTGAGGTGCTTCTGTCTGGGGCTCTCACATCAGAGCCCCTTTTACCCTTCAACAAAGCCCTCACATGTGTTCTACTGGGGATCTGGTCCAAACCGCGCACAGGTGCTCCTGTAAATAGAACAATAGCCTGCCTCCATAGGCCTGCGCCTATCGACCTGGCTTTCCTGACCCAACACCCCACACAGAAAGCCTGGTTATCCAAGCCTCAACGTCCCATGGTGCGTTCACTTCTGCTCCCCTGATAGGGAATCAAAGCGGCTGAACAATCTTGGGAAGAAGTAGTTCTCTTCTTCAAGTCTGGCATTGCGGTCTGTGAACTTTGCATGTCTTTTGGACTGCTACATCCATAATTTATGGGATACGGTCATGCTAGTGCTGCACCAGCTCCCAGAGTAGGCCCAGGCCATTCTCTCCCAAGCTGTTGCTAAACGGAGAGACGCAGTTAAGTTCACAATCAGATGCAGTCTGGATAAGACCAACTCTCTGGGCAGATCGGTTGCTTCAATGATGGCCTTGAGGTGCCATGCCTCATTATGGACATCTGGCATTTCAGGGCATGTTCAATCTAATCTGATGGATATGCCTTTTGATGGCACCCGTCTCTTCAGGGGCAAAAGAGCCTGAGCGCTTCAAGGGAGGCCCGGGCTACCCCTGGTCCTTTGGTCTTGCTGCTGCCACTCGCCCCCCTCAGTCTGCTTTTCACCCCTTTCTTGGCTTACGGAAGGGGTGCCCAACCACATCTGTTCCCTACCAGCCACTGTGATGCGCTTGCTGCTCAGCCTCTGCATGGCCATGGATGTGGGATCCAGCATTCACATGGATCTGGGAGCCAGTCCACCGCCCCTCCCTCTGCTGCAGCCTTCAAGCCCTTCTGACCTGGCACTTCCCCACCAGGGACTAGTCGGTGGCAGGATTCACCAGCACCTGCCCTACTGGAACACCATCACATCAGGTGGGTTTTGCAAATAGTCCGAAGGGGATACTCCCTCCCTTTTGAGACGACCCCTACCGCCATGCCACCATACCACAATCGGATGACTGAGTGTCACCTGCCACTTCTCTGTGAGGAGGTTACGGCTCTCTTGACCAAGGCAGACATAGAGAGAGGGTCCCTGTACCATAAGTAGGTAGTGGTTGTTATTCCCGCTACTTCTAGTGCCCAAAAAGGACAGGAGCCTCTGCTCTGTCCTCAATCTCAGATCCCTTAATCTCTTCCTCAGGAAGGAGAAGTTCAAAATGCGCTCTCTGCCTCACGTCCTTTCTGCCCTGGACCCCGGAGAATGGTTGGTAGCGTTGGACTCGCAGGACGCTTATTTCCATAGTCCCGTCCTGCCTGCCCACAGATGTTGCTTACGGTTCATAGTAGGGCACGAGCATTTTCAGTTCACCTTGCTTCCATTTGGCCTTTGTGGCACCCCCCAGGTGATCACCAAAGTGATGGCGGTGGTAGTACCTCATCTGTGCAGGTTAGGAGTTTCAGTATTCCCCCTATCTCGACCACTGGATGTTTTAGGTGAGCATGCCCCAGGCTGTTGTCTCCCACCTTCAGACTATGGCAGACCTGCATTCTCTGGTGTTAACTATAAATGTGCCAAGGTCACACCTGACTCCCCATCAGGCCTCCTTTTCATCTGAGCTTTTCTGGACACAGTTCAGGTTCAGGCCTATCATCCAGAGCGGCAAGTCCAGGATATTCAGGTTATGATACCGATGTTTCAGTCTCTATCCAGTGAAAATGACTCTGAGGCTGTTGGACCCTTATGGCTTCCTGCATCCTGCTAGTGAATCATGTCAGATGCCATATGTGGGCTCTGCAGTGAGATATGAAGTTCCAGTGGACGCAGCATCAGGGAAATCTCTCCAACATGGTCCACATCTCGGAGGGGACTGCGCAAGATCTGCAGTGGTGGCGTTCAAACCGTGATTGGGTCGGCGGCAGATCCTTCTTTCTTCCCCAACCAAATGCGTCACTCCTGGAATGGGGCGGCCACATGGGAGAGGGGAAGATCAGAAGGATCTGGTCTCCAGCAGAGTCGGGACTCCATGTAGGAGGCTGGCTCAGTATAAGGTGTACACCTATAGGTGAGGTACCCTGCACTGAGTTCAGGCAGCTCTTAGTGATAGTGTAGGTGGCTCTAGATAACCAGAGCTCTCACATAGGGGTAGCTGTGGAGAGCATCTAAGGCTTATCCAGGAGGGTGTAAAGCGGTTGCAAATATCACATAGGTCAGTTAGTGAAGTACACCCAAGAAAGAACCACACCAGTGTTAGAAAAATATGTAATATTTATTATAAGACACACTCTAGAACTAACTTGGGTATATCTCCTAACTGGATATATGGTCATACAAAAATACACTTAGCAACAGGTATGTAAAGGCACAAAATAACATGGGCACCTGTGGCAGGGGCCAAACCATATAGTTAAAAAAAAAAAATGGAATGCGAAACCCACAGCCAACTCACACTACCACCTATGGACTCTTAGGACTGGCGAAGTACCAACACCACAAAGGTAAGTAGGTAGGATTCCCCAGCACTCATGTGCTGAGTAAAAATCTCAGGTCAGTGTCAATAGGACAACATGGGGAAGTTGCAGTTGGAGCTTTTGTTTTAGGTCCCTTCCCAGAGGACCCTGAGGAAACCTGTTGGGACGAGGAACGTTGGATTGCACCCACATCTGTGGATACCCAGAACAGTCGAGTACCTACACCAGAGAGCCCCAGGACATAGGAGAGAAGTTGTCAGAACCTCCTGCTGAGGTCAGTAGGAACCTCAGTTGTCCAGCTGCTGTTGTGACCAGGGGACCAGGTTGGTGGAACCCAGGCGTGGATTCTGGAAGAAGAGGACCTAAGGAGAAATGGGACAACCAGTCCAGACCACCTGGATGTGTTCAGGCGGTGGAGGAGGGCAATGCCCACCCTCTTTAGTGATTCTCCCTGTGGGATGGTGGACGGAGAGGTGAAGCCGTGGCGTCCAGGCGATGAAATAAGATCTCAGGAGTCGTGCGTGAGATATCCCATGCCAGGCATCGAATTCCAGAGGGGTCGACAAGACTTCCAACAAGCCTTGGCAAATGCAAGGAAGCGTTGTGCTGAGTTTTTGGGACCAGCAAGCAACCTTGGCAAGGAGGTCAGGGCCAGCCCCAGCAAGCAGGAGAGCCAACAGGAATCTTTGGAGCCCCCAAGCAAGATCCTCTGGTAGCAGGCACAGGGATCTCATGGAGGCCTCAGCAGCACAGAAAAGAGGGAGGCACACATTGCAGGAGTTGCAGGGTGGACGTCGTTCTTGGAGCTGGAAATTGTTGGAGGCCTGGGCTTCTTGAAGCTAGGACTGAAGAGCCAACAAGTCTTGGCAACGACAAGCAGACGTGGTGCACAAGGGTTCCAGCCAAGCACCTCCAGCAAGGGACCACAAACTTCCCATTGCAAGGAAGATAGGTAAGACCTCTAGAAAGCCACAGACCACCATCTGTGTTGCAGAGCCTTGGCCAGTCCATGGGACAACAGGATCCATTAGCCAGTCGTCATTGAGGTGCCTGTGGATGCAGGGGAGTGCCTCCTTCACTCCATGGGTGATTCCTACATGCTTTCCTAAGTGCAGACAAAGTTCAAGTGACTCTAGAGGATGCATGCCACAGGGTTGCAGAAGTCTTTGCAGCAAGTAAAAACAAAGCTGCGGTAAGAGCCCTCCTACTAGTTAGTCTTGCTTCTGGTTCCAGGAAAGAACGGCAGCAGTTCCAGTGTTCAGATTGCACATTTCAGAATTGTCTTGCAGAGGAGACTTGCAGATGAATCTGGGGTCCCACTATTGGGGGAGCCATTAAGTAACTGAGGAAGGGGGTTGCATACTAACTGCAGTGACCCACCTAACAAAGGGGGTCAGGGACGTCACCCAGCTGGACTAACCAGTCAGATGCTCCCAGGAGCTTCTGCACATCTTATTTCCAAGATGGCAGAATCAAGTGGCACCTGTCAGCACTCTCTGTACCTCCCTAGGGTAGGAGCTGGGCAGGGGGGTGGTCACTCCCCTGTCCTTTGTGTGGTTTTATGCCAGAGCGGGAGCTAGGGGGTCCTACACTTGTGAAAAACGGTTTATGCAAGGAGGGCACCAAAGGTGCCCTTCAAAGCAGTCTGGTGGCACTCAGAGGAACCTCCACCCCAGCCAGGAGACTCCTATTTCTAAAGAAGAGGTGGTTACACATTTGTCCTACAGGAAATCCTTTGTTCTGCCTTCCCCTGCCGGAGTTAGGCTCAGCAAAAGGAGGGCAGAACAGTGTCTGGGGTCGGCAACAACACGGGCTGGCATACAGACCCTGCAGGGCTGTACAGGCAGATATGGGGCATTCTATGGGGAACCCCCAGATTACATAGGATCATGCAACTGACACTGGAATCTGTGTAGTTGCATGATTCCAACATGTTTGATACCAAACATGCCTATGTTCGGTGAGCCATTATGTAGTTAGACAACTGGTGTTCAATCACATACAAATCCCAGGGAATGGATTCTGGGATTTTTAGGGGCACTCTGCACATGCAGGGGTGCCCTCACACTTGGAACTGTGCACCCTGCCATTGGGCTGAAGGGCCTACCTTAGGGATGACTTACAGGGTCAGAGTGCAGTGACTATGATATAAGGCAAACCTTGTATCTGGAGTGAAAGGTGCATGCACCATTTGACACAAGCTGCAATGGCAGACATGCAGCCCCAGTTTGCATGGGCAGCCATGGGTGGCATAACATGCTGCAGCCCATGGAGGACCCCTGGTGTACCTATGCCCTAGGTACCTAGGTACCATATACTAGGGACTTACAGGGGTACACCAGTATGCCAACTGTGGGGTGTAAGAAGTACCAAAGCAACTACATTTGGAGGAGAGAGCACAATATATGGGGTCCTGGTTAGCAGGATCCCTGTGAAAACAGTCTAAGCACACTGACATCAGGCAAAACATAGGTTGTAACCATGCCAGAAAGAGGGGACTTTCCTACACAACCACCCCTTCCCCAAAATGAAGAACATTAAGACTAACCTTGCTCAGTTGAGTCTTCATTGTTTACGTGGAACTATCTGGAGAGTCCATCTGCATAGACTCCTAGGTCTATGTTCCACTGAATTGTGGGAGTTGGACCACCTCAGTAGGTTGGGATTCTCAACTTTCATTTGCTTAAGCCATAGGAGGGGCTTGTGGTCTGTCTGAACAAGCAAGTGAGTGCCAAATAGGTAGGGCCTCAGCTTATTCAAGGCCTAGACCACAGCAAAGGCCTCCCTCTCGATGGCTGACCAAGACTTGTCTCCCAAGGTCAACCTTCTACTTATAAAAACAACAGATTGATGCTGGCCCTCTTCATTAAGATGGGAAAGTGCTGCCCCTATTCCTACCTCTGCAGTATCTCTCTGGACAATGAATTGTTTGAGTAGTCAGGGCTTCTGATAATTAGAGCAGAGGACTAAGCCTGTTTTAGGTCATCAAAGGCTTTTTGACATCTAACCAGGTTCCCTTGTGTTTTTTGCTTTACTACAGACTAAGAAGAAATACACAAATACTGAAAGGAATTTCTGGCATGCAAACCTCTCAATCCGAGAAACACATTTATCGAGGCACTTTGCAAGATTTGAATAAAAAGGTAAATGGCGTACAACCTGAGTGCACATTTCAAGAAAATCACTGCACTGAAATAAGCCTTACTTTAAACTGAGAGGAAACACCAATAAAAGAAATTCTAACAATGCAAAGCTTAGTCTGAGTAACAAGTTTATTAAAGTACTGTTTAAGGTTCGAAAAGAGGAGTTTTGAGGGTCAAACGCAGCAGCACTAATTCACTTCCAAAAATGATCACAGCAATAAAATAATATTGCTCATCAAACACTGAAAATAAATTACGTTAATCATGGATTATATGTCTGCATATAAAATGATTATATATTCATGCCCAATGCAAAGCTAGAAATAATAATTAAAAAGTATACATCACCATTGGGCTTGCTTGCTTCATCTCTTTGCCAGCAACATGTCGTAAACCCAGTCAACCGTGGAGAAAGAGAGATATCCACCCTCAAGGGAGTGATGGCAGGCAGAGGGTCTTCTCCCGCCAGAGTTCAATTTTTTTCCACAGCCGTCTAGTTTCCGTCTCTTATATATCCCTTAAACAAGGCGAAGAGGAGATGTTTAGAAATCCCCCTTCCATCCTGCGAGTTGTGGTTCAAACGCGGGCTACCTCAAGCCAGTTTTGAAAAAAACACCTTGAAACAGGCCACAACCCAAGGTGCGTTCTCAAAACCAAACTGTTCCTTGCCAGGCTATAAACATTCTCCTGGTACATCCGTCTCTTATTTTCGCTCCCCCGTGTTATGTCCTAGCCCTTGGTGGGAAGAGAACACGTAGAGTGAAAACATGAGGGAAAACCACATTGCATAACTTGTGCACAGAAAAATACCTGCACCTTCTGCACCTCTAACATGCTAGTGCCTAAAGCTAACGTAAGCACAAAATGGAGTCAGTGGTCAAGATGGAGCAGTGGTTAAATACAGATATCATTACACCTGGGCCAGAGCTCTTTCCCTAAATCTGTTTTGATGCTTGGCACAATTGGATACACTCTTAAATATCACTGTAAGTCAATAGTAAATGGGCACACCAGTACCCAGGGCATTGGATATTAATGGTAGGCCCCTGAGGGCAGCAACGCTGATTGTGCCACCCTCTAGGGCTGTGCACCCAGCACTGCCATTGCAGACTGAGTGTACTGGGGCAAACCTAAAAAGGCAAACTCAACATGGCACAATCCCTGTGGTTATGGGTAGTGCCCCCCTCTAGGAGGCCTTCCAACCCTAAGGCAGGGTGCACCATACAATATGTGAAGACATAGTTGCATGAGCAATATGTCCCCACTGTGTCCTTACCAAACCTGGGGCATAGTGAGTAAACAGAGCAGCCATTTTAAGTACATGTATGGGACACTGGTCAAACACGAGTTCCCCAGCTACATGATGGCCACTCTGCACCCTGGGTTGTTTGGTATCAATCAACTCAGGATGATAAGGCCAAACTGGTACCAGTTTTGGATTTATCCCTAAATGTACCTAGGGGTCACATTAGAGGTGCCCCCTGCAAAAGCTAACTTAATTGGTATGGTTGCTGACTGGTTCCATCCAGTATGCCACCTCTAGACAGCCAATATACAAACCTGGGGAGGAGCCCTGGCTCTCTGGATTGTAAGACAGTGCCCTTCCTGGGTGGAGGAACTAACGCCCCCTCCCTCAGGAATATGCACTCTCCTGACAATGGTTTTCAAAGGGCTACCGCCCTTGAACCCCGAGCCCCCAAGCAGCTGCTAGCAGCAGATGGCTTCCCCCTTTGTCATTCCCCACTTTTGGCGGGAGCAAAGGCAGGAAACCACACAAAGGGTAGGAGGAGAGGTCTCACTGAGCATGCACCACCCCTAGGGTCTTGCAGGCGAAGTGGACCTTCCATTTAATTTTCCTCCATGTTGGATGGCAGGAAAATAGCCAATGAGGTTTAGGGTAGTGACCCTTCCCACAGGAAGTGGTCAGTCTAGTGGGTGTAGCCACCCAAGGGTAAGTGTCCCATTGGACACTACCAGTTTCCCCCTAAAACGCCCACTAAATTCAGTATTTAGTGGGCTTCCCTGGACAAAGAAATCAGATTCATCAGGATGAAAAGAAGACAGCACCAAAGAACCCACCAGGACAAGAACAGAGGACCTGCTGCACCAGAAGGGGCACCAAGACTCCTGCTTGCTGCACCAGAGTCCCAACCATCGCAGCTGAGGAGGAGCTGACCACTAGACCGACCTGAAAAGACCCCGAGGACCTCCAGGCTTTGCAAATAGCCTGAGATCTCCCTCATGAGTGGAGGCACCATCCAAGAAACCAAGGAAACCTGCGAAGAACCAGCAAACCGGTGAGTGTCACTTCACCGACCGGACGATAGCTCCTTAGCCGGACCCGACGACACACCAACGACAGCCCGGACGAGACCTGCAAGTACTGGTCAGTCTCACAACAACCAAAATAGCTCTCCCGGAGCTGCAACTGGACCAGGAGGAAGCCCTAGTTGAGGGACTTCAGGAACACCTTGGACCTCCCACCAGAGTGCCCTTGTCGTCCTGCAACACCCCCGGAAGAAGACTTACCTCCAGCTCCAAAGGGTTCCATTGTGCACAGCTTGCAAGACCTCCAACTCGCCCTGCATCCGGCCGCCCAGAGCCTGGCATCGTGGAACCTGCTAAGAGCCTTTCTCCAGCTGGCACGGTGTGCCCACCAACCTCATCGACCATCCTGCAAAAAGAAGACACTGGTAACTCACATGTGTGATTTTTATATGTATTTTTCTAGGTGGCCTTCCATTGATTCCTATGGTGCGTAATTACGCACAGAAAGACTAACTTTATTAAAACTTTGAAAAAAATCATAACTAAAAAAGTACTTAAAGTATCCTAAGGATTTGGGTCTTAAAAGTTATACAGAAGTCTGAACTATTTTCATAAATTCTGATCTTGAGTTATTCATTGAGTGTGTGTGTGGTGCATGATTGATTTTGTGGTTACAACAAATGCTTAGCGCATCTCCTGGATAAGCCTAACTGCTCAACCAGCTACCTTAAAAATTGGAGCATTAGGTGATATACTTTTTACCTCTGGAAACCAACGTGTGGTTGCCTGGACCCCCTGCACAGTGTGACTAGTTTGCTCACTACATAGAGGGCCAGTCTCCTATAGGCATGAGCAAAATCATGTCAGCCCTGTTATAATAAGGCTTCAGGCGATTCACATGAATCACCCTCTGGGGGCTTCTAGAAGTGCCTAGATCAAGCAAATAGGTGACCTCACTCTTCTTCTCATAACAGTGTGTGGGTCACTCCACTTATCTTTGAGTGACCTGGGAGCCACAGGCTTCAAGATCCACACTTTCTGTCCTGGCTGATAAACAGTCAGCACAGCCTTTTCTTCATGTAATTGCTTTTGCAGTTCTTGGCTGGCCTCAAGGTTTTTGGATGCCCTCTTAATGTACTCTGCCATTCTGGATCTTAGACCTAGTACATAGTCCTACTATGTCTTGTTTGGGGCGTTTGAGAGGTTGCTCCCAACTCTCCCTCTCAAGGACAAGTGGACCCCTAACAGGGTGTACAAACAGAATCTCAAATGGACTACAGTCCACACCATTCTGTGGAACTTCCGTGTAGGAGAAGAGGAGGCAAGGCAATAGGACATCCCATATCCTCCTGAGTTTTTCAGAGAGTCCCATGATCGTGCCTTTTAAGGTTTTGTTGAATCTCTCAACTAAACCATTTGTTTGTGGATGGTAAGGGGTGGTGAACTTGATAGCCCACACTCCTTCCATATAGCATTTAAGTATACAGACATGAAGTTTGCATCTCCGTCTGATACCTCCTCCTTTGGAGAACCTACCCTGGAGAAGATTCCCAGGAGGGCCTTGGCCACTGTAGAGGTTGTAGTGGTCCTAAGAAGAATTGCCTCTGGGTACCTGGTGGCATGGTCCACCAGTATATATCTGTTCCCAGATGCAGTTGGAGGGTGTAAGGGGCCAGCAATGTCTATCCCTACCCTCTGGGTACCCCAACTACTGGTAGTGAAATTAGGGGGCCTTTGGAGTGCCATCTGTCTTTCCACTGGCTTGACAGGTCACACAGGAGCGACGTATGATGCCAGTGAAAGTGAGGGACAAGTTTGTCCCAAGTCTTGCTTTGCCCCAAATGGTCCCCAAGGGGAATATCATGTGCTAAGGTCAGTAAAAACTCCCTAAACTTTTGAGGAATGACCAACCTCCTGGTGTCACCAAGTTTAGGGTCCCTTGCTGCAGAATAAAGGAGGCCATTGTCCCAGTAGACCTTATGGGTCGCACTGATATCCCCTGCTTCCTGAGGAGAAGCTTGCTGTCTCAGGCTTTCCAGAGAAGGACAGGAACTTTTTTCCAGGCTAAATTCGTTCCTGGTGGGTCCTCCTGCAACTAATAGCGCAGCTGTATCAGTGTTAAGCTCCACTGGTGTAGGTCCCACCCAAGGGGCAGATTCTTTTCCCTGAGGAGTGTGATCCTCACCTGAAGCCTGGACAAAGGGTAATTTCTCACCCTGCTTGCCTTTTTTTTTTTTTCATTTTTTTTCAGTGATCTTGTGATTGCAAAGTTATGCTCAGGGATGTCCAGCATTGCTGCATGGGCCTCCACCTCCACCTCAGCCCAGGCTGAAGTCTCCAAATCAATGCCCAGTAAACACTCTACAGGCAGACCAGAGGTTACTACAGCTTTCTTAGGGACAGTAAGCCCAACCCCCCCCTCCTCCCACCCCTTCAACAACAGCCATGGGGTGGCACTTACTGTTGTGAGCATCAGTGAGTTGATACGTGTGAACAAGTAGGTGTTGTTCAGGGGACACCAGTTTTTCAGTCACTATTGTGATACTGGCACTTGTGTCCCTCAGCCTCATCACCATTGATAAGGAGATGCTGTCTGTATTTACCAATATTACAGGAACAAGCAGCTAAGATGGCAAGGTCAATGCCACCCTTAGAGACCAAAACTGCCTCAGTGGTCTCCCCGACTAATCCAGAGCCCACCACAATTCCCAAGGTGAACCCAGCTACACCCTTGGACTGACTACTATTACCAGTGCCATTGCTAGGGGCACTATGGGTAGAAGTGGTAGTAGCAGGCTTGGTGCTCTTTTTAGGACAGGTGTTGTCACCTGCCCTGGGGCCTTTTTGTTTACAGGTGTAGCACCAGGTTTTCTTGTGGGGGGGATCAAGAGGAAGAGGATTTAGACCCACCCCAGAAGAGTTTTGTGGGCCTGATGAAGACTCTTTCTTGTCTTTAGATTTGCACCCACCCTTCTCCTGATTCTTGGAAGAATCCTTCTTCTAGCCACTCCCAGTGTGGGTTTTTCCACTGTAGGAAGCTGGCTCTGTATATACTAAATTAAAGTGAGCTATAGTTTGCACACAGTCCAGGGGTTCCCCAGAGGCTTGACAGAGGCAAAAATAGATAATACTAATGCTCTATTTGTGGTAGTGTGGTCGAGCAGTTAGGCTTATCAGGGGGTAGTGTTCAGCATTTGTTGTACACACACAAGCAATAGAAGAAACACACACTCAGTGACTTAACTCCTGACCAATAGGATTTTATATAGAAAAATATATTTTGTTAATTTATTTCTAGAACCACAAGATTTAGTTTGCAGATAAGTACATTAAATGAAAGGTACTTTGCATTTATATATATATATATATATATATATATATATATATATCAGGACTTTGAATAGAATCAACACTATACAATTTTTCTTAAAATGGCAAAAAGCTACTTTAAAAGTGGACACAGTTCACTTTTTTAACAGTTCCTGGGGGGAAAAAGATAGTACAGTTTTACAGGTAAGTATTGAACTTACAGTTCATATCTCCGGGGTTTAGGTAGTCCGTCGTTGGGGGTTCAGATTAACCCCAAATACCCACCACCAGCGACATGGGATTGGTCAGGTGCAGAGGTCAAAGAGGAACCAAGTTGATGTGGGCTCCTATGGAGATAGGGGGTACTCTGAATCCGGCCAGCCAGCAGGTAAATACCTGTGACTTGGAGGGCAGACCGGGGGGTTCAAGAGAGCACTGGAGGGGCCCCAAGTAGGCACCTAACATGCACCCTCAGCGGCACTAGGACGGCCAGGTTTAGGGTGCAAACAGAGCGTCGGGTTTTCAATGCAACTCTATGAGGGGACCCCAGGGGGTCACTCTGAGGCTGCAGACAGGGTCCAGGGAGGACGGCCACCTGCTGGTCGATACTGCACCGTGGTCAGTTTCTCCGAGGCCTGGGGGCTGCAGGCACAGTGTGTGCTTCAGGTGTCGAATATCTTTGTCCAGAGCTTGCGGTTGGGGGGGAGGGTCCTCTGGATTCCCTGTGCAGGCATCGTTGTGGAGGTTTGGAGGGGTCAACCCAGGGTGGGCTCTTCCTCCCAATTGCCTGGGGACCCTTTCTTGCTGGGTGGACCACCTGGACACGAGCCGTGGGCGTTGGGTGCACAGGGGCCAGGACTCGCGCATCTGGAGTGAGGTAGTAGTCCTTAGTTGTAGGTTTCTTTTAGACAGAGCTGCTATCCTCAGGAGTTCTTTGGGGAGGTGGGCACATTCCTATTGGTCCCTGTCCTCCAAACCAAGATGGAGGATTCTGAAGGGAGAGGTTCACTTCAGCTCTGGACACCTTAGGGGTGGTCCTGGCTGGGGTGGTCACTCATCTCTGTTTTCCCTAATTGTCCCGCCAAACTTGCCACCAAAAGTAGGGCTTTGTCGGGGGGCGAGCATCTCCACTAGCTCGAGTGCCCTGGGGCACTGTAACCCGAGGCTTGAGCCTTTGAGGCTCACCGCCAGGTGTTACAATTCCAGCAGGGGGAAGGTATGAATCACCTCCACCCAGGACAGGCTTTGTTTCTGACCACAGAGTGCACAAAGGCACTCATCCCATTCATTTGGTCAGAAACTTGTCTGAAAGTGGCAGTCTGGCACAGACCGGTCAGTCCTACACTAGCAGTTGGGCTAACATACAGGAGCCATCTCTAAGATGCCCTCTGTGTGCATTTTTCAATAAATCCCACACTGGCATCAGTGTGGGTTTATTGTGCTGAGAAGTTTGATACCAAACTTCCCAGTATTCAGTGAAGCCATTATGGTGCTGTGGAGTTTGTAATGACAAACTCCCAGACCATATGCTCAATATGGCTACACTGCACTTACAATGTCTAAGAGTGAACTTAGACACTGTAGGGTCATATTACTCATGCAGCTATGCCCTCACCTGTGGTATAGTGCACCCTGCCTTAGGGCTGTAAGGCCTGCTAGAGGGGTGACTTACCTATGCCATAGGCAGTGGTTTGTGGGCATGGCACCCTGAGAGGGGTGCCATGTCGACTTTGCCTTTTTCTCCCCACCAGCCCACACAAGCTGCCAGGCAGTGTGCATGTGCTGAGTGAGGGGTCCCCTAGGGTGGCATAGTATATGCTACAGCCCCTAGAGACCTTCCCTGGCCACAGGGTTCTTGGTACCATGTGTACCTTTTATAAGGAACTTAACTGTGTGCCAGGGCTGTGCCAATTATGGAAGCAAAAGTACAGTTTTAGGTAACTAACATTGGTGCTGGGGCCTGGTTAGCAGGGTCCCAGAACACTTTCAATTAAAGTTGGCATCAACACTAGGCAAAATGTGTGTGGGGGGGTAACCTTGCCAACAGTGGCACTTTCCTACATCTACCCACTCTGGTGCGAACCCGTTTGTCTGCCAGCTTACCCAGTTCTTGGGCGGTGATCAGATCTGAGTCCACCAGATGCTGATGCAGTTTGTCAGAAATGCAATTATTAAGAATGTGCTCTCTCTTAAGAAGATTGTACAAGCCCTGATAATAATCATGCACATTCCTTCCACGTAACTAGCCTTCTTGGGCCTTGACAGAGCTGTCCACAAAATCTACCCAGTCCTGGGAGGACTCATTCCTGCTTTACCTCAGTGTTATCCTATAGTCTTCTGTGGTCAACACAAACCCATCAATGAGAGCATCCTTAAGTGCCTGATAATTATCTGCATCTTCTTCCCTGACAGTGAGAAGTTGTCCTTACCTGTGTCAGTAAAAGAAAGCCTCAAGATGGTGGCCCACTGTTATCTGAGGGACCTTTTGTACTCTACTGGCCCTCTCGAAGGCAGTGATCCATTTGTGGCTGTCGCCCCAGCCTTTTAAGAGTGGGCTAGCTTCCTGAGATTTCTGGAGTCATAGGAGTCCTCCCTGACCCTGGTCTCCCTGTAGCTGTTGCTGCCTCCATGGGGTGTCAATCCCAAATTCTGTCTCCCCCTCTCCACTACCAAGGCCTCACTATCTAGGACTAACTGCTGCTGCTGCAGCCTCAGTTTGACCTCATCTAGTCTGTTTCTGAATTACATATCAATACAGATAGAGTGGTCAGTCTCATCAGGCCCTTATTCCTCCTCCTGGGGACCTTTTGCACGAACCCCCAGGAGAAAAAGTGACCCTACTTGTATCTCTCCCCTTTTCACTGCTATGAGTGCTCCCAATAGGACTCTGGTGGTCCCTACTATCCTCCTGGCCCTCGACATTAGGATATTTGTCTGTCCTGTCTACCACTGGAGGGTCAGTCTCTACTTCCTGCTCTTCCTGGCCCTCTGTGTCTGTTCCTGGAAGGTGAGGCCCTCATATTTAGCTTCTGGGGCCTGGGTTGTATCCTCTGCTAAAGTTTTGTTAGCTAGAGTAGTGTGAGTGAACCTACCTACTCTAAGGTTCTAGACTTTCTAAAAGATTAGAGAAAGGGCTATGTTAGGCTCCCATTTTACCTTATATAGATGTTCAGAAATATCTCCTACCAAGTATAGTGTGTCCTAAGGACTAGTAGTGACCTTTCCTTTTGAAAGTCACTGGTGACCGAGTGGGAAAGCATTTGGAAGTGTCTTATCCCACCGCTGAACCACCAATGTAGAGGCTGGCCCATTGTGTGGTGGACACCTATGGTGTTGTATGTTATACTGAGTCCAGGCAACCCTTATTAGATAGTGTTGCAATGTCTAGATAGCCAGGGCTCTCTAGTGGTAGCTGTGTTGAGCAGCCAAGACTTATCTAGGAGTGTGAAACACTTGCAATATTACAGTAGGGACACAGTAACTTATCACACATGAAAGGAACCACACAGTGTTGCAAAAAGTATCAGGAGATAGCATAAAATAGCAAGGGCCCTTTAGGGGGGGGCAAACCTTATACTAAAACAATTGGAATGCGAGAATGGGTCCACCACCATAGATTATTGAGTAGTTGGCCAAAGGCTGGGAGAGAGTGGAACCCCAAGAGGTAGGTATCTACAAAATCGTCAGCAATCAGGAGAGGACAGGTAAGTTACCATGTTGTCCCATAGGTTAACGAGGGGACTTGTAAATGGAATATTGCAAAAGTGGGACCAGGGCGATGGAAAAAGTAGAATGCAAGAATGGGTCTCCCACCATAGATTATTGAGTAGTTAGCCAAAGGCTGGGAGAGAGTGGAACCCCAAGAGGTAGGTATCTAGAAGAGCCCCAGCTACCAGGAGAGGTAAGTTACCTGGTTGTCCCATAGGTTAACAAGGGGACTTGTAAATGGAATATTGCAAAAGCAGCATCAGGGTGATGGAACAAATGGTGGATTCCGGATGAGGAAGACCTGCAAAGGAGGGGGGCAGAGTCCAGCCTACGCAGGAGTGTCCAGGTGAGACAGGAGGCATTGCCTACCCTTCTGTGGGTGAAGATCTGGGTCAACGGTGATGGATGAAGTCCAGCTGCGGGGCCCAGGAGCTGCAGAGGAGTCCCTGAAGTCACCTAGGAGCTGTCCCTCATCAGTCGCTGTATTGCAGACGGTTCAGTGGTCAGGAGGACCACCAACATGCACAAGAAGATGCAGCTGAAGCTGTTGAAGATATGCAGATTTCAAGTGAACCAGCAAGGTCCTGGCAACTCGACCCTGGGAGGGGAGTCCGGGCTGACCCTCAGAAGACCGAGCCAGTGGAAGTAGTCGAAGCCCCCACAAGCAACCCACTGACAGCAGGCACAGTAAGTCACAGAGTTAAAGTGAGGCCCAGTACACCTAAAGAGGAGGTCCCACGTCGCTGTGGACGGGGTACTGCACATGGACCAGTGGACCGCTCCTGGTGTTGCTATATGCTGACGATATTTTGCTATTAGTTCGCTATCTGGATACTAACCTTACACCAATATTGGAGGAAGTGAATTCTCCGGGCTGCGTATAAATTGAAGTAAGTCTGAGGTTTTTCCGCTGACTGACATTTCCCATCTACCTGAGACAGAGTTCCCTTTGCGCTGGTGCTCTGACTAGGCAAAGTACTTTTTCATATACATAGACCGAAGGAGCAGGTGCTACGGCTCAAGTATGGACCAGCTGTGGAGAGACTCACACCCCAGGTGGATAGATGGGTAAAGCTGCCGATCTCTGTGGTGGGCTTGATATCGCTCATTAAAATGATGGTTTTCCCACGATGTCTGTGTCTATTTTTTAATACTCTAATCCTGCTTACTAACTCCTTTTTTGCGACACTTCGTAGCTTGATTATTAGACTGCTATGGGTGGATAGACATCCGTGCATTCAATGGGAGGTCCTCACTCTCCCGTATGAGCGCAGTGGATTCGGGGGTCCCCCAATTCCAGCTCTACTACTTGGTGGCGCAATGTCAATATACGTATCACTGGTATCATCCTGATGCCTACCTTCCCTACTCCATACCAGAGCGGGACCTGTTATCTCCCGTCCCGCTAAACACACTCTTGCTCGGGGGAGATATTCAAACTCTTTCCACAACTAACTGGGCATGGCGTAAACTGGCTTGCTTGCTTCACTGCAACACATTGTATTCCCCAGCACTGACATTGATTAATAATCCACTTGTACCCATTAAACAGGAGGCACTGGTTCAGCGGACATTACGCATTTTTCAACTTCATACATTAGGTGATGTTTTCCCGGATAACCATATATTTTCATACACTACAGATACTCGTTTCACAGCTGCCACACAATTGCAACACTTTGTACTATGTTGTCTACAATGCGCTATGCGCGCACGCTACACTACATATCCGTTGGCTCCTGGCAGTTTGGACTACTTACCCTGGTTGCTGCGGCAGACTCTGGGGCGCGCTCGGTATCCAGACTCTATTTAGTTTGTATTAAGGCTCTTCTGGTTCCTGATGCTCGGCTCATGGAATCCTGGGAGAGAGTTCTGGGTTGCCCAGTATCCCAAACAGTCTGCAAGGCATGCTGCGCAGACCAGATTAGTCTCACCTAACCAACTGCACAAGCTAGTCCACTTCAAATTCCTTAGGTGGGCAAATATCACCCCCAGGGACACTGACCGAATGGACCTGAGCCACTCTTCCGCTTGCCCCTAAAGCTGTGCTCCGATCTCTTATTTTTCACACATGACTTGGACCTGCCCCAACGTTAGTCACTTTTGGTGCTAGGTATATGACAGATTGTCGGCTATTGTTGGTTGGCCTCTCCGACCTGACCCGCTCACAGCCCTTCTCAGCTTCACATGTGACTTACCAAAGTTCATAAGACACCTCAATGCAAACTCGCTCCTGTTTTCTAAATGGGAGATAGCACTTCAATGGTGATCCAATTATGCACTTAGCATTCATTCCTGGTTAGCCTGCCTCACGTATTGCGACACCAACAGTGAACTCTACACCTCCCTACAGCCTGTGATGTCTAGGCCTAAGGAAATTTGGCAACCGCTGAGGGACTACTTGAGTACACCTGCCACTTCTCCTCCAACATCGCAGACTTCTAATGATGCCAGCTCCTGATGAATCCATTCTTCCCATGTCATTTTGTCTGTTTCAGTACTAATTGTCTTTTGTCTGCCAATGCCGAATTGCCCTCTGATTACAAATGGTAATACTATAGATGGTTTGTACTGATGTTCTACCTCTTACTTGTGGTACAGTTTCCATGTTTGAACTGCACTGCTATGTGTTTGTTCTTTGGTATGTTTTAAAATGAAAATTAAATTGGAGAAAGCACAATCACTGGGGTCCTGGTTAGCAGGATCCCAGTAAAAACAGTCTAAGCACAGGCAAAAAGTTGGGGCAACCATGTCAGAAAAAGAAGACTTTCCTACAGTGGGTAGCTGTGGTTTTTGGGCCCTAGCTCAGCCAGCATCTGGTAAAACCTCGCAAACCTGTGCAGTTTTGAAAACTAGACACCTGGAGGAATCCAGGATGGGGTGTCTTCCATGGATACTGTAAGGAAATGCCTCCTTGGCATGGTTGCCCCCTGACTTTTTGCCTTTGCTGATGCTATGTTTACAATTGGAAGTGTGCTGAGGCCTGCTAACCAGGCCCCAACACCAGTGTTCTTTCCCTAACCTGTACTTTTGTAACCACAATTGGCAGACCCTGGCATCCAGATAAGTCCCTTGTAACTGGTACTTCTAGTACCAAGGGCCCTGATGCCAAGGAAGGTCTCTAAGGGCTGCAGCATGTCTTATGCCACCCTAGAGACCTCTCACTCAGCACAGACACACTGCTTGCCAGCTTGTGTGTGCTAGTGAGGACAAAACGAGTAAGTCGACATGGCACTCCCCTCAGGGTGCCATGCCAGCCTCTCACTGCCTATGCAGTATAGGTAAGCCACCCCTCTAGCAGGCCTTACAGCCCTAAGGCAGGGTGCACTATACCATAGGTGAGGGTACCAGTGCATGAGCATGGTACCCCTACAGTGTCTAAACAAAACCTTAGACATTGTAAGTGCAGGGTAGCCATAAGAGTATATGGTCTGGGAGTCTGTCACACACGAACTCCACAGCACCATAATGGCTACACTGAAAACTGGGAAGTTTGGTATCAAACTTCTCAGCACAATAAATGCACACTGATGCCAGTGTACATTTTATTGTAAAATACACCACAGAGGGCACCTTAGAGGTGCCCCCTGAAACTTAACCGACTATCTGTGTAGGCTGACTAGTTTTAGCAGCCTGCCACAAACCGAGACATGTTGCTGGCCCCATGGGGAGAGTGCCTTTGTCACTCTGAGGCCAGTAACAAAGCCTGCACTGGGTGGAGATGCTAACACCTCTCCCAGGCAGGAATTGTCACACCTGGCGGTGAGCCTCAAAGGCTCACCTCCTTTGTGCCAACCCAGCGGGACACTCCAGCTAGTGGAGTTGCCCGCCCCCTCCGGCCAGGCCCCACTTTTGGCGGCAAGGCCGGAGAAAATAATGAGAAAAACAAGGAGGAGTCACTGGCCAGTCAGGACAGCCCCTAAGGTGTCCTGAGCTGAAGTGACTCTAACTTTTAGAAATCCTCCATCTTGCAGATGGAGGATTCCCCCAATAGGGTTAGGATTGTGACCCCCTCCCCTTGGCCATTGGCTACTAACCCCCCAGACCTAAACACGCCCTTAAATTTAGTATTTAAGGGCTGCCCTGAACCCTAGAAAATTAGATTCCTGCAACTACAAGAAGAAGGACTGCCTAGCTGAAAACCCCTGCAGCGGAAGACCAGAAGACGACAACTGCCTTGGCTCCAGAAACTCACCGGCCTGTCTCCTGCCTTCCAAAGATCCTGCTCCAGCGACGCCTTCCAAAGGGACCAGCGACCTCGACATCCTCTGAGGACTGCCCCTGCTTCGAAAAGACAAGAAACTCCCGAGGACAGCGGACCTGCTCCAAGAAAAGCTGCAACTTTGTTTCCAGCAGCTTTAAAGAACCCTGCAAGCTCCCCGCAAGAAGCGTGAGACTTGCAACACTGCACCCGGCGACCCCGACTCGGCTGGTGGAGATCCGACACCTCAGGAGGGACCCCAGGACTACTCTGATACTGTGAGTACCAAAAACCTGTCCCCCCTGAGCCCCCACAGCGCCGCCTGCAGAGGGAATCCCGAGGCTTCCCCTGACCGCGACTCTTTGAATCCTAAGTCCCGACACCTGGGAGAGACCCTGCACCCGCAGCCCCCAGGACCTGAAGGACCGGACTTTCACTGGAGGAGTGACCCCCAGGAGTCCCTCTCCCTTGACCAAGTGGAGGTTTCCCCGAGGAACCCCCCCCTTGCCTGCCTGCAGCGCTGAAGAGATCCCTAGATCTCCCATTGACTTCCATTACGAACCCGACGCTTGTTTCTACACTGCACCCGGCCGCCCCCGCGCTGCTGAGGGTGAAATTTCTGTGTGGGCTTGTGTCCCCCCCGGTGCCCTACAAAACCCCCCTGGTCTGCCCTCCGAAGACGCGGGTACTTACCTGCAAGCAGACCGGAACCGGGGCACCCCCTTCTCTCCATTCTAGCCTATGTGTTTTGGGCACCACTTTGAACTCTGCACCTGACCGGCCCTGAGCTGCTGGTGTGGTGACTTTGGGGTTGCTCTGAACCCCCAACGGTGGGCTACCTTGGACCAAGAACTAAGCCCTGTAAGTGTCTTACTTACCTGGTTAACCTAACAAATACTTACCTCCCCTAGGAACTGTGAAAATTGCACTAAGTGTCCACTTTTAAAACAGCTATTTGTCAATAACTTGAAAAGTATACATGCAATTTTGATGATTTGAAGTTCCTAAAGTACTTACCTGCAATACCTTTCGAATGAGATATTACATGTAGAATTTGAACCTGTGGTTCTTAAAATAAACTAAGAAAAGATATTTTTCTATATAAAAACCTATTGGCTGGATTTGTCTCTGAGTGTGTGTACCTCATTTATTGTCTATGTGTATGTACAACAAATGCTTAACACTACTCCTTGGATAAGCCTACTGCTCGACCACACTACCACAAAATAGAGCATTAGTATTATCTCTTTTACCACTATTTTACCTCTAAGGGGAACCCTTGGACTCTGTGCATGCTATTCCTTACTTTGAAATAGCACATACAGAGCCAACTTCCTACATTGGTGGCAGCGGTGGGATACAAGACTTTGCATTTGCTGGACTACTCAGCCAATACCTGATCACACGACAAATTCCAAAATTGTCATTAGAAATTGATTTTTGCAATTTGAAAAGTTTCTAAATTCTTAAAAAGACCTGCTAGGGCCTTGTGTTAGATCCTGTTTAGCATTTCTTTTAGAGTTTAAAAATTTGTAAAAGTTTGAATTAGATTCTAGAACCAGTTGTAGATTCTTAAAAAGTATTCCAACTTTTAGAAGCAAAATGTCTAGCACAGATGTGACTGTGGTGGAACTCGACACCACACCTTACCTCCATCTTAAGATGAGGGAGCTAAGGTCACTCTGTAAAATAAAGAAAATAACAATGGGCCCCAAACCTACCAAAATACAGCTCCAGGAGCTTTTGGCAGAGTTTGAAAAAGCCAACCCCTCTGAGGGTGGCAACTCAGAGGAAGAGGATAGTGACTTGGAGGAAAATTCCCCCCTACCAGTCCTATCTAGGGAGAACAGGGTCCCTCAAACCCTGACTCCTAAAATAATAGTCAGAGATGCTGGTTCCCTCACAGGAGAGACCAACACCTCTGAAATCACTGAGGATAGCCCCAGTGAAGAGGACATCCAGTTAGCCAGGATGGCCAAAAGATTGGCTTTGGAAAGACAGATCCTAGCCATAGAGAGGGAAAGACAAGAGATGGGCCTAGGACCCATCAATGGTGGCAGCAACATAAATAGGGTCAGAGATTCTCCTGACATGTTGAAAATCCCTAAAGGGATTGTAACTAAATATGAAGATGGTGATGACATCACCAAATGGTTCACAGCTTTTGAGAGGGCTTGTGTAACCAGAAAAGTGAACAGATCTCACTGGGGTGCTCTCCTTTGGGAAATGTTCACAGGAAAGTGTAGGGATAGACTCCTCACACTCTCTGGACAAGATGCAGAATCTTATGACCTCATGAAGGGTACCCTGATTGAGGGCTTTGGATTCTCCACTGAGGAGTATAGGATTAGATTCAGGGGGGCTCAAAAATCCTCGAGCCAGACCTGGGTTGACTTTGTAGACTACTCAGTGAAAACACTAGATGGTTGGATTCAAGGCAGTGGTGTAAGTAATTATGATGGGCTGTACAATTTATTTGTGAAAGAACACCTGTTAAGTAATTGTTTCAATGATAAACTGCATCAGCATCTGGTAGACCTAGGACCAATTTCTCCCCAAGAATTGGGAAAGAAGGCGGACCATTGGGTCAAGACAAGGGTGTCCAAGACTTCATCAGGGGGTGACCAAAAGAAAGGGGTCACAAAGACTCCCCAGGGGAAGGGTGATGAGACAACCAAAACTAAAAATAGTAAAGAGTCTTCTACAGGCCCCCAAAAACCTGCACAGGAGGGTGGGCCCAGAGCCTCTTCACAAAACAATGGGTACAAGGGTAAAAACTTTGATCCCAAAAAGGCCTGGTGTCATAGCTGTAAACAGCATGGACACCAAACTGGAGACAAGGCCTGTCCCAAGAAAGGTTCCACTCCAAACTCCCATTCAGGTAACACTGGTATGGCTAGTCTCCAAGTGGGATCAACAGTGTGCCCAGAGCAAATCAGGGTCCACACTGAAGCTACTCTAGTTTCTGAGGGTGGGGTGGATTTAGCCACACTAGCTGTCTGGCCGCCTAACATGCAAAAATACAGACAGCAACTCTTAATTAATGGGACTAGAATAGAGGGCCTGAGGGATACAGGTGCCAGTGTCACCATGGTGACAGAAAAACTGGTTTCCCCTGGCCAATACCTGACTGGAAAAACTTACACAGTCACCAACGCTGACAATCAGAAAAAAGTACATCCCATGGCAATGGTTACTTTAGAATGGGGAGGGGTCAATGGCCTGAAACAGGTGGTGGTCTCCTCAAATATCCCAGTGGACTGTCTGCTTGGAAATGACCTGGAGTCCTCAGCATGGGCTGAGGTAGAACTAAAAACCCATGCAGCAATGCTGGGTATCCCTGAACTGGTGTGTGTGAAAACAAGAGCACAGTGCAAGGCACAGGGTGAACAAGTAGAGCTGGAGTCTGGAAGAATGGCCCAGCCTACCAAGAGGAAAGGAAAGTCAGTTGGGAAACCAACTGCAACACAGCAAAAGAAAGGGAACCTCTCTTCTCAGGAAGAAGTTCTGCCCTCTGAGGGAACTGAGCCTTTGGAGCTTGAACCTTACCAGGTTGAGCTCTTAGGCCCAGGGGGACCCTCAAGGGAGGAGCTGTGTAAGGGACAAGAAACCTGTCCCTCTCTTGAAGGCCTTAGGCAGCAAGCTGCTGAAGAGTCCAAAGGCAAGAAAAATGGAACGCATAGGGTCTATTGGGAAGATGGACTCCTGTACACTGAGGCCAGAGACCCCAAACCTGGTGCCACTAGGAGAGTGGTAGTGCCTCAGTTGTTCAGAGAGTTCATCCTAACATTGGCCCATGACATTCCCCTTGCTGGACATTTGGGACAAACCAAGACGTGGGAGAGGTTTTCAACCACTTCTACTGGCCCAATATGTCCAACATGGTTAAGGAGTTTTGCCTCTCCTGCCCCACCTGTCAAGCCAGTGGTAAGACAGGTGGGCATCCAAAGGCCCCCCTCATTCCACTTCCAGTGGTGGGGGTTCCCTTTGAAAGAGTGGGTGTGGACATAGTTGGTCCACTAGAACCTCCCACAGCCTCAGGAAATATGTATATCCTGGTAGTAGTGGATCATGCTACCAGGTATCCTGAAGCTATTCCCCTTAGGTCGACTACTGCCCCTGCAGTAGCCAAGGCCCTCATTGGTATCTTTACCAGAGTGGGTTTCCCTAAGGAGGTGGTGTCTGACAGAGGTACCAACTTCATGTCAGCATACCTAAAGCACATGTGGAATGAGTGTGGAGTGACTTATAAATTCACTACACCATACCATCCACAAACTAATGGCTTGGTTGAGAGATTCAACAAGACATTAAAAGGCATGATCATGGGGCTCCCAGAAAAGCTCAAAAGGAGATGGGATGTCCTCTTGCCATGTCTGCTTTTCGCTTACAGAGAGGTGCCACAGAAGGGAGTAGGATTCTCACCCTTTGAACTTTTGTTTGGTCATCCTGTAAGGGGACCACTTGCCCTTGTTAAAGAAGGCTGGGAGAGACCTCTCCATGAGCCTAAACAGGACATAGTGGACTATGTACTTGGCCTTCGCTCTAGAATGGCAGAGTACATGGAAAAGGCAACCAAAAACCTTGAGGCCAGCCAACAGCTCCAGAAGTTTTGGTATGACCAAAAGGCTGCACTGGTTGAGTTCCAACCAGGGCAGAAAGTCTGGGTTCTGGAGCCTGTGGCTCCCAGGGCACTCCAGGACAAATGGAGTGGCCCTTACCCAGTACTAGAAAGGAAGAGTCAGGTCACCTACCTGGTGGACCTGGGCACAAGCAGGAGCCCCAAGAGGGTGATCCATGTGAACCGCCTTAAGCTCTTCCATGACAGGGCTGATGTGAATCTGTTGATGGTAACAGATGAGGATCAGGAGGCAGAGAGTGAACCTCTCCCTGACCTTCTGTCATCAGACCCAAAAGATGGCACAGTAGATGGAGTGATCTACTCAGACACCCTCTCTGGCCAACAGCAAGCTGATTGTAGGAGAGTCCTACAACAGTTTCCTGAACTCTTCTCCTTGACCCCTGGTCAGACACACCTGTGTACCCATGATGTGGACACAGGAGACAGCATGCCTGTCAAGAACAAAATCTTTAGACAATCTGACCATGTCAAAGAAAGCATCAAGGTGGAAGTCCACAAGATGCTGGAATTGGGAGTAATTGAGCGCTCTGACAGCCCCTGGGCTAGCCCAGTGGTCTTAGTCCCCAAACCTCACACCAAAGATGGAAAGAAAGAGATGAGGTTTTGTGTGGACTACAGAGGGCTCAATTCTGTCACCAAGACAGATGCTCATCCAATTCCAAGAGCTGATGAGCTCATAGACAAATTAGGTGCTGCCAAATTTCTAAGTACCTTTGACTTGACAGCAGGGTACTGGCAAATAAAAATGGCACCTGGAGCAAAAGAAAAGACAGCATTCTCCACCCCTGATGGGCATTATCAGTTTACTGTTATGCCCTTTGGTTTAAAGAATGCCCCTGCCACCTTCCAAAGGTTGGTGAATCAAGTCCTTGCTGGCTTGGAGTCCTTTAGCACAGCTTATCTTGATGATATTGCTGTCTTTAGCTCCACCTGGCAGGATCACCTGGTCCACCTGAGGAAGGTTTTGAAGGCTCTGCAATCTGCAGGCCTCTCTATCAAGGCATCCAAATGCCAGATAGGGCAGGGAACTGTGGTTTACTTGGGACACCTTGTAGGTGGAGGCCAAGTTCAGCCACTCCAACCCAAGATCCAGACTATTCTGGACTGGGTAGCTCCAAAAACCCAGACTCAAGTCAGGGCATTCCTTGGCTTGACTGGGTATTACAGGAGGTTTGTGAAGGGATATGGATCCATTGTGACAGCCCTCACTGAACTCACCTCCAAGAAAATGCCCAAGAAAGTAAACTGGACTGTGGAATGCCAACAGGCCTTTGACACCCTGAAACAGGCAATGTGCTCAGCACCAGTTCTCAAAGCTCCAGATTATTCTAAGCAGTTCATTGTGCAGACTGATGCCTCTGAACATGGGATAGGGGCAGTTTTGTCCCAAACAAATGATGATGGCCTTGACCAGCCTGTTGCTTTCATTAGCAGGAGGTTACTCCCCAGGGAGCAGCGTTGGAGTGCCATTGAGAGGGAGGCCTTTGCTGTGGTTTGGTCCCTGAAGAAGCTGAGACCATACCTCTTTGGGACTCACTTCCTAGTTCAAACTGACCACAGACCTCTCAAATGGCTGATGCAAATGAAAGGTGAAAATCCTAAACTGTTGAGGTGGTCCATCTCCCTACAGGGAATGGACTTTATAGTGGAACACAGACCTGGGACTGCCCATGCCAATGCAGATGGCCTTTCCAGGTTCTTCCACTTAGAAAATGAAGACTCTCTTGGGAAAGGTTAGTCTCATCCTCTTTCGTTTGGGGGGGGGGTTGTGTAAGGAAATGCCTCCTTGGCATGGTTGCCCCCTGACTTTTTGCCTTTGCTGATGCTATGTTTACAATTGGAAGTGTGCTGAGGCCTGCTAACCAGGCCCCAACACCAGTGTTCTTTCCCTAACCTGTACTTTTGTATCCACAATTGGCAGACCCTGGCATCCAGATAAGTCCCTTGTAACTGGTACTTCTAGTACCAAGGGCCCTGATGCCAAGGAAGGTCTCTAAGGGCTGCAGCATGTCTTATGCCACCCTAGAGACCTCTCACTCAGCACAGACACACTGCTTGCCAGCTTGTGTGTGCTAGTGAGGACAAAACGAGTAAGTCGACATGGCACTCCCCTCAGGGTGCCATGCCAGCCTCTCACTGCCTATGCAGTATAGGTAAGCCACCCCTCTAGCAGGCCTTACAGCCCTAAGGCAGGGTGCACTATACCATAGGTGAGGGTACCAGTGCATGAGCATGGTACCCCTACAGTGTCTAAACAAAACCTTAGACATTGTAAGTGCAGGGTAGCCATAAGAGTATATGGTCTGGGAGTCTGTCACACACGAACTCCACAGCACCATAATGGCTACACTGAAAACTGGGAAGTTTGGTATCAAACTTCTCAGCACAATAAATGCACACTGATGCCAGTGTACATTTTATTGTAAAATACACCACAGAGGGCACCTTAGAGGTGCCCCCTGAAACTTAACCGACTATCTGTGTAGGCTGACTAGTTTTAGCAGCCTGCCACAAACCGAGACATGTTGCTGGCCCCATGGGGAGAGTGCCTTTGTCACTCTGTGGCCAGTAACAAAGCCTGCACTGGGTGGAGATGCTAACACCTCTCCCAGGCAGGAATTGTCACACCTGGCGGTGAGCCTCAAAGGCTCACCTCCTTTGTGCCAACCCAGCGGGACACTCCAGCTAGTGGAGTTGCCCGCCCCCTCCGGCCAGGCCCCACTTTTGGCGGCAAGGCCGGAGAAAATAATGAGAAAAACAAGGAGGAGTCACTGGCCAGTCAGGACAGCCCCTAAGGTGTCCTGAGCTGAAGTGACTCTAACTTTTAGAAATCCTCCATCTTGCAGATGGAGGATTCCCCCAATAGGGTTAGGATTGTGACCCCCTCCCCTTGGGAGGAGGCACAAAGAGGGTGTACCCACCCTCAGGGCTAGTAGCCATTGGCTACTAACCCCCCAGACCTAAACACGCCCTTAAATTTAGTATTTAAGGGCTGCCCTGAACCCTAGAAAATTAGATTCCTGCAACTACAAGAAGAAGGACTGCCTAGCTGAAAACCCCTGCAGCGGAAGACCAGAAGACGACAACTGCCTTGGCTCCAGAAACTCACCGGCCTGTCTCCTGCCTTCCAAAGATCCTGCTCCAGCGACGCCTTCCAAAGGGACCAGCGACCTCGACATCCTCTGAGGACTGCCCCTGCTTCGAAAAGACAAGAAACTCCCGAGGACAGCGGACCTGCTCCAAGAAAAGCTGCAACTTTGTTTCCAGCAGCTTTAAAGAACCCTGCAAGCTCCCCGCAAGAAGCGTGAGACTTGCAACACTGCACCCGGCGACCCCGACTCGGCTGGTGGAGATCCGACACCTCAGGAGGGACCCCAGGACTACTCTGATACTGTGAGTACCAAAAACCTGTCCCCCCTGAGCCCCCACAGCGCCGCCTGCAGAGGGAATCCCGAGGCTTCCCCTGACCGCGACTCTTTGAATCCTAAGTCCCGACACCTGGGAGAGACCCTGCACCCGCAGCCCCCAGGACCTGAAGGACCGGACTTTCACTGGAGGAGTGACCCCCAGGAGTCCCTCTCCCTTGACCAAGTGGAGGTTTCCCCGAGGAACCCCCCCCCTTGCCTGCCTGCAGCGCTGAAGAGATCCCTAGATCTCCCATTGACTTCCATTACGAACCCGACGCTTGTTTCTACACTGCACCCGGCCGCCCCCGCGCTGCTGAGGGTGAAATTTCTGTGTGGGCTTGTGTCCCCCCCGGTGCCCTACAAAACCCCCCTGGTCTGCCCTCCGAAGACGCGGGTACTTACCTGCAAGCAGACCGGAACCGGGGCACCCCCTTCTCTCCATTCTAGCCTATGTGTTTTGGGCACCACTTTGAACTCTGCACCTGACCGGCCCTGAGCTGCTGGTGTGGTGACTTTGGGGTTGCTCTGAACCCCCAACGGTGGGCTACCTTGGACCAAGAACTAAGCCCTGTAAGTGTCTTACTTACCTGGTTAACCTAACAAATACTTACCTCCCCTAGGAACTGTGAAAATTGCACTAAGTGTCCACTTTTAAAACAGCTATTTGTCAATAACTTGAAAAGTATACATGCAATTTTGATGATTTGAAGTTCCTAAAGTACTTACCTGCAATACCTTTCGAATGAGATATTACATGTAGAATTTGAACCTGTGGTTCTTAAAATAAACTAAGAAAATATATTTTTCTATATAAAAACCTATTGGCTGGATTTGTCTCTGAGTGTGTGTACCTCATTTATTGTCTATGTGTATGTACAACAAATGCTTAACACTACTCCTTGGATAAGCCTACTGCTCGACCACACTACCACAAAATAGAGCATTAGTATTATCTCTTTTACCACTATTTTACCTCTAAGGGGAACCCTTGGACTCTGTGCATGCTATTCCTTACTTTGAAATAGCACATACAGAGCCAACTTCCTACAGATACCCTAATTTTTTTTTTTTTTTTTTAAACTAACAATGCCCTGCAAACTTTGCCTGAAATCACACGTTTCCCTTACATTTCTGAGATGGAAGCTTCCAGAATCCACACAATTCCTACCATTCAGCATTGTCCCACTTGTGCCAGTAAAAATGCTGCACCACTTGTGTGGCTGAGTCTAGTGCCAGTGACTGGAACTTATCAAAGCAAGGGCTATGGTAGACCTTACATGGGTACTCCTAATGACAACAGTGGGATACCTTCCTATTGCTGGCATGAGGTCCAACCACACAGGTTCCACAGCATTTTTATTGGCAGAAGTGGGGCAATAGATTTTGTGGATTCCTGTTGATTCCGGAAGTTTCCATCGCAGGACCTTGAGGAAAATGTGTTTCTGGTCAGCATTTGAGATTTTTGTGGGTAAGAAAATTGTGTGGATAGATGTGAAGCACACCACCCTGGATTCCCCCAGATGTCTAATTTTCAGAACTGTACGGGTCTAGTAGGGTTTCCAAGGTCTACCCAAGCCTAAAAAGTGCAGCAGTAAACCATTGCACGTGTGATGATATTGGGAGATAGCCAAACTCTACTGGCCCATTTGTAAAAACAGCACCCAAAAGAGTCAAATATCCTCTTGTGTGCCATTGGGATGAGTTGCTTTAGTCGGCAGGAGAGCAGAAAGACTGCTTTCCCATTTTTGAGAGGATGGGGCATGGCCATTCCCATGCTGGACAGCTTCCACCCCTACAAATAAGACATCCCTTGTGTCTATTGGGGTTTCTCCCTGAAGGAGGCCGGCCCTCTATGTAGTCTGAAAAGCTAAGATCACTGTGCAGGGGGTCCAGGCAACCACACATTGGTTTACAGGGGTAAAAATTAGATCACCTAATGTTCTAAATTTTAAGGTAACTTAGTTGATCAGTTAGGCCAGTCTTGGAGAAGTGCAAAGGAATAACTTGAGACCAATTTATAACAATACTTCCGATTTTTATGTAATTTGTAAGACCAAAGCTATCAAAATTGGTTGAGTACTTTTCGAGATATCAATTTTTGAAGTTTAATAAAAAGTATTTTTGTGCGTAATTACACACCATTGGAATCAATGGAAGATCACCTTTATAAATACATATAAAATTGTACAGTTGGTTTACCAAATTCTTTTTTTGCAAGTTGGTCGAGGTCGTCGATGGGCACAGTGTGCCAGTTGGAGTGGCTCCCAGTTCCGGCAGGAGCAGCGGTGAAAGGTCTCTGGAGCTGGTACAGGGTCACTAAAGGGGACTACTTGAAAAAGCACTGCATAGGTAAGTTTAAAGATGGTTCCTTGGGGTCCCTCTGGAGGTTGCAAGGGGTGAGGGGGGACCCTTAGGGCACAGAAGGGTCTTTGGTGCAGGGCGAATCAGTGAGCCAGGAGCTGTGCACAAGGATGCCTTCTGGAGCAAGACAAGTTTGTTATCTATTGATTGGATACACCAGTGCGTGGGAGAGTGGCTGCCGATGTTTACCATCACTGCAGCATTCATGGATAATATGTCACTAGCTGCCATCTGCATGGTGGCTACTTGGAGCTTGTCACAGACCTGCTTGGATGGTGATGCAAAAGATTTGTTGTGGGATAAGTGATGCTGGAGAACGTTTTTCGTTTATGCAACTTTTCACACACATTCCAGTTACCCCCTGCGTGCTGATCAAATAACCTGTGATTCTCTAAAAGATGAAGTGCTGGACAAGAATAAGTTGTCTGTTTGTATTTGTGAAGTGGATTCTTCTGGCATTCACATCATTTGGTTTTAAGTGTGAGCTGTTAGTTTTCCATTTTCGTGTGGTTTGAGAAAGTAGCCTCTTTCTAGCCTGTTACCCCCACTTTTAGCCTGTTTGTGAGTATATGTCAGGGTGTTTTCACTGTCTCACTGGGATCCTGCTAGACAGGGCCCAGTGCTCATAGTGAAAACCCTATGTTACAGTGTGTTTGTTATGCGTCACTGGGACCCTGCTAGCCAGGACCCCAGTGCTCATAAGTTTGTGGCCTATAGGTATGTGTTCCCTGTGTGATGCCTAACTGTCTCACTGAGGCTCTGCTAACCAGAACCTCAATGGTTATGTTCTCTCTGCTTTCCAAATTGTCTCTAACAGGCTAGTGACCAATTCCACCAATTCACATTGGCATACTGGAACACCCTTATAATTCCCTAGTATATGGTACTGAGGCACCCAGGGTATTGGGGTTCCAGGAAATCCCTATGGGCTGCAGCATTTCTTTTGCCACCCATAGGAAGATCTGACAATTCTTACACAGGCCTGCCAGTGCAGCCTGAGTGAAATAACGTCCACGTTATTTCACTGCCATTTACCACTGCACTTAAGTAACTTATAAGTCACCTATATGTCTAACCTTCACCTGGTGAAGGTTGGGTGCAAAGTTACTTAGTGTGTGGGCACCCTGGCACTAGCCAAGGTGCCCCCACATCGTTCAGGGAAAATTCCCCGGTGTTTGTGAGTGCGGGGACACCATTTCACATGTGCACTATACATAGGTCACTACCTATGTATAGCGTCACAATGGTAACTCCAAACATGGCCATGTAACATGTCTAAGATCATGGAATTGTCACCCCAATGCCATTCTGGCATTAGGGAGACAATTCCATGATCCCCCGGGTCTCTAGCACAGAACCCGGGTACTGCCAAACTGCCTTTCCCGGGGTTTCACTGCAGCTGCTGCTGCCAACCTCTCAGACAGGTTTCTGCCCTCCTGGGGTCCAGCCAGGCCTGGCCCAGGAAGGCAGAACAAAGGACTTCCTCAGAGAGAGGGTGTTACACCCTCTCCCTTTGGAAATAGGTGTGATGGCTGGGAAGGAGTAGCCTCCCCCAGCCTCTGGAAATGCTTTGATGGGCACAGAGGCTGCCCATCTCTGCATAAGCCAGTCTACACCGGTTCAGGGATCCCCCAGCCCTGCTCTGGCGCGAAACTGGACAAAGGAAAGGGGAGTGACCACTCCCCTGACCTGCACCTCCCAGGGGAGGTGCCCAGAGCTCCTCCAATGTGCCCCAGACCTCTGCCATCTTGGAAACAGAGGTGTTGCTGGCACACTGGACTGCTCTGAGTGGCCAGTGCCATCAGGTGACGTCAGAGACTCCTTCTGATAGGCTCTTACCTTTCTTACTAGCCTATCCTCCTTCCTAGGTAGCCAAACCTCCTTTTCTGGCTATTTAGGGTCTCTGCTTTGGGGAATTCTTCAGATACCGAATGCAAGAGCTCACCAAAGTTTCTCTGCATCTCCCTCTTCACCTTCTGCCAAAGGATCGACCGCTGACTGCTCAGGACGCCTGCAAAACCGTAACAAAGTAGCCAGACGACTACTAGCAACCTTGTATCACTTCATCCTGCCGGCTTTCTCAACTGTTTCCAGGTGGTGCATGCTCTGGGGGTAGCCTGCCTCCTTGCACCAGGAGCTCTGAAGAAATCTCCCGTGGGTTGACGGAATCTTTCCCCTGCAACCGCAGGCAACAAAAGACTGCATCACCGGTCCTCTGGGTCCACTCTCAGCACGACGAGCGTGGTCCCTGGAACTCAGCAACTCTGTCCAAGTGACTCCCACAGTCCAGTGACTCTTCAGTCCAAGTTTGGTGGAGGTAAGTCCTTGCCTCCCCACGCTAGACTGCATTGCTGGGTACCGCGTGATTTGCAGCTGCTCCGGCTCCTGTGCACTCTTCCAGGATTTCCTTCGTGCACAGCCAAACCTGGGTCCCCGACACTCTAACCTGCAGTGAACAACCTTCTGAGTTGTCCTCCGGCGTCGTGGGACTCCCTTTTCTGACTTTGGGTGGACTCCGGTTCACTCCTCTTCTAAGAGCCTGTTCCGGTACTTCTGCGGGTGCTGCCTGCTTCTGTGAGGGCTCCCTGACTTGCTGGGCGCCCCCTCTGTCTCCTCATCCAAGTGGCGACATCCTGGTCCCTCCTGGGCCACAGCATCATCCAAAAACCCTAACCGCGACCCTTGCAGCTAGCAAGGCTTGTTTGCGGTCTTTCTGCATGGGAACACCTCTGAAAGCTTCTTCACGACGTGGGACATCCATCCTCCAAAGGGGAAGTTCCTAGTCCTCTTCGTTCTTGCAAAACACCAAGCTTCTTCCATCCGGTGGCAGCTTCCTTGCACCCTCAGCTGGCCTTTCCTGGGCTCCTGCCCACTCTCGACACTGTTGTGACTCTTGGACTTGGTCCCCTTGTCTTACAGGTACTCAGGTCCGGAAATCCACTGTTGTTGCATTGCTGGTGTTGGTTTTCCTTGAAGAATCCCTGTATCACGACTTCTGTGCTCTCTGGGGGTTGTAGGTGCACTTTACACCTACCTTACAGGGTCTTGGGGTGGGCTATTTTTCTAACCCTCACTGTTTTCTTACAGTCCCAGCGGCCCTCTTCAAGCTCACATAGGTTTGGGGTCCATTCGTGGTTCGCATTCCACTTTTGGAGTATATGGTTTGTGTTGCCCCTATACCTATGTGCTCCTATTGCAATCTATTGTACCTTTACACTGCTTGCATTACTTCCTTTTGCTATTACTGCATAATGTTGGTATTGTGTACATATATCTCGTGTATATTTGGCATCCTCATACTGAGGGTACTCCCTGAGATACGTTTGGCATATTGTCATAAAAATAAAGTACCTTTATTTTTAGTATATCTGTGTATTGTGTTTTCTTGTGATAATGTGCATATGACACCAGTGGTATAGTAGGAGCTGTGCATGTCTCCTAGTTCAGCCTAAGCTGCTCTGCTATAGCTACCTTCTACCAGCCTAAGCTGCTAGAAACACATCTTCTGCACTAACAAAGGGATAACTGGACCTGGCACAGAGTGTAAGTACCCCTTGGTACCCACTACGAGCCAGGCCAGCCTCCTACATGTGGGTACTTCGTGCTTACAAAGGAATGCACAGAATCTGAACATGTACAGGAAGGTAAGGGTAAAAGCAATGACATTGTAACTGCAGAGAGAAACCCTCAGCGGTGCCTTTGTTCAGAGATCTTACTTTCTGCACTTTTTGACCTGAGAATTACTGATTTGACGTGAAAGAATGCTCACATAGAATGTGAAGTTCTAAAAGGTACCAGTGCAAAAGAAACTCCTTTAGATAAGTAAATCGAGTCTGGAGGGAACTCGGTGATAGCCCACAGGGGGTGGGCGTGCAGCTCACAATCATACACAAGCCACAAGACTTAGAAGCTGCCTGAGCTGAGGGAAGAGAGAGAAAGTTGAGGGGAAAAAAACAGCAAAAAAGTTCAAAAAGGTAACGAGTATCGAGGCAGTTCTTTCTGCTAGAGAGGTACAGAGCACATGAGGCAGGTTCCAGTCTACTGTGTTCGGCTACATAAAGTGAACTGACAAAGCCACAGTGTGAACAAGGCTGGGGGGAATCTGCGTTGTCCCTGTCCAACTTCTCCTGCAGTAGGTGCTGCTAAGTTTTCACAAGATGAGAATGGGAAAGATCAAGGGCATATTGTATAGTTACTTTGTAACTGTTGTCACTAACTTCTGAGATTTTTTGCAGTGATTTATTTTTAGATTACACCTAGCTCTCAGATGTTTATGCTCTTGCACTCTCATGCTTTCCATAACTGCATTAAACATACATTTCAGGATAGCTTGGGTTTATTCTTTGCAGCACCAAAAAGTCAGAGAAATGTGTGAGGTTTGTCTGTGCACTTGGCTGCAGGATGTTAAAGGTGAAATGTTGCATTACACAACACACTAAGCTTGCTGAGCTCAAAGATATTTCAGCATTTCATTCTCCACTCTTAGCACTAACAATACAATATTGCCATTGCTTGTACAAATTAGTAATTGGCCATAGTGCATATTTGAGAGCACGATCATAAAGTGTCAGGTAGCTGACCATTATCACAACACTACATCTATTATCTCTGGGTTAACTGTTCTTGGGAACATTGATAGATTGTCGAACCAATGTGAAAAAATTCAATTGAATTAGAAGCTCCTGTGTCTAAGTTGGTATACCTGTCTCATTTTGACTGTAAGTGCCCTCAAAATAACAGTGCCAGATTGCAGCTCTAATTTAATTCATTCCAGTGTCCACTTCTATAATATTGCTATTTCCCTTTGTTTCAGCGTTGCACTGTGTGCCTCTATCACAAGTCTCAGTTCACACAACTTCTATTGAAAACTGAAATGTCCGTCTCAGCTGGGGTTGGTGATGCTCTATGGATTACTCTACTTTTAATTTCCAGTGTTTGGCATGGCTGTTCCATAAATCTGGGAACAGTCCACCTGAACACCAATTCAGTGGTAGAGCTTTTGTGGTAATGTAAAAAGAACACACACTTTGGTTTTTGGCTTTGTTTTCCAAGTAAAACCCAGACTGCCTGATGGCATCTGTGGTTGCAACCCACTAGTAGCCCGGACCCAAAATGAGTTCCCATCTATATGCTGAGTGAAATAATGGATTCGAAGGAAGAAACAAAGCCTCTTTTAGAAAAGAAGGAAATGAAAGGAAAATTGCTCAATCAAAACATAATTTCATTCCCTAAAATGAATGTCAAAACATCAACTAAAGAAGCAATTTAGTAAGAATGTGTGTGTGTGTGCGCGCGTGTGCGCATGTGCATGTATATGTATGTTAGAGTACGAATTGCAAAAAAAATGTCCCTCAATCTTGTTTTGTTTCTTGGTTTGTTTCAGGATGACATTAGGGCATGTTTTGAGGATGTCATTGAAAAACTGTTTGACTCGCTGGAAATGCAGTTGAACTCAGTGCTGACACCTGCGAAAAAAAACGAAGACATAATTCCAGGTAATGAGTCATATGTACATAAAGCATACTTGCTTTGTAAGAGCAATAGGATAAATGTCACCTAAGTAAATCTCTTAGGCTCCCTACCAGCTCTCGGATTATACTTGTTACATTTAGCTTGCCTCCAAATCCTGTTGAGCTTCCTTTCGAATGTATCAGTACACCTGCCCCCATGTAAAGGGGTTCTCCCACACTTATGTGAAACATAAGTTTGTGAATAGCATTTTGTAGTAAATACTACTAAACATACTACAAAATGCAGTTTAATAGGCCCCCATGTGTTTAGCACTGCAAGTTGGGTGTAGCTCGGAAAAATCGCCCTCCAACCAATCATCTATATTCCAGACTACTTGGGAATACTTTTGGCTGGACATGTTTGGATTGAAACCAAATACAATCTATCATTGATAGTTATAAATATCAATTGATAGTCCTAAATATTGAGTTGGTCCCGCCCATGAGCTGTATCCCAAAACACCCTCTCCTTTTTATTTACTTATGTGCAGGCTACAGTGAAATAACTTTTATTTGTTCTGACTGAAAAACTAAACTTTTGTTTGACCAAGGGGTCAACTTGAAGACACGGGTTGAATATTTACAAAGACCCTGTGCTGTTAGAGATATTATACTGTTTTCATTCATAATGTTATGTTTTCACACACACACTATGTGCATGATTTTTTCACATCTTCTCCTCCAGTAGCTCCTTTTCACTCTCCTTCTGTCAATATAACTTGTGTTCCACGTGAAGATATGATTAAATTAAATCTCTTATTGTTTACATGCATAGTTTTGTGTGAAGATATATTTTTCATGTATATTTGTCGAGCTGCAGCCTGTGCTGATGGAGAACCAACGCTTCTCTTCCTTACCGTCCACAAAGCCCCTCAGCACACAGGTTCAGCTAAGAACAGGTATAGAGAGGGAAGTTGGTTGTACACGCTAGATGATAGGTACCTGTAGGGGCTAAACTGAATGTAACTTTGTGTTGGGCTAGCACACAACAGACATTGTCACAAGCTTACAAGGGCCATGAGGTAGGAGTGCCCTATGAATTCATTGTTACAGATAGATACCTATTTACTTCTGCTAGAACGGTTGCATTCTCATATTCATTCGGCTGGGATATTCTGCAGGGTGATTTTGGTAAGCCTCACAGAAGGTTCTAATGGAGTTCTATTTTGCAACATTCCCAAGATTGGAATGTAGGGATTTCTTTTCTGTACATGACAATATACAGTGCTCCGCTGTCTTTTGGCTACGTTTGCTCTATAGAGATACCACACACATACAAAGCATGAACGAGCTAGATGTTTTAGCATATGAGTCTGATGGATACTTCTGCCTGCAGATACCAGATACGTAATTGTTGAATATCCTCAGGTGCTAGACTGCATAAATAAATATTTGCTGTCCCTCTCCTGCTGCAGTAGTTCGGGTCAGTGTGTCCGAGTTGGACAAGTTTTTCTAACGCCTAAAATAAGATTCTGAATAGATACCGATTTATTATGTGGAAGGGGCATGTTGTAGTACCCCTTCCAAATACTGAATCGGTATCTTGTGCATCAGTGTTTTGCAACTGAAATCCGGTCACAAAACATTACAAATTTACTGACACCTCAAAGAAGGTATTAACCCATTCACAAAAGGGTAGGGGTCCCCTTAGACCACTTCCCCATTACGACCTTATTAAAAATAAATCACAAACATGGTCACCTACTGTCCGTTGGAATTTGTGCCCTTCATAATGAATATTAATTTTGTAATTCAGATTGCAACTCAGCCGATTTTTTTTTTTTTTTTTTTTTTTTTTTGACGAACCAACCTAACAATGCTCAGTAAACATTTTGTTGCTCTAGAGACACACATGTTCTGCATACCCCATCATCTGCTGTTTGACTTTGCTGGTTGCAAATTGTTTTTCTTTGAAATGCGCTGTTACTCCTCCTTTCTCCAGTATTGGAACTTTCATAGATTCACATGCTGGAATCATTCCCCGTCGTCGAGATGGGAGTACCCGGTACAATTTACACAAGTAAAGTCAAGACATATTAACAAAGAAAAAAAAGGCCCTAGGCCTCTTCAATTTAACAGTCTATCAGAGTCATTTTGTGAAAAGGACCAAACTTGAGCATCCACCAATCAGGCGACAGCACCCTCCAGAATCCTCCTGAGAGAAGCTCCAGCACCTCAGATTTTCTACTGCACGTCGTGCTAGGGAGTCTCCTCAGAGCTCTGCTCTTTCTTCACACCTCTTTTCAACATTTTTCTCTCAGAGAAACTTAACTAACTTGATTTGTTAGCTATTTCTGATGGATACACCTACCTGTGGATTCTTCACCTAAAGAATTCTCCTCTCGCGCCAGCCTCGACGGAAATTTCTTCTAGCTCTGCACGTCCACGATGACGTCACAATTGCTCGACTCCACGCGATGCCGTATGACGTCATCCAGGCAATAAAAAGCCCTCGTCGACGTGCAGACGTCAGTTCCCTTTTTTCCGTGCCTCCGAGTAATGTTTTTTTCTTCGAGGCTCACAGGGAGCTACAGTTTTGAACGACGGTTACAATGTCGCAGCCAAGAAAATCCGGCTTTAAACCATGTAACCAGTGCGGGGGTCGGATGTCTGTTACCGATCCCCATGAGAATTGCCTCTGGTGCCTTAGCTCCGACCATGAGGTCGAGTAATGCGGCTCTTGCCAGCGCATGAACCCTAAGGCACTCAAAGAGAGGGAGGCAAAATTGTTCTTGGCCCGGTCCAAGAAAAAGAAGGAGAGGCGTCATCGGAGGGAGTCCTCTTCAAGATCTTCGAGATATCATCACCATGGTGACTCTCGGCACCGTCACGGTTCCCGGCGCCGATAGAGCAAGGGACGGTCCAGATCGAGATCGGCTTCTCCATCAGCTCGGCCCCGTCTGACGTGGGAGATTAGCCCGACCGTTACCCCTCCACCTCCTACGACCCCGACGTCACCCGGGTCGGTCTTCGAAGTTCAGCCTCCCCTGAGGCCAGAGGGTTCTCCTAGCCAGTAGTTACCTGGCCCCTCTTCGGCGTCTATGCCGGCGCCGGTGCAGCAACAATACCCAGCTTTCCCGACTCCGGGAACGGATCCTGCGGCGTTCTTGAACGCCATGTTAAACATTTTTACTTCCATGGCGCCAAGTGGAAGTCAAGCAGGTCCGTCTGGCCCTTTGGCCTTTAATTTGGGTGTTCCGGCTGCACCTGAAGCGGCGCCGATGCCCTTGACGTCACTGAGGAGACCTGCTACGGCGCCCTTGGATTCACCTCGGATCCGATCCACAGTCAAGGTTCCTGTGGAGCCGGAGGGTCCGGCGTCGGATGGATCTGAGGTTCGGCGCAGACGGAGATCTTGCCTTGTCGACGCCGGGTCTGGAGTCAAGGCTTCGATCCAGACGTCTGGCTCTGCGACTGTTGGAGGAGGAAGAATATTCAAGGCAGCACCTGGAAGAGGGTGAGGTTTTGGAGCCTTCTGGTGACTTCCAGGGTCTTGATACAGCGAGTGGCATAGATACCTCCCCGAAGTGGGATCTACCTTCCCCTGGAGAGTTAGCCGAGGAAGCAGCATCTTTCCACGCTGTTATTCGGAAGGCTGCGGACTTTTTAGACCTTCCCCTTCCAGCTGCGGAAGTTAAGAGAAATCTATTGACGGAGGTTTTGCACCCAACTTATGTAACTGCAGAACCTCTCTTACCCTTTAATGAGGCATTACTGGATCCTATTAAAGATATCTGGAGGAAACCTGTGTCTACCGCTGCTGTCAACAGGGTGGTGGCTCATCGCTATCGGGCGACACCAGGTGATCCTGTGTTTCTCTCCAAACACCCAACACCAGAGAGTTCAGTGGTTCAGGCCTCTTGTTCATCCAGATCCTCTCCTGGCTCATTTCCCGGAACACCTGCTGACAGGGAATCGAAGAAGCTGGACCATACTGCTAAAAAGGCCTTTTCTTCTTGTAGCATGGCCTTAAAGTCTTCCAACGCGACCTGCATATTGGGACGTTACATCCATGCCCTTATGGAGGAAGCGAAAGGCCACCCGAACTTGTCCCAGGAAATGTTGCAACTGCTGGCGGACGCCCAGGCGGCAGCCACTAAGGTGATCCGGTTGGGATTGGACACTTCAGACTCGGTGGCTAGAGCTATGGGCACGCCCATAGTTTCTAGGAGGCAATCTTGGCTACGTTCATCTGGCTTCTCGTCTGACGTGCAGGCGACTCTTCTCGATCTACCCTTTGAGCAAAGTCGGATTCTGCTCTGGGACGTTTTAAGGAGAGCAGAGCTACTGCGAGATCACTGGGGCTTCAGTCATCTGCCTCATCCTCCTTTAGAGGTTACAGGAGGTTTAGGGGTTTTGGACGTGGCTCCTCCTTTCGTGGCAGATTTCAAGGACCACAACAATCTGCATCCACCCTGCCATACAGATCTTTCAGGGGCAGGGGCAGAGTCCGAACAAGAGGAGCCACCCAGCAGCACTCTGCCTCTTCCTCGGGAGGGGTGCAGCAAGGAAAGCAGCCGTAGTCCTCCTCCACTCCCTGTCCACTTGTCTCCGGTAGGGGGGAGACTTGCCCATTTTCTTCCGATGTGGGAGATTATAACATCGGACTCCTGGGTCATCGACAGTGTGAAGAAGGGGTACGCTCTTCCCTTTCGGGAATTCCCTCCCCGCCCATCCTTCTGTTCGGAAGACCATCTTCTCCTATTACAACAGGAAGTATTCTCCCCTTTGGCAAAAGGCGCGATAGAGTTGGTTCCCGAGCAGGAGAGGGGTCAGGGCTGTTATTCAAGATACTTCCTGATCCCCAAAAAAGATGGTCGGTTGAGACCGATTTTTGATTGGTTCCTCAAACAGGAAAAGTTCAAAATGCTGACCCTTTCACAGGTTCTTTTGGCGTTGAACGAAGGAGACTGGATGGTGTCGGTCGATTTGCAGGATGCATATTTTCATATTCCAATCCTCAAATCGCACAGGAAGTATCTCCGGTTTGTAGTGGGTTCGCAACATTATCAGTTTGCGGTCCTCCCGTTTGGTCTTACTTCAGCACCTTGAGTCTTCACAAAGATGATGGCGGTTTAGCGGCAGAGCTCAGAAGAAATGGGATAGCGGTGTTTCCCTATCTGGACGATTGGTTGATCAAAGCCAAGACTCCGGAGCTCGTGCGGCAGCATCTCCAATCGACAACTCAGTTGTTATTCGATCTGGGTTTTTCAGTCAATGTACCCAAATCTCACCTGGAGCCCTCTCAATGCCTCTTGTTCATAAGAGCAGTATTGGATACGACATTGAATCGAGCCTTTCCTCCGCCCCAGCGAGTGCAGAACATTCAGGCGTTGGTTCCAATGTTTCGAAATGGAGCTGTAGTTCCAGTCCTCAAGGTCCTTCGTCTGCTCGGTCTGTTCGCTTCTTGCATTCTGTTGGTCACTCATGCACGCTGGCACATGAGGGCTCTTCAGTGGTGCGTCCACAGGCAGTGGTTTCAGCACAAAGGGGATCTTGAGGAGTCGATAAAGATCTCCAGAAACGCTGCAGTGGATCTTCAATGGTGGGCAGCGGTTGACAACCTGTCACAAGGAAGGCCGTTCTCGCTGCCGCCACCCGTGGCCACGGTAGTAACGGATGCTTCCACTCTAGGGTGGGGAGCTCATCTGGGGGACCTGGAGGTCAAAGGCCTTTGGTCTCCGGTAGAACAGAGATTTCACATCAATCTGTTGGAATTGCGGGCAGTGCTTCTGGCTCTCAAGGCCTTCCTCCCTTCCATTCGCGGTCAGTCAGTCCAGATTCTAACGGACAACCCTACCACGATGTGGTATATAAACAAACAGGGAGGTGTGGGGTCGTATCTTCTCTGCAGAGAAGCTCTTCGACTCTGGTCCTGGCTCCAGGACCACAAGATTTGCTTGGTAGCACATCATTTGGCTGGAGTCCTGAACATGCGTGCAGATGTTCTCAGTCGACGCAGCTCGGTCGACCACGAGTGGCGTCTTCATCCAGATCTGGTTCTGTATATCTTAAGGATGTGGGGATATCCCCAAATAGATCTGTTTGCAACTCAAGAGAATCCGCAGTGCCCGCTGTTTTGCAGCCTCCAGTATCTGGTGCAAGGAGCTTTGGGGGAGGCGTTTCAGATGTCCTGGGAGGGTCAGTTGCTTTACGCGTTTCCCCCCATACCCTTGATTCCTCGAGTTCTGAGGAAGATCCGCCAAGACCGAGCCCAAGTCATTCTAATAGCTCCAGATTGGCCAAGAAGGGTGTGGTATTCAGACCTTCTCCAACTCTCTCAGTTCCCGCCGCTCCGTCTCCCTTGCAGGGTGGACCTCCTGTCGCAGGGGCAGATTCTACACCCCCACCTCCAGAGCCTGCACCTTCATGCCTGGAGATTGAACGGGGCAATCTGAGTTCCTTTTCTCTCCCACCAGAAGTGGTGGATGTTATTTTATTGGCCAGGCGACACTCCACCAAATCAATCTATGCTAGTTGTTGGGCTAAATTTGCATGCTGGTGTGGAGAGAACAGAATCGATCCCTTAAAAGCTGGTTTATCTGACATTTTTTCATTTGCTCTTTGTCTGGCACAGAAGGGTTGTGCGATTGCCACAGTCAAAGGTTATTTATCTGCGCTATCCGCTTTTCTGTGCCTTCCGGATCAGCCATCCTTCTTTAAATCTCCTATTGTTTTAAGGTTTCTAAAGGGACTCACTAACAAATTTCCACCAACACCATTTGTTATGCCTCAGTGGGACCTCAACTTAGTTTTAGCGTTTCTAATGGGGTCCCCTTTTGAACCGATGCATTCTTGCTCTTTACGGTTGCTCGTTTTCAAGACTGTTTTCCTGGTGGCCATAACATCTGCCAGAAGAGTTAGTGAGCTTCAGGCTCTTAGTGTAGAACCCCCATATCTTTCTTTCTTTAAGGACAAAGTGGTGTCAAGGACCAAGGCGGCTTTCCTTCCAAAGGTTGTTACACCCTTTCACCTGGGGCAGTCGATTACTCTCTCTTCCTTTTACCTCTCGCCTCACCCATCCAAGGAGGAAGAGAGTCTCCACCGGCTGGATCCACGAAGAGCGCTGAGCTTCTACGTCGACAGGACAAGGGAGTTCAGACATGATGATCAGCTCTTCGTTGGATACGTGGGGAAGAGGAAAGGTAGAGCGGTCCACAAGAGAACGCTATCCAGGTGGGTCATTCTATGTATTAAGATTTGTTATTCTTTGGCGAAGAAAAAACCACCTGTGGGGCTTCGTGCCCATTCCACCAGGGCTAAAGCAGCTACATTGGCTTTGGCTAGAGGTGTTCCTGTTTCTGACATCTGCAGGGCAGCGACCTGGGCATCCCTCCATACTTTTGTCAAACATTACTGTTTGTATTCTGAGGTTAGGGGGGATGGCCATTTTGCTCGCTCGGTGCTGCAGGATTTCTTGGTTTGACCATTCGGGCACCCACCGGAGGTAGTACTGCTTTTGGACTCTATTCTTTAGGTGAGGAATCCACAGGTAGGTGTATCCATCAGAAGAATAAGTTACTTACCTTCGGTAACGCTTTTTCTGGTGGATACAGTAACTACCTGTGGATTCCTCACAGTCCCACCCAACCTCTCCGTTGCCTGACTGGTCAAACCGAGAGATCCTTGGGTGAGCATCCTTGGTCTTGTATATATGTATATAAATGATTCATGTATATAGTTGTAATATCTGTATATACATTTCCTTTGCAAATTAAGATAGTTCAATGAAAACATGTTTGGACTTGATTTATATATTTTACTCTTGTATTAAGCAATTGTCACTGTTATTTAACTTTATTTTACTATAATAAATGTTCTATTTTCATTCATTTGAGATGAATATGTACTCTTTAAGGTCAACCTGTTCGTAAAAAATGGTGATAACTGACGTCTGCGCGTCGACGAGGGCTTCTTATTGCCTGGATGACGTCATACGGCGTCGCGTGGAGTCGGGCGATTGTGACGCCATCGTCGACATGCACAGCTAGAAGAAATTTCCGTCGAGGCTGGCGCGAGGGGAGAATTCTTTAGGTGAGGAATCCACAGGTAGCTACTGTATCCACCAGAAAAAGCGTTACCGAAGGTAAGTAACTTATTCTTCTCTTCCAGGGGATCCTCATCAATAGTCATAAACATTGAATATTCCCGCCCTTGTGCGGGGACCCCGGAGCATATATATAAAATACATACATATTATCATGTGTAAAACAGCAATGCAGGCTATAATCATAAATAGGCTAAAATGCTTTCTTTCTATGCAAGTTTTTTTTTTTTTTTTTTTTTTTTTTATATATTATAAAATCACAATAGATCATAAATATCTACCTAAGCCCCCAAAAACTGGACTTAGGGAAGTAAACAGCAGTAAATAGCAGAGAAAAATAGAAAAAACTACATTGAAAAACAATGAAGCATTCTTAGCCAATAGGCTGCATGCAGGTTAACACAGGAGAACCATAAAAACTTTGGCACCGTGCCTTTAAGACCCTGAGCACCTCCAGTATCCCACCATGCCTCAGGGGTGAAGGGAAGGTGACAGTTGGTTCACAGTTAGGTCAGTTCTTTTTTCCGGCTTCTGAGAGGATCCTGGAGCATTGAGCTCTCAGTTTTTCTGAGTTTTTCTTCAGAAAAATCCTTAAAAATAGTGTTTTTCCTGTTTACTCGACAGATAACATCTTTTGTCTGAGTTTGGAAGTCTTTTTTGACAGAAAATGCCATCTCTTTTTGTAAAATGTCCTTCTTGTGGGAAGAAGAAAGCCCAGTCAGACCCACACTCTCTGTGTATTGTCTGCCTGCCACAGAGTCACTGTCCTGACACCTGCAGAAGGAATGGCCCGATCGACGTCGACAGGTAGGATTGTGCCTGTTTGTTCTCCATCGACGTCATCGGCACCACCGTCTCTCCGGCATAGATCGCCGTCGACGGCGACCAGACCGACGTCGAGGGACAAAACGTCGAGGCATGGACACAGGGGTACATCTCCGTCGTCGGCAGGCCGCCGTTCGGCGTCGAGCCATCTCCGACGCTCCCGTTCGCCGTCGAGAACGTCTCACCCCTTGGCGTCGAAGGACACGACACCAAAAACACCTCGACGGCATGAACATCCGCCGTCGACCACTCGCCACTCAACGTCGAGACACACGACGGCGAGTAGGTCCAGGTCCCGCGATAGGCGATCGGCGTCAAGACACTCGACGGCAAGACCTCCGACGTCAAGACCTTCGACGTCGAGAACAGATCAGCCATCGCAACCTTCGACGTCGAGGATACAATCGACGTCGACACAACCTTCAGCTGTGTCACAGGCAGTAGAGCCAGCGGACAAAGCTCCCTCACCGGTGGTCTCTATAAGGAGTGCATCATCCCATTCCAGAGCATCGGGGCATGTTTCTCCCATCACTCTATCACCCAGATGGTTAGAGAGCCTGAATAGACCGGCAGCATCCCCGGATTCACAATACTCTAGGATGTATTCTCCTACTGCCTCATTACCGAGAACGCCATCGCCTACAGCTAGAGCAGGACGGGCTCGTTCTGCTTCTCGTCAGCCGACCACAAGACCTGCACACTCTGCTTCAGCCTCTCGGAGCAGGTCCCGTTCCCGAAGGAGAACCAGGTCACGAACACCACGCAGAAGATCACCTTCTTGGTCTTCTTCAGGATCGTCTGTTGGGCGCTACTCCCCCACACTCACAGATTCTCCACCTGCTAGGATTTCCCCGGTGGATGATATCACCACTTTTAATGAGGTTCTTCTAAGGGGAGCGCAGAAGCTAAATATTGAGGTACCGGAGCCGGCCACCTCATCCTCAGTTATCTTTGAGACCCTACAACACAGATCAGTCTCGAGAAAACTGCTGCCACTAGTACCGGGTTTGCTGCAACCGACTATGGACACTTTTCTGTCTCCAGCCACTCTCAAGTCTGCCCCGGCTAGGATTCAAAAGAAATCCAAAGCTCCGGAACAAGATCCTTTATTCCTGCGGAAGGATCCGCCACCGGACTCTGTGATCTTAGCCGCAGCCAGAAAAACACACTCTGTGGCATCATCTTCCACAGTCCCCCCGGATAAGGAGAGCAGACACCTAGACTCTCTGGGGAGAAAGATGTGCGGTACGGCGGCATCTGCTATGAAGGTCTCCAGCGCCTCAGCACTTCTGGGCAGATATGACCGCTCTCTGTGGGACTCACTACACAGATTTACAGAAAAGTTGCCCAGGGAAGATAGACAGGACTTCCAGGAAATCTTGCAGGAAGGGGGCCTAGTATCTAACCAGGTCATCAGCGCGGCCGCGGACGGGGCGGATTTGGCTGCGCATGGGTATGCGCACGGAATCTGCGCTAGGAGGTCTTCCTGGCTACGGCTCACGGGTCTGAAACAGGAAGCACAGCAGCGCATTTTGAACCTCCCATTCAGCGGGAGTTCGTTGTTCGGGACCCACGCGGATGAAGAGATGGCCCGAATGAAAACGGAAGTCGACACGATGAGGGCAGTGGGCCTGGAACGTAAAAAAGACTTCAGGCGGAGGTACAGGCCGTATGACAGACGACCATTCCAGCAGAGGGTTCAAACCCCTCACTGGTCTCAGAGGCCACAACAACGACAGGGACGTCCCCTGTTTCAGGCACGTAGACCCACAAGAGACCGAGGGTCAAGTAGACCTCAACAGTCTACAGCAAAGACACCATCAAAGCAATGAGGCATTGCTTCCCTCAGCACTGTGCACCACTCCGGTGGGGGGAAGTGTTACGCATCATCTTCGCGAGTGGCACTCCATCACAAAAGACAAATGGGTGCTCAATATTGTCGAACATGGCTATTCTCTCCTTTTCAAAAAACCTCCTCCACACTTGCCGCCAGCAAGGTGTTTTCCTTCTCATCTCAGCCTGCTACGCAAGGAAGTTCTCGCACTCCTACAAAAGAAAGCTGTAGAAAAGGTTCCTCCGGCACAAAAAGGAAAAGGGGTGTACTCCTGTTACTTTCTGGTGGCGAAAAAAGGTCAACAGGGCCTCTTCAGGCCAATTCTGGACTTACGGCTCCTGAACAAGTACATAAGAAAACAAAAGTTCAGGATGCTAGCCCTTCACCAGATTGTCCCGCAACTGCATCAGGGAGACTGGATGTGCTCCATCGACCTACAGGATGCATATTTTCACATCCCAATAGCAACCAAACATCGGAAATTTTTACGTTTCCAGATAGCGTCACAGCACTACCAATTCAGAGTCCTTCCATTCGGCCTGAAGTCTGCACCCCGAGTCTTTTCAAAATGTGTAGCAGTGGTAGCGGCACACCTTCGAAGACAAAAAATATTCGTCTACCCCTACCTGGACGACTGGCTAGTGAAGGCCTCATCTCCGGATCAGGCGAGAAAACATCGAGATATCGTTCTAAGAACTTTCGAGTCTCTAGGTCTTCAAATCAACCACGACAAGTCAACCTTGATTCCAACACAAAACCTCCACTACCTGGGAGCGATACTAAACACAGAGCTCCAAAGAGTGTATCCTTCGGAGGAACGACTTTTATCAATCCACAGGAAGTGTCAACAACTTTTAACAGCCGATGCACCTACAGCTCGTCAGGTGACATCGCTTCTGGGCTCCATGGCTTCATGCATCTTCATTGTCCCGAATGCCAGGCTACGCATGAGGCCCCTTCAGGAGGCATTAGAGAACAATTGGAGCCAAAAGACTGGTCACTGGGAGGACAGAGTTCGACTACCAGCAGTGGCTTTTCAATCACTACAATGGTGGATGCACAGACCTCACCTGTCGATAGGTTCTCCGTTTCACCAGACAATTCCAGTCGACACTCTGGTAACGGATGCGTCTCTTCAGGGTTGGGGTGCTCATCTGGGTTCCTTCCAAGCTCAGGGTCTGTGGTCCGACAAGGAAAAGAACTATCACATAAATCTACTGGAACTCAGAGCAGTCCATCTGGCTCTCAAATCTTTCTCTCCATTGGTTCAGGGGAAATCTATCCTAATTCAGACAGACAATACAACCACAATGTATTACCTGAACAAACAGGGGGGAACAAGATCACTACCTCTGTCTCGAGAATCCCAAACGATATGGCATTGGCTCCTGGCCAGGGGAATGTCTATCACAGCGGTACACCTGCCAGGTCAGCAAAACGTAGAGGCAGATTTCCTGAGCAGACATCTGGAAGACGCGCACGACTGGGTCCTACACGACGAAGTCGTCGAGGACATCTTCGGTCAATGGGGTCGACCCCAATTGGATCTCTTTGCAGACGAAACAAACAAGAAATGCCCAGACTTCGCATCCAGGTTCTGCCGTCCGGGATCTCAAGGGAATGCCCTGTTGATCAACTGGTCAGGGACATTTCTCTACGCCTTTCCACAGATTCCCCTCATACCGGCAGTAATCAACAAATTTTACAACTCCAGAACCAGAATGATTCTGATAGCGCCACAATGGCCCCGCCAATTCTGGTACACGGACCTACTCAACTTATCGGAAAGACCTCACAGGAGGTTGCCGTGCAGACCGGATCTCCTGAGCAGAATGGAAGGCAGAATCCTACATCCCAACCTTCCCTCTCTGAGCTTGACAGCATGGCTCCTGAATTCCTACAGTATGGGCACCTAGGGCTCTCACAGGAGTGCATGAGCATCTTGAAAGAGTCAAAACGACCTTCCACGCGGCGTTCTTACGCTTTTAAGTGGAAGAGATTTTACATCTGGTGCTCTCAACAAGGTATAAATCCCATACGAGCTCAGGAGGACGTCATACTGTCCTATTTACTTCATCTGGCGAAGTCTGGTCTGCAGGTATCTTCTATTAAGGTTCATTTGTCTGCAATTACAGCGTATCGTAAGTCGCCTTCTCAGGAATCCTTCTTTACGATACCTGTAGTCAAGGATTTTTTAGAAGGCTTGAAAAAGGTTTTTCCTCCCATTCGGAGACCTTCTCCCCCATGGGAACTGAATGTAGTCCTGTCAAAACTTATGGGCCCTCCTTTTGAACCTATCCACAAGGCCTCTTTACAGCACCTTACGTGGAAGACGGCTTTTTTGGTGGCCATTACTTCAGCGAGGAGGGTCAGCGAAATTCAGGCTCTGTCTTGCAGAGAACCGTACACGGTTTTTCACGATAATAGAGTGCTTCTGCGAACTCACCCATCTTTCCTTCCGAAGGTGGTGTCAGAATTCCATATCAATCAGACTATATCTTTACCGACTTTCTTTCCCAAGCCGGAGACTCCGGCTGAGAAAGCATTGCACTCTTTAGACTTGAAAAGAGTGCTGAAATTCTATTTGGACAAAACAAAACCGATTAGACATTCTAACCATTTGTTTCTAAATTATGGTCATTTAAGAACAGGATAGGCAGCGTCTAAACGAACGATATCAAGATGGATTGTGTCTTGTATTGTTAACTCTTACCAACTGGCTAATAAGAGATTACTGGCTAGGCCAAAAGCGCATTCCACAAGGGGAAAAGCGGCTACTGCTGCCCTCCTTAACAATGTACCAATTTCCGAGATTTGTAAGGCTGCTACATGGAAGTCTGTGCATACCTTTACTAAGCATTACTGTTTAGACTCGGATGCAAGAGCGGATGCCCAGGTGGGGCAGGCCTCTCTTAGAAATCTATTTGCATGAATATATATCTTTTCCTGCACTTCTTTCAGACAGTCCGCAGAGTTTAGGGATGGGCTTGCTAATCTATTCAATGTTTATGACTATTGATGAGGATCCCCTGGAAGAGAAGGATAAGTTACTTACCTGTAAATCCTAGTTCTCTTCCAGGGGTATCCTCATCAAAGTCATAAACAACCCACCCTCCTCCCCGGACTCAAGTCTCCTGGAAGTGCAGGACAGATTATCTTTCTGATCAGTTACACAGATTGTCACCGTAAAAAAGTACTGACCTAACTGTGAACCAACTGTCACCTTCCCTTCACCCCTGAGGCATGGTGGGATACTGGAGGTGCTCAGGGTCTTAAAGGCACGGTGCCAAAGTTTTTATGGTTCTCCTGTGTTAACCTGCATGCAGCCTATTGGCTAAGAATGCTTCATTGTTTTTCAATGTAGTTTTTTCTATTTTTCTCTGCTATTTACTGCTGTTTACTTCCCTAAGTCCAGTTTTTGGGGGCTTAGGTAGATATTTATGATCTATTGTGATTTTATAATATTAAAAAAAAAAAAAAAAAAAAACTTGCATAGAAATAAAGCATTTTAGCCTATTTATGATTATAGCCTGCATTGCTGTTTTACACATGATAATATGTATGTATTTTATATATATGCTCCGGGGTCCCCGCACAAGGGCGGGAATATTCAATGTTTATGACTTTGATGAGGATACCCCTGGAAGAGAACTAGGATTTACAGGTAAGTAACTTATCCTTTTCACCTATGTCTGACAAGGAGAAGAAGGGTCTCTTCAGAGACTGCAAGACGTGTGGAAAGAAAAGGCTTCACTCTGAAGACCCGCACCAAGATTGCATTTACTGCCTGTACCCAGATAATTCAGCTACAGACTGTAAGATTTGTCGTACTTTTTCTTCTAAAACTTTAAAAGACAGGAAAGGCAGATTATTGATATGACTGCAGAAACTAAAACATAGGAAAGACCCAGTTTCTGACTCTGAGAGTGATGAATCATCAACATCCAAGAGATCATCAAAGAGGGTGAGATCAGGCTCCAGATCTCCCTCACAACTTTCAAGAAAAGCCCTCAAAAAGACTACTTCAGGGTCTTATAAGGGCCGCAGCCCATCTTCTTCCCCAAAGAAAGTTTCCAGGAAAGAGGGGAAAGGCCATTCTTCCAGTTCAGAGAGGCACAGGAAGTCTTCCTCTGTACCACCATCTGTGCCTTTTAAAAAGCCATCCTCTGTAACTGGAAAAAAAGCATTGTCGACTGACTTTTCCGGCGGCATCTACTTCTGGGTTTCCACCGTCGACGGGGACAGGTACCCCACCGACGAGAACTGCAGCGACGACATCAGCGTCGACGACCGTCTATACATCGTCATCGTCGACAGAGCTGATGTCCGTGTCAGCCCTACCGTCATCGACGACTTCGACGGTAGACTCGTCGGCGAGACTTTCTTCTATTAAAATCGCTGTGCGTCCAGCATCTACGACACCGTCCACGACAAAGTCTATTTTTACGTCGTCGACGAGAGAAAAACATCTAAAAAGTGTGAAAAAGCTGACGCCAACTCATACATCACCTAGTAAGATGTCCTCCCTTGTTCCAGTACACCTTTTGGAGGGAGACGAAGACTCAGATGATGAGGGGCCATTTGGAACAGCCCACAGTCCATCCCAACTGAACATAAAGTACCAGGAAGAGGAGGACTATGACACAGACATCTTAGAAGGGGATCAGGAAGAAGGGGAGCTCCTGGACACTCACTCAGAGCGGGACGAGTGCATCATCCCTGCTCCTCCTTCTCCTTCTCAATCTAAGGTGGAATCCCCACCAGAAGACATTGGAGGGTTTCACAATCTTCTAGAGAGAGCAGCCAAACGTTTTGCTTTACCAATGCCTACCAAGCAAACAGACTGTTTTCTTTACAACTTTAAGGAGCCTTTTTAAAAATCCGTGCGCTCTATCCCGATGGTAAACTACCTGTGGGAAGAGGGCCTTAAGGTCATGAATAATCCGGCTACAGTTACGGCAGTACTGCGTCGTCTGGATAAGAAATACAAAGCACATGATGATGCACCAACATGCTTGACGGGACAGCCTCCTCCGGATTCAGTGGTAGCTCAGGCAGCACAAAGAAGATCTAAGAATCCTTCGGCCCCGATTTCCGCACCCCCAGACAAAGAGGGTAGACGGCTAGATAACATAGGTAAAAGGTTTTCTTCTATGGCTAGCCTAGTAGTTAGAGCTGCCAACTCTTTGGCAATTCTGGCTAGGTTCGACAGACAGCTTTGGGCGGACATTGCACCCTATATTAGCCAGCTGCTGGAAGATGCAAGATCAGAGGCAAATAAAACGATACAGGAGGGTCTACGCACGTCTGCAGAGCTTATAGACTGTGCAATGGATATAGCAACCACTGCTTTTCGACAACTCGCCGGTGCAGCGGTGCTAAGAAGGCAAGGTTGGCTTAAGGCCACCTCTTTCCATCCAGAAGTGCAAAATAAAATCTTGGACCTACCTTTTGATGGACAGGCGTTATTTGGGAAACACATTGATGACTCCTTACAATCCATCAAATCGGACATGGACACAGCAAGGTCACTAGGGACCCTGCAATATCGAAAATCTTCCTTTCGACCTAGAGGGCGTGGCCAACCCTCATACAGAGGAGGATATCAAAACAAAAACACAGGTATTCCGCCTATCCTTCCTTTTCCCAGCAATATCGTCAATACTACTCACAAAGGCAGCCGCCGCAGCCGGCCTATGGTAGACCTGGCGGCCGTGGACGCTCAACCCGCCCGGCCACAGATTCAGCTCATAGAACCTGATGCTTTCGAGGCTCCGGCTACGTCCAGTTCTCCTCCTTTCATTCTGGGTGGGAGGATATCTCTATTCCTCAAACAATGGCAAGCCATTACTTCAGACAGGTGGGTCCTACAATTAGTGAAACGGCCATACTTAAGAATTTATCCAGATACCCTCCTCCAACCCCCCTCAACCCCTCAAATACCCTCAACAACTCAAAAAGGAGATCTAAAAAATGCTTCTCAAAGGAGCTATAGAGAAGGTGCCTCGAGCCCAACGAGGAACAGGATTTTATTTCAGGTTCTTCCTCATTCGGAAAAAGTGGAAGGATTGGAGGCCGATCCTCGATTTAAGGGAACTAAATGTCTACTTAAAAAAGCAATCGTTCCGTATGATCAGCCTGCAAGACGTCCTCCTGCGTCTCAATCAGGGAGATTTCATGTCTTCACTAGACCTGAAAGACGCATACTTCCACATACCCATCCACCTTGCCCACAGAAAATACTTGAGATTCACCGTAGCCGGCAGCCATTATCAATACCGTGTCCTTCCTTTCGGACTGAAATCAACTCCCAGAATATTTACAAAGTGTCTAGCACCAGTCGCAGCCTTTCTCAGAAGGAGAAAACACCAAGTTTTTCCATACTTAGACGATTGGTTGATAAAGGCAAAGACCTACACAGGAGCGCACAAGTCAACAAAAAAGTGCGTTTCCTTACTAACCAACCTCAGATTCCCCATTAACTGGGAGAAATCCAAGCCTCTACAGCGCGCAATATTACCTTTCTAGGAGCAAGACTGGACACAGAATCCACCATGGCATGTCCCACGTCAGAGAGGCAACAAAGGTTACTGACTCTAGCAAGTTCCATACAGAAAAGAAGAAAGGTTACTGTCCGTCTGTTCAAGTCTCTGTTGGGCATGATGTCTTCATGCATACCTCTGGTTCCTCTATGTCGTCTAAAGATGCGCCCCTTACAAGAGCAACTAAATTGTCAATGGCTCCAAGTATCAGGCACTTTCGAGGATCAGATACAAATAACTCCGATAATGCTCAGAGCTCTGGGATGGTGGTCTCAAAGACATCATCTATCAATCGGCCTTTCGTTTCTACAGCAGCCAGCCCCGTGGACCATAACGATGGATGCATCACTGGAAGGCTAGGGAGCTGTGTTGCAGGATCTGCAAATAAGTGGCAAATGGCCACCTCATCTGGCATCAATGCATATCAATTGGCTGGAGCTCAGAGCAGTGCACCTGGCCTTAGAGGTGTTTCTTCCCAAGATATCAGGATCGCAAGTGGTAATAACGACGGACAACACCACTACGATGCATTACCTCAACAAACAAGGAGGCACAAGATCTCTCACTCTCTCCAGAGAAGCCCAAGCAATCTGGAACTGGGCCTCGCAGCAAGGCATCACACTATCAGCGGTACACTTGCCTGGAATAAACAACAAGACAGCAGATGCACTCAGCAGGCAGAAATCGGACTGCCACGAGTGGGAGCTAGAACAGACAGTAGTGAACCATATTTTTTCCCTGTGGGGAACACCAACGGTAGACCTGTTTGCGAACAAAAACAACGCCAAATGCCGGTTCTTCGCAAGTTGACATCACCAGAAGGGATCTTGGGGGAGTGCGTTTTTGATAGTCTGGTCAGACATCTTTGCTTACGCCTTTCCTCCAATTCCGTTGATACCATGGGTCCTCACGAAGATGAAAACAGAGCCGTGCACTCTGATACTGATAGCTCCGCACTGGCCGCGTCAACATTGGTTCGCAGAACTTCTCCTTCTATCAATCAAACCTCACATTCCGCTGGAGCCGTTACCTCAATTGCTAACAATGAACAAGGGCCAAGTTTGGCACCCGGATCCGAAGTCTGTGCGTTTATCAGCCTGGCTCCTCACCACAGATAGTTCGCGCATTTGAATATCCCGCAGGACTGTAGGGATATTTTGTCAAAAGCCAGAGCGTATAGCACCAACAAAACGTATTATTGTAAATGGAAAAGATTCTGTCTGGTGTCATCAACGACCGATTGACCCATTAGTGTCACCACCAGAGGAAATATTACCGTATCTGTTGCAGCTAGCTCAATCTGGCCTAGCACATTCGTCCATTAAAGTTCACCTCATTCTACTCTTCTCGGCTGATTAAGAGATTCTTGAAGGGGCTTTTCAGAGTTTTCCCTCCTTTCAGACCACCACCTCCTTCGTGGAACCTGAATATTGTCTTAGCACAACTGATGAAGCATCCGTTTGAGCCGATCCATCGTGCTTCTCTCAAGGTCCTGTCATGGAAGGTTGCCTTATTGGTAGCTCTCACATCAGCTAGGTGAGTCAGCGATGTGCAAGCTCTTTCCATCCAAGAGCCATTCCTACAGCTTAAACATGACAGACTGCTAATGCGCACTAACCCGCATTTTTTCAAAAGGTTCCTTCAGACTTTCACATCAACGAACCTTTAGTCTTCAAATCTTTTTTTTCCTAATCCATCTACTCCGGCTGAGAGGGCATTACACTCCTTAGACGTTAAAAGATGTGTTCAATTTTATTTGGACAGGACTAAGGGGGTCATTCTGACCCTGGCGGCCGGTGACCGCCAGGGTCACCGACCACGGGAGCACCGCCAACAGGCTGGCGGTGCTCCCGAGGGCATTCTGACCGCGGCGGTTCAGCCGCGGCCAGAAAGGGTAAACCGGCGGTCTCCCGCCGGTTTACCACTGCCCTTGTGAATCCTCCATGGCTGCGGAGCGCGCTCCGCAGCCATGGGGATTCTGACACCCCCTACCGCCATCCTGTTCCTGGCGGGTCTCCCGCCAGGAACAGGATGGCGGTAGGGGGTGCCGCGGGGCCCCTGGGGGCCCGGCAAAGTATTTCAGTGTCTGCTAAGCAGACACTGAAATACGCGACGGGTGCAACTGCACCCGTCGCACCCCTGCAACTACGCCAGCTCAATTCGGAGCCGGCGTCCTCGTTGCAGGGGCATTTCCTCTGGGCCGGCGGGCGCTCTTTTGGAGAGCGCCCGCCGGCCCAGAGGAAATGTCTGAATGGCCGCCGCGGTCTTTTGACCGCGGTGCGGTCATTCAGCGGCGGTACCTTGGCAGACGGCCTCCGCCGTCCGCCAAGGTCAAAATGACCCCCTAAATCTTTTTGACGCTCTAATCAGCTATTCGTAGCATACAGTGCTCCTAGGAAAGGTCATCCACTCTCCAAGCAGAGTATTTCCAGATGGATAGCCTCAGCCATTCGCTTCTGCCATCAAGCAGCGGGCAACCCTCTGCACTCACCTGTGCATGCTCACTCTACGAGAGCAGTCTCATCGTCAGCGGCACTGTTCGCCGGAGTTTCACTACAAGACATTTGTAGAGCAGCAACATGGAAGAGCTGTCATACATTCACAAAACACTACTGCTTGGAATCTCTATCTCAGGGAGAGGTAGCAGTGGGCCAAGTGGTTCTCAGGAATCTCTTCAGGTGAAGGTGAGCCATCTCTTCTACATCCCTCCATCCTAGAACAGGTATGCACATTGTTTGTATCTCTTATATTTGCACACACAAAAAAAGAGGAAGGTATACAAGGGTAAAAGAACATTCTAACAAACACATAAGTGGTCGTTTTTGATGATGGTATTCATGTTACATAAGTGTCTTAGAATAATTTTTGCTCTGTCTCTTGGCATTTCTTTATGTATGTGTGAGTGTGTATATATATATATATATATATATATAGTTATATATATAGGTGTATACCTTTTATAGTTGTATATATATATATATATATATATATATATATATATATATGCAAGATTATAATGAGGTTTCGTGTATCAAAGTGTTTTCCATCAAATATGTTATCATATTACAATGTGCATAGCTACTGCTCTCTATTCTGATTCAAGCATGTGAATCTATGAAAGTTCCAATACTGGAGTAAGAAAATAAGTTACTTACCTGTAACTGTAGTTCTCCAGTATTGGAATCTTTCATAGATTCACATGCGACCCACCCGCCTCCCCGGAGAAGCTCACTTCACCTCTTTCTCTCTTTTTCCTATATTGTACGCACTTGTGCTTGGAAAATCTGAGGTGCTGGAGCTTCTCTCAGGAGGATTCTGGAGGGTGCTGTCGCCTGATTGGTGGATGCTCAAGTTTGGTCCTTTTCACAAAATGACTCTGATAGACTGTTAAATTGAAGAGACCTAGGGCCTTTTTTTCTTTGTTAATATGTCTTGACATTACTTGTGTAAATTCTACTGGGGACTCCCATCTCGACGACGGGGAATGATTCAAGCATGTGAATCTATGAAAGATTACAATACTGGAGAACTACAGTTACAGGTAAGTAACTTATTTTGTTTACTTGGTTGTGCGCATAGGCACTGACTCCACGTTATTAATGTCTTTTTTCTGCCATCGGACGTGTACTACCTCGAACGTGATTTTCCACACTTCAGGCCCAAGCAGAGCAATTTGTTTCTGAATATTTGGAAAAGGCCTTTGTCCTTCACGTTCCCCTTAACGAAAACACCTGGAAACAAACTTACAAACTTAACATTGACTTTCCACCATCACAACCTTCAGCCAACGTTGGGGCTGTACGCCCCTCACCTTTAACAATTTTCCTGCAAAGAATGTAAGCACAGCGTTGGGGCAGTTGCTTGCCATGCCAAATATCTGTGGTGCAGTCACCACAAGGTTTGCAGACTCTGCCTCTCCCCCTGCAGGCACAATGACAGCATATTCCTGCCCTACCTCACCATCTGCTTGAATAAAACCATTCAGTATTGACAGGAAAGAAGGTGGGCCCATCAGAACATGTAGCAGCAAGCCTCAGACGATGCCCAGACATCTTTGGGGCGCAGGTGCTGCTCAACGTCGAGGAAGGTGAGGATGCCTACCCTTTGGGCATCTCACCCATCAGCTGTTAAGTTCGGAGGCAGATTTTTCCTCCTACTCATACCAGTAGGCAGAAGAGGCCCTCCTCACCTTGGCAACCTCTGGACCTCATACTAAGAACTCTGTGAGGGTTGTAAATATGGTCAGCACCAGTAAACATACCAAGCCTCAGAGAAAGCACCATGCAGAGCACTGCCCTCCTGAGGGGTTGGGCATTGAGTCTGTAACCACTACAGAGATTTTAGGGCCACCACCGCCTTCATGCTCCAGTCCGCACTGACCAAAGGCTTTGGAGCTGATGTTGCTCCTGATTTATGGCATCGACCCAGTTCGTCCTTCAAGCCATAAGATTATCCACAAGCCTCGATCACCCACAAGCTGAAACCACCATCAGCGTTAGCACCAAACCCAACCTTCACCCCCAGGACTCTGTTGACTCAGAGCTGCTGTCTGCACCAAAACTACTATCGGTATTTAAGATTACATCGACAGTGGACTCTGACGACTTGGAGCAACATATTCCACAAAAAATGTATGAAAAAGTTGGATGCAAGGAAGAAACAACTATTCATTTATCCCCACAGAGGGAAAACCTCCAGAAAGATTCCTCCAACAACATCTTTGGAGACTTTGCCTCAAAGAGCTGCTAGTTTTAGAGTCCCCTCCAGCTCCTACACCGAAGAAATGCAAGGGAAGGGGCATCAGCCCTCTCCACTACATTTCTCCTCTGCCTCGGCTGTCTTTTCCACCACCTTCTTTGTCTCCATATTCACCAGAGAGGTCTCACCACCCCTCCTATGAAGAAAGCATTCCCTTCGGTCCAGCCAACACCTTACAATGCATGATTCGACGCAGTGCCCACTGATGACCCGTTGGACGACTACAATGTGTATTCCTTGGGGGATGCAGAGTCTGATCCCTATACTTTTAGAGCATCTACCCCCGGGAAACAGCAAGGTGGCTTACCACAAGGTGGTGTAAGGGATGACCACTTTCACAAAGTAGATATGTACGTCCCCCACAAAGAAGACGATTTCTTCATGGAAACCATCAGAGAGCACTGTCTAGTTACTCCCATTGTTGAAAGGCATGCTGAAATCTGCCTGACTGCTTCAAGGAAGCTATCAAGTCCAGGGTGGTAACAACAGATAAAAACAAAAAAGTACAAGCCTTTTTTCAGCAACCCAGCCTACATCAGGGATCATGTTAAACTAGTCATCTATTGAGGCAAATTTCCGTTCAGGCCACAGGCTATGCTCCCCACCTTGATATGGAGGGCAAAAAGCTAGACACGGCTAATAAAGGGAAGTAGTAGGGGCCATTACCACTGGCGTATAGCCAAATCTGTTGATCTACTTTCCACTGTAGGAGTGCTCCGTGAGATGAGATACAGGAGCTAGTCAAGAGGAATTCAAAAAGAAGGGGTAAAATTATGTTCGCTGGCATGCGTTGCTGTAGAAACACATGCTCTGCATACTCATGCCATCTAGTGTTGGGTCCAGAGTGGTGCAAGTTGTTTTTTTGGAAGAAGTTTTCTGAGTCACGAGATTCAAGGACTCCTCTTCTCTGTCTTACTGTGCATGGGTGTCAACTCCTTTGTTATTATGTTATTTGTGATTATTTTCTCTCCGCCATCAGGTTCAGACGTGTGTGTCTTGATTACGTCTTTCAACTTGCTTCGGTTCAATTCTCTTTCAAACTTTACCTAATTTGACAGTATTGTTCTTGCTTGTGCTTTTCTCATCTTAGCGCTTGCCTCATTTCGTCGGGTTGGGCACCGAAGGCCTGCCCTTCTGGGCACCAGCGCCCACCTCGGGCCTACCTACACGCAGCAACCATTCTGCTTCTGTTCTCAGTGCCATGCTTAATCCGCACACTGACCAACATCTCATGTGCAACTTCTGCTTCTCTCGTAGGGGATTTCCATGTATAGTCATAAGCATTGAATAGTTCCGCGCGTCTGCGGGGACCCCGGAGCACTGATGTGAAGTATATTCTTAAGTGCAAATACCAGCCCTTTGAAAAAGGGTCTGTCAAAAACCACTTAAGAATAACACTGTGCAGCCTATGTGAACAGCTACACAGGCCAAATTGTTGAAAAGGAAAACAGCTGTAGTGTAAATTCACATTCAAATACCTATTTATTCTAGAAATGTAATAAAAAATACATTCTCCTAATTTATTTACACCTCTCATGAGAATAAAACAATGCAGGTCAGTGTAGCCCATAGGCTGCCATTATACAGAATGTAAATAGAGCTGTGCCTTTAAGAAAGTAAAGTCTTCCTGTATCCCATCATGCACAGCAAAAGGTAGTTGCCTCAGTTCTTTTTTCCGGCTCCTTCTGACAGGACCCTGAAGCATTGAGCTCTACCTCACAAAGCTGTTGTTTGACAGAAATTCAATTAAAATCTTTTGAATTTCAATTTCACTCGACGTTTTTAATATTGAGTGAACATTTGCTAATCTTTTCTGTCAAATTCTGACAGAAATTTAAGGTTTTTCCATTTTAGAAATGCCTTCACTTTTTGATAAATGCCCTTCTTGTGGCAGAAAAAAGGCTAAAACAGATCCACACCGGGTCTGTATAATTTGCCTTCCATCCAGCCACAAACCTTATTCCTGAGACATCTGTAGAACTTTCTCCAGAAGGACTCTTCGTGATAGGGAGAAAATTCAACTTCAAGCAAGAGAGGACAGGAGAAAAAGTGGTCAATCTGCCACAGAGCGAGGAGAAGGTCAGTCTTCTACCAGGGCTCACCCTGTTTCCTCTGCAACTTCGGCCAGAAAACGGCATAGGTCTCCGACGACGTCGAGGGCATCGACGTCGAGACCAGGAACGGCGCCAACATGCTCGCCGTCGAGGACCGGTTCACCGGCGAGAAAGAAACATCGGTCGACGTCGGCAGCCGTGTCGCCGTCGAGACGGCGTGGACGCTCGCCGTCGAGAAGGTCTGGGTCGCCGTTGACACGACAAGGGCGGTCGACGTCGAGAAGATCTGGATCCGGTTCGCCTCTGACGCGGCGAGGACGATCGACGTCGAGAGAGAGTGCTTGCCTCGAAGACGGTCGCCGTCATCGCATCGACGGCGAGGAAGGTTGTCGTCGAGAGGATCTCAGCGACGAGGGGAATCGACATCAAGAGGCACCCGACGTCACCGTACTTCGACGTCGAGGAGTGTGTCGACGTCGAGGCGGTATTCAAAGAGACCTAGAAGGGTTTATACCACTTCAGAATCCTCGGCCTCACTCATCCTGCTTCCAGCTTCGCCGCAGCTCACTCCTCAACAGCCGCCGTTGCCGGAGACACCAGTAACACCTACGGCTCCTCCTCCGGCTCCCCCTTCAGAGTCTGTTCCGAGGACTCCAGCGGAATCCATAAGACATTCCAGACATTCCTCTAGGCGTTCATCTTCTTCTCGGCACCATCGTAGATCTCCACATTCACGTCAAAGGCATTCTTCTTCGTCTACACGGACTACTCTACTCTCCCACCCTTTCGGACTCACCGTCCCCGAGAGTGTCCCCCATAGATGACGTGAATACATTCCAAGAGGTCCTAGTGCGCGGGGCGACCAAACTAAATATCCCGCTGGCGGTACCCACCCCATCGACCTCAGTGATTTTCGAGACTTTACACCAGAGGACATCTTCAAGACTGTTACTTCCACTGGTCCCAGGTCTTATTGAACCAGCAATGGATATTTTTCTAACACCGGCCACAACGAAATCTGCTCATTCCAGACTTCTTAAAAAGTATCGCCCACCGGAGCAAGATCCTCTATTTCTAAGGTCGGACCCAGTGCCGGACTCGGTGGTGATAGTATCTGCAAAGAAACTACACTCTACATCACTGTCTTCCTCCTCGCCTCCGGACAAGGGGAGCAGAAAGATCGATGCTGCAGGCCGAAAAGTATGCTCTACCGCAGGCATCACAATGAAAGCAGCCAGTGCCACTGCTTTATTAGGAAGATATGATCGGGCCCTTTGGGACTCTATACTGCAGTTTGCGGAGCACCTACCCAAGGACAAAAGGGAAGATTTCTTGGAGGTCGTGGGTGAGGGAGCCATGGTTTCCAACCAGGTAATAAGCGCTGCTGCTGATTCTTCAGTACTTTTGGCACATAACTACGCTCATGGAGTAGCGCTAAGACGACACACATGGTTGCGATTGACATCTCTCAAACCAGAGGCACAGCAGAGAATTCAGAATTTACCATTCTCAGGCTCTACTTTGTTCAGCTCTCATGCCGATGACGAGATGTCAAGAATGAAGTCTGAGCTAGACACTTTAAAAGCGGTAGGCATCGAACGCCCAAAAGAACAGCGAAAAGTATTCCGTCCCTACCAGCGAAGGCTTTTCACCCACAGATGTCAGACACCACACTGGATGTCCTCACGTCCCCAGCAACAACAGCAACATCAAAGGCCCTTCTCGACGCAGCGAAAGTCGTCAAGGGGTCGTTCCACGCCGCAAACTCCGGCAACTCGCCAGGCTCCCGCGTCTAAGCCCTGAATCTCCGCTTCCCCCTCCTCTGTTATCCACTCCGGTAGGGGGAAGTATCTCAAATCATCTGGACGAGTGGCTACGCATCACATCAGACGCCTGCGTATTGAATATTGTGAGAAATGGTTACGCTCTCAGATTCACCAGCCCTCCTCCATCTGTTCCACCCAAACCAGCCAGCCACCACCTCGAAGCTCTTCAGTTAGAAGTCGCTATTCTATTACAAAAAAAGAGCTATAGAACCCGTCCCGATCAATCAACGCGGGAAAGGGATTTATTTGAGGTATTTTCTAGTGCCAAAGATGGACAAACAAGAGTTTCGTCCCATTCTAGACCTAAGGACAGCAAACAAGTGGATTCGCAAAGAGAAATTCAGGATGCTATCCTTGCACCAAATTTATCCGCATCTTCGTCAGGGCGATTGGCTCTGCGCGATAGACCTTTGCAACGCTTATTTTCACATTCCGGTGAACAAGAAACATCGAAAATTCCTAAGGTTCACCGTCGGCAAAAGTCATTACCAATTTGCGGTTCTACCCTTCGGCCTCAAATCAGCGCGATAACTTTTTCCAAATGCATGGCGGTGGTAGCCGCCCATCTGAGGAAGCATTGAATATTTGTCTACCCCTATCTAGACGATTGGCTCATAAAGGCCTCCAGCTATCTAGAGGCCCAACAACATTTCAAATGGGCGCAACAGCTGCTACAGAATCTCGGTCTTCAAGTCAATCTTCTGAAGTCCACAGCAACGCCTGTTCAGAGGCTGCATTACTTAGGGGCCATTATAGATACCAATCAAGGAAAGGTGTTTCCTTCGGAGGAACGACGATTATCGATTCTCCAAAAGTGCAAACAACTAGAGAGAACTCCACAGACCACTGCAAGAGTAATAGCCTCTCTACTGGACTCAATGGCGTCTTGTATCCACCTCGTTCCCAATGCTCGCCTCCATATGAGACCCTTACAGGAATGCCTGGAGGATCAATGGTGTCAACTGATGGACGATTGGGAGAGCAGAGTCCTTCTTGCTCCCCACGCCCTACAGTCCCTCAATTGGTGGTGTTCACCCAACAATCTCTTGGTGGGGATTCCTTTCCAGCAACAGCCTCCAGCTCAAACCATCGTAACAGATGCATCACTGCTCGGATGGGGAGCGCACATGGATCATCTTAGAGTCCAAGGCAAGTGGTCACAGAGAGAGAGTCTCTATCATATCAACCTGCTGGAGCTTCGCGCAGTCCATCTTGCGCTCAAGGCCTTCCTACCTTCTCTGAAAACGGAAACTCTCCTCCTCCAGACGGACAACGTGGCCACCATGTATTACGTAAACAAACAAGGAGGCACCAGGTCCAGGATATTATCCAGAGAGGCTCAGACAATCTGTCATTGGCTTCTAGCCAGGAACCTGTCGCTAGTAGCAACTCACATGCCGGGCAGCCAGAATGTTTAAGCGGATGCTCTCAGCCGCGTAATGGACGAGAACCACGAATGGGTATTACACGACGACATCGTTCGTTCCATTTTTGCACTATGGGGTACCCCCTCTATAGACCTATTCGCAACCCCAGAAAACAAAAAATGCCAAAACTTCGCCTCCAGATATTACCATCCAGGGACAATGGGGAATGCCCTGTGGATAAACTGGTCAGGAGCATTTCTTTACGCCTTTCCACCGCTTCCCCTGATACCGGCAGTCCTTCAGAAGCTATCCAATGCCCAGTCCAAAATGATTCTAATTGCTCCAGAATGGCTACGCCAATGGTGGTTTCCAGACCTTCTTCACCGGTCACTCAAGCCACACATCAGACTGCCTCATCGTCCGGACCTGCTCACGAAGTTCAGAGGGCAGATATCTCATCCCAACCTCTCATCATTGAGTTTGACAGCATGGCTCCTGAGCTAGTGCAATATGGACACTTGAACCTACTTCAGGACTGTATGGAAATCCTAAGAGAGGCAAAGCGTCCTTCCACACGATCGGCTTACGCATGCAAGTGGAAAAGATTCTGTGTGTGGTGTTTGGACAACAACGTTGATCCGATATCCTGTGGAGAGGAAACTATCCTGCCATACTTGCTAAGTTTGGCAAAATCGGGTTTACAATTGTCATCAATAAAAGTGCACTTGGCGGCTCTAACGGCATAAAGAAAGAGCCCTTCTCAAACCTCCTTTTTTAGGATTCCAGTTATCAAGGACTTCCTGGAAGGTTTAAAAAAGGTCTTTCCTCCCATTAGGAGGCCATCTCCCCCATGGGAACTGAATGTTGTCCTATCACGTCTGATGCTACCTCCGTTCGAGCCAATACATAAAGCATCACTTCAACATCTCACGTGGAAAACTGCTTTTCTGGTTGCAATCACATCAGCGCGTAGGGTCAGCGAAATCCAGGCCCTTTGCGCTCAAGAACCCTACACGGTCTTTCATTCTGCGAAAGTAGTGATGAGGACTCATCCAAAATGTTTACCAAAAGTCGTTTCCGACTTTCATGTGAACCAAACCATTTCATTACCAACTTTCTTTCAAAATCCAACTACCCCTGCCAAGAGAACTCTGCATTCTCTGGATGTAAAGAGGGTTTTTAAATTTTACTTGGACAGGACAAAATGCTTACGTAAATCACAGCAACTCTTTGTTAACTATGGCCCAGTTGGGTTGGGCACGTCTAAGCAATCATTATCCAGGTGGATTGTTTCATGTATACTGTTATGTTATCAGTTAGCGAACAAATCTCTTGGTGGCAGGCCAAAAGCCCATTCTACTAGAGGGAAGGCAGCTACTGCGGCCTTAATGAGAAATATCCCTTTGGCAGAGATATGCAAGGCAGCCACTTGGAAATCGGTCCATACCTTTACACAGCATTACTGCCTTGATTCAGACTCTAGGGCAGATGCGCAGGTTGGACAGGCTTTGCTTAAGAATTTATTTGCATGACTTGTTTTTGGTCAGTATTATTCTGTCTACTCCACCGCGGTTATGGGGATGGGCTTGCTAGTCTATTCAATGCTTATGACTATACATGGAAATCCCCTACGAGAGAAGGAATGGTTTCTTACCTGTAACTCCAGTTCTCTCGTAGGGGTATTTGCATGATAGTCATAAGCAACCCTCCCTCCTCCCCGGTGGAGTTGACATGGGAAAAGTTGCATTGTTTTATTCTCATGAGAGGTGTAAATAAATTAGGAGAATGTATTTTTTATTACATTTCTAGAATAAATAGGTATTTGAATGTGAATTTACACTACAGCTGTTTTTCTTTTCAACAATTTGGCCTGTGTAGCTGTTCACATAGGCTGCACAGTGTTATTCTTAAGTGTTTTTTGACAGACCCTTTTTCAAAGGGCTGGTATTTGCACTTAAGAATATACTTCACATCAGTGCTCCGGGGTCCCCGCAGACGCGCGGAACTATTCAATGCTTATGACTATCATGGAAATACCCCTACGAGAGAACTGGAGTTACAGGTAAGAAACCATTCCTTCTTCCCCTATCATCAAGAGGCCGACTGTGATGCCTCTAAGTCTTTCTGCTCCAAGAAGACTCTTCAGGGCCAAAGAGCCTGTTGGTTGGAAATGTCCCACAAGACATTGAATGACACCCTGGACATCTTTGGAAAACAGCATGCTAAAGAGGAGCCTGCACTGGAGGAAGAGGCCCTCTCCATTCAGGATAGCTCGAACTCGAACGTGCAGTCAGCCATCGAAAGCCACAAGATCATCTCGGCCCAGTGTGTGAGTATTGTGGCCCCAACGTCCATAAGATTGTAAAAATGACTCTTCAACCCCTTCCTGAGTCGCCGGTCCTCCACTTTCAATAGGCCATGGTCGGTACCGAAAGCTACTTCGGATGCCCTGTCCTCTGGCTCAGCACCAAAATCATCTGGGTACAAGTTCCATCCTTGGCATCAACCTCTTTCTCTTCGGACCGAGAGAGTGTCTCTGTTTTGATTCGACCCTCGGCACTGAGCAGACAACCATCAGCCTACACTTCGGTGCCGACCAAACCACACCAGCCAAAATCTTCAGAACTTAGAGACTCAGTCCCACTGCCCTGGACGCTCATCAGCGCCGCCTGCAAATACAGGAGGGTACGGCCCGGAATATTGCCACACCTTCCTCTCCTGTTCTCCTCAAGCGGAAACTCTTTCCAGGAAACTTTGGATGTTTCTCTACCAGCCAAGACGAAGACAAAGGACAAAGCTACCAGTCCTCTATGGAGACCTGTTCGACCACCTCTTCCTCCTCTGCCTCCTTCTCCTCAACCTGCATCCCTTCCCCATTCTCCCACTTCACCCTTACTGGGAGATTACACATCCCAGGGTTCTCCTTTGTTTTCCACTGGGGTTTATGGTGGCCTCAAGCTGACACAGACTATTGGGATGCTTATGATCATGGCCCTGTTTCCTCTAAAGGCCCAGACGTCTACCCTGCACACCCCTCAACACCTGAAGATACCACTTCATGTCAGCAAGTAGTAGCTAGGGCAGCCAGGTTCCACAACGTGGAGTTGCAAAAAAAGGACCCCATCAAGCAATATCTCCTGTTCGCTACTGTAGGAAGCTGGCCTGGTATTTGGTGGGTACCTGAGGTACTTACACCTTATACCAGGTCCAGGTATCCCCTATTTAGTGTAGTGCAGGCGGTGTCTAGAAACCAGGCTCTCTAGAGGTAGCTGTGGATGAGCAGCCAAGCCTTATCTAGGAGACATGCAAAGCTAATGCAATACCACTGTAGTCACACAACACTTACACACATGAAAGAAAACACTTAGGGGGTTATTCTAACTTTGGAGGAGGTGTTAATCCGTCCCAAAAGTGACGGATTTACCACCAGCCGTATTACGAGTCCATTATATCCTATGGAACTCGTAATACGGCTGGTGGTATATCCGTCACTTTACCGTCACTTTTGGGACGGATTAACACTCCTCCAAAGTTAGAATAACCCCCTTAGTGTTACAAAAATAAAGGTACTTTATTTTAGTGACACAATTACTAAAAAGTACTAAAGAAGCAACCCTCCAATAGGAGGTAAGGAACACATTAGATATGTACACTAGTAATAAGCAATAGGTATATAAAGGGATGGAAAACATTGCAAATGCAAATAGATAATAGTGACCTTAGTGGGAGCCCAAACCACATAGTAAAAAAAATGGAATACGAATACCGGACCCCCACCTAGGTAAGTGGAATGTGTAGAGGGGAGCTGGGGGTAGTAGGCAACCCCAAAGGTAGGTACCATAGTGCCCCCTAGCGACGATGAAGAAAGGAGTAAGTTACTGGATTTTCCCCAAACCACCAAAAAGGAAGGAAAAGAAGGAAATGCAACACCCAGACAAGAATGCAAGAAATCAGCACTGGATTACTGAAGTGGAAGACGTGTGGAAGAAGGAGACCAAGTCCACAAGTCACAGAAGCGACCAGGGGGAGCGAAGCTACTACCCACCCAGCTGTGTTTGCAGGAGTTGGTCGATGGTAGGACGAAGACGGTCAGGAATGCAGCCCTGGAGCAGGTGAAGAGTTCCTGGAGGATCCCGTTGATGTCCTACGCCAGATGGATAGTTGCATTCAGTCAGTGGCGAGGAAGAGCCACCAACAAGTCTTGACAAAGGCCGAAGTTGCGGTGAAGCAAAAGTGGAGTTGCCGGGGACCATCAAGGTCCATCCAAGAGGACTCAACCCATAGAGGGAGTCCTAGGGGGACCCTCGGCAAGGCAGAGAGTCCACAGAAGAAGAGGCAGCCCCCACAGGAGACCCACTGAAAGCAGAACCAGGAGTTGCAGAGGAGCCGACGCAGCACAACTGGAGAAGGGTCCCACGCCGCAAGAGAAGTACGCAGAGGGCTGTGCGTCGCAAGGACTGCTGGGGCTACACGTAGCCTGAAGATCCCTTGGAGAAGATTCCAACAAGCCTTGGTAGCTGCAAGAGACACGGTGCATGGGGTTACTATGCTGCGTGGAAGGCAAAGGCAGAGAGGACCAAGAGGACTACTCCGGACCACCACCCGTGATGCGGGATCCATGCAGCTCAGGAGGAGAGGAGATCCACGCAGCCGGTCGTTGTTGCAGTTGGTGCCTGCGGATGCAGGGGAGTGACTCCTCCACTCAAAGGGAGATTCCTTCTTCCTTCTCGTGTAGACTGAAGACTTGGTGCCCTCAGAGGAAGCACAGCCGGGGAAATGTTGCAGAAGCTGGAAGGAGCAGTGGAAACAATGTTGCAAGCAGAGTCTTCGTCGTAGATGCAGATTGTCAGTTCCTAGAGGGTCCAGTCGCTGTTCCAGTGGCTAGCAATCGAAGTAGTAGTTGCAGAGGAGTCCTGCTGGAATCTTGCAAGCTGAATCTGAGGACCCACCCAAGAGAGAGACACTAAATAGCCCTGAAAGGGGGATTGGTCACATAGCCGGGTGACCACCTATCAGGAGGGGGCTCTGACGTCACATGCCTGATCTGGCTACTCAGATGCTCCCAGAGGTCCCTGCCAACCTTGGATTCAAGATGGCAGAACTCAGGGACCCTCTGGTGAAGCTCTGGGCACCACCCCTGGGGTGGTGATGTACAGGGGAGTGGTCACACTGGGACAACATTAACACAGAGTAATGGGTCTTGTCTATTATCCAACGTGGTTATTGTCTGGAGCTTACCACCACTCCTCCCAATATCCCCCCACACTCATTCTATCTCATAAACACCTGACCCTTCTCAAAATCTCAAAGGAGGAGGACCAATCCCTTCTTCTCAAATGGGCCATGGAGCTGGTTCCACTATGTTAGAAATGGGGTCTCTAGTTGGCAGAGGTATTCACCTTTGTCCAAATAGGGGCCACAATCCTAGTCAGGGTAAGCCCCACACACAATCCAAATTATCCTGTGCCCACCCTCTGGTAGCTTGGCGCTGAGCAATCAGGCTTAACTTAGATAACAATGTGTAAAGTATTTGTGCAATAAATCATGCAATTACACGGTGAGAACACCACAAAAATACACCTCACAGGTTTAGAAAAATATATGATATTTATCTAGTTAAATTAAGGTCAAAACGATACAGATTCAATAAGCACAAGTTGAAATATCACTTTTACAAGATTTAAAAGACTTAAATCTTAAAAATCAACAGTTGTCTCTTGTGTGCACAAAGTACCTGGTTTGCGTTAAAATTATCACGCCGTAAGACCTCAGAGGAGGAGATGCGTGGAAAAATAGGGTGTGCGTTGAATTTTCCGACGCAGCACAGGCCATGTGTAGTTTATTTCCATGCTGCAAGGGGCTTTGTGTCGATTTCCGGCGCACAGTATTGGTTCCTCACCTCGATGCGGGGATCTTTTGACGCCCAGGGACGATGCGTGAAAATCCTGGGCATGCTGGACGGTAGGTAATGCATTTAATTTTTTGTCGCACGGCAGGTGCTGCATCGATTCTTCACTCAGGAAGTCAGGCTGTGCCGTTCCAGCTCGGCTGTGTGTCGATCCGGTAGGGCTGTGTGTCTAATTTCCGGATGCAACGCAGGCACTGCGTCGATCTTCACTCGGGAAGTAGGGCTGCGTGTTTCCGGTTTGGCATTGCGGCAATTTTCTCGTTGCAAGGCAGGCTGTGTGTCGGTTCCGGCAGGCTGCGCGGCGATTTTCGGTGCACAAGGAGTTTCTTCAAGAGTTGAAGTCTTTTTGGCCCTGAGACTTCAGAAAACAAGAGACAAGCACTTCTCAGCACAGTCAGAGGGCATCAAGGCTGGAGACCTTCTCAGCAAAGCAGTCCAGATGAGTCGTTTGGGCAGCCAGGCAGTTCCTCATGACAGGTTGCAGGTTCAGGTCCAGAAGTGTCTGATTCGGTGGGGTCAGGGACCCAGTCTATACACCCAAAAATGCCTGTGAAGTGGGGGAGACTTCAAAGAGTTGTTTTGAAGTGCCAAGGTCCCCTTTCAGTACAGGTCTGTCTGCCATGGTCCCAGTAAGGGGGTTTGGCAGTTCATTGTGTGAGGGTAGGCCACTAGCCTTTGAAATGTAAGTGTCAGGCCCTCCACCCTTCCAGCCCAGCCCAGGAAGACCCATTCAGTATGCAAATGAATGCAGATGTGTCCTGTGTTTGTGGTTGTCTGGGTTAAATGCACAAGGGAGCGGTCAGCCAGCCCAGCCCAGACGTGGATTGGAGATAGGCTGTAAGGTACAGATGGATTTTAATGCAGAGAAATGCTCATTTTCTAAAAGTGGCATTTGTAAAATAGTAATGTAAAATCCGGCCTCACCAATAAGTAGGATTTTTTATTACTATTCTGCCCATACTAAACATGACCTGGCTACCCCTTTCTGATCAGAATCTACCACTCAAACAGTATATGAGGGGGGCCCTAATGCTAGCATATGTAAGGAGCAGGCCTCACAGTAGTGAAAAATGAATTTAGGAGGCTTCCACTACCAGGATATATAGAACACACCTGTATATGTCCTGCCTTTTACCTACATAGCACCCTGCCCTATTGGTTAACCAGGGTCTACCTTAGGGGTGACTTATATAGAAAAAAAGGAGTTTAAGGCTTCGCAAGCACTTTTAAATGCCAAGTTGAAGTGGCAGTGAAACTGCATACACAGGCCTTGCAGTGGCAGGTCCGAGACATGGTTAAGGGGCTACTTATGTGGGTGGCACAACCAGTGCTGCAGGCCCACTAGTAGCATTTAATTTACATGCCCTAGGCACATGTAGCACACTTTACTAGGAACTTGCAAGTAAACTAAATATGCCAATCGATTATGAGCCAATATTACATAGCATATGCACTTTAGCACTGGAGAGCAGTGGTAAAGTGTGCAGAGTCCTAAAACTAGCAAAAATGAGGTCAGAAAAAGAAGAGGAGGAAGGCAAAAAGTTTGGGGGTGACCCTGCAGAAAGGCCATTTCCAACACACTACAACAACAGATGACAGGAGTATACTCCTTATACTTCCTCATTCCCAGAAATTACGACTCTCGCAGGCCGATCCTTGACCTCAGACCATTGTAAAAATACATCTTTTCAGAAAACTTCCACATGGTCACCCTTCAGGACATTATTCCACTCCTACAGCAAGGCGACTTAATGACTGCTCTTGATGTAAAGGACGCATACTTACATATTCCAATCACTCTGCACATCGGAAATACTTAAGGTTCTTCATTGCAGTCAGACACTAACAGTTCAAGGTCCTTCCATTCAGTCACTACCGCTCTGAGAGTCTTCACAAAGTGCATAGCAGTAGTTGACCCACACCTGAGAAGGAAAAACATTCACATCTTCCCCTAACTCGACGACTGGCTCATCAAAGCCATCACGTTACACCAGTGCCAACAAAACACTCACTTGACAGTGGACCTCCTTCACAACCTCGTTTTCACCCTCAACATTTCCAAATGTCATCTTCAGCTTCTTCAGGTAAAACCTTACTTAGGGTCCACCTTGAATGTGGAGCTGGGGTAAGCATACCGCAACCCGGCTCGTGTCCACAACTTTCAGACTCTACTCCCTCAATTATTCGAGAACCATACTTACACAGTCAGGACTATTATGGTCTCTTGGGGAGGATGGTATCTTGTATCGCCATAGTTCCTCACCCCATTCCAGACTTCACATGTGTCCTGTAGGAAGCTGGGTCTCTATATGGTGCTCTAAAAAAGGATACAGTGCAGAGATTCCAGTGGATCCTCAATTGGTTTGCAGAGGCAAAAATAGCTAGAACTGATGCTCTATTTTGTGTTTGTGGAGTCGAGCAGGTAGGCTTATCAAATGGCAGTGGTAAGCATTTGTTGTTCTCCAAGGCAATAAATGAGACGCACACTAGAATAAATCCGAGACAAAATTAGAAAATATCGCTTCTTTTTATATGTTTCAAACCGAAGAACTTTGTGATCAGGTTAGTACGTTTTCAAGCATAAATACTTTTTAGGTTAAAAAATCCACACAGTGCAATGAGTTCTTCAGTGTTTACCTATGGAGGAAAAGACAGGGTTAACAACCATTTATGGGTCGAATCGCAGAGAGTAAAGGCAAGTCCTGGGCCTGATCAAAACCACATCAGGTCACTCCAGGCGGCACTGGAGCGGCTGCGTGCAGTGGTGCTATAAGGCGTTGGGTGCCTAATGGTTTTCAATGAAAGTTGGTCCTCATTACAAACAGGCTGCAGGCTCTGTCTAGCAAGCCAGTCGGGGACACCAAGCATGTAGGTTGTAGACATGGGGAGCTAGGGGGCATAGGTGCACCTTTTGGTCCTTTTCTCCAGGGTCCAGGGGCAACCGATGCAGGGGTGTCCTTGGGCATCCGGTTTCCTCATCTGGGAGCACTCGCGGTCATGAGGTCTTGTGTGATGAGTTTGCAGGCATCATTGGGGACTCCGGCGGACCCTGGGGGGACTCGAGCTCACAGGAGCTCGGGGACGTCGTTGGCACTAGTGACCTACCTCAGATTGTATCAGGGGCCCACGGGTGCAGTGGTTACTGTAGGTGTCAGGTTTTCTCTCACTGCAAAGCCTTGGGAGAGGGGGCCTGCGTGCAGAGGTTGCAGGTGACTTGGGGGAGTCCAATATGGGTGAGACCACGATAGACTCGGACTCTGGACAGCTGGGGAACCTTGCTGGCACCGTTGGCTGGCTTCATTATGGGTCATGGACGTCGGATGCAGTAGTCACTTCAGATGTCGGGTATTTGCTGTTCTCGGGCTGTTCACAGGCTGCAGAGTCCTTTCTTGAGACTTTGTTGCAGAGCAGATACACTGCTCACAGGAGTTTTTATGGACGGCGAGCAGTCTTCCTGGGTGTCTGGAGGCTCAGCTGCAGGAGGAGCCGTCTTTTTGGGCAGAGTCCATCGAGGTCAGCAGGCGGGGTTAGTACCAGGTCAGCTGCTTCTTTTTTTTGCTTTTCTGCAGGTGCAACTCTTCTTTGTCCTTTGCTTCTTAGGTCATCAGGATCTGAGTTCTAAGGTTGGGGGGTGCCCCCTAAATACTCAAATTAGGGGCGTTACAGGGAGTGCCTGGCGGTAGCAAAAGGCTGGTAGGCCTTTGAAGCTTCCCCCCCTGGAATTTCCATCTTTCCTGCATGAGGTGCTAACACCCCCGCCCAGTGCAGATTTTTGTCTCTGGCTCTCACCTTGGGAGGGGGGGGTGGGGGTCAGAAACACATCTATGGTGGCTGAATTCATCAGAACTAGTCAGTCAACACAGTAGTAGATAGTAGGTATTTAGGGGGCACCTTTAAGGTGCCCTCTGGGTGCAGCTATTAATAAATCCCTCACTAAATTAGTGAGTGTTTATTAATCTGAGTTGTTTGATACCAAACATCCCTGGGTTCAGAGAAGCCATCAAGTAGCTGGGAAACTCGTATTGACCAGTGTCAAGCATGTGCATTTAAAATGGCTTCCCTGTTCACTTACTCCTGATGACATTGCCGGGGCATATGTGCTCAAGCACATATGCCCTCACATGTCAGGATCCACGCTGCCTTAGGGGTGACTTACACCTGGTATATGAAGTGGTAGGGGACCAAGCAAACAGGGGGGTGTGACAGGTTGTGTTTTCAATTTTGACCTGCACCAACACATGCAGTCTGCAATAGAAACACTATTTAGATTTGGTGAGAAGTCCATGGGCGTGGCACAACTGGTGCTGCAGCCCCCACGACCTTCCTTAGTAACCCAGGCCTTAGGTACAAGGGGTACTACTTACTAGGGATTTGCAGTGGGTGCTAAAGTGTGTGGCAATTGTGCAAAATAACTGTGCAGTTTTGGGTAAGAGATCTGGCACTGGGGACCTGGTTCGCAGGGACCCAGGGTACTAACAGTAGAATTTACCTCATGTACCAGGCAAAAAGTGGAGGGGCTAACCATGTCAAAAAGGGTGCTTTCCTACATGTCCCCTGCAGAAATGTCTGCCTCATCAGTGATCTCAGTTACATGGTCACTTGGAAGATTTAGTGTTGTTAGACCGCCAGACTCATCGCTCTCTGCAATGGTGGAATACAACTAACCTCATCAAAAGAGCTGACATTTTTAGGTCTCAGGCCCCAGGTCACATTAACCACAGACACTTCCCTCACAGGTTGGGGTGCTCATCTTCAAAACCTCACAGTACAGGGCTTCTGGCATACAAATCTCCAGTCCCTTCACATCATTTATCCTGAGCTTCAAGCAGTTTTTCTAGCCCTAAATGCATTTCCTTCCCACCTGTCTCACAAGGTTGTCTTAGTTCGCATGGACAACATGACAGCCATGTATTACTTGCAGAAACGGGGGTGGGGGCAAGGTTGTCTCAACTATCACAACTCTTTTAGACAATATGGAAGTGGGCCCTCCACCACCACATTCACCTGGTGGTAGAGTATCTCCCTGGAATGGACGATAACTTTGCAGAGCAGTTCAGCAGGATGCAGCTACAAGTACTTGCATACTTTGCAAAATGAGGAACTCCTCACATAGACCTTTTCACCACAAAAAATGCAAAATTCCCAAGCTTCTCCTCCAGGTATCTACACCCTCTATCCAAGGGCAATGCTGTGTGGAATGAATTGATCAGGGATTCTTGCCTATGATTTTCCACCTCTCCCTCTCATTCCAATTCTGGTTCAGAGAACCAGGCAACCATCTCTCACCATGAGCCTTGGAGCTTCCACTTGGGCGCCTCAGCCAACATTTACCACACTTCTGCAGCGCTCTGTAGTCCCCCATGAGAAGCTCCCCAACAGGCTGGACCTTTTCACTCAAAACCAAGGTCATATCAGACATCCAGACCCCCAAATCACTCAACCTTGCGATATGGCTCCTTAGGTCATACAGTTTGGTTATTTAGGCATGCCTGCGGAATGTATGAACATTCTCAGGGAAGCCCATGGACCCACAACTAGAGCCTGTTACGCTGCAAAATGGAAACGTTTTGTTTGCTACTGTCAATTTATACGTGTAGGAAGTTGGCTCTGTGTATACTATTTCAAAGTAAGTAATAGTGTGCACAGAGTCCAAGGATTCCCCTTTAGAGGTAAGATAGTGGCAAAAAGAGATAATTCTAATGCTCTATTTTGTGGTAGTGTGGTCGAGCAGTAGGCTTATCAGAGGGTAGTGTTAAGCATTTGTTGTACACGCACAGGCAATACATGAGGAACACACACTCAAAGACTTACTCCAGGCCAATAGGTTTTTATTTTGAAAAATATATTTTCTTAGTTTATTTTAAGAACCACAGGTTCAAGATTTACAAGTTATACTTCAAATGAAAGGTATTTCACTTAGGTATTCTAGGAACTTTGAATAATCAAATAGCATGTACAGTCTTTGTTACAATGGCAATAAGCTATTTTAAAAGTGGACACAGTGCAAAAATCAACAGTTCCTGTGGGAGGTAAGTAAAGGTTAAGTTTGCAGGTAAGTAAAACACTTACAAGTCTCAAAGTTGGGTCCAAGGTAGCCCACCGTTGGGAGTTCAAGGCAACCCCAAAGTTACCACACCAGCAGCTCAGAGCCGGTCAGGTGCAGAGGTCAAAGTGGTGCCCAAAACACATAGGCTTCAATGGAGAACAGGGGTTCCCCGGTTCCAGTCTGCCAGCAGGTAAGTACCCACGTCCTCGAGAGGCAGACCCGGGGGGGTTTGTAGGGCACCGGGGGGGACACAAGCAGGCACAGAAAGTACACCCTCAGCGGCACAGGGGCAGCCGGGTGCAGTGTAACAGGCGTCGGGTTTTAGATAGGAAGTAATGGGGAGACCTGGGGGTCTCTTCAACGATGCAGGCAGGCACAGGGGGGACTCCTCTGGGTAGCCACCACCTGGGCTAGGCAGAGGGTCACCTGGGGGTCGCTCCTGCACTGGAGTTCGGTTCCTTCAGGTCCTGGGGGCTGTGGGTGCAGTGTTGGTTCCAGACATCGGGTCCCTTGTTACAGGCAGTCGTGGTCAGGGGGAGCCTCTGGATTTCCTCTGCAGGCGTCGCTGTGGGGTTTCAGGGTGGTCGGCTCTGGCTACTCACGGGCTCGCAGTCGCCGGGGAGTCCTCCCTGAAGTGTTGGTTTTCCACAGGTCGAGCCGGGGGCGTCGGGTGCAGAGTGGAAAGTCTCACGCTTTGGGCGGGAAACGTGAAGTCTTTAAAGTTGTTTCTTTGTTGTAAGAAAGTTGCAGGTTGTTGAACAGGGCCGCTGTTCACAAGAGTTTCTTAGTCCTTGGTTGCAGGGAAGTCCTCTGAGGCTTCAGAGGTTGCTGGTCCCTGTTGGATGCGTTGCTGTTGCAGTTTTCTCCGAAGTTGGGAGACAAGCCGGTAGGGTTGGGGCCAAAGCAGTTGTCGTCTCCGTCTTCACTGAGGGGCTTCAGGTCCGCAGTCCTTCTTCTTGTCAAGGTTGCAGGAATCTAGTTTCCTAGGTTCTGGGGAGCCCCTAAATACTGAATTTAGGGGTGTGTTTAGGTCTGGGAGGGCAGTAGCCAATGGCTGCTGTCCTTGAGGGTAGCTACACCCTCTTTGTGCCTCCTCCCTGTGGGGAGGGGGGCACATCCCTAATCCTATTGGGGGAATCCTCCAGCCACAAGATGGAGGATTTCTAAAATTAAGGGTCACCTCAATTCAGGACACCTTAGGGGCTGTCCTAACTGGTGGGTGACTCCTCCTTGTTTTTCTAATTATCTTCTCCAGCCTTGCTGCCAAAAGTGGGGGCAGTGGCCGGAGGGGCGGGCATCTCCACTAGCTGGGATGCCCTGTGGCACTGTAACAAAGGGGGTGAGCCTTTGAGGCTCACCGCCAGGTGTTACAGTTCCTGCAGGGGGAGGTAAGAAGCAGCTTCACCCAGTACAGGCTTTGTTCCTGGCCACAGAGTGACAAAGGCATTCTCCCCATGTGGCCAGCAACATGTCTGGTGTGTGGCAGGCTGGCAGAAACTAGTCAGCCTACACTGGAAGTCTGTTATGTTTTCAGGGGGGACTTCTAAGATGCCCTCTGGGTGTATTTTACAATAAATTGCACACTGGCATCAGTGTGCATTTATTGTGCTGTGAAGTTTGATACCAAACTTCCCAGTTTTTAGTGTAGCCATTATGGATCTGTGGAGTTCGTGTTTGACAAACTCCCAGACCATATACTCTTATGGCTACCCTGCACTTACAATGTCTAAGGTTTTGCTTAGACACTGCAGGGACATGATGCTCATGCACATATGCCCTCACCTGTGGTATAGTGCACCCTGCCTTAGGGCTGTAAGGCCTGCTAGAGGGGTGACTTACCTATGCCGCTGGCAGTGTGAGGTTGGCATGGCACTCTGAGGGGAGTGTCATGTCGACTTAGTCATTTTCTCCCCACTAGCACACACAATCTGTGAGGCAGTGTGCATATGCTGAGTGAGGGGTCCCTAGGGTGGCATAAGACATGCTGCAGCCCTTAGAGACCTTCCATGGCATCAAGGCCCTTGGTACCAGGGGTACCAGTTACAAGGGACTTACCTGGGTGCCAGAGTTGTGCCAATTGTGGAGCCAAAGGTACAGTTTAGGGAAAGAACACTGGTGCTGGGGCCTGGTTAGCAGGGTCCCAGCACACTTTCAAGTCATAACTTAGCATCATCAAAGGCAAAAAGTCAGGGGTTAACCATGCCAAGGAGACATTTCCTTACAATACTTATTAAACCCATGAAAGCTACTGTTCAAGAAATGGCTCAATTTACAAAAAACAAATCTAGCCTTCATTTCCAATCACCTATATCTTACAAATAAAGCTGCAAATCTACAGAACGGACAAAATACTTCTTGTTCAGCATTCCAGTCATTAAGGCTTTCATGGAAGGCCTTAAACCTGTCATTCCACCTATGGTTCCTCCTGCACTATCATGGAATCTGAACATTATGCTCACCAGACTCATGGGCCCTCCTTTTAAACCACTCCATTCATGTTCACTTCAGCACCTTTCTTGGAGGGTAGCTTTCTTTGCTGCCATCACATCACTCAGACGTGTCAGTGAGCTCCAGACATTAACCTTTGGTAGTTCCTCGTACTAACCCTAAGTTGCTACTTAAAGTTGTTTCTCAGTTTTATATAAACCAATCCAATGAACTACCCATTTTCTTTCTGCAACCTGACTGTGTTGCAGAAAGAGCCCTTCACACACTGCATGTTAAGAGAACACTCTTGTTTCACATTGACAGAACCAAAGAGTTTAGGAAAACTAAGCAGCTCTTCGTGGCTTTTTTCCAACTCATAAAGGAAGCCCAATATCCATATCTGGCATAGCCAGATGGATAGTTAAATTTATACAAACTTGTTATGCTAAAGCCAAGTGACTGTTACCTATTACCCCTAGAGCACATTCTACTAGGAAAAAGGTGCTACTATGGCCTTTCTTGGAAACATCCCTGTAGCTGGCATTTGTAAGACAGCTACATGGTTCACACCACACACATTCACAAAACACTACTTTGTGGATGTGCTGGCACACTAACAAGGCAGTGTATGTCAGGCTATGCTACAAACACTTTTCCAGTCAACTGCAATTCCTACAGGCTAGTTACCGCTTTAATGGAGGGACTGCTTTACAGTCTTTGTAGAGCATCTGTATCTACAGCCACACAGGCCGTCAAACGGGTTATGTTACTTACCCTTTAAACATCTCTTTGTGGCATGTAATGCTGTAGATTCATATGCGCCCTACATCTACCCCAGACGCCTGTGGCCGTTACAGTTACGGTATTTTTTTGTATATATGTATTTATTTTTTGTATATACATCTTTCTCTAGACTTTCCATACTTACGCTCCTTTCTCACCTGCCTTCGGGAAGTCAGTCTAACAAAAATGCTCATGCACAATAACACCGAGAGGAGTCCACTTGATCCCGTGACTGGGAACACTTCTTTGAAGAAAAACAACTTGCACTACTCCAGGCCCAAAACTAGGTGGCAGGGGTATGCAGAGCATGTGAATCTACACCACTACATTCCACAAATTCTTACAGGGTAAGCAACATAATTCTTCCAGTACCACAATCCACTGTGCACTTGACGTATCCAAAACTACATCTAGGAGGGTGAACAGCAGTGTTCTTATAAGATGAGAAGAGGGAATCGGTATCACTGAGCGTGGGAGACTAATAGCTGTCTGCCTGAATCCTTGCTAGCTTGCAGTGCCTCACCCAAACCTCCTAACCTGTTGGGGTGAAAGATGATTTGTGGCATCCTAAACCTGAATCACTGACTCCTCAGGGAAGTCGTGGAAAAAGATCATCCCACTTTCACTTGTTTACTCAAGCATGCAACGGCAAGACACAAAATGCAAACTGGATTTGAAGGCGTTTATTGAAGCAATCACATTTTAGTGTAAAAAACATGTGCTGCGATAAGGCATATAAAACAAAGCAAAGCAAAGTAACAAATATTACAGTAAGAGTGAAGAAGAGAAACAACCCCACCATGTTGTGTGGTTTTAGATGTTCTACAGGTTTCCACCAAACCCCATATCCAGATTTGAGAGCATAGTGGTTGAAAACCTCTGCCTCCCCCGACCTAAGGGATTAGCCCCTTACCTGAATAGAATAGCAGGGGTCTGCTTGTTGTATGGATGGCAATCCATTCAGGAAGCTGACAAGTCCGTGTCAGCAAAGCTGTCTGTCGCGCAGTCCGCATCCCAGGATGGTCATAACCGGAATGCCCTCTGTAGGAGGCTGGCTCAGTATATGGTGTACACCTATAGGTGAGGGACCCTGTACTGAGTCCTGGCAACCCTTAGTGATAGTGCAAGTGGTTCCAGATATCCAGAGCTCTCACAGGGTAGCTGTGGAGAGCAGCTAAGGCTTATCCAGGAGGGTGTAAAACAATTGCAAATACCACATAGATCAGTCAGTGTTGTAAAAACAAGAAGGAACCACACCTCTGTTAGAAACATAATGTCACATTAATTAAAATCCGGGCGCTAACCTAACTTTGGTATATCTCCTAACCAGGGATATGTACACACAAAAATATACTTAGAGACAGGTAAGTAAAGGAATAAAATAACATGGGCCCCTATGGGGGGACCAAACCATATACAAATAAATGGAATGTAAAAGTCAGTACTAACCAACCAAGGACCCTTGGGACTGGGGAAGCACTAAACCTGAAAGGTAAGTAGCTAGAATTCCCCAGGCACCCTTGTGCAGAGTTGTAATCCCTAGTCAGTGTCCATAGGATAACATTGGGAAGTCGCAGTTAGAGTTTTCATGTTCTAGGACCCTTCCCAGAGGACCACAAGGAAACCCGTTGGGACAAGGGAGGTTCAAGAGTGGCCCCATCCGTGGATACCCAGAGAAGTGGAGTACCTACACCAGGGAACCCAGGTATATAGGGGTAAAGTTGCGTTAAAATGGCGATCTCAGCTGTCTAGCTGCTGTTGTGATCCGTGGACCAGGTTGGGGGAACCCAGATGTGGACCCTGGATAAAGAAGACCTAAGGAAAGAGGGAAGACCACCCGGGGATGCCCAGGGGTGTTGGAGGGCAATGCCCACCCTTCTTGGGGTTACTTTCCTGATGGACAGTTGTTGTGGAAGTGCAGCTATGGTGTCCACTTGATGCAGGCAAGTCCCAGGAGTCATCATCACTAGGAGGTGTCCCAAGCCGGTCGTTGCATTGCGGAGGGGTCAGGGGCCAGAAGGGCCACCAACATGTCTTGGCAAGTGCAAGATAGCGTTGCCAGAAGTGTTGCAGGATTTGGGGTCGAGCAAGGTCCAAAGGACTCAACCTTTGTATGCAATTTAGGGCCAGTCCTCAGCAAGCAAGAGAGGTAGCAAGAATCGTTGAAGACCCCAGGAGGACCCCCTGGCAGCAGGCACAGGGAGTTGCAGAGATGCCTCAGCAGCACAACAAAGATGGATGCAGAGAGGACATCTTTCTTGGAGTGGTGTGATTCTGGAGGCTGGGGCTACTTGGAGCTATGGGGTCTTAGGACTGAAGAGCCAACAAGCCTTTGCAACGGTAAAAAGTCGCGGTGCACAGGGGTTCCAGCCAACCAGCTCCGAAGGACCACAGACTTCTCAGTTGCCTAGAAGGCAGGTCAGACCTCTGGAGAGCCACAGAACCCCCACCTGTGTTATAGAGCCTTGAAGAATCTGTAGGACAGCAGGATCCACAAAACGGTTGTTGATGTTGAGGTGCCTGCTGATGCATGGGAGTGACTCCTTCACTCCCAGATAGATTCATTCTTGCTGTCCTACCTACAAGTCCTTGCAATGCATAGGGAAAAAGTTGCAGTAGGATCCCTCCTACCAGTTTGTCTTGTTTTGGTTCCTGGCAAAGTCCAGCAGTGGGTCCAGGTTGCAGACAAATATAAGGTCCCACCCTAAGAGGAGTCCTTAAGTAACCCAGGAAGCTTCTGCAGTGACCCACCTATCAGAGGGGGGCAGGGATGCTAATCTGGTGGACTGGACAGTCAGGTGCATCCAGGGGCCTCTGCTCATCTTACTTCCAAGGTGGCAGATTAAAGTGCCCACCTGGTAGAGCTCTGGGCACCTACCTAGGGGAGGAGCTGGACAGGGGGGTGGTCACTCCTCTGTCCTTTGTGTGGTTTCACACCAGAGCGGGAGCCGGGGGCTCCTGCACTGGAGTAAACAGGTTTATGCAAGAAGAGCAACAAATCTGCCCTTCAAAGTAGACTTCTGTTGCTCAGGAGCCCAACCAACTAGCCCAGAGAAACCGATTTTTAAAGGAAATCCTTTGTTCTACCTTCCCCTTCCTGAGTTAAGCTTGGCAGCAGGAGGGCAGAATAGTGTGTTGGGTCGGCGGCAACAATGGCTTGCATACATATCCTGTGAGGCTGCACAGGCAGATATGGGGGGGATCCTCTAAGGAGCCCCCACAGTACATGGTATAATGCAACTATCATTAAATCGGTGTAGTTGCATGATTCCAACATGTTTGATACCAAACATGACTAGGTTCGGTGAAACCATTATGTAGTTGGACATCTCCAGTTGACCAGTGTCCACTACATACCTTAAGATGGCTTCCCTGCGCTTGCAAAGAAAATGGGATCTGGGGTTTGCAGGGGTGCCTTTGCTCATGCAGGGCACCCTCACACTTGGAACCATGCACCCTGCCTTGTGCTGAAGTACCTACGTTAGGGGTGACTTATAGGGTCAGAGTACATTGACCATAATATATGCGGAACCTTCTATCCGGTGTGAATGCACCATTTCACACAGGCTGCAGTTGCACAGTTTGCATGGGCTCCCCTGGGTGGCATAATACATGCTGCAGCCCAGGGGGGACACCTGGTGTACCAGTGCCGTGGGTACCTAAGTACCATATGCTACGGACTTACAGGGGTACACCAGAATGCCAATTGTGGAGTGTAAAAGCTGTTTACCAACTAAATTTAGAGGAGAGAACACTCACACTAGGGTCCTGGTTAGCCGGATCTCAGTGTACTACAGTCGAAACAAACTGACTCCAGGCAAAAAGTGGGGGTAACTATGACAGAAAGATCCTACTTTCCTACACCCTTTACCCTCCTTGGGCCTATGTGTAGTTTATATAAAAACATGTGTTTCATTTGGAGAACAGTTTGGATGTAATGTGTCTCGAAGATAGATGTTGGCTCCTGGGCGGCAACACGAGTTGGCATATCATGTACTCTACGGAGCAGCCTTGGACAAAGGTACTGATTACAAGTGGGACAATGGCTGTATAAATGTGCAGCTTGAACCTAGCCTTCCTAGAAGTAGTAGTGTAAAAGCAATTACTAAAAGCAGGCTTGCTAAAAACATGAATCTAATGTATATGAATGTGCTACACCTGGCATCCTTGACATGGTTTCCCTTAACATTTTGCGCTCAGACCTGTTTTTCTGCCTCATTTGTGCTGACTTTTAGGATTCTGGGCACTTTACCACTGCTGGCCAGTGCTAAAGTGCAGGTGCTCTGTACTCTAAAACATAGTAACATTTGCTTATCCACAATTGGCATATTTAATTTACTTCGAAGTCCCTAGTAAAGTACACTATATGTGCCTGGCCCTGTAAATTAAATGCTACTCTTGGGCCTGCAGCTCTTATTGTGCCACCCATACAGTAGTCTTCAAGCATGTCTCAGGCCCACCACTGCAGAACCTGTGTGTACAGTTTTAAACTGCCATTGTGACATGGCCAGTGTGCGCACTTTCCAGGCCCAAACCTTCCTTATCTGATAGGAAATTCTAGTTGCAGATTACTTACGTTAGAATTTCCCGCAGGTGTCTGTCTGGATATGGAGATTTTTCTTGAGCAGAATCGCTGTGCCCCGTTAGGTGGCGTTGATCGGCTCCGCATCCGTCACTGGTGTGGTCCCCACTGGATATGAGGTCACAGGTCCTGTATAGACGCCATCCCTAACGCATTGACATAAGTTCTTTTCTTTCCCTGCCAGCCAGCGCTTATCTGAAAAGAGCTACTCCTCTGTCATTTTTTGACTGGCCTTTTTTTACTTTTTGTCAAAGGTTTTTCCAGTAGTCACTCCTGGTGCACCAAGGGATGTCTTCCCAGAAGACCTGTTTCAAGCCCTGCTGGTCCTGTCATCGGGCAATGCCTGTGATGGATCCGCATCTCATGCATCTAGAGTGCGACCGCGACCCAAGTCGTGCTCTGAGTGTCAAGCCATGCATTCGAAGGCGTTGAGGGAAGGATCCCCAAAGCTGATGGCGGCCCGGCGCCCAACTCCATGAACATCACGGTCTTTGATGAGAGGACGGTCTTGGGATCAGCCATTGAGATCAGCCCCCAAACCAGCCCCCTTCACTTACTACCCATCGTCGTCCCACTCCAAGTCCTTGGGACGATCGGGTAAGTCGAAGCATAAGAAGAAGACCAAACGTCATCATTCTAGGCTTCCCTTTATAGAGTCTGCGTATGAGTTGACTGCCCCTTCCTGAGTTTTTGGGAGCCAGAGCAACCCCTGCTCAATTGAAAGAATTTTATGAATCCATGCGACTCATTTTTGGGCAGTCCATTCCGTTGGCATGCCTTTGGGCCTTGCGGAGGCAGATGGGGGCCCTTCGGCTTCCCTGCCGGTGGGTTTGGCCTTTGCTTTGAGGGACACCCGTGGATCCATTCCTGGATCCAAGCCGGGCACCGGTCTTACCACTTCAACCTTATCCGACGCCAGTCCCTACACCGGTGCTCCCGGTGCCACCTGTATCTCTGGGTGACATTGTCCCCATTCTCATTGCGGACTCCGATATGGAGCTGAATGGGCATCGTACGGTAAAGACTCTGGTGCCGACAGGAGCCTTGACTCCTATATCAGACTCTGAGCCCTTTTCTTATGAGCTAGGTTATGGTGAGGAATGAGAAGGGTTGCTGGACCCTTTGGAATTCCAGCTAAAAAAGACACCATGGACTGGCGTACAGACTTGTGTGGCGGCAGTGGACTGGATACCTCCCCATATACTGGCATGCTTTTTCTCCCACTACCTTGGCTATGGAGGTGGGAGTGTCATAGTCTATGGTGGTGTGAAGAGCAGCTGAAGTCCTTTACCTGGAGTTGCCTTTTGTTGCAGTCAGGACTAACCTCCTGACAGAGGTTATTCAACCTGGAGCTTCATCCTTTGAACCCCTGCTCCCCTTCAGTGAAGCTGTTACAGATGCCCTACTGGGTGACCTGGTCCAAACCCAGCACAGAGGCTCCTGTGAACAGGACAATTACCCACCGTCACGGTCCTGCTCCAGATGACCCAAGTTTCCTTATGCAACACCCCAGCCCTGAGAGGTTGGTTATCCAAGTCTCCACCTCCTGTGGAGTCTTCCTTTTTGCACCCCACAACAGTTAATCCATGAGGCTGGATACACTTGCTGTAGGAAGCTGCCTCTCCATATTGTACACTAAAAAGAAGTACACCATGCATGAAGGCTAGTGGATCCCCAAATTGGTTTAAAGAGGCAAAAGTAGATAATACTAATGCTCTATTTTGTGGTAGTGTGGGCAAACAGTTAGGCATATCTAAGGGCACTGCAAAGCATCTTTTGTACTCACAGAGGCAATAAATGAGAGACAGACTCAAACAATAAATCAGAGACCAATTAAGAAAAATAACACTTCTTTTTATTTATGTTTTAAAAGCATGAACTTCGTTAAATAGTAAGTACTGTTTTCTTTATTATTTCTTACAGGTAAGTAAAGAGTTTAAACCTGGGTGCCTTTACATACAATGCAGTCCAATAGGAGGAAAGGTTAATAATGCATAGAGATAAGTACAGATGGTTTCAGGGGTTCATCTTCAGAGTTTAGAGATGTAGAGGTTCAGGTTCCAAAGTACTTCCAGCATCTCCACAAATTCCACTGGGAGCGGGGTGCTGGTGAGGTTGTAGCCGGGTGTGCTACAGAGGAGGGGCCATCTGTAAACAGGCTGCATAGTGAGACTTGGGGGCAAGTCTGAGACCTCCCAAATGGGGGCTTAGGTCGCTTAGGGGCCTTAGAGCAAGGGGGCACAGCCAGTTCTTCAGGATCTGGACCAGGCGGGTCAGATGCAGAGTGGGTAGGACGACTGGGCTCTGTGCACAAAGGTACTACTTGTGGTTAGGGGCTGGCAGAGGCATAATCAAGACTACTGGGCCACTTGCAGAGTGGGTCTTAGGGGTGCTGACATTCCTCGATGGCTAATTGCTCCCAGTGCAGTAAAAATCCAAAATGGACCCTCATTGTTGATGCTTGGTGCACGGCATCCAGTACCCTGGGGGTTGGCGCTGCATGGCTCCGGCTGGTCCTGGTGTCGTCACTCGGTGGGGAGACAGTTGTCCTCCAGAGCATTGGTACTTCCTCCTTGTCGTCTGCAGTGTCGGTCTGAGCCAGGGTGTTGCAAGGCAGTTGTCTTGGCTCTGCTTTTCTGTGCCTGCATGCTGCAGGGAAGTAGCTCCTTTACTCCAGAGAATACTGGTGATGGTTTTTTAATGCTGGCAGGCTACCAGAGGCTTTGGTAGTTCTCCAGCTTGTAGGCGAGTCACTGTCGCAGTTGTCAAGAGAGGTCCGGGCAGACAATTTTTCGTGCCAAAAAGTGCACAGCTTTTCTGCTGTTCTTACCAGGCAGTGACTCTTCTTTGTACTCCTTCTCTTGATCCGTCGGATCTGAGTTCTTGGGTTCAGGGTACTACCTAAATACTCAATTTAGGGGCGTTACAGGAAGTGCCAGGTAGAAGGCCAATGGGTGGCAATCTTTATATATGACCACTTTTTCTGGGATAGGGCATAACTCTGGCACTAGAATACGAATTCCATTCAAAACAAGATGGAGGAATTTGAAAAGTGGTGTCCACATCAGCTTGTCCACCTTAGGGTGGAAGTGGCATGATGTGGGCACAACTAATCTTACAAATTTTTCCCGCTAAAAAGTGGGGTCAGGACAGGAGGGGTGGCCTTCTCCTCCATCATGAGAGACCTGGGTTGCATAACAGGCGGCTGGTCCTTTGAAGATTTCCATCCTGGAATGTCCATCCTAGCTAGAAGAGGTGATAACACCTCTGCCCAGAGCAGGCTTTGTTTCTGGCCTGTGTGAGTGCTGGCTGTCACTTCAGGTGTTCAGAAATCTGTCCAGGGTGGCTGTGCTTGTTTAGACCAGTCAGTCAACACACTAGCAGTTGTGTTGGTTTATAGGGGGCACCTCTAAGATGCTCTTTGGGTTCATATATTAATAAATTATACACTGAATTCACTGAGGGTTTATTAATACGAGATGCTGTCTTCCAAACATTCCTATGTTCAGAGAAGCCATCATGGTGCTGGGGAGCTCATATTGACCAGTGCCCAGCACATGTACTTACAATGGCTTCCCTGTCCACTTGCTAAGTGTTGGAATTGACAAAGACATAGCGGGCCATATCTGCTCATGCAGATATGTCCTCTCATGTGATATAGTGCACCCTGCCTTGGCGCGCTGCAAGGCCTTCTGTAGGTGTGACTTACAAATATCACATGCAGTGGTAGGGGCTCTGGCACACTGGGATGTGACAGGTCATGTTTTCACTTTTAGCTGCGCCAAGACACACAGCCTGCAATGGCAGCTCTGTGTGCATTTGTTGAGAGATCCTTGAGGGTGGCACAATTTGTTCTGCAGCCCTTACGGAACTTCATGATTACCCTAGGTCTGACTATCAGAGGTACTATTTACTCAGGACTTAAAGAGGGTGCTAAAGGTTGTACCAATTGTGGAATACAACAGTACAGTTTTAGGAACGAGATCTGGCACTGGGAACCTGGTTAGCAGGAACTCAGTGCGCTTTCAATCGAAATCACATCAGATACCAGGCAGAAAGTGGGGGCTAACCATGTCAAAAGGGTGCTTTCCTACACTTGGGAAGAAAATGTTTTCTTCTGCTAGCCTGGCATTGCGGTTCATGAACACAGCATGCCTTTTGGGACGTCATTCCCACACACTATGGGATACAGTTGCACAAGTGCTGTCACCGGTCCCGAAGGAGGCCAGGACTGTACTTTGCCAATCAGTTGCTGATGGGTGTGTCACAGCAGAGTTCACAATCTGATGTAGACTTGACACAACCGACTCATTGGGCAGAGCAGTTGCATCAACAGTTGGTTAAGGATGTCTGGCTTTTCGGGGATGTCCAAGCCAATGTTAGAGATGGGCACTTTGATGGCACCCAACTCTTCTGAGAAAAAGCAGACTTGGCGCTTGAGCACTTAAAGGATTCACATACTACGGGCAGGTCCTTGGGCCTTGCGGCGGCCACTCCGCCCCCTCCTCCCAATTGCCCCCACCCCACCCCTTTAGTCTGTTTTTCACCCCTTCTGTGGCTATGGAAGAGGCGCCCCACCTCGTCTGTTCCTGTCCAGCCAGATGAGGTGTGCATGCTGCCCAGCCCCTGCGCCGTGGGGTCGACTGACCTTGTGGATCTGGAAGTCAGCAGTTTGGCCAGTCTACTGCTCAAACCTCCCCCCATCTCTACAAGCCACCACCCGCGCACTGGCTGTCTCCAAACCTAGTTTGACTCTGATTTCCTACCCCCCCCTCACCCCCCCTTCCAGGCCAGTAACCAATCGGAGGCAGAATTTGCCATCACCTGCTCTGCTGGCAATCAATCACGTCAGACAGGTGCATTTTGCAGATCTTGTGAAGGGACTACTTCCTCCCTTTCAAGACTATCCCTCCATCCATGCCACCATCCCTTGATTGGATGATGGTGCATCACTTGGCACTTCTCCGAGAGGAAGTTAGAGCGCTCTTGGCCAAGGGAGCAATAGACAGGTTTCTTGTACTAGAAGTAGGTTGTGGTTGCTATTCCCGCTACTTTCCGGTACTCAGAAAGGACAAGTGCCTCTGCTGTATCCTTAACCATTGCCCCCTCAATTTCTTAATGAAAAAAGATATGTTCAGAATGCTCAGTCTGAATTAGGTCCTTTCTGCCCTGGACCCAGGAAACTGGATGGTAGCGTTGGACTTGCAGGATGCTCATTTCCATATTCCCGTCCTGCCTTCCCACAGACGCTACTTATGGCTCACTGCGAGCTACGAGCTCTGTGCTTCCCTTTAGCCTTACCAGTGGCCCTGGAGTGTTCACCAAAGTGATGGAGGTGGTTTCAGCTCATCTGTGCAGATCAGGGGTTTCATTCTTCCCCTATCTTGATGATTGGCTGTTAAATGTGGGCTCGCCTAGGCTGTCCTCTCCCACGTCCAGACTATGGCGGAGGACCTGCATTGGTTGGGGTTCACCATAAATCTACCAAATTCACACCTGCCTCCCTCTCAGAGACTCCCTTTCATCTGAGCTGTTCTAGAATCAGTGCTTAGCCTCTTGAACAAATACAGATGTTTCAGCCGCTCTCCTGGATTTAGGTGAGAATGATTGAGGCTGCTGGGACTCCTGGTCTCCTGCATCTGTTGGTGTGAGTCCTGAAGCTCAAGTGGGCGCAGCTTCAGGGAAATCTTTCTGACGGGGTCCAGATCTCAGAGGGAACTGCAAAAGACCTGCAGTGGTGGCTAATGAACCGCGGTTAGATCAAAGGCAGAGTCCTCTCCCTTCTCCAATCAGATCTAACAGTAGTGACAAATGTCACTCATGAGGTGGGGTGGCCATCTGGTAGAAGTGGAGATCAGAGGACTCTGGTCTCCAGTGGAGTTCGGAGTCCACATCAACCTGTTGGGAGCTTTGTTTGATCCGATTAGCATGGAAAGCATTTCTTCTGTCTCTCATGGGGCAAGGTAGTGCAGGTGTTCACGTACCACACCACCGCTATGTGGTACTGCAACAAGCAGGGCAGAGTGGGATCGTGGACCCTTTGTCATGAGGGTTAGCCTCTGGACGTGGCTGGAGCAACAGGGCATTTCACTGGTGGTTACATCATCTGGCAGGTTCTCTTATTGCCATGTCAGGGCACACAAACTAAGCTGTGGCTGCCTAGCTGATCACGAGTGGCATTTCCATTCAGAGGTGGCACAAGGACTCTTTCAGCAGTGGGGAAGGCCTCGGTTAAATATGTTCATCTCCGAAGAGAACACGCAATGTCAGCAGATTTGCGTGTTTAGAGTTTCCAAGGCAGCTATCATCATGGTGCTCGGACCTCCTGTACACCTTTCTGCTCATACCTCTTCTGCCCAGAGTTTTCAAGAAGATCAAGAATGACCGGTCCCAAAGTAATCCCTGTGGCTCTGGACTGGGCACGAAGAGGCTGGTATCCCCAGCTTCTGAGACTGAGCATCTATCCTAGTATCTAGGATCAGACTGCCCCTTTGGGAGGATCTTCTATCGCAGCAAAGGCAGGGTATGGTTCTCCACCTGAACCTCCCAACTCTCTGCCTACTTGCGTGGAGACTGAGTGGCGACAGTTGACAGTCTTTGACCTTCCGCCGGAAGTCTGGAAAGTTATTTTAGCAGCCAGGCATCCCTCTACTGAGACTGCATACGCCTGCAGATGGCAAAAATTTGGGAATTATTGTACAGAAAAGTTTATCGACCCTCTTTCTGCCTCTCTCTCTCGCTGATATTCTTTACTTCATTTTTAACCTTGCCCAGCAGGGCTATGCTGTGGATACTCTTAAGGGCTCTCTCTCTGCTCTGTCCACCTTCCTGCACCTGCCTGACCAACCCTCTTTATGTAAGTCCCCTATTGTAAATATGTATCTTTACCTCTTGATCGCCACGTAACCATTATGTCCATTAACTGGCCCTGAGGGGAAGCATGCTTCCAGCGCAATTGCGGAAGAGAAAAGCACAACATTTCTCTTCCACTCGGGAGGAGGGGGCCAGCAGAGGCATGAAAGGAAAGGAAAGGGATTTTATTTTTATAAATGGGCATAAGGGGAGCGGCCCCTTGGGCAAGGGCCGCTCCCCAGGGGGGCAAATACGTTTTAGACCATTTCTGCCTAATATAATTATGCCGATCTGGCCCCTGGGGGGCGGGGCAGAAAACCCCTAAACACCAGGGATCTTCGGCAAGGGTCGCTCCCTGGGGGACCAAATTGTTTTTGTTTTGAGGCCAATATAATTATGCAGATCTACCCAGGGGGGCGGGGTGGGGCGTCATTTTTAGGCTATTTCTGCTTGGGGGGATGGGGGACAGAAACCTCTAGACTCCAGGGATGTATATATTTTTATTTACTTTATGTTTTTATGTATGGGGAGCAAATTGTATTTAGGCCATTTCTGCCCCCCTTGCGGGCAGATCATCCTATTTACGTCAGGCAGAAATCACTAGACACCAGGGATTGGTGTGTGTCTGTGTGTATTTTGTTTGTTGGGGGGGCTGCACCTTGGGCAAGGGTCGCTCCCCAATAGATCGGCTATTTTTGGAAGGTCCATCAGAAAGCCCACCAGAGGCCAGGGAAGATTATTTTTTCAAAATAAGTGGGTGGGGGTATGGCCATACCCACACCCCAAATAAATGGGGCCAAAGTTGTTCTGCCCACCAGTGGAAAGATGGGGCAATTACTCCCGATCCACACCCCGGGGTGGGCAGAAAGTCTACTAGATGGCATGGAATAAAAAAATAAAAAAATAGTGGGGTGGGCCTGGTTATGCCCCCACCCCAGCTGAAGGGGGGTAACAGTCTTTCAGCTCTCCCCCCGCACACTAAAACATCTTATGCCACGGCAAGCAAGAAGACATTTGATCGTTTTGTTTTTACATTTGGGCCATGAGAGCTTGGTAACTCTCAAAATCGGGCCACTTGAAATGGTGAGGGCTACATTTTTTCGACTTTGGGACGCTGCCAATAGAAAAATCTACAAGACCTAGACACATCTGAAAAAGAAACATCTGGTTGATTCCAGGGTGTTGTGCTTCACTTGCACCCCACACCATTTTCTTACCCACAATGCCCTACAAACCTCCAACTTTGCTGGAAATCACACATTTTTCCCACAATTTTGTGATGGAACCTTCCGTAATATGTAGGAATTCACAAAATTCCTACCACCCAACATTGTCCCATCTATAATTTTTTTCAAACTGTCCTTTTGGACCCGCTTTGGTTCCCCCTCAATTTCGACATGTTTTTGGCTCTTCCCTGTCACAGGCACTTGGCCCACCTACACAAGTGAGGGATCATTTTTACTGGGAGACTGAGGGGAACGTTGGGTGGTAGGAAATTTGTCCCAGTGCAGTGATCCCACACAAAAATGTGGGGAAAAAAGTGATTCTTTTTTATTTTAGCAAAATTTGAGGTTTGCTGAGGATTCTGAGTAAGAAATCATTGGGGGATCCACGCAAATCACACCTCCCTAGACTCCCTTGGGTGTCTAGATTTCAGAAATACACAGGTTTGATAGATTTTCTTAGGTGCCGTCTGAGCTAGAGGCCAAAATCCACAGCTAGGCACTTTGCAAAAAACAGCTCTGTGTTTTTGGGAAAATGTGATGTGTCCATGTTGTGTTTTGGGGAATCTCCTGTTGCGGGCGCTAGGGCTACCCACACAAGTGAGGTATCATTTTTATCGGGAGGCTTGGGAAAATGCTGGGTGGAAGGAAACTTGTGGCTCCTCTCAGATTCCAGAACTTTCTGTCACGGAAATGAGAGGAAAAAGTGTTTTTTTGGCCAAATTTTGAGGTTTGCAAAGAATTCTGGGTAACAAAACCTGGCGAGAGCCCCACAAGTCACCCCATCTTGGATTCCCCTAGGTGTCTAGTTTTCAAAAATGCGCATATGTGCTAGGTTTCCCTTGGTGCCGGCTGAGCTAGAGGCCAAAATCTACAGCTAGGTACTTTGCAAAAAACAGCTCTGTTTTCTTTGGGAAAATGTGATGTGTCCATGTTGTGTTTTGGGGCATTTCTTGTCGCGGGCGCTAGGCCTACCCACACAAGTGAGGTACCATTTTTATCGGGAGACTTGGGGGAGCGCTGGGTGGAAGGAAATTAGTGGCTCCTCCCACATTCCAGAACTTTCTGTCACCGAAATTAGAGGAAAAAGTATTTTGTTGGCCAAATTTTGAGGTTTGCGAAGGATTCTGGATAACAGAACCTGGTGAGAGCCCCACAAGTCAATCCATCTTGGATTCCCCTAGGTGTCTAGTTTTCACAAATACGCAGGTTTGATAGGTTTCCCTAGGTGCCGGCTGAGCTAGAGGCCAAAATCTACAGCTAGGCACTTTGCAAAAAACACATCAATGTTTAAATGTGATGTGTCCATGTTGTGTTTCCTGTCGTGAGCATTAGGCCCTACCCACGCAATTGAGGTACCATTTGTATCGGGAGACTTGGGGGAACCCAGAATAGCAGAACAAGTGTTCTTGCCCATTGTCTTTCTCTACATTTTTTCCATCCAAATGTAAGACAGTGTGTAAAAAAGACGTCTATTTGAGAAATGCCTGTAATTCACATGCTAGTATGGGCACCCCGGAATTCAGAGATGTGCTTCTCAACCCCTTATCTTGTGCCCACTTTGGAAATACAAAGGTTTTCTTGATACCTATTTTTCACTCTTTATATTTGAGCAAATGAATTGCTGTATACCCGGTATTGAAAGAAAACCCATTGCAGGGTTCAGCTCATTTATTGGCTCTGGGTACCTAGGGTTCTTGATGAACCTGCAAGCCCTTTATATCCCCGCAACCAGAAGAGTCCAGCAGATGTAACGGACATCGCAGGAAAAAGTTGCAGAGTAAAACATTGAGAAAAATGGCTGTTTTTTTCACCTCAATTTCAATATTTGTTGTATTTCAGCTGTTATTTTCTATAGGAAACCCTTGTAGGATCTACACAAATGACCCCTTGCTGATTTTAGAATTTTGTCTATTTATTAGAAACGTTTAGCTCTCCGGGATCCAGCATTGGTTTCATACCCATTTCTGTCACTAACTGCAAGAAGGCTAAAAGTACAAAAAGTAGTAAAAATGGGTTATGTCCCAGTAAAATGCCAAAATGTTGTTGAAAAATGTGGTTTTCTGATCTCCTTCAGGGGAACCCACAAAATCTGGTTACCTCTAGAATCTCTAGGATGTTGTAAAAAAAGAGACACAAATTTTGCGTGGGTAGCTTATGTGAACAAAATGTTATGAGGGCCTAAGCGCGAACTGCCCCAAATAGCCAAAAAGAGGACTGGCACCTGAGGGGGGGAAAAGGCCTGGCAGCGAAGGGGTTAATGTATAAATGTGCGTGGACATTGTGTTCATACCATTATGGACAACGGCGAATGCTTCATCGAGTTTTCCTTATCTATTGCCTTAGAAGAGCAGCATCTTCCATATTTCATGGTATATTGCCTACAGAAATCTTTTTGAGTGTGATTTTCTGGGACCTAGCAAGAGAAAGAAAGCGATACCTTTTCTTTAATAGCTGTCAATGTGGAGTGACTTAATTTGCCCACACTATATATACAGGGAGTGCAGAATTATTAGGCAAATGAGTATTTTGACCACATCATCCTCTTTATGCATGTTCTCTTACTCCAAGCTGTATAGGCTCGAAAGCCTACTACCAATTAAGCATATTAGGTGATGTGCATCTCTGTAATGAGAAGGGGTGTGGTCTAATGACATCAACACCCTATATCAGGTGTGCATAATTATTAGGCAACTTCCTTTCCTTTGGCAAAATGGGTCAAAAGAAGGACTTGACAGGCTCAGAAAAGTCAAAAATAGTGAGATATCTTGCAGAGGGATGCAGCACTCTTAAAATTGCAAAGCTTCTGAAGCGTGATCATCAAACAATCAATCGTTTCATTCAAAATAGTCAACAGGGTCGCAAGAAGCGTGTGGAAAAACCAAGGCGCAAAATAACTGCCCATGAACTGAGAAAAGTCAAGCGTGCAGCTGCCACGATGCCACTTGCCACCAGTTTGGCCATATTTCAGAGCTGCAACATCACTGGAGTGCCCAAAAGCACAAGGTGTGCAATACTCAGAGACATGGCCAAGGTAAGAAAGGCTGAAAGACGACCACCACTGAACAAGACACACAAGCTGAAACGTCAAGACTGGGCCAAGAAATATCTCAAGACTGATTTTTCTAAGGTTTTATGGACTGATGAAATGAGAGTGAGTCTTGATGGGCCAGATGGATGGGCCCGTGGCTGGATTGGTAAAGGGCAGAGAGCTCCAGTCCGACTCAGACGCCAGCAAGGTGGAGGTGGAGTACTGGTTTGGGCTGGTATCATCAAAGATGAGCTTGTGGGGCCTTTTCGGGGTGAGGATGGAGTCAAGCTCAACTCCCAGTCCTACTGCCAGTTCCTGGAAGACACCTTCTTCAAGCAGTGGTACAGGAAGAAGTCTGCATCCTTCAAGAAAAACATGATTTTCATGCAGGACAATGCTCCATCACACGCGTCCAAGTACTCCACAGCGTGGCTGGCAAGAAAGGGTATAAAAGAAGGAAATCTAATGACATGGCCTCCTTGTTCACCTGATCTGAACCCCATTGAGAACCTGTGGTCCATCATCAAATGTGAGATTTACAAGGAGGGAAAACAGTACACCTCTCTGAACAGTGTCTGGGAGGCTGTGGTTTCTGCTACACGCAATGTTGATGGTGAACAGATCAAAACACTGACAGAATCCATGGATAGCAGGCTTTTGAGTGTCCTTGCAAAGAAAGGTGGCTATATTGGTCACTGATTTGTTTTTGTTTTGTTTTTGAATGTCAGAAATGTATATTTGTGAATGTTGAGATGTTATATTGGTTTCACTGGTAATAATAAATCATTGAAATGGGTATATATATGTTTTTTGTTAAGTTGCCTAATAATTATGCACACCTGATATAGGGTGTTGATGTCATTAGACCACACCCCTTCTCATTACAGAGATGCACATCACCTAATATGCTTAATTGGTAGTAGGCTTTCGAGCCTATACAGCTTGGAGTAAGACAACATGCATAAAGAGGATGATGTGGTCAAAATACTCATTTGCCTAATAATTCTGCACTCCCTGTAGTGAATAAGGATTTAAAACCTCATCCACCAGTTCATCAGCAGAGCTTTAAGGACAGATAATACCATTGATGGATCAAATAAGTGCATTTAAGCCAGTTGAAAAGCTTACATATACCATGTACTGAGGCAATAGTTAAACAGGGGTGTGTGAGTTAATAAAATATCTACTTGTCCATGGGACAGTTTGCTTCTTAAATCTACTTGTCCCTTTGGTCCCATGTAGTGCGGCGACAAATTATGGCAGCAATCTCATTATGTAGGAGCTTTGATAATTGCCTCTTTGATAATGCCACGGCCAATACTATAGTAGGTCTTGAATACTATCAATTTAAAACCCTAATATAGCAATTTCCTTATGTTTCCACCTTTCAGATCTACATTCTGGGGCTCAAGGAAGCAGTAGAAAATAGTTCCAGGGCTAAAATACCTTTGAGTCCGTGCAAGCCTACACGCATGCATGTTTTAAGGATTTTCACCGGCTCTTCTCTGATCTTTTTCCCTACTGAGAAAGGCAGTAAAATTCTGACAGGGGTAGGGTTGGGGAACAAAGTGGTTGAAGGGAAAGTGAACCTGTAATCTCTCAGTAGACTTTCATATGAGAAAATCTGCACATGCTCGTGCTAAAATACAGTTCACAAATATTTTCCAGGAGTACGATTTATTTGGTCTACTTCTGTAAATTATTGTGAATTAATGAAAGACAATAATTCAAAGACATACCATGGGTGGACTTTTGTGACTTTCTGTAAGAATTAGGCCCTTAAATAGGTGTGGCGTTAACAAAGACATGTTGTTTTTATTAAAATTCTATCTCTCTCTCTATTTATCGTCTGGCTTTACTGCGAGTGATAGCATTGGCACACAAAGTAATTTTGTTCAGTACCAAGAACTACTGTGGCAGTGTGTGCTTTTTGAGACCAAAAAAACTGTTTTTGCTGTTTGCCAATGTTTGTTACAATGGTGAGGGCCTGACAGCTCCCACAACAAAATTCATGTCAAAACAAAACATGTATTGATAAAACCAAAACACTGACAACCAATGTCTGATCGGTCAGCTTTGCAATTGGTTGTTTATTTTCATGTTACCCATAATCTTGTTGAAAATGGTTACACTGATTTTCCATTGTGAATATTTTTGGAAATACTAACATGCATCAACACATTTTACCAAATTATGCTTCAATGAAGTAGTACCTACAATTTCTCAGTAATTTAGCTAAACGTTTTTTTTTCTGTACTTTCCTATTTTGAAACCAAAGAATGACCTATCTTGCTTACAAGCTTTTGCAAAAAATTGCATCTCATCAGAAAGCATTCTGGCAGCATTATACATAGCCTCATATTGTTAAACGTTTCAAACATGTGCACACTTTTCTGGAACGACTATCATTAGTGCATTGTGACCTTACAGCATTTATTTAGAGCGGTCACCCTAATAATAAATGGTTTGCATTAATGAACCATAAATACTAGTTCGAACAGCATTAACATATGGACACAAATATTACCTCAAATGCAGACAGATCCCTTCCCTGTAAGCTGGCAGTCAAAGGGTCTGTGCTGCAGGGAGTTGGGTCTACTTGCCCCAAGGACAAAATAAACATTGAAACCTGTTGTCCGTGACCCCAAACAATGGGGGGTCATTATGACTCTGGCATTCACTAGACCGCCAGGGTCACAGTGGTAGTCGGACCATCGCGGTCGTGGCAGCCCAACTGCCACATTATGACTGTGGCTCTGCCACAGTCCAACCGTCAACACCGCCAGGCTGCCTGCAGCACTGCCCTGGGGATTACAAGTCCCCATCCACCATCCTGTCCATGGTGGTAAACACCACCATGGAAAGGCTGGCGGAATGGGGGCTCCTGGGGCCCCTCCACTGCCCAAGCACTTGACATGCGCAGTGCAGGTGCCCCTATACACAGCTCGAATTACAGGCAGTGGAATGCGCGATGGGTGCTGCTGCACCCGCTGCACTGCCACATCGCAGCCAGCTCCATTGGGAGCCAGCTGCAATGTTAAGGCCCTGTTCCCCGTGAGCCGGTGGGCGGAAGCACATGAGGCCCAATATGTCCTGGCCTATAAGAATTCCACCCCTGGTTAAAGTTGAAGAAAAACTGTCTGTCGGCAAATTAACCAGTAGCAGTTTTTGCAAAACTGGAGGCGGTGCTGGTGAAAAAGAAATGGTAGATGTATCAAACAGTGGTTCATCGCAGACACTCCCATTGAGTTGTGTTGTATTAGTAAATTGCAGATTAACATTTTGGACATTTCTTGTACTTGTAGCTGTAACTGGAATCAACAAAGTTCATTCTCTGCTCTCCCCAACCTAGAGGAAGCAGTTCCAGTATTGTTTAATGCTTGAAGGAGTTTTCCTGTATGGTAGTGAGGGGAAAGGAATCCTCGTGGCCTGCTGTGCAGAATTGGCCACATGATGTAATTCTATGTGATCAATAGAGACAAAGCATTTGTCTTTGGAACCAGGCAACGGTGGTACTATTACAATTGTTGTTCCTAGTGTTTCAAAGAATACGCACCAGTGTTCGGTTGGATTGGTGAACTGCCTCTTCACAGGAACCTTTACACAAACCATATCCCCAATTTTTGGAATCCATCCTGTGGAAGTTGTTGAATCCCTCATTCCTAAATTTGTGCCATGTGTGGTGTAACGTTCATCACGGAAGTGCTGTAAATCGTGTGAGAGAGTGACATTTTCATTTTTGTCAAAGGGATTTCTGCCACCACTGCACCAGGACCATCAAGATTTGGTTTGTACATAAGGATGGTAAACAGGACTTCATATGGGGTACGGCCTCCCAGCGATCTTCTAGGCAGATTATTTCATCCTCCCTGCACCCCATATAGGTGATGGATCCAACAACGACCTGAACTAATACCTCTAGCCGTTAAGGATTGAAATAAGTCTATTTTTTTTTCGTTCAACTACCGAAGTTCCTTTGGGATGATATGGAGAAGAATAATGCACCGCCACACCCAACGTTCCCATGGTGTGCCTGTAAACGTTTGAGTCAAAAGTAGGGCCCTGGTCTGAATGGAATGCAGCAAATGCATATGTACCGATGAAGACTTGCAAATCTTAAACCCTTTCGCTGCTAGGCCTTTTCCCCAAGTGCTGAGCCATTTTCTGGCTATTTGGGCTGGTTTGCTCTTAGATCCCCTTAACTTTTTCACCATGTAAGGTATCCATGCTAAATTTGCATCAATTTTTCCTAACATCCTGGGGATTGTGAAGGTACCCATGGTTTGCGGATTTCCCTGGAGGGGACCCAGAAATTAGCCAAAATACAGCTAAATTTAGTTTTTTTGTGGAAACAAAGTGCTGCAGAAGAAAGTGTCTGTTTTTTTTCCCCTGCAATTGGCATCAACAAAGGGTTTGATAAAATCACCATCTTCCCAGCTTTAAGGAGCAACCAGACTTGAATCAGAAAACCAAATTTTTCAACACAGTTTTGTTATTTTACTGGGACATTGTTAATTTTCCTATTTTCTGTGCTTTCAACCTCCTTTTAGTTATGGTAGAAATGGGTGTGAAACTGTAGGAAAGTGCCCCTTTTGGCATGGTTACCCTCCCACTTTTTGCCTGATATTGATGCTGACTTGGCTGAGAGTGTGCTGGGATCCTGCTAACCAGGCCCCAGCACCAGTGTTCTTTTCAAAAACTGTACCATTGTTTCTACAATAGGCACACCCCTGGCACTCAGTTAAGTCACTTGTAAAAGGTACCAGTGGTACCAAGGGCCCTGTGACCAGGGAAGGTCCATATGGGCTGCAGCATGTGTTTTGCCACCCTAAGGGGCCCCTCACCTAACACATGCACACTGCCATTGCAGATTGTGTGCGTTGGTGGGGAGAAAAAGGCAAAGTCCACATGTCTCCTCAGGGTGTCATGCCCACAACCCACTGCCTGTGGCATAGGTAAGTCACCGTCCTAGCAGGCCTTACAGCCCTAAGACAGGGTGCACTTTACCACAGGTGGGGACATAGCTGCATGAGCAATATGCCCCTACTGTGTCTAAGTCCATTCTTAGACATTGTAAGTACAGTGTGGCCATATTAAGTATATGGTCTGGGAGTTTGTCAAAACGAACTCCACAGTTACCAGTATTCAGTGTAGCCATTATGGAAGTTTGGTACCAAACTTCTCATAATAATAAACCCACACTGATGCCAGTTTTGGATTTATAAACACAAATGCACACAGAGGGCATCTTAGAGATGCCCCCTGTATTTTACCCAATCCTTCAGTGCATGTCTGACTGGTCTGTGCCCGCCTGCCACTGAGACGAGTTTCTGACCCTATGGGGTGAGAGCCTTTGTGCCCTGAGGCCAGAAACAAAGCCTGCTCTGGGTGGAGGTTCTTCACACCTCCCCCTGCAGCAACTCAAACACCTAGCAGTGCGCCTCAAAGGCTCAGACTTCGTGTTACAATACCCCAGGGCACTCCAGCTAGTGGAGATGCCCGCCACCCTGGACACAGCCCTCACTTTTGTCAGCAAGCCAGGGAGATAATGAGAAAAACAAGGAGTCACCACACCATTAGCCAGGTCCACCCCTATGGTGACCAGATCTGAGGTGACCCCCTCCTTGGAAAATCATCCTTCTCATTTTGGAGGATTTAGCCCGATAGGGATGTGTCTTCCCCCCCCTCCCCCAATGGGAGGGAGCACAAGTAGGGTGTAGCCACCTCAAGGACAGTAGCAATTGGCTACTGTTCTGTGACCCTAACACACCCCTAAATTAAGTATTTAGGGGCAACCCTGAACCCGGGATTTTAGATTCCTGACAACCTACAAAGGACTGGCTAGCTGAAATACCCTGCAGAGAAGGAGGACGACAACTGCTTTGGTCCCAGCCCTACTGGCCTGTCTCCAACTTCAAAGAACCTTTACCAGCGATGCATCCTGCGGGCCCAACGACCTCTGCCGACTCAGAGGAATGCCCTGCACCTAAGAAGGATCAAGAACTCACGTGGACAGCAGACCTCTCTAACCAAGAAAGAAGAAACCATCTATAAAGGGACTCCCACATCACTCCAGAAGCGTGAGTCACCACCATCCGACGCCCCGGCCGTGTCCAGAGAACTTAATGACCCAGAGAGGATCCCCAGGTGACTCTGATGACGTGTCCACCCTGGGGTGACCTCTCTGAACCTCCACAACGATGCCTGCAGAGGGAATCCCGAGGACCCCCGACAGTGACTGTCCGGGACAAAGATATCCGGCGCCTGGAGAAGCACTGCACCCACAGCCCCCAGATCTGTGAGAAACTGACCACAGGGGTGCAGCAGGGACCAGCAGGCGGCCTTCACCCTTGCCCAGTCGGTGGCTGGCCTGAGAAGCCCCCCTCTGCCCTGCCTGCAACATCTGAGTGACCCCTGGGGCCCTCCACTGAAATCTATTGCAAACCTGACACTCCGTTTGCCCACTGCACCTGGCCACCCCCATGCCACTGAGGGTGTGTTTTGTGTGCCTACTTGGGCCCCCCCCCCCCAGTGCTCTACCAAATGCCCTGGTCTGCTCCCCGAGGATACGGGTACTTACCTGCCAGCAGTCCGGAACCGGAGCACCCCCTGTCTCCATAGGCACCTATGTTATTTTGGCTTCTCTTTGACCTCTGCACCTGACCGGCCCTGTGTTGCTGGGTGTTTGGGGTTGACTTGAACCCCCAACGGTGGGCTACCTATGCCCCGTAGACTGAACTTGTAAGTGATTTACTTACCACATTAACCTAACTGTACTTACCTCCCCCAGGAACTGTTGAATTTTGCGCTGTCTAGTTTTAAAGCAGCTTATTTCCATTTTATGTCAAACTGTGTACTTTACTGTTTTGATTTGTGGTTCTAAAAATGAATTAAGAAGTAATATTTTTCTATATAAAAACCTATTGGCCTTGAGTTAAGTCATTGAGTGTGTGTTCTCATTTCTTGCCTGTGTGTGTACAACAAATGCTTAACAATACCCTTTGATAAGCCTAACTGCTTGACCACACTACCACAAATAGAGCATTAGTATTATCTATTATTGCCTCTGTCAAGCCTCGTGGGGACCCCCTGGACTCCGTGCACACTATCTCTCACTTTGAGATATTTTATACAGACCCAGCTTCCTACAATGTCTAAGAATGGACTTAGACACTGTAGGGGCACATTCCTCATGCACCAGTGCCCTCACCTGTGGTGTAGTGCACCCTGTCTTAAGGCTGCATCGCCTGCTAAATGAGTGACTTACCTATGCCACAGGCGATGGTTTGTGGGTATGGCACCCAAGGATGGATGTTGTGTTGACTTTACCTTTTTCTCCCCACCAGCACACACAATCTGCAATGGCAGTGTGCATGTGTTTGGTGAGGGGTTCCTTATGGTGGCATAATACATGCTACAGCCCTTAGAGACCCTCCCTGGTCACAGAGTCCTTGGTATCACTGGTACCTTTTACATGGGACTTAGCTGTGTGCCAGAGGTGTGCCAATTGTGGAAGCAAGGGCACAGTTTAGGTAAAGAACACAGGTGCTGGGGCCTGGTCAGCAGCATCCCAGCACACACCCGGTCCAGTTAGCATCAGATATCAGGCAAAAAGGGGGTGGGGTAACCATGCCAAAAGATGCACATTCCTACAGTACCTACAGCAGTTTGAGCAGAACCATCAGTATAGGCGATATATTTATAGTGGTCTAGAGGCATGGCATTAGTGGGCATGGGCTACTGAAGTTCGTATTGGAGAAATTCTTAGGTCTGTAGTTTTGAATCGAAAACATAGTCAACATTAGTGAAAGTCAAGGAGACGGCCAGTTGTATTCATTATAGATACATTACTTTTGTGTTTGGAACACTGGTCTTGGCAACAGTTTCAAGGGCTGGGAAGTGACATTGATGCACTTTCCCTGGGCTAATGGACTCTCCTTAATGACTGAAGTTTTCATTGCCATTATAGCCTATGATAGTGATACATATACTGCTTTATTAAGTGGGACTCCCACTTCGATAGGGAATGATTCAAGCATGTGAATCTATGAAAGATACCAATACTGGAGAACTACAGTTACAGGTAAGTAACTTATTTTCTTTTTTTCCATGCAAAGGGGATCAACGAAGGGTTTGCGGTGCTAAAATCACAATTTTTCCAGCTCTTCGGAACAGGCAGACTTGAATCTGAAACCCAAAATTTTCAACACAGTTTTGGCATTTTACCAGGACATACTCCATTTGTAGTGTTTTTTTGCACTTTCAGCCTCCTTCCAGCTAGTGACAGAAATGGGTGTGAAACAAATGGTGGATCCTGGATAGCGAAACATTTCTGAAAAGCAGATACCATTCAGAATTCATCAAGGGGTCATTTGTGTAGATCTTTCGAGGTTTTCCTATTGAAGTAACAGTTGAAATTTAAAAAAATATTGAAACTGATTTGAAAAAAAACAGCCATTTCCATCTCGTTTTCTTCTGTAACTTTTTCCAACTATGGCCGATTTTTGCAATATACTGTTATGTCTGCTGAACTCTTCTGGTTGCGGGTAGATATAGAGCTTGTAGGTTTATCAAGACCCCAGTGTACCAAGAGGCAAAAAATGAGCTGCACCTTGCTGTCGGTTTAATGGTATACCGGGTATACAGCAATTAATTTGGTAAAATATAAAGAGTGAAAATTCTGTATCAAGGAAACCTATGTATTTCTGAAATGGGCACAATATATGGGGTTTAGAAGCTGTGGTTATTTGCACATCTCTGAATTCGGGGGTACCCATACTAGCATGTGGATTACAGGACATTTCTCAAAATGACTTACTTTGTACACACTGTCCTCAATTCGGAAGCCACAAATGTAGAGAAAGACAATATCAATAACACTTGTTCTTCCATTCTTTGTTTCTCCAAGTCTCCCGATAAAAATGGCACATCACTTGTGTGGGTAGGCCTAATGTCTGCTACAGTAAACATCCCAAAAGACAAAATGGACACATCACATTTTTCCAAAGAAAATGGGTGCCTTTTTTGCAAAGTGCCTAGCTGTGGATTTTGTGCTGTAACTCAGACGGCACCTTGGAAAACCTAGCAAACCTATGCATCTTTTAAAACTAGACACCTAGGGGAATCCAGTAAGGGGTGACTTGTGGGGCTCGCACCAGGTTCTGGCACCCAGAATAATTTGCAAACCTCAAAATGTGTCCAAAAAACACATTTTCCTCACATTTCTGCAATGCAAAGTTCTGGAATCGGAGGGAAGCAACAAACCTCCTTCCACACAGCATCCCCCCCATGTCTCCCGATAAAAATGGTACCTCACCTGTGAATAGGCCAAGGGCCTGCAACAGGGAAAGGCCCAAAACGTACTGTAACGATAATGATAACTGAGGTGAGTGTACTAATCAGTCCTATGATCCAGAACCATTTAGGGAAAGCTACCAAACCCAGACATTTCTTAACCAAAAAAAAAAGACACCCAGGGGAGTCCACGGAGGTGTGGCTTGTGTGGATTCCCAAAAGTTTGTTTTACCCAGAATACCCAGTACAGTATTTTTCCTTGCATTTCTCTGAAGTAAACTACAGGAATATGCATGGATCCACAAACATTTTACCACCTAGCGTTCCCCAACTTGTCCCGATAAAAATGCTACCCCACTGGTGTGCCTGGGCCTAGTGCCCATGACAGGAATGGATCACTCAAGGGTCAATAGTAGTCCTTGCACGAGGGCTACTATTGACCCTGGAGTGATCCATTCCTGACGCAGGCACACAAGTGGGTTTGTGTTTATATCAGGACAAGTGGGGAATCACTGGGTGGTAGGAATGTTGTGGATCCCTGCACATTCTTGTAGTTCACGTGACAAAAAAGCAAGGAAAAATAGTGTTCTTAATCAACGTTTCACCTTTGCCTGGTATTAGGGGTAAGAAAACATTGTGGAATTCACACACACCACACCTCCTTAAACTACCCCGGGTGTCCAGTTTTCAGAAATGTCTGGGTTTGTTAGCTTTCCCTATATGGTCACCGAGGCAGGACCAAATACACAGGTGACGGTCTTACAAAACCAGGCTACTTGGTAATAGGTAATTTTGATGTCTCCACAATACGTTTTGGCCACTTCCCTGTCATGGTCATTTGCCCACCCTCACAAGTGAGGCAATGTTTTCTCTGGAGAATTAGGGGGCGCAGTGGGTGATAGAAAATTTGTGGCTGCCTTCAGATTCCGGGACTTTCCCCACACAGAAATACAAGGAAAATGTGTTTTTTAAGCTAAGTTTGTGATTTTTTTTTTAGGAGATTCTGGGTGAAAGAAAACTGGTGAGAGCCACGGAACTCCTGCACCCTTGGACTCCCCTGGGACTAGTATGTCAAAGTGCATCCACCATTCACACTGTTAGGTTTTAGTACCTCCATAAAGTATGGTTTCAAAGCATGAATAGTCCTCAAAGTATCTGAATATTGAAACCAAGCCTTCTGAAGGTGAGTCTTAAAGCCACTTCACGGCACCAACCGATTTATGGTCCATTCACACGCCATTCATGCACAACACTTTCACACTGCTGGCCACAAGCCCAATACAACCAGTCACTGCACTCACATCAGCTTACCGCTGCCAGACAAGGGCCCATCACTTTCATACGCCACAGGACAGAATACGTTTGACTACCTTTTACCACCTGTGTGTAGGAAAGTACCATCTTGCCTGATATGTTACCCCCATTTTCACTGTATGTATGTTTGTTTTTGCCCTTGTGTCACTGGGATCCTGCTAGGCAGGACCCCAGTGCTCGTAGTGTATGCCCTGTATGTGTTCCCTGTGTGGTGCCTAACTGTATCACTGAGGCTCTGCTAACCAGAACATCAGTGCTTATGCTCTCTCTGCTTTCTAAAATTGTCACTGCAGGATAGTGACTAATATTACCAATTCTCATTGGCACACTGGTACACCCATATAATTCCCTTGTATATGGGACTTAGGTACCCAGGGTATTGGGGTTCCAGGAGATCCCTATGGGCTGCAGCATTTCTTTTGCCACCCATAGAGAGCTCAGACAATTCTTACACAGGACTGCCACTGCAGCCTGAGTGAAATAACGTCCACGTTATTTCACAGCCATTTTTCACTGCACATAAGTAACTTATAAGTCACCTATATGTCTAACCCTCACTTGGTGAAAGTTAGGTGCCAAGTTACTTAGTGTGTTGGCACCCTGGCACTAACCAAGGTGCCCCCACATTGTTCAGGGCAAATTCCCCGAACTTTGTGAGTGCGGGGACACCATTACACACATGCACTACATATAGGTCAATACCTATATGTAGCGTCACAATGGTAACTCCGAACATGGCCAGTCCCAGGAAGGCAGAACAAAGGATTTCCTCTGAGAGAGGCTGTTACACCCTCTCCCTTTGGAAAAAGGTGTGAAGGGCTGGGGAGGAGTAGTCTCCCCCAGCCTCTGGAAATGCTTTGATGGGCACAGATGGTGCCCATCTCTGCATAAGCCAGTCTACACCGGTTCAGGGATCCCCCAGCCCTGCTCTGGCGCAAAACTGGACAAAGGAAAGGGGAGTGACCACTCCCCTGACCTGCACCTCCCAGGGGAGGTGCCCAGAGCTCCTCCAGTGTGTCCCAGACCTCTGCCATCTTGGATTCAGAGGTGTTGGGGCACAATGGACTACTCTGAGTGGCCAGTGCCAGCAGGTGACGTCAGAGACCCCTCCTGATAGGTGCTTACCTCTCTTGGTAGCCAAACCTCCTTTCTTGGTAGCCAAACCTCCTTTTCTGGCTATTTAGGGTCTCTCATCTGGGCTATTCCTCAGATAACGAATGCAAGAGCTCACCAGGGTTCCTCTGCACTTCCCTCTTCGACGTCTGCCAAAGATCGACCGCTGACTGCTCCAGGACGCCTGCAAAACCGCAACAAAGTAGCAAGACGATTACCAGCAACATTATAGCGCCTCATCCTGCCGGCTTTCTCGACTGTTTCCTGGTGGTGCATGCTCTGAGGGCTGTTTGCCTTCACCCTGCACTGGAAGCCAAGAAGAAATCTCCTGTGGGTCGACGGAATCTTCCCCCTGCCAGCGCAGGCACCAAACTTCTGCAACACCGGTCCTCTGGGTCCCCTCTCATCCCGACGAGCGTGGTCCCTGGAACACAGGAACTGGGTCCAAGTGTCTCCCACAGTCCAGTGGCCCTTCTGTCCAAATTTGGTGGAGGTAAGTCCTTGCCTCCCCACGCCAGACAGCAAACCTGTGTACTGCGTGATTTGCAGCTGCTCCGGCTTCTGTGCACTTCTCCAAGGATTCCTTTGTGCACAGCCTAGCCTGGGTCCCCAGCACTCTGTCATGCAGTGTTGGACGCCGACGTTGTGAGACCCTCCTTTTGTGACTCTGAGTTCACAGATCTTCTAAGAGCCTGTTCCGGTCCTTCTGCAGGTGCTGCCTGCTTCTGCGGGGGCTCTCTGAATTGCTGAGCGCCCCCTCCTCCTCCTCCTCCAAGGGGCGACATCCTGGTCATTCCTGGTCCCCAGCAGCACCCAAAAAACTCCACCCTGACCCTTGCAGCTAGCAAGGCTTGTTTGCGGTATTTCTGCCTGGAATCACTTCTGCAACATCTGGCACGCCGTGGGACATCTTCCATCCAAAGGAGAAGTTCCTAGCCCTTTTATCGTTGTTGCAGAATCTTCGGCTTCTTCCACCCGGAGGCAGCATTTGCACCTTCATCCGGGGTTTCCTGGGCTCCTAAACCCCCCCCGACCACTATCACGACTCTTGGACTTGGTCCCCTTCTTTACAGGTCCTCAGGTCCAGGAATCTGTGTTCAGTGTTTTGCTGGTGCTTCTGGTTCTTGCAGAATCCCTTATCACAACTATTCTGTCTTTCTGGGGTAGTAGGGTAACTTTACTCCTACTTTTCAAGGTCTTGGAGTGGGATATTTTGGACACCCTTACTGTGTTCTTACAGTCCCAGCGACCCTCTACAATCTCCCATAGGTCTGGGGTCCATTTGTGATTCCCATTCCACTTTTGGAGTATATGGTATGTGTTGCCCCTAGACCTATGTTTACCTATTGCATCCTATTGTGATTCTACATTATTTGCACTACTTTTCTTACTGTTACTTACCTGTTTTGGGTTTGTGTACATATAACTTGTGTATTTTACTTACCTCCTAAGTGAGGGTATTCTCTGAGATACTTTTGTCATATTGTCACTAAAATAAACTACCTTTATTTTTAGTAACTCTGAATATTGTGTTTTCTTATGATATTGTGCTATATAAGTGGTATAGTAGGAGCTTTGCATGTCTCCTAGTTCAGCCTAAGCTGCTTTGCCATAGCTACCTTCTATCAGCCTAAGCTGCTTTGAAACACCTCTATTCTACTAATAAGGGATAACTGGACCTGGTACAGGGTGTATGTACCACAAGGTACCCACTATAAGCCAGGCCAGCCTCCTACTCTGTGAAGTAACTGCCTCCTTGTTCCTGAACATTACCGAAAGCATGCCTTAGCCTTAACTAATGGCTCCCATGACGGCCACATGAGGCTCAGGAAGACGTTTTTCATGCGCCTTTAGCGTACTCATTGTGCTAAATCCAACTCCTAGTTTGTAGATGCAAGTTCGGGGTTTCCAAGTATGCCTTGTAAGGCCTATGCCTCAAACTGAGCGAGTATATCTACCTTTGAAACTAAGGCAGACATGCTGGGGACTTTTTGCAAATTACCTAAAGAGAACGTCATCAACTATGAAGAAGGGTAGTGTTTGGCACACAGGGTAGTCCGTGAGAACATTGTGTATGTCCGAGCCACTGTTATTGGCAGTGCCGTGACTGTAATACACTTATCATACAGCAAATTAAACATCTACTAAGTTCTGACGGAGGATGAACATGGCAAGCAGTCCATGATACAGACGTGTCATTGTCCTTCAGTGCCAGGGTGGCACCAATGGGTTTGAATCCATAGGTGTAGATGATGTGCAGCTGTACTACCTTTACTCTCTGCCTTATACCTGTGCAGTATCCCTGTTAAAACACATCTACCATAAGCTTTTCGTACTTGTTCATGTCTCTGTTCTCATCAGAGTCCTAACTAATCCTGTATAATTGCCAAGTGAATCTATACTAATGCCTTCCACCATTAGCTACTTGAAGCTCAAGAAAACATGCCTTTCATGCACCATCAGCGCACCTACTGTGCTAAAATCCAACTCCTTCCAGTTTGTGGATGCAAGTTGGGAGTGTCCGAGTATGCCTTGGGAGGCCTATTCCTCAAACTGAGCAAGCATAGCTACCGTTGAAACTAAGGCAGACTTGATGGTGATTAGTACCTCAGTTCTCCAAAGTAAAAAGTCGAACAAGTATCCTGTGGGACTCATTCACCCGCACCTCTACTTTTGCTTTGAAAGTGAAGCTACAAATTGAGTTTACACACAGTCAAACAAATAGAAATGTAGAGGGAATATGTCTCACAGGACATAGAATAAAGGGAGCACACTGCCTCACACTCCAGCAAAAAGGTAGCCCCAATGCTGCTTGGTAAATGCAGTCAGATTCGTTTTACATTGACAAACGTAATCAGTCTTTCACCTTAGTAGGTGCAGCAAGTGCTGTGTATCTCTGGACACATGTTTCTGGGTTTCTCCCGTCATCAGGAGAGAGCATCATATTTTGTGGGGTTGCTTGAAATGCCGCCAAAAGTCTTCTCAGGTTTATGTACCACTCTAGCGCACAGGTGCTTTTGCACTGTGTCGAATGACAGCTCCCTTGAGCTACATTTTGTATGGACAGTGTTGTTCATTAGGGCTTTGCTATGTGAGCTTTGTATAACAAATGTGAGTATGACTATTTGAAAGTCTGTAATTGTATGAGGCTGGCCTGGTTTGTAGCGGGTACCTGAGGTACTTACACCTTTTACCAGGTCCAATTATCCCTTATTAGTGAAATGTTGGCAGTGTCCAGAAGTCAGGCTCTCTACAGGTAGTTGTAGCTGAGCAGTCAAGGCTTATCTAGGAGACATGTAAAGCTCATGCACTACCACTACAGTCACACAGTACTTACCCACATGAAAGAAAATTCTCAGTGTTACAAAACTAAAGGTTCTTTATTTAGTTGACACAAATGCCACAAATACCATAGAGACTATATTCCCTTAGGAGATAAGTAATATACAAATTATATACACTAGTATGCAAAATCAGGTGTGAAAACAGTTAGAAAACAGTGTAAACATTGAAAATCACAATAGTTAGAAATGGGCCTAGGGGAACACAAACCATATACTTAGAAAGTGGAATACAAATGTTGGTTTCCCACCTAGGCAAGTGTAGTGTGTAGAGGCACGCTGGGAGCATTATAAAACACCAAAGGTAAGTAATAGAACCCACCCCGGAGCCCAGGAAAGCAGGAGTAAAACACAGTAACTTTCCTAGAACACACAAGAAAACGAAAAAGCAGATTATGCAAGAACCAGAAGAGACTGCAAAACAACAAAAATGGATTCCTGGACCTGAAGACCTGCGGAAGAAGGGGACAAAGCCCAAGAAGCTCTGAAGAGTCCAGGGAGAACAGGAGCCCCTGCTAACCCGGATAAGGGTGCAAAAGAAGAACCGCCGGTGAGGAGCACCAGTCAGTACTGCACCAAAGAAGACGGATGCAGGTTCCTGGTTGGCGCAGATGATATCTCAGGCCGGATGGAAGATTGCAGTCTGGTTTGCGTCCCTGGATTTGCCCTACAAACTTTGGCACACGCAAAGCTCGCAGTTAGCGGAAGATGGCGTTGCCTGGGACCTGGTGGACTCTACCCAGGAGGTGGAGTCAGAGGTGGGCTCTCAGCAACTCACAGAGCCCACAGAAAACCAGGCAGCGTGCACAAGAGTCCCACTGCACGGGGACAAAGGAAGTGCAAAAGGAGGCCCACGCAGCACTACAGCAAGGGATCCCACGCCGCTGGGGAACCACTCAGGACTAGGAGCCGGAGCTGAACGGTGCACGAAGATCTTCGTGGAAGGATGCCAACACGCCTTAACAACTGCAGAACACGTGGTGCATGGGGTTACTGTCTTGCATGGGGAGACAAGCTCTTACCTCCACCAAAGTTGGACAGTAGGACGTCAGGACCACTTCCGTCCACCACCCGTGATGCTGGATCCATGCTGTTCGTCGGGGGGGGACGTCCCAGGCCATTGGTCGTCGCTGCAGAGTGGTGCCTACTGAAGCAGGGGAGTGGCTCCTTCACCCCAAGGGAGGTTTCTTTGTTCTTCTGGTGCAGGCTGAAGACAGGCTGTCCTCGAGGTTGCACTACCTGGAAACAGTTGCAGTTGCTGGCAGGAGCTGAAGATACAATGTTGCAGAAGTCGTCTTTGGTTCTTTGTTGCAGTTTGTAGAGTTCCTGTTGGGTCCAGATACAGTTTCTTAGGTAAGCAGGTGAAGTAAAGGATGCAGAGGATTCCTGCTGGAGTCTTGCAATCCAAATCTGAAGAACCACCCAAGAGAGAGACCCTAAATAGCCCTGAAAGTGGGATTGGTCACCTAACCAGGTAAGCACCTATCAGGGGATGGCTCTGACGTCACCTGCTGGCACTGGCCACTCAGATGCTCCCAGAGTTCCCTGCCAACCTTGAATCCAAGATGGCAAAACCCAGGGACCCTCTGGAGGAGCTCTGAGCACCACCCCTGGGGTGGTGATGGGCAGGGGAGTAGTCACTCCCCTTCCCTTTGTCCAGTTTCGTGCCAGGGCAGGGACTGGGGGTCCCTGAACTGGTGTAGACTGGTTTATGCAAGGAGGGCACCAAATGTGCCCTTCAGAGCATTTCCAGTGGCTTGAGGAGGCTACCCCTCCCAAGCGTGTAACACCTATTTCCAAAGGGAGAGGGTGTAACACCCCTCTCCCAAAGGAAATGCTTTGTTCTGCCTTCCTGGGCTTGAGCTGCTTGAGCAACAGGAGGGCAGAAACCTGTCTGAGAGGTTGCAGTAGCTTGGGCTGCCTGGAAAACCTCAGAAGGCTGGTATGGCAGTACTGGGGGTCCTCTAAGAAGCCCCCAGAGTGCATGGAGTCATACAACCAAGGCTTGCAAAAGCATAGGGGTATGATTCCTACATGTTTGGTACCAAACATGCCTATGTTTCGAGTTACCATTATGTAGCTGGACATTGGTAGTAGTGACCTATGTCCAGTACACGTGTAAAATGGCGTCCCCGCACTCACGAAGTCCAGGAAGTCGTGGGGGGGCCTATGCTAGTGGAGATGTGCCCTCACACACAGGTACTCTGCATCCTGCCCTTAGGGCTGGTGGGCCTGCTATAGGGGTGATTTATAAGTGACCTGGTGCAGTGTCAATGGGAGTGAAAGGGTGCATGCACCTTTTCACGCAGGCTGCAATGGCAGTCCTGCAGAAGCCTTTGCTTGGGCTCCCTACGGGTGGCAAAAGATATGCTGCAGCCCATTGGGATCTCCTGGGACCCCAATGCCCTGGGTACCTAAGTACCATCTACTAGAGACATATAAGGGGGTACCAGTATGCCAAGTTTGGGTAAAATACTGGGTTACTAGTATCCAGTGACAGCATTTAGAGGAGAGAGAGCATAATCACTGGGGTCCTGTTTAGCAGGATCCCAGTGAACGCCATGGTAAAACGAGGGTAATTTCCCATAGTAATCAAAGGCTATTCTGTATGAATGGCCTGGCTTAGCTACTGGGAACAAAGGGTGTTCATTGGTGATTCACAGGGTTCAGTTACTCCCTGGCACTCTAGATTTCCCTCATAGGGACTTTAACATGATGTTTTTAAGAAACATCATGTACTTGTGGGTTGGACCATATAGGTGTTATGTGATAAGGAGAGTCCCTATCTCAGCCCACGTGGATGCGGTACAGCGCTGATGCCTGTGCTAGAGCCCAATCTACAGCCTAGGCTTCTTTTACTGGATCTGGAGCTAGGACTTAAAAAGATGGCAAAATTACATCTTCCCCTTGTGGGAGGGTTCTAAGAAACTCCAGTGGCCGATCTTTTTCTGCCAGAAGAATGTCATAAATGTAAATCTTTCCTAGAAAATTACTTTAATTGTGCTCATTGTGTCCCCCTTCAATTTGAATATTCAGTTTTTAAACACAATCTGAGGGGGTGACGCTCCTATCTGGAGTGTCGACTTCAGTGTAGTTGTTAGTTGCTCTCACATCCAGAAACACTTTGAAGAGTCTGGTGAACTATTGTGACCTCTGTCGCGCTGACGAGCATAGTCACTGCCCACATCCTGTTCAGTAATGTCCGCAATATGTGTGGCATACGTAGCCCAAATCCCCGCAGCCACCTTCTTTTTAAATTGTTGTATTTTTTGTGGAAGTTTCTCTTCCATTTTTATCATGACGTCAAATGAGGGTTGAGAGTCCTGCTTTCATTTCACGTACTGCTCTTTCCTACATTCTGACCGCCGACTTCTCTCAGTCCACCTAGTCAATTGATCCTGAAAGGAATGAAGAGGGCGTGCATCACTATACTGGCACCTGTCAGGTTGTTTCAAATTTTCACGATTTCTTAAATTATTGAGCTTTTCTGAGATCTCTGAATGCAGAGACTCTTCTCATTGTTTATCTTTATCTTTATTAGATTTTTGTTTGTCCCACCTGTGTTTTAGAAGACTCCTGATCTTTCTTGGTATTATCCTATTCGGAAATACCCTTAAGCTGTCTTATTTGGTGTGGCCCCCAAATTATCCTGTCCTATAAGTCTCAGAGAAATGTTTGGTAACTTGCGGTTCTGATCTACTTGAGGAATTTGTGGAGCTGTTGGCATACTAACAACACTCCTGCTTCCCTTTTAATAATTCCTAAAATTATTGAGGATATTGATGCAAAATTGTACATTCATTTCATCCCCAAATCCAGGGCAGTGGCTGCCTTGTGTTAATTTTGAATTTGTTTCAACACCTCCAGAAGATTCAAAAGAGATGGTGTACTATACATTTTGGTTTATACTGCAGTAAATACTGCCACCCAAGTGGCGCAGTCGGCGGATGAGGGAACCATTCTAAATGTCAAGCATATTGTGATAATTCTTTGTTTATCATGGAGTCCCTTATGGGGAGACACTGCTTCCAGCTCGTTTGTTTTTGTGCAATCCAGAAAGATATTTTCCTCACTTCTGGGGGTAATCTTACCCATAATCACATTATTAGTTACTGGGTTTATTCCAGGTGTAGCCAATTGTTGGACAGCTGGAGCAGCCCTCGCTAGGGCAGTATTTAGAGTTTGCATTGCAAATTGTATTAGACGTCTGTACAACGTACTAGATTATTATATAGTGGATACTGATCTGCTGCCTGTTACTTTTGTATTTTTGGAAATTATGTGTAGGCAGCTAGAACTGGCCATGAGGCCCGTCATTAATTAGGGGTCCCAATCTGACATTCTCATTAATGTGTTGTAGGGCACCATGATGCTCTTGATATGTTTATGGTATTTATAAATATTGATATCCTCTTTATTGTGCTGGTATGTTAGCTATAGTGTGTTTATATTTGCATCAACTGCAGGAAAATTGACTCCCAAATAAAATGGTTCCGCTCCTTACACATCATGTGCCTCTGCCTTGAACATAACATCTCCACTCCCATTAGGAAGCCAACTAGCAAGTAAATATTGTGTGACGGCATATCTACACTTTCTTGAAAACAGAATTCAGAGATAAAAACAGCAAATTGGGAATACTTTTAAGTTCAAACTTGTACAACCTACACACTAATTTGGGTGAAACCTATATAACTGAGGAGGATTTTCACTACACCATGGACGTCTTCATAATAGGGTGTGACTAGGGTACCTTTGGTATACGTGAGAGAGCTACTCTAACAATCCTTTAAATAAGTCCCTAAACTTGATACATTGGTGGCACCGTGTTATGCGGTTCCTATTTTGGTAATACGACACTGTGTTTAGGACGACAGCACCACAGAGTGTGGGAGATTGAGTACAACCCACGTCGCTTGATAGCTGTCGGCCTAACTCCTGGCTAGATCGCAGTGCCTCACTCAAACTTCCAAACCTGTCGGGGTGAAAGATGATTTGTGGCAACCTGTCTCTCTGATTCCTCAGTGAAGTCGTAGAAACATACCATACGCCTGTCATTTGGTTACTCACACATGCCAAGGCAAGACACAGAATGCGAACTGGATTTCAGTGTGTTTATGGAAGCAGTTGCATTCTAGTGTAAAAAGCACATGCTGCGATAATAATGCAGATGAAGCTAAGCAAAGTGTCAAACTTTACAGTAAAAGTGAAGATTAGCTACCCCACCATGTTGTTTGATTCTATATGTTCTAGAGGTTCTTACCAAAACCCTATTCTAGATCTGAGAGCATAGTGGTTGTAACCCTCTGCCTGGCCTGACCCAATGGATTAGCCCTAGCCACATACCTGTATCGAATACCAGAGGTCTGCCTGTTGTATTTATGGAAATCCTCTCAGGAAGCTGGCAAGTCAGTGCCAGGGTCAGTAAAGTACATGTCCCAGGACAGTCATGACCATAATGCCCTCTACCCTCCTTCAGCCTATGTGTAGTTTATATAATGACCCATGCATTGTTGAGAGAACAGTTCATATTTGATGAAGCTGGCTTCTGGGCTGGCACACAATTTAGCATATCATGTGCTGTATTTAGCAGCCTTGGACAAAGGTACACATTACATGTGGTACAACAGCTGTTCAAATGTGTGCAGTGTGAACATTGCCTTCCTAGAAGAAGCAGCTGATTAAATGTGTAAAAGCGATTGCTAGACGCAGTCTGCCTAAAACATGAATAAAATGTGTATGAATGTAAAAAGGAACAAGCAGTGAAACTAAGCTAGGACAGGGTGCCTAGCCCGGGTACTAAAAAAGGTTCTAACAGCAACACCACAAACGGCTCAACATTTGAGCCTTTAAGCCAGAGGTCCAGCAACATCTGCTCAACCTGCCCTTCAATGCAGAACATCTATTCCGTCACTGGTTGACCAGATAATAGAGAAGATCAAGAGCTAAACAGTTAATGGGTGCCATTCACCCTCCATCACCTAGGGGCTCTTTTTGCAGTCAAAAATACAGGGCATGCGCCAAAGCTGCTTCATTGGACCCCATCCCCTCATACCAGAAGCAACAGAAGTCCTATCATCAGCAGACTGCACAAGGGTACCTACAGGAGTAAAAACAGGAGTCTGGGGCAAAGGAGGTTCCAGCAAAGGGTCTTTTACCTTCAAACATTGACTCCACTTCCCACCCCCCAGTCACATAACACCTGTTAGGGGAGACTAAATGATTTCCTTACTCACTGCCAGAAAATCACATCAGACAAGTAAGTGTAAGCAGTGCCTCCCCCGACTACTGCATAGAACTTCTCACACCCCTGCCCAGGTTGTCTGGCAAAAATGTCCCCACAATATTGCTTGAACACTATTTCAGACATCTGAATCATCCACACGCTAGCCACTGCTTGTAGGTGGGTACTGTTTTACAGTCTTTGCAGAACGTGTATCTTCAGTAACATATGCTACGAATGAAAAATATTACTTACCCTGTAAGCATCCCTTCTTAGCCTGCAGTGCTATAGATTCACATGAGCCCACCCTCTTCCCAGAAAGCTTGTGGTTCTGATTACACATTGAGTACTTTACTAAATAACTTCCTCTTCGACCGCAAATGCCTTGCCTGGTTGAGGATAATTGGCTTTTCTGGGGATGTCGAATCATCTCTGATGGACATGCCCTTTAATGGATCCCGTCTCTTTGGATAAGAGACCGATTCGGCGTTGGACAGTAGGTCTACTACCAGGGCTTGGGCCTTTCCATGGCCCCTCATCACCCACAACAACCTTTCGCTCCATTGGTGGCCACGGAAGGAACTTCCAGCCGCACCTTTATTCTCCTAGCCGCTGCCACACGCATGCTCCCCAGCCTCTGTTTGGCCAAGAACGTGGTTCCCACAGATCCCATGTGACAGGCAGCCAGTAGTGGAGCTAGTCCACTTGTCCCTGGTAGCCTCCAAACCCTCCTAATCTGCCCTCTTACCATCATGGGCAACCAGTTGGCAACAGGACTCGCCATCTCCTGCCCCACTGATGGTCCATAACATCGGACAGGTGCGTTTTGATATTCGTCCGAAGGGGCTACTTACTCCCTCCTGTTTGTGACTACCTCTCTCTGCATGCCACCCACTTATGACCGGCTGACGGAGCATCACCTATCCCTTCTCTCCCAGGAAGTTGTGGCTCTCTTGGCCAAGGGAGTCATAGAGAGGGTTCGTACGCCAGAAGTGGGTCATGGTTGCTATTCCCACTACTTCTTGGTGTCGTCCTATCCTAGACCTACGGCTTGTCAATTTCTTCCTCAAGAAGAAGTTCAGAAAGCTCACACCAGCTCAAGTCCTTTCTGCCCTTTACCCAAGAGACTGAATGACAGCGTTGGACTTGCAGGACCCATATGTTAACATTTCCCTTCTGCTTGGCCACAAGTGTTTACCTGTGGTTGATGGTAGGCCATGAGCACTCGTTCACCATATTTCCCTTTTCGTGTCACCAGCACCATTCGGGTGTTCACCAAGGTGATGGCGTTGGTTGCAGCTCATCTATGTAGATCTGGGGTGCCAGCCTTTCCCCTATCTCAAAGACTTGTTGTTGAAGGCAACCTTGCCACAGGATGTCGTCTCCCACCTCCAGAATATGGCAGACCTCTTGCACTTGTTGGGGTTCACCAGGAATGTGCCAAAGTCATACCTGACTCCCTCTCAGATGCTCCCTTTCATCAGAGCTGATCTGGAGATGGTGCAGTTTCATGCTTATCCCCCCCAGACTGCGAGTCCAGGATATTCAGGCTCTGATGCTTATGGTTCAGCCTCTATCTTGGATTTCAGTGAGTCTGACTTTGAGGCTGCTGGGACTCATGGGCGCCTGAATCCTGCTGGTGATGCACGCCCGCTTGCATATGCAGGCTCTGCAGTTAGAAGTTCCAGTGGACGCAGCATCTGAGAAATCTCTCAGACATGGTCCAGATCTCGGAGGAAACTGCAAAACATCTGCAGTGGTGGCTAACAGACCACATTTGGGTCTGCAGCAGACCCCTCTCCCTTCCCCAACCAGATCTCACTGTGGTGACAGATGTGTTGCTTCGGGAATGGTGTGGCCATTTAGGAGTTGTCTCTGTTATCTGGTTGAATCTGGATTCCACATCAACCTATTAGAGCTTCTTGCGATCGGATTGGCGTTGAAAGCATGTCTACCCTCTTTCAAAGGAAGGCTAGTGTAGTTGTTCATGGACAACACCACCGCCATATGGTACTGCAGCGAACAGGGCGGGGTGGGGTCGTGGACCCTTTGTCAAGATGCTCTGCTTCTCTGGACATAGCTAGAAAGTCATGGAATTTCCTTTGGCGGTTCAATACCTGGCAGGCTGTCTGAATACCAGAGTGGATGAACTCATCCAAAGATGCCAAACGGATCACAAATGGTGTTTCCATATGGAGGTGGTGAAAGGTCTCTTTCAGCAGTGGGGAGAGCTTGATTGGATCTGTTTGCAACCGCCGAGAACACACAATGTCAGCAGTTTTGCGTGCTGGAATTTCCAAAGCAACTCTTGCTTGGAAACACTTTTTGTCTCCAGTGGCGTTCAGGTCTTGTGTACAATTTTCCACCCTTGTCGCGCTTGCCCAGAGTTGAGATCAGAAATGACCGGGCCCAAGTCATTCTCCTGACCCCAGACTGGACACAGAGTGTTTGGTATCCCTATACCTCGAGCTGTAGAGCATGGCCATCACAGTCGGACTGTCACTTCAGGAGGATCTTCGGTCGCAGCAGCAAGGGAGAGCTCTGCACCCAAAACTGTCAATTTTGGTAAGCCTTGTTGTGTGGAGATTGAGCGATGGCAGTTGACATGCTTCCTGAAGTCTGTGACGTTATCTTTGTGTCCAGGCATGACTCCACTAACATGGTATACGCCTGCCATTGACAAATTTTTTTGGCTTTCAGTAAAGCAAATTGAACCCCCTTCTGCCCCTCCTTTCTCAAGTTCTTATTTCTCTCACCCAACAGGGCTCTGCTCTGGGCACTCTTAAGGGCTATCTCTCTGCTATCTAGGCTTTAGTTTGCTGTTTCCTTATCCGCCATCCCTTGTCAAATCCTCTCTTGTAAATAGATTCTTGAAAGGTCTTCAACACATGTTCCCTCCTACACCCTTTATCATGCCTCACTGGGATCTGCACCTTGTCTTAATGTCTCTAATGTGTGCTTCCTTTGAGCCACTACATAATTAGCCTCTCAGGCTATTTAACCATTTAGACAGCCTTCCTTGTGGCAAAGGGTCAGTGAGCCTCGGGCCTTGTCTTCCAATACTCCTTGCCTCACTATCTATCCTGACAAACTAGTGCTTTGCACAAGAGCCTCCTTTTTCCTAAATTTGTCACTCCACTTACTGTAGGCCAGTCCATCACCCTGCCTATTTTTTACGCTCCTCCACATCACTCCAAGGAAGAGGAGCAACTCCACCATCTGGTCCTAAAAAGAGCATTGTTGTTCTATCTTGACCGCTCACTAGAGTTCCGGGTGGACGACAAGCTCTTCGTGGGGTATGTTGGAATGAAGTGGATCATATGCACATGGATCGTGCTCTGTATCAAGGTCTGCTATGTGGTGGCCAGGATGCAACCCCCTGAGGGGCTAGAAGCTCAATCAGCCCATTTTTCCAAAGCACTACTTGCCTGGATAGTCAGGTCTTTAGGAATGGGCACTTTGCCCGTTTGGTCCCGCAAGACTTCCTCCTCTGACATTCATCCACAGACCACCTACCAGTGCACATGGGTACTGTTCACAAAACAAATTCTGGATCCAGTCTGACACCTGGGGATAATTCTAAGGTAAGGAATTTGCGGCTAGATAGCCTGTTCCAGATAAGGCATTACCGAAGGTAAGCAACTTGTTCTTCTTTACCAAACACTTAATTCTACGCCAACCCGCTGTGTGAAAAACGATCTTACGATGATGTCTGTTCCCCTGCATATTGCCAACTAGGGAAGGAGTCACGCTGCATGTAGAACATGTGAATGTGCACCACTACAGGCTATAAACACATTTTTACTGGTTAAGTGATATCTTTTTTTTACTTAAGGGCATGTCTAAGATGCCAGTGTGAGCAAATGTGCTCAGATACCACTTCTGGCCTCCCAGTTAAATAGTTTCTAGCTTCTTCCAGGTACAGGTGCCTGCCACTTTCAGGAGGAAAACATGGATACCACGTCGCAACGGGCTCTGAGTTGCCAAATGCTGGGGAGGGCCTGGATGAGCTGCTTGTGAGGCTGGACCGCAAGGCAAGCAATGTGTTGTGGCCTTTTCAAAATGGTTCCTACAGCCTGAAGGAGTCTCAGAAGCAATTGAGATGACGGCCCATTGTGAGACAAGCTCACCCCCCCACCCCACACACACACACACACGCGCACACCCCTGCAGAGATGAATGCAGCAGTGTGGCCTGTAAGTGAAGGGATGGCAGCCTCTGCGGCAGAGCACGAGGCCCTGTTGGGCCTAACATGGTGATCAAGCATGCTTGGAGGAGGGAAAAGCAATGAGGGAATTATGGGAAGAGCCCATTCTCAATAACACATGGTGACCCAGTGTCATTGTGAGCCCAATGCACGAAGGGGGTGACCCTTACCTGATGTGGTTGGCAGTAGACTACAGGCTGCCTTAGAGCATATTCAGATGCAAACCTGCGGGGATTCCAATGTCTGCCCCGGTGGGGGGAAAGGTTATCCCAAATGCAGTGATGTCCCTCATAAAATATGATTTGTTTGGGTAGCCTTTGCAATTAACTGAAAAAAGTTATGTCAAACGGAGACCAGAACATGCAGCTCTTTGCACTTTAATGATACTTGTAATTGCAAAACACACTCTCAAAGATGGAAGGCGCAGAAGGACCGGCTTGAAGGCCTTTATGGTGGGCATATTCTCATCCCTTCTGGTAGAGACGCACAAGTAGTCACGCTAGATGGGCACATCTCATGAGCCCAATAAGAATGCAAAACCAAGAGGTATCCTAGTAAAGTTTCAATACCCTCAGAGTCAGAGGAGAGATGAGGTGTGATTCCAAGATTACTCTGGCAGAATTTTCCCAAATTTCTGTCAAACCGCCATGCAGTGCGGCACAAATTTCCGGCCCATAAAAGGACACTTGTGGAACAAAAGGAATAATATACATGGCTGCATCCCTTTGTTATAGTATTTGAAATAGAGAGCACGCAACAGCACTTAACGGACAGAAAAGAAGCAGCCCAACTAACATGGAAATTTCAAATGACCCAGATGTTGGCGGTGTCCCCACCGAGCCAGATAGAGAACTCCAAACCCTGGCAGTGTCTGTGACAACAAAAGAGCCCCATAGAGACCCCAGGCGACTTTGACTGATTTTCAAACCTGTCCGCAAGATGTAGCGTAGGACCTGGCCTGCGGAGTGGAGAGCCCCTTGGAGTTTCACTTATAGGGTCACAGTCTGTGAGGTTAGACTGATACTCAGGGTGGGCCTTATAGAGGCACGAAGGTTACTTAGTGCCCTGTTCCTGTGATTATCCACTCTGGCAAGACTGCATGGGAAGTTTGCTGACTCAGTGTCAATATGTCTAAGGGCAGGGAGTGACTCAAACACACCAGCTGCAGAACCGGACAAACTCCCAGCTTCTCTAGTTTGGGTTGAGGGAGGTTCCTTCCCTCGGACTCCACTTAACTCTAAGCCGATGTCCAAACCGGGACATTAAATTCCGTTATGAAGCTATAATGGTTTTCCACAATTAACAGTTCATAACAAAGTGGAGAGCAGAGGGTGCTGGGAGGGATGAGAAAGATTGAGATCAATCTTCTAAGGGAGTACACCATTTGTGATGCATCCACAAAAGCAGTCCATTACTCTACAATATACTTATGTCTTAGGCCCTGACACCCAATGTAGTGAAAGATGATATAGAAGATCACACTTAATCCGTATAGGCTTTGTTCATGGCCATTTAGTGGCACTTGCTACAGTCAAAGATCTTAATGCAGTTCAAGACACAGACCTACATAAGTTCTGAGATTCTCTCAAAGGATTTGCAAAAGGTGACATAGAACTCAGCAGACTGGTTACTCCACACCAGCGACAGATATCCCATCTGCCGAAATCTAAATCCCATTGGACACAGTAGGATTTACATTTTGGCTGATGGGCTATCCATCACCGTTGTGACGGAGTAACCCATCGTCCAAATTCTAAATCAGGCCCATTATCCTCAGAGGAGATTTCACCTTAGTATGGGCCAGAAAGTGACCGTGAATCCAGAAGAATGTGATAGGCTGGTGCCTTTTTCAAGAACCTAAAGAAAGAATTTAAAGAGATTGGGTTAAGAGAGGTATGGAGAAAAAAGCACAAACTAAACACAGAGTCCGCATACTACTCCCACATACCCTGCTCACACTTACCCCAGGACTACGTTATTGTGGTCAGCATCATCATGGCCAAAGAGCATACGGTGAAGATTGGCTTACTGTCTCTGAGCATGCCCCAGTGACCATAGACATAAAGATTGAAACCAAACTCTGCAGTTTCTCATGTAATCTAAACCCATTAATATTAGACACCCTATTGCATGCAAGAAGATGAATAGCCCCTAGGTAGAGGACTGTTCTAGTCTGGGTGAAGACCAGGAAATCTCTGGAAGGCTTTCAAAGAAGTAATGTAAGCAAAATATATTGCAATATCGACACACATCAAACTCCTCCGCAAACTAGAAATACATAAATTGGAAGAGGAAGTGAAACAGAGAGGAAAAAGCGTATCCACCCTTCTGTGCAACCTAGCCAATAACTCATTGCAGTTACAAGTCAGCTATAAATCTACTGCACGAATAAAGCCGAGTATTATGAGGTAAGAACTAATAAGTCAAAGAAATATATTGAGGATGATAAAAAAGTAACACATTTATACGCTTTTATGCTTCATTATATACTAAATTGAACCACCTACCATTGGAAAACATTGACCTCCCCAACTTCACCCAAATTCAGAAAGGATCACTTTAAACTCTTATACAAATAGAAGTAAAAGCTGCAATAAAACCTTGAAAATTAATAAAGCTCCAGGACTTGACGGCTTCACTTTCTTGTTTTATAAAACCTGCAAGTTCAAATTGTCCCCAAAATTATCAGGCCACTTTAATTACTGTGCAGAAACTTAATCCATACCATTCCTAATAGAGAAGCAATAATCGGGGCCATTCCAAAACCAGGGAAAGATGTGAAGGACTGCACATCCTTTCTCTCTATTGCTTTGCTCAGCATAGACACAAACTTTATACAAGACTTTCAGCCACCCATCTTAGTGAGGTTCTTCTGAGATTGCGGAAAACATTGATGACCCTTCCCCTTCACCTGCACCCCCTTTTCATCACACTGAAGTTTTTACACCTGCCCTGAGAGAAACTTCGGTTCACAGATGGCGACTGGTAGGGTGTAAGTGATATCAGACATATATCACAGCAAAATTCCTGAATTCTACTTAAAGGAAAAATACAGCTAAGATATGCACATATTATACCTATTATACATTTGATTACCTACCTCAAAATGTTGGCATGCCACCACAATGAGAAAAAACCCTTTAATCCCATGTTCCCCAAACTAACTGCAACTTAAGAAACTATCTCCAAAGTATTGTACCATGTATTGCCGGAAGCCAACAATCTAAAACACTGGAAACATAACAAAGAATGTGAGTTTCATAAACAGCCTAATCTCACACAAGCAATGGGGACGTCCGGGGAGGAATATGCATCCTTCCTCCACATCCACTGCAAACAGAGAAATAAAAAAAAAAACCCTACCTTCATTGAATGTACCCATGGGTGATCTCCAAAATGCTGGCACCACTGAGGATCCGTGGGGGCACGTTACACATACCCAAACTCAAGCCCGTCTTGGAAGGGGTTACTCACATCTTCAAGAAGATTCTTTGATTTCCACTTCCTACCACATCTACAACAATGTTACTGGGTCTGAAGCCTGAGAGACTTAAGGCAATGACAAACCAGGAATGGAATGTAACTTTGCCATGATTGGGAGGGGCAAAATTTACCAAAGCTTTTAACTGCAAGAAGACTGCCACCAATCTCCCTGGGGTAATCATAGAATCTGGAATGCTTTGGCCATGGTGTTCTTTGGGTGACAGAAGGGAACTCAGACTGTGGGGTAGGATGATTTCCCCAGATGCACAGAATCTGCCCCAACAGGGGCAGGTACCTTAGACCTGGTACATTACAGATGTGGGGACTCTGCAACCTGGGTATGAACAAGTCATAAACATATGGACTTGATGGGATGGTGGAATACAGTTTGTTCTGTTGTGTACCTTTGCTCCTTCTTGCCTTATGATTTTCAGTCCAACTGGTGCACTTAATGGATAGTAAGGGTCTGTTAAGATGTAATTGTCTGAGGAACTTAGTTTTGAATTAATGTAGATGGATTGATTGAAAACCTTTTGTGAGATGTTTGACAAAAACATGTTTTGGTCTCAAAAATACTGGTTGAAAATTGATACCAATAAATAGTACATTTTGCATTTTATTTTTTAATCAATTCTGCATGCCTCTGTTCTTCGAACAACAAAATAAACTTTCACATTCTTAAGTAAATTACCAACTCCAGCTCCTGCGTTCTTAGTGTCATTGTTTCTATATTTTATCCAAGATGTATTTTGTCTTTTTATGACTTCCATGCACCAAAGTTGACATTTCAATTGTATTTCTTTCCTTAGATTTGAAAAAAATTTGGGATAATGTCACCAAAATATGCGAGCGGTCCTGTGTAGACTTTTTTCTTCCTGAATTTGATGCCCCTGGTGCAGATCCGTCCACTGAGAAAGAAGTGTTGCAGAATGAGAAACCATCCAGTTTCAAAGGAAAATGCAAGATTGTACGAATTGAGAAAGAAGTCCTCCCTTACCTCATTACCATCGAGGTGTGAGAGCTCTGCTCTATCATTGTATTGATTGTATGATTGCTTAAGTTTGAAAGCAAGAATAGTAAATTCTTGTAAAGTTCATCATATTTTTTTGTTTTCAGATTCACTTGTTTTAATGGTCATCAAATAGTACTTTACAGCAGGGGCCACAAGTTCAGATTTAACAACATACCGCTTCTTAGGAGAAATAACCATGAAAGCCAATTGTGCATAAGGCAGGCCAAACCTCCCATTTGTATAATACCATTCTGATAATCTGTATTCATTGATGCATACGTGGATTGTGCAGTACATTCATTATCCCCTTGTGCTTTCTACTGTTAACCAAATTATGTGCACATTATTGTAGAAGTTTGATGTGGTGTAATGTTGTGTAGGAGGCTATTGTGCATTGTAGATAAGTATCTTGTGAATGTAGTGAATAGTAGGAACTTAGATGCAGGCTCAGAAATTAATGTCACATTTTTGTGATGCAGCACTTTTTGCAGAAACTTCAGGCCACTCAGCAGTTTTTCAGGCCCATGAAGGAGATGGATTGGGCAAAGGCAGACAAGATACATTTTCCCTGTCCTTCACTGCTATTTTAATAAAACCCTCTGACTTCTTGCATGTTTTTGTCACATGTCTCAGTCACAGACGACATCAGAACCCTGATGGACAACGGTGAAACAGTCGCCGTCATCCTCCTTGACCTCTCGGCTGCCTTCAACACCGTCTGTCACCGCACCCTAATAACCCGCCCCTGCTCCACCGGGATCCAAGGCCAGGCCCTGGACTGGATCGCCTCCTTCCTCTCCAACCGCTCTCAAAGAGTCTACCTCCCACCTTTTCGCTCAGACCCCACCGAGATCATCTGCGGCGTCCCTCAAGGCTCCTCGCTCAGCCCGACACTCTTCAATGTCTACATGAGCCCCCTCGCCGACATCATACGCAAGCACAACATCATCATCACCTCCTACGCCGACGACACCCAACTTATACTCTCCCTCACCAAGGACCCCGCCTGCGCAAAGACCAACCTACAAGATGGTATGAAGGACGTCGCAGATTGGATGAGGCTCAGCCGTCTGAAACTGAACTCAGACAAAACTGAAGTCCTCATCCTCGGCAACACCCCGACCGCATGGGACGACTCCTGGTGGCCCACGGCCCTTGGCACCGCACAGACCCCCTCTGACCACGCCCGCAACCTCGGCTTCATCTTGGACCCTCTTCTCACCATGACCAAACAAGTCAACGCTGTGTCCTCCGCCTGCTTCCTCACCCTCCGCATGCTCCGCAAGATCTTCCGCTGGATCCCCGCCGACACCAGAAGAACCGTGACCCACGCCCTCGTCACTAGCCGCCTGGATTACGGCAACACCCTGTATGCTGGGACCACCGCAAAACTCCAAAAACGTCTGCAACGTATTCAAAACGCCTCCGCCGCCTCATCCTCGACATACCCCGCAACAGCCACATCTCCGCCCACCTGAGACACCTGCATTGGCTCCCAGTCAGCAAAAGGATCACCTTCCGACTTCTCACCCACGCACACAAAGCCCTCCACGACAAGGGACCAGAATACCTCAACCGACGCCTCAGCTTCTACGCCCCCACCCGTCTCCTCCATTCCACCGGCTTCACTCTCGCCGCCGTCCCTCGCATCCGCCGCTCCACGGCGGGTGGGAGGTCCTTCTCCTACCTGGCGGCCAAGACTTGGAACACCCTTCCCACCAGCCTCAGGACCACCCAGGACCACTACGTATTCCGGAGACTCCTCAAGACCTGACTCTTCGAGCAGCAGTAACCCCCCTCCCCCTAGCGCCTTGAGACCCGCACGGGTGAGTAGCGCGCTTTATAAATGTTAATGATTTGATTTGATTTGATCTAAAAACTGTAGAGGGTCGATCAGCTGTCTTCTGTCAGAGGTGGTAGGACATTAATTCAAACCTGGGGTCTTGCGGGTACTGCAATTTGTATACACGTGCCATTTCTGAAGAGGCTGCCATCAGTTCCCTTTCACCCTTTTCTTCTTGCAAACATCTGCATAGTATATTATTACAGAGGGAAAGGTCTTTACTGCCTGACCCCGAAAAAGGAGGATGTTCATGACCAACATTGGGTCTTTGCCTTATAAATAAATGTATAATGCAGGAGCAGTTCAAAATGTTGACTTTGAGATAAGTTACTTCTTCTCCCTAATGTGCAGCTGCACAGAAGGAACTTAAAGTTCACAGCGGGAGATCTTGAATTCCAGCTTAAAGGGGCTGCCTTTAGGCCTTTCCCCTGAACTGGTTTTCGCAAAGGTCTTGACTTATTTAAATCTTACCCTAGATTGGTTTATCAAGGCCAGTTTGACTTCTTTGCTGTAGATAGCTTGTCTGTTAAAATCAACCAGCACCCATAGTTTTGGTGCCTGGTGTGCTAGACATTCTGTTGGAAGATCATATAGTTTATATTTCAGTCTGAAATTTGCCTAGCCAAGAGGAGTTTTGTTATTGGCACTTTCAAAGGTTGCTTGCTCGCTATGTTGGCTTATTTATATTTGTCAAAGCTGAGCACTTTGTTTACATTGCTGATTATCAGTAGATTTCTTGAATGATTATGGAATAATTTCCCTATAAAACCTTTTTTTATGCTGGCAGAGGATTTTAATATAGTTTCAACTTTTTACTGGTCCTTCTTGTGAGGTAAAGTTCCTTTCGTGGAAGGTGGCTTTTTAGTAGCCATACTTCAGCGAGAAGGTATATTGGCTTTGTCTGTACAATCTCTTTATACTATTTGTCAGAAGGATAAGGTAGTCTTTTGGGAGTAGCTGCCCACCAAAAGCGATTTCCGCCGGGGCCGGGGATGCGGGAGCACCGCCAACAGGCTGGCGGTGCCCCTCCGGGCATTCTGACCGCGGCAGTTTGGCCGCGGTCAGACAAGGAAAACCGGCGGTCTTCCGCCGGTTTTCCGCTGCCCTTGGAATCCCCCATGGCGCCGCAGCTTGCTGCGCCGCCATGGGGGATTCTGACACCCCTTACCGCCATCCTGTTCCTGGCGGTTCGCCCGCCAGGAACAGGATGGCGGTAGGGGGTGCCGCGGGGCCCCCGTAAGAGGGCCCCACTGTGTATTTCAGTGTCTGCAATGCAGACACTGAAATACGCGACGGGTGCAAACTGCACCCGTCGCACATACCCACTCCGCCGGCTCCATTCGGAGCCGGCTTCCTCGTGGGGAGGGGTTTCCCGCTGGGCTGGCGGGCGGCCTCCTGGCGGTCGCCCGCCAGCCCAGCGGGAAAGCCTGAATGGCCTCCGCGGTCTTTCGACCGCGGAGCGGCCATATGGCGGTTCCCACGAGGCGGGCGGAATCACCCCCTCTGTCTTCCAACTTCCTTTCCTTCAGTTCACTGCTGAAAGGAAGAAGAAAGTCTTCAGAGATCAGACCCTAAAGAGGTTAGAATGTTTATATCCTGTGGACAACTGAGTGTGCTAAGAATGATTATCTATTTTTTCAGTCAGCCCATAAATAGACTTTACAATGCAGACAGTATCATGATGAACTTCTTTGACAGTGTAACAATGTCATGGGTTGTCTGAAAGGTCTTCTTGTGAGGTCTTTGGAGTTAATTTCTAGAGGGGCATAGCTGCACCCTCGGCTCTGTTAAGGGGTGATCCAGTGCATTCTGTTAGTCATCTCATTCTGCAACTAAGGGCCTGCTTTAAATATTGCCTTTGAAAAATAACTACTACTGGTTTTTAAGCCTTCTTCAAACTAGAGCTTCTCCCAAGTCACCACACTTTAAGGCTCATCCTGAAAGTATCTATCAATTTTACAGTGCAGTCCTCCCAATGCACCTTTATGCACATTGGTTAGATTGCAGAGGGCATATGTGCATCCTTAAAACGAGATCAGGGCTAAGATGCCCTCTGATTCCAACATACCCTATGAGGTAACCATTGGAAATTGACGCGTCTGTAGACATAAAAAGCATCTTACACAGTTTATAAAATGTGGATCCATTGTTAGCATATATAATTAAGCTGTCACAGTGCTGAAGTATTTTCCAACTTAGCCCGCATGCAGGAGGGAACAGGTATAATTCAATTTGATTGCGAAAATGTGGAAGCCAAGGCCACAGGGGCATGTATGGCAAGTTGGTCTAATTCGCAGGAGGTTCCCTTGTGTGGAACGTGTTTCTCATTTTGATACAACCATACTGAGAATACATTTTTTTACGGGTCTCTAAAGGGTTACATGCATGGTATACTTTTAAGGCCATCGGAGAGGCTATCACTCATAGATGTGGGAAAAGTAGTATATTTTGTTTATGGGGGTCAAGTATCATTTTTGGCTTCTAGTTTGACAAGGAATGTGTTCCATATGGCGCTTACCCCCTAGTGCTAGTCCCTTACGTAACAGTGCTTTTAGTACTTCTGCCTCTGCTCGTGCTAGCTGTAGCAAGGAATGTCACCATCTGGTTATGTCCGGGGGTGAAGGTGCTTTCCGGCACATGGCAATGAGGCGTTTAAAGGTAGTAAACGCCATGTCTATAAATCTGTGGAGGTATTTATCTCCGCGCTTTCTGTGTCGTAGCCCCAGTAAACAGGATTTAGGTGTGGTTGTCAAAGCGTGATCTGTTATGTCTGCCTCTGCCACCTAACGCCAGGACGACTGTAGCGGGGGGCATTCCCATACCATGTGGTAGAAGTTAGCCTCGCTCAGGCCGCATCTTGGGCATTTAGGATCAGACATCAGGAACATTTGTTTAATGCGAGAAGGGGACAGGTAAGCTTGGTGCAAGTAATTGAATTGGGTGAATAGAAGCCTGAGATTGCGTGATACTCTTTTAACCCCAGACATAGCAGCCTCCCATGAACCCTGGGGAAGAGGTTGGGGAAGTATCTCACCCCGTTGGGCTCAGGCGTTGTCCACCCCGTGCAGTTTGTGATGTTGAAGGCAGTGTACAATATAGAGATTGCTTTACTGGTCCCTGGGTCGGATAATATCATTGTGAGTGCTTGCGATGCTAATGGTTCCGAGTCACCATTCCTCCATGTGTTGTGTATAAGTCTCCTGATCGCATAATATGATAAAAATATTCCTTCGTGGAGATCATTAGATTCTCTAAGTTCATCAAAAGTCTGTAGTGTACCTACTGCAAAAAAGTCTCCTACCTTTATTAGGTTATCAGTCGTCTATGGGCCATGTCTCAACAGATCCCGAGCTGCAGTTAGACGCGCTATAGGTATTAATAGGGAATATGGTATGTTTATAGAGGTATTGTGTATATATCTTTGCCAGCAGGTTCTGGCTGTATTTAATAATAGAGATCCGCGTGTGGGAGAGCATGTCCTATCCCTCCCCCAAGTGTACACTGGGGGTTACACACAGAAAATCAATTACATATGTTTTATCTGGATTCTGGGACTCACTCAGCCACCGTAACAGCAACTGCAGCTGTGCTGTGGCATAGTAATGTTCGAGATTAGGCATACCAAGGCCTCACTTGTCAATGGGATGCTGTGTCGTGGACAAGGCCACCCGGTGTCTACTTTACCCCCACATTAGTTCAGTTAGTTAACTGTTTAACGTTTGAAAAAGGGACTTCGGGAGAACAATTGGTAATGCAGCAAAATAGTATAATAGTCTAGAGAGAACAAGCATATTGGCTATTGCCACTCTTCCCATCGGTGAGAGCGGGAGCGAGCACCAGAAGGGAGTGTAGGCAGGTAGCCTCTTTCTAGCCATGTTACCCCCACTTTTGGCCTGTTTGTGAGTATATGTCAGGGTGTTTTTACTGTCTGACTGGGATCCTGCTAGCCAGGGCCCCAGTGCTCATAGTGGAAACCCTATGTTGGCAGTGTATTTGATATGTGTCATTGGGATCCTGCTAGCCAGGACCCCAGTGCTCATAATTTTGTGGCCTGTATATGTTCCCTGTGTGGTGCCTAACTGTATCAATGAGGCTCTGCTAACCAGAACCTCAGTGTTATTGCTCTCTCTGCTTTTAAAATTGTCACTGCAGGCTAGTGACTACTTTTACCAATTCAGATTGGCACACTGGAACACCCTTATAATTCCCTAGTATATGATACCTAGGTACCCAGGGTATTCGGGTGTTCCAGTAGATCCCTATGGGCTGCAGCCTTTCTTTGGCCACCCATAGGGAGCTCAGACAATTCTTACACTGGACTGCCACTGCAGCCTGTGTCGAAGTAAGCCTCAGCAAGGCCTACTAGTGCAAGGGGTTCACCCTTCTCTGCTCAAAGTCCTCAGACCATATAGGAAGAAGTTGACACAGACACTGAAATAAAAGACAAAGTTTATTAAACCTCATGAGGTGGTACTACAGTTCAAACAGCACCCTTCGGTAATGTTTGAAGTAGCACACTGAACTAAGAGAGCATAGTCCTTTTATACCCACGCAGGGGCTAAAAGAAGGTGGTACAATTATAGAAGCAAGACTTATATACATATAAGGTCATATGGAAATGCACAGTTGACAGGTAGGAGGGGCTAACAGTTTTCAAGGACTAGTAGACACATTACTGTCGGTTACTAATTACTAAGAGCTGCAGACCTTACTGGGCATGTGCAAAGTGAGAGATGCTAAATATAACTTGTCACTAGACAGATTTTCAAGAGTAGTTAACAGGAGGTTAGGACAGCGCAATGGCAGCATGTGGCAGAGAAAATGGCTGCCATGAATACAAAATGGATTCCGCGAAATGTTCACAATAGTTGCTAAATACAAGATGTCTTCTGCTAATGCTTAATCTAATCGCTACTAAATTACAACACCTGAGTGAAATAACGTCCACGTTATTTCACAGCCATTTTACACTGCACTTAAGTAACTTATAAGTAACCTATATGTCTAACCTTCACTTAGTGAAGGTTAGGTGCAAAGTTACTTAGTGTGAGGGCACCCGGGCACTAGTCAAGATGACCCCACATTGTTCAGGGCAATTTCCCCAGACTTTGTGAGTGCGTGGACACCATTTCGCGCATGCACTGCTTATAGGTCAATACCTATATGTAGCGTCACCATGGTAACTCCGAACATGGCCATGTAACATGTCTAGGATCATGGAGCTGTCCCCCCAATACCAGAATGGTATTGGGGGGACAGCTCCATGCATCCCCGGGTCTCCAGCATAGAGCCCGGGTACTGCCAAACTAACTTCCTGGGGTGTTCTTTGCAGCTACAGCTGCTGCCAACCCTCAGACATGTTTCTGCCACCCCTGGGGCCTGGGCAGCCCAGTCCCAGGAAGGCAGAACAAAGGATTTCCTCTGAAAGAGGGTGTTACACCCTCTCCCTTTGGAAATAGGTGTGAAGAGCCTGAGAGGGATAGCCTCTCCTGGCCTCTGGAAATGCTTTGAAGGGCACAGATGGTGCCCTCCTTGCATAAGCCAGTCTACACTGGTTCAGGGATCCCCCCGGCCCTGCTCTGGCGCAAAACTGGACAAAGGAAAGGGAAGTGACCACTCCCCTGACCAGCACCTCCCAGGGGAGGTGCCCAGAGCTCCTCCAGTGTGTCCCAGACCTCTGCCATCTTGGATGCAGAGGTGTGAGGGCACAATGGACAGCTCTGAGTGGCCAGTGCCAGCAGGTGACGTCAGAGACCCCTCCTGATAGTTGCTTACCTTTCTCTGTAGCCAATCCTCCTCTGAGGGCTATTTAGGGTCTCTCCTGTGGGTATCTCACCAGATAACGAATGCAAGAGCTCACCAGAGTTCCTCTGCATTTCCCTCTTTGACTTCTGCCAAGGATCAACCGCTGACTGCTCCAGGATGCTTGCAAAACCGCAACAAAGTAGCAAGAAGACTACCAGCAACATTGTAGCGCCTCATCCTGCCGTCTTTCTCGACTGTTTCCTGTTGGTGCATGCTCTGAGGACTGTCTGCCTTCACCCTGCACTGGAAGCCAAGAAGAAACGTCCCGTGGGTCGACAGAAACTTCCCCCTGCCGACGCAGGCACCAAACTTGTGCATTACCAGTCCTCTGGGTCCTCTCTCATCCTGACGAGCATGGTCCCTGGAACACAGGAGCTGGGTCCAAGTGTCTTCGACAGTCAAGTGGCACTTCTGTCCTAATTTGGTGGAGGTAAGTCCTTGCTTCCCCACACCAGACAGTAATCCTGTGTACTGCGTGAACTGCAGCTGCTCAGGCTCATGTGCACTCTTGCAAGACTTCGTTTGTGCACAGCCTAGCCCAGGTCCCCAGCACTCCGTCCTGCATTGCCCAACTCGCTGAGTTGGACTCCGACTTCGGGGGACTCCTTTTTGTTGTGCTGAGTCGACCACCATCCTCAGATCTTCTGAGCACCTGTTCAGGTGCTTCTGCGGGTTCTGCCTGCTTCTGTGTGGGCTCTCTGTGTTGCTGAGCGCCCCCTCTGTCTCCTCCTCCAAGGGGCGAAGTCCTGGTCCTTCCTGGGCCCTGGCAGCACCCAAAATCCTCAACCGCAACTCTTGCAGCTAGCAAGGCTTGTTTGAGGTCTTTCTGCGTGGAAACAACTCTGCATTCTCCAACACGCTGGGGAACATCTTCTGACCAAAGGAGAAGTTCCTGGCACCTTCTGTTGTTGCAGAATCTTTGGCTTCTTCCACCCGGTGGCAGCCTTTTTGCACCTTCATCCGGGGTTTAGTGGGCTCCTGGACACTTGCGTGACTCTTGGACTTGGTCCCCTTCCTTTACAGGTCCTCAGGTCCAGGAATCCGTGTTCAGTGCTTTGCAGTCAGCTGTTGTCCTTGCAAAATGTCCCATCTCGACTTTACTGTCCTTTTGGGGTAGTAGGGTAACTTTACTCCTACTTTTCAGGGTCTTGGGGTAGGGTATCTTGGACACCCTTAGTGTTTTCTTACACTTCCAGCAACCCTCTACACACTACACTAGGCCTGGGATCCATTTGTGGTTTGCATTCCACTTTTGGAGTATATGAGTTGTGTTCCCCTAGGCCTATTTCTCCCTATTGCATTCTATTGTGTTCTACAGTGTTTGCACTACTTTTCTAACTGTTTACTTACCTGATTTGGTTTGTGTGTGTGTGTATTTTGTGTATATTACTTACCTCGTAAGGTAGTATATCCTCTGAGATACTTTTGGCATATTGTCGCTAAAATAAAGTACCTTTATTTTTAGTAACTCTGAGGATTGTGTTTTCTTATGATATAGTGCTAAGTGATATAAGTGGTATAGTAGGAGCTTTGCATGTCTCCTAGTTCAGCCTAAGCTGCTCTGCTATAGCTACCTCTATGAGCCTACGCTGCTAGAACACCACTAATCTACTATTAAGGGATAACTGGACCTGGCACAAGGTGTAAGTACCACAAGGTACTCACTATAAGCCAGGCCAGCCTCCTACAGGGAGTGAGCCACGAATACTTCCCACCGCCTGATCCAGATTGCCGTCTCTCTAGTCTTGCAGGTAGTGATATATCTGCACTCCAAGATATTTAAAGGTGGTATGACACCACCTTAAATGATAGTTTGGGAGAGTCAGTTGGGCACTCAGGGGAGCAGGAAACATGGGGAAAATGCAGTATTTTGACCAGTTGACCTTCAGACCCGATATTGATCCAAAGGTGTCCAAATAAGGACATTACTTCTGGGACAGCCGTTACATGGTAGATTAAGGTGTCATCTGCATAAAGTGATATGATGTGAAAACTTCAGGACTCCCGAGTCCCCCAGTGTTCCGCTTTCTGTCTCAGATGAGCCGCTGACGGTTCCATCGCCAATGCGAACAATAATGGTGAAAGCGGGCAGCCCTGTCATGTACCCCCATGGATAAGGGAAGCTGTCTGGTATAATGTTGCCTTTTTTGACACGAGCTGTCGGGTCAGAGTACAGGACACTTACCTACCTCAAGAATCCAGTCACGAATCCCATGCGGCCGAGGGTTGTAAATAAGTTGTCTCAGCTGAGCGTATCGAACGCTTTTTCAATATCAAGCGAAACAGCCATCCTCCCGCTGTCATTATGGGCACTATTGTGAAGAACTTGAGGCAATCTTCTAATATTTAAAAATGTATTGGGTCCAGGAATAAAGCCCGATTGAGCCTCGTGTATCGAATCAGGCATTAGCGGGAGGAGTCTGTTGGCCAGGAGTTTCCCCAGGATTTTACAATCCAAATTTAGTTGGAAAAGAGGTCTGAAGGATCTCATGTTGAGGAGGTCTTGGCTGGGTTTTGGTAAGACTACAATGAGGGCCTCACATAGTGTCTGTGGTAGTTTACCGTCCGAATACACCTCAGTGAACATCTCGAGCATAGGTGGTAACAGATGAGATAGCTATGCCGAATAATACTCGACCGACAAGCTGTCGGTTCCAGGGGCCTTATTACGGGCCACTTGGGTTATGGCAGCTTGGATTTCCTCCATCCTGATTGGTGTTTCTAGTTCCTCTTTATGGGACGTGCGTGTTTGGGGTAGAGAGGTAGGATCAGAAAAAGCAGATACCTGTGCTGATGACAGTAGCTCAGTTGCTGCATATAATGATAAATAGTAATTCTTGAATGCTGAGTTAATGTCGTCCAGTGTAGTGAGCACGTCCCCTCTGTCTAGCCCAGGGTTCTGCAAAGTCGGTCCTGGAGCGCCGGGTGCATGCCAGATTTTTGGCATATCCACATTTAGAAAAAAAGATATTTCAGAAATCTACATTTTTCTAAGTGTGGATATGCTAAAAATCTGCCATGGACCCGGCTCTCCAGGACCGACTTTGCAGAACCCTGGTCTAGCCAAATTACCCCAATGGGAATATGCTGAGGGGTCTCCTTTATTAGCCACACCAATAGTCGGCCCAATCTATCACCTTTGGCATATTGTCGCATCAGATGGTGTCGATAGTCATGTTTGCACAGTCTCGCATCGGCCTCCTTATGCTGTTCGCATAAGCCCCGGAGGAGGTCCAGGGTGGCCGTCTGGTTAGCTACTGTTATCTTACCTGCTCGGAGTTTAACCTCTAATGTGGCTAAGTCTCTATGTGGTTCCCGGCAGACCCCCGTAGGTGTTGCAAGGCATTGCCCCCGCACCACCACCTTGTGTGCATCCCATTCGGTAGCCTGGAGAAATGTAGATTTATGGGTTTGTGTAAAATATGTGGAAATACATGTGGTTAATTCTTTGTGGAAGGGAGGATCCATCAATGTCTCTACCTGCAATCGCCAGGTCGGGACCCGTGTAAGCGATCTAGCCCATTGTAGATTTATTCTCAACGGGCAATGATCAGATAAGGTACAAGCTAAATATTCGGATCCTGTTGTCTTCTGTAGTAACTCTGTGGGCCCTAGGAATAAATATTCTGGTATGGCGGTCATGGATGGGGGAGTAGAATGAGTACTCACTGCTCAGCAGGTGGCCCACTCACCACATGTCATGGAGTCCCCTTTCCACACATCAATTTTTGAATACTTGGGAGGTCTTCTTGCACATTGCCCCCTGTAGTGGTGGGAGAGACCTGTCCACGATTATGTCAGGAACACAATTAAAATCCCCTCCCCAAAGGTCAGTTGCCAATGGATCCTGGAACATGCCAGGTGTAATCCGACCCAGGAATTCCCCTTTGTTGGAATTGGAAGCGTATATGCCCACCAGGGTCAGCGACGTGCCGTCTGGTAGGCCTTCAGTGATCACACACCTACCATTGGGGTCTCTTTGAATACGTTCCGGCATGTACGGAATACCTGGTGCCACCCATATTAGCACCCCCGTGGCAAATGCAGATCCAGTGGTGCCATACGCCTGCCCTTTCCAGTTGCTATTAAGCTTAGAGAGTCCAGTCTCTGTTAGGTGTGTTTCTTGGAGCATGGCTATGTGTACTTTCTGATGCTTTAGGTAGGCCTGTATATAGTTTTGCTTGGATGGGGATGCCATACCATGCACATTCCATGTGATAATATAATTAGGGAGACATGGTATGATTCGGGTATTCATGTGGGATCGTTCCACTTAAGTGGGAAAGTAACTGACTCCTCTACCTTGCTGTCTGTTTCTGTGTTGAACGTGTATGTGCGGTATGTCTGATACCCCCATCCAGTTCGTCTCTCCACCCTCACACCCATCTCCTTAGTCAGAGTTAGATTCTGATGACATTTGAAGTACAGCAAAAGGATTTGACCTGAGCTCTGTGGCCTCAAACAATGCCTTCGCTCGCCCTTCTGCAGCCTGTGCCCTAGTAGGACTGAGTCTGGAGCCCGTGCAGCGCTTTTGTTTGTGCCTCGGGGATAACCATTGTGCTGCTGCTTCTTCCTCATTAGAGGTCTGTGCTAGGCCCTTAGCATCGAGCCATGTCCAAACGTCCTAAGGGGTGGCAAAAATTTGTGTTTTCCGGTCATCAGTCACTCAGCCTCGTGGGGAAAAGTAATGCATATCCTTGAGTAACTGTTTGACTTAGAAAAAAGAGTTTCTTTTTTTCTGAATCTCTGCAGTGAAATCTGGATAGGCAGTGATATTTGCTTCTTCTAATTTCCACGACCCATGAGTGCAAAAGCGTTGAAGTATTAAGTCTCTATCACGGTAGTTGAGGAGGCGGGCAATCAGTGGCCGTGGAGGGGCACCCGGTGGTGGTGGTCTTCCCGGAATTCCGTAGGCTCGTTCTGTTAAAAAGAATTTCAGGATTTTATCTTGAACCACTGTGGATGTTAACTATTGTTCCCGAAACCGCTCCACACTGGGGTCCTCCACCCTCTCTGGGAACCCCATGAAGCGGACATTGTTGCATCTTGAGCGCCCCTCTGTGTCGCCTGCCCTCCGTTGTAGTGTTGCCACTTCCATGGTTAAATGCCTCATCTGTATTTGGAGGTCCTGGACAGATGGGTGTAGTGTCGCCATGGTTGATTCCGTGTCCTCCCCCCTGTTGGATAATTTGTGATGATCCGCCCAGAGTAGGTTATTATCCTGCGTCACCACATCAATGTGACATATTGTAGGGGCAGAATGGGTTGAATCTGTGGCAGATGTCACAACCCTGTTCACCCCACCACTGACTGGCTTGTCCCCAGATTATGGAGGGGGGTTTAATTCCCTGACAGAAAGGATATCTGCATGATTTGATCTCTCTGACCATTAAGGACACAAACTGTTTCTGCTGTAGCTTTATAGATCCAACTGGCAAGCCATACAAACCACTAAAATTGTAGGTCACTTATGGAGAGTCAATTCAGTAGTCATGCAGGTGACTCAGAGAATGTTTTGAAATCCTACATCTCAATGCACAGCTCCTGAGATAGGGATGGATGATACCTAGATAACTCTGGAAACTATGGCTGCAGCTCAAGCTGTTCTACAGTAGATTCACTGGGAAGATTGATTGGACATCTTTTCCTTTCTTGCTTTCATTTTGAGAAATTTGTGCGCATAAACGAAGGTGACTGCATGAAGGCAACGAAGTGTCTTCTGCTATGTTTGATTTGGCTATGGATGTTCCCACTACATGATTCAGACAACTGGCAGGAGCCACTGAGGTGGACTACGATGCACATATTTTAGAATAGAACACTAGAGTTCAATTAAGGACATGCAACTTGATGCTGAGACACAGTTTTGGAAACATGTGTTCGATGGCATCTGTCGCTGTAGATACGCATGTTTTGCATAGCTCGCCATCTGGTGTTGGGCCGGAGTGTTACAAGTTGTTTTGTCTTCGAAGAAGTCTTTCGAGTCACGGGACCGAGTGACTCCTCCTTTTGTCTCCATTGCGCATGGGCGTCGACTCCATCTTCGATTGTTTTTTTTCCGCCATCGGGTTCGGACGTGTTCCTGTCGCTCCGAGTTTCGGAACGGAAAGATAGCTAATTTCTGAAGATTTTCGTCGGTATTGTTGCGTTCGGGATCGGCGTAGTTAGATTCAACACTGCGTCGAAAGATCGAAGAGCTCCGGTGCCCTTCGGGGTAGTTTTTCGATCCCCCGTCGGGGCCTGGTCGGCCCGACCGCGTGCAGAAGAACGCCGATGGAACGGACCCCGTTCCGCTTCTGTCCCAAATGCCACAATAAATACCCCTATACAGACCAACACTTGGTCTGTAACCTGTGCCTGTCACCTGAGCACAGTGAAGACACCTGCGAGGCCTGTCGTGCGTTCCGGTCCCGAAAAACACTCAGAGACCGTCGAGCCAGAAGACTTCAGATGGCGTCCGCGCCGACAGCCCACCGAGAGTTCGAGGAACAAGAAGAGGAAGGAACCTTTTCGATCCACGAATCGGACTCCGAAGGATTCGACGATACACAAACCGTGAGTAAGACGTCGAAAACCACTCAGAAGAAGATTTACAAGGTCCAGGGGACGCCACTGCCACCAGGCCATGGCTCGACCCATAAATTCGGTGACCGACCGTCGGCACCGAAAAAGGCCCAAACAGTGCAGAGATCGTCCGACTCCGGTCGAGACACCGGCACGCAGCCTTCTCGGGACCGAGAAAGTGCTGGAGACAAGCATCGACACCGAGATACCGGTGTAGACACGGCTCGACGCCGAGACAGTGGCACCGACGAAGATCGACGCCGAGAGGTTTCGGCCCCGAAAAAGAAAAAAGTCACCTCGGAGCCGAAAAAAGATGCAGACAGGGTTTCGGTGCCAAAACAGACTGCAACCGACCCAGTTTCAGGCTCTTATACAGAAGAGCACTCGCTAACCTCCCAAATGCGAAAGCATAGGTTTGAGGAAGAGCTACAATCAACTGATGTAGACCATACGCAAAAGCGTATTTTCATACAGGAGGGGGCAGGAAAAATAAGCACCCTTCCCCCTATTAGAAGAAAGAGAAGATTGGAGTTCCAAACTGAACAAACACCACAAACAAAGGTGGTGAAAAAGGTTACTCCACCACCCTCTCCTCCACCTGTAATTAACGTCTCACCAGCACAAACTCCATCACATTCCCCAGCTCACACCACCATGAGCCAGGGTGACCAAGATCAGGACGCATGGGACTTATACGACGCCCCAGTGTCAGATAACAGCCCGGAGGCATACCCTACGAAGCCATCTCCACCAGAGGACAGCACTGCGTATTCTCAAGTGGTGGCTAGAGCAGCACAATTTCACAATGTAAGCCTCCACTCAGAACAGGTCGAGGATGACTTTTTATTCAACACCCTCTCCTCCACCCACAGCTCCTACCAAAGCCTGCCTATGCTCCCTGGTATGCTCTGGCACGCAAAAGAAATCTTTAAGGAGCCGGTCAAAAGTAGGGCAATCACACCAAGAGTGGAAAAAAAGTATAAGGCACCTCCTACAGACCCGGTTTTCATCACTACACAGCTGCCACCAGACTCTGTCGTTGTAGGAGCAGCTAGGAAAAGGGCCAACTCCCACACATCTGGAGATGCACCACCCCCAGATAAAGAAAGCCGCAAGTTCGATGCAGCTGGTAAGAGAGTCGCAGCACAAGCTGCAAACCAGTGGCGCATCGCTAACTCTCAGGCACTACTTGCGCGCTATGACAGAGCCCATTGGGATGAGATGCAACATCTCATTGAACATCTGCCCAAGGACCTACAAAAGAGGGCAAAACAAGTGGTTGAGGAGGGACAGAACATTTCAAACAACCAAATACGCTCCTTCATGGACGCTGCAGATACAGCTGCACGGACAGTTAATACATCTGTAACTATCAGAAGGCATGCATGGCTACGAACGTCTGGATTTAAACCAGAGATTCAGCAAGCAGTTCTCAATATGCCTTTTAACGAAAAAGAACTGTTCGATCCAGAAGTGGACACAGCGATTGAGAAACTCAAAAAGGACACGGACACTGCTAAAGCCATGGGCGCACTCTACTCCCCGCAGAGCAGAGGGAATTACAGCACATTACGTAAAACACCCTTTAGAGGGGGGTTTCGGGGTCAGGGCACACAAGCCAGCACCTCACAGGCAACACCGTCCAGTTACCAGGGACAGTACAGAGGAGGTTTTCGGGGACAATATAGAGGAGGGCAATTCCCTAGGAATAGGGGAAAATTTCAAAGCCCCAAAACCCCTACTACTAAGCAGTGACTCACATGTCACTCACCCCCTCCACACAACACCAGTGGGGGGAAGAATAGGTCATTATTACAAAGCATGGGAGGAAATCACTACAGACACTTGGGTTCTAGCAATTATCCAACATGGTTATTGCATAGAATTTCTACAATTCCCTCCAAACATACCACCAAAAGCACAAAATTTGACAAAACATCATTCCAATCTCCTGGAGATAGAAGTGCAGGCACTATTGCAGAAGAATGCAATCGAATTAGTACCAAACACACAAATAAACACAGGAGTTTACTCACTGTACTTTCTGATACCAAAGAAGGACAAAACGCTGAGACCAATCCTAGACCTCAGAATAGTAAACACATTCATCAAATCAGACCACTTTCACATGGTCACACTACAAGAAGTGTTACCATTGCTAAAACTACACGACTACATGACAACTTTAGACCTCAAAGACGCGTATTTCCATATACCAATACACCCATCGCACAGGAAATACCTAAGGTTTGTATTCAAAGGAATACATTACCAATTCAAGGTATTGCCTTTCGGATTAACAACCGCACCAAGAGTCTTTACCAAATGTCTAGCAGTAGTCGCTGCACACATCAGAAGGCAGCAAATACATGTGTTCCCATATCTAAACGACTGGCTAATCAAGGCCCATTCGTTAATAGAGTGCTCAAACCACACAAATCAGATCATACAAACCCTCTTCAAACTAGGGTTCACCGTCAACTTCACGAAATCCAACATTCTGCCGTGCAAGGTACAACAATACCTAGGAGCCATAATAGACTCAACAAAAGGAGTAGCCACTCCAAGTCCCCAAAGAATCCAAAATTTCAACAACATCATACAACGCATGTATCCAACACAAAAGATACAAGCAAAGATGATATTACAACTCCTAGGCATGATGTCTTCATGCATAGCCATTGTCCCAAACGCAAGACTGCACATGAGGCCCTTACAACAGTGCCTAGCATCACAGTGGTCACAAGCACAGGGTCATCTTCTAGATCTGGTGTTAATAGACCGCCAAACTTACCTCTCGCTTCTATGGTGGAACAACATAAATTTAAACAAAGGGCGGCCTTTCCAAGACCCAGTGCCACAATACGTAATAACAACAGATGCTTCCATGACAGGGTGGGGAGCACACCTCGATCAACACAGCATACAAGGACAATGGAACGTACATCAAACAAAACTGCATATAAATCACCTAGAACTGCTAGCAGTTTTTCAAGCACTAAAAGCTTTCCAACCAATAATAGTTCACAAATACATTCTCGTCAAAACAGACAACATGACAACAATGTATTATCTAAACAAACAAGGGGACACACACTCCACGCAGTTAAGCCTGCTAGCACAAAAAATTTGGCGTTGGGCAATTCACAACCAAATTCGCCTAATAGCACAATTTATACCAGGGATTCAGAATCAACTCGCAGACAATCTCTCTCGAGATCACCAACAGGTCCACAAATGGGAAATTCACCCCCAAATTCTGAACACCTATTTCAAACTCTGGGGAACACCTCAAATAGACTTGTTTGCGACGAAGGAGAACGCAAAATGCCAAAACTTCGCATCCAGATACCCACACAAGCAGTCCCAAGGCAATGCCCTATGGATGAACTGGTCAGGGATATTTGCTTACGCTTTTCCTCCTCTCCCTCTCCTTCCTTATCTGGTAAACAAACTCAGGCAAAACAAACTCAAACTCATATTAATAGCACCAACTTGGGCAAGGCAACCCTGGTACACAACGCTGCTAGACCTATCAGTAGTACCCCACATCAAATTGCCCAACAGGCCAGATCTATTGACACAACACGACCAAAAGATCAGACACCCAGATCCAGCATCGCTGAATCTAGCAATTTGGCTCCTGAAATCCTAGAATTCGGGCACTTACAACTTACCCAAGAATGTATGGAAGTCATAAAGCAAGCCAGAAGGCCATCCACCAGGCACTGCTATGCAAGTAAATGGAAGAGGTTTGTTTGCTACTGCCATATTAATCAAATCCAACCATTACACACGACTCCAAAACATGTAGTGGGTTACTTGCTTCACTTACAAAAATCTAACCTGGCTTTCTCTTCCATTAAAATACACCTTGCAGCAATATCTGCATACCTGCAGACTACCTATTCAACTTCCCTATATAGGATACCAGTCATTAAAGCATTCATGGAGGGCCTTAAGAGAATTATACCACCAAGAACACCACCTGTTCCTTCATGGAACCTAAATGTTGTCCTAACTAGACTTATGGGTCCACCTTTTGAACCCATGCACTCCTGCGAAATACAGTTCCTAACCTGGAAGGTTGCATTTCTCATCGCCATTACTTCCCTAAGAAGAGTAAGCGAGATTCAGGCATTTACAATACAAGAACCTTTTATACAACTACACAAGAATAAGGTCGTCCTAAGGACTAATCCAAAATTTTTACCAAAGGTTATTTCACCGTTCCATCTAAATCAAACAGTGGAACTTCCAGTGTTCTTTCCACAGCCAGATACCGTAGCTGAGAGGGCACTACATACATTAGATGTCAAAAGAGCATTAATGTATTACATTGACAGAACAAAGAACATCAGAAAGACTAAACAACTATTTATTGCATTTCAAAAACCTCATGCAGGAAACCCAATATCAAAACAAGGTATAGCCAGATGGATAGTTAAATGCATCCAAATCTGCTACCTTAAAGCTAAACGACAGCTGCCCATTACACCAAGGGCACACTCAACCAGAAAGAAAGGTGCTACCATGGCCTTTCTAGGAAACATCCCAATGCAAGAAATATGTAAGGCAGCCACATGGTCTACGCCTCACACATTCACCAAGCACTACTGTGTAGACGTGTTATCCGCACAACAATCCACAGTAGGTCAAGCCGTATTAAGAACATTGTTTCAGACTACTTCCACTCCTACAGGCTGAGCCACCGCTTTTGGGGAGATAACTGCTTACTAGTCTATGCAAAACATGCGTATCTACAGCGACAGATGCCATCGAACTGAAAATGTCACTTACCCAGTGTACATCTGTTCGTGGCATCAGTCGCTGTAGATTCGCATGTGCCCACCCGCCTCCCCGGGAGCCTGTAGCAGTTCGGAAGTTACCTTCAACTATTTGTATATATATCATTTCAACCTTAAATAAGTACATACTTAGTCACTCCATTGCATGGGCACTATTACTACAATTCAACTCCTACCTCACCCTCTGCGGGGGAAAAACAATCGAAGATGGAGTCGACGCCCATGCGCAATGGAGACAAAAGGAGGAGTCACTCGGTCCCGTGACTCGAAAGACTTCTTCGAAGAAAAACAACTTGTAACACTCCGGCCCAACACCAGATGGCGAGCTATGCAAAACATGCGAATCTACTGCGACTGATGCCACGAACAGATGTACACTGGGTAAGTGACATTTTCATTATGAATCACTACAGGGCATAAAGATGGTTGTAGATATGGGCAGATCACTGGCAACTTCACAGTGAATGAGTGTTCTATGGCATGCGTGGCTGTAGATACACATGCTCTGCATACTTCTACCATCTAGTGTTGGGCCCGGATGTGTGCAAGTTGTTTTTCTTTGAAGAAGTCTTTTGAGTCACGAAGCACAGTGACTCCTCCTCTTAGTGATAATGTGCATGGGCATTGACTCCATTGTTAGGTTGTTTTCTTTCCGATGTTGGGTTCGGACGTGTTTTCCAGCTCTGGTTCAAGACCATTTTTGGGCTCCCTTCGGCTCGTTGTTCACTACCACACACATCAGTAGTGTTTTTAGCCCCGTTCCATTGCCATGCTTCGAAAAACAAGAAACTATTGCTCATTGATTCATCAAGCTCCACTTGTGGCTTCAGGCTTCGCCCTTCAACTCATCGGCTTCAATCATTAATGCGCTGCTAATGGAACAGACTCCATTTCAACTCTGTCCCAGCTGCCATGCAACTTCTGCCTGTCTCAGGAATATATTGTGTTGGTCTCTTGACCAACACGAGTCGTGTTGGTCTCTTTGAAGGAAGAAAGGACCATTGGGCGCATCGTAGAGATATGCAGCGCAAAGAAGTGGAGAATACACCTGGCATCTTTGGCCAACAAGATGTCAAGGAGGAAGAACCGCACGAGGCCTCAAACTGAGGAAGATGCCCTTTAAGTCCAAGGCTCCGGATCTGATCTCAAGATCAGATTTCAGATGCAGGACATTCCTCCAGGACAGTGGGTCGTGAGTACACATGCCACTGTCCAGCCGTCCAAGAGACATTCTTGTTCCAACTGAAACTACAGCTCACAGGCCACCACTGCCGACAGGCCATGGTAGGCACTGACCATATGCTAAGGACGCTCGGCTCTGAAAGCGAAGCTGAAACTAACTTCTTCAGCACTGAGCCGACCAGCCTCAGCGCCACGCCCACCATCCGCCTCATCGGCTTCGAGTTCCCTGGCTCCGACCACTTAGGCTCCAAGCACTTTGACGCCAAGACCAAAACCCTCCACACTAGCAAAGAATATGGCTCCAGAACCCATCCTCCAAACCATGGAGGAGCAGCTAGATACAAAGCAGAAAAAATTACATATCATGCCTCTCACTGGCCGAATTCTAGCTAAAGCTGTACAGCCGGCGCCCCAGCCATCCTAGCGCCAGCTATCCTTTAAAGAGGCTATAGACTTGCCAACGCCTCACCGGAGGAAGAAGGGTATTACCACCACTCCTCTGCAGCCTCCTCTTCCTGCATCTCCACCAGCTCAATCACATCCTCCACCTCCCTCTTCACCACCACCCTCGTCCCCACACCACCCACATAGTGATATAGGGGACATCACACTATAGACCTTCCCACAGTCTTACACTTGGGATTATGTGGGAGAAGGGGAGACAATACATATTAGCAGTCCACAGATCCTTGGGACAGCTATGATAATGATACCCCGGTGATAGCAGCCCAGATCTCTACCTAGCCAAGCCCTCATTCCCTGGTGATGCAGCATCTTTCCAGGAATTAATTGTTAGGTTGGCAGCTTATCACCATGTCCATTTACCCATCAAAGATGATTTTCTCTTCAAAACTCTTTCCAGAACCAGTAGCGCAAGTCAGTACCTTCCTATGTTGAAGGGAATGCTCTGACACTTTGATGACATTTTTAAAGACTGTGCGAGCGCACATCATTACAACTAGGTTCAATAAAAATTGTAAGGCTGAACTGTCACACCCAGTTTATATCAAGGGGAAACTCCCCCAAGACTCACTGGTGGCATCTAAAGCCTGTAAGAGTGCCAATTCCCAGACCACAGCGGATGCTCCTCCAGCTGATAAGGAGTCAATACGCATTGATGCATCTGGTAAAAGAAGGCAGCACAAGCCGCCAGTCATTGGTGAAGTGCCAACACCCATGGGTTGTTGGCAAGATAAGATAGGGCCCATTGGGATGAAATGGAGGAACTCCTCCAACATCTCACTGACGAATACAAAAAGAAGGGTCAAGAAATTGTCCAAAAGGGCATATCAATCTCAAATAACTCCATCAGGTGTGCCCTTGATTCAGCTGACACATCCTCCAGGGACATCAGTACTAGTGTATTTCTGCGTAGGCACGCTTGGTTACTCATATCTGACTTCAAGCCAGAAGTGCAGCAAATACTGTTGAACGTCGCCTTCGAGAAGCAACATATGTTTGGTCTCCAAATGGACCAAGCAATGGAAAAAAATTGAAAAAGGACACAGAGGTAGCAAAGTCTATGGGGGATGCTCCAAACTACCAATCCTCGTGGCTCCTTTCCGCGGCCCTTATACAAACAAAATGCCAAAGCTACATCCCCAGTTGCCTCAACCTCCTTAGACAGCAACAACATCAAGCTTCCCCTTCAAGGGGATATTTCAGAGGCACATATAGGATTTATTGACTACACCCAGAGGGCATCATAGAGATGCCCTCTGTATGTTAGCCCAACTGCTAGTGTAGGACTGACCGGCCTGTGCCTGCCTGCCACTTTCAGATGAATTTCTGACCACATAGGGTGAGTGCCTTTCTGCACTCTGTGGTCAGATACAAAGCCTGTCCTGGATGGAGGTGCTTCACACCTCCCCCTGCAGGGACTGTAACACCTGGCGGTGAGCCTCAAAGGCTCAATCCTCCGATTACAGTACCGCACGGCACTCCAGCTAGTGGAGATGCTCCCCACTGACAAAGCCCCACTTTTGGTGGCAAATCCGGCAGGAAAATTAGGGAAAACAGGGAGGAGTGACCACCCCAGCCAGGACCACCCCTAAGGTGTCCAGAGCTGAGGTGACCCCCCTCCCTGCAGAATCCTCCATCTTGGTTTGGAGGACAGGGACCTATAGGAATAGGAATGTGCCCCCCTCCCCAAAGGGAGTGGGCACAAGGAGGGTGTAGCCACCCTCAGGGACAGTAGCCTTTGGCTACTGCCCTCTGACCCTTAACATGCCCCTAAATCTAGGATTTAAGGGCCTCTCTGAAACCACCTTCTCAGATTCCTGGCAACCTACAAAGAGAAGAAGGATTGCTAAGTTGAAAACCCCAGCAGAATAGAAGGAAGACAACTGCTTTCTCCCTAGCCCTACCAGTCTCTTCTGCTTCAAAGAACCTGCACCAAGACCAGCAGCACTTCCAGTGGGCCCAGCTATTTCTGACAAGTCCAGAGGACTGCCCTGCACCCAAAAGGACCAAGAACTCCAGAGAACAGCGGCTCTGTCCAAAAGAAACTTTCAACCAAGTACTCCCACCTCACTCTGGATGCGTGAGTCCTGACCCCTGAGCACCCAACGTCCACGGCCCATGTCCAGGTGGTCCACCCAGCAAGAAAGATTTCCCAGGCAATTGGGAGCAAGACCCCACACTGGGTTGACCCCTCCAAGACCCCACGACGATGTCTGCAAAGGGAACCCAAAGGACCCCCCGGACCGTGAGCTCCTGACAATATCTGATGCCTAAAGGACACTCTGCACCCGCAGACACCAGGCCTTGGAGAGCCTGACCCCCCGGTGCAGCATCGACCAGCAGGTAGCCCTCTTCCCTGCCCCACCGGTGGTTTGCCCAAGAAGCCCTCCCTGGACCTCGTCTGCAGCCTGAGTGACCCCCGGGTCCCATCATAGAGTTGCGTTGGAAACTTGACGCACCCTGCACCTGGCTGCCTTCGTGCCACTGACGGTGCGTGCTTGGTGCCTACTTGGGGCTCCTCCAGTGCGGCTACTTACCTGCTGGCTGACCAGATTACAACTACCTCCCTGTCTCCACAGGAGCCCACGTTAATTGCATTCCTCTTTGACCTCTGCACCCGACCAGCCCCGTGTTGCTGGTGGTGGGTGTTTGGGGTTAACTTGAACCCCCAATGACGGACTACCTAAAACCCGGAGATAGGAACTATAAGTCAAATACTTACCTGTAAAACTGTACAATCTTTTGTTCCCCCAGAAACTGTTGAAAATTGCAGTGTCCACTTTTAAAATAGCTTTTTGCCCTTTGAAAGAAAACTGTATACACCGTTGATTCTATTCAAAGTCCTGATTATATCTATGCAAAGTACCTTTCATTTTATGTACTTTCCTGCAAACTGAATCTTGTGGTTCTAGAAATAAATTAACAAAACATATTTTTTCTATATAAAATCCTATTGGTCTGGAGTTGAGTCTCTGTTTCTTCTATTGCTGGTGTGTGTGCAACAAATGCTTAACACTACCCTCTGATAAGCCTAATTGCTTGTCACACTACCACAAATAGGGCATTAGTATTATCTATTACTGCCTCTGTCAAGCCTCTTGGGAACCCATGGACTCTGTGCACACTATATCTCACTTTCAGATAGTATATACAGAGCCAGCTTCCTACAGTAGTCTACCCAAATGTAAACAGGATTCAGAACATCCAAGCACTGCTGCAACAGTTTCACCCCGACCAACTCAAAATTCTTATGCGACGTTGAGGCATGATTGCATCTTGCATTGTAATAGTACCACATTACACAACTAAATATGCACTCACTGCAGGAATGCCTAGCACTCCAATGGTCTTGGGGCCAGCTACAAGATCTAGTGTTGGTAGACAACAGCACACATCACTCTCTGCAGTAGTGCACCCCACAAAATCTGTCAAAGGAGCAGCCATTTCTCGACCCTTGTCCCCAGGTCATTCACATATCTGACACGTCCTTAACAGGATGATGTGTTCACCTACAGGATCTCACAGTTCATTGTCTCTGGGACATCAAACACCAGAATCTCCTCATCAACTACCTCGAGTGTCAAGCTGTTCACCTAACACTGAAAGCTTTCCCAACTCACCTGATAAGCAAGGTTGTCCTGGTCTGGCACCTGCATGGAAACTCAACATTGTACTAACCAGAATTATGGGTCCACCTTTCGAACTGTTGCATAAATGCCCCCTCCAATTTCTCTTTTGGAGGGTTGCGTTTTTAGTGGTCATCACTTCACTTAAGCGTGTCAGTGAGCTCCAGGCATTAACCTTCAGAGAACCTTTATTCCAGATACACAAAGATAGGGTAGTCCTTCAAACTAACCCAAAATGCCTCCCAAAGTTGGGTTCCACTTTTCACCTCAGTCTGTTGAATTTCATGTTTTCTTACCACAACCTGATTCAGTTGCAAAAAGGCCCCCTCATACACTAGATGTAAAAAGAGCTTCAATGTAGTATATTGACAGAACTAGAGAGTTTCATAAAACCAAACAACTCTTTGTTGCTTTTTCGCCCCCTCATAAGTGAAAGCCTATATCTAAATCAGGTATTTCCAAATGGATAATTAAATGCATTCAGACATGTTATGCCAAAGCTAAGAGGACTTTGCCCACATCTCCTAGAGTACACTCTACCCATAAAATAGGAGCTTCTGTGGCTTTCATGGGCAACATACCAATAGCTGAAATTTGTAAAGCAGCTACATGGTCTACACCACACCCTTGGGCTTAACATTACTGTGTAGATGTCTTAGCACACCGACAGATGTAGGTCGGGCATTGCTAAGTACCCTTTTTCAAACAGCTGCAACACACACATTTTTAGTGGGCACTTCTTTATAGTCTATGCAGAGCATGTGTATCTACAGCCGCACATGCCATTGAACAGAATATATTACTTACCCTGTAAGCATCTGTTTGTGCCATATAGTGCTGTAGATTCACATGCACCTGCTCTCCTCCCCCAACACCTGTGACCATTGCAGTTCCTTCTTAAGGTTTTTTTTTGCATGGACTTTTCTTTACTGATAGTTACACTCTGTTCTCACATTCCTTCAGGAAAACAATCTAATCTAGTCTAACCGTTGATGCCCATGTACCTTATCACCGAGAGGAGGAGTCACTTTACCTCATGACTGAAAAGACTTTGGAAAAAAGACAACTTGCACACATCTGGACCCAACACTAGATGGGGAAAGTATGCAGAGCATGTGAATCTACAGCACTACATGCCACGAACAGATGCTTACAGGGTAAGTAACATATTCCTTTCAGTACTTTCGGGGACCTGAGGCAGGGGCCAGCCCTTTTTTCAAAGTGAGGATATCATTCATACCTGTTACAAACCATGTTAGGTGTAACAGCAGTCTTACTATCAATCCTATTCGCAACAGCAGTGTAGACCTCCACCATTATCGGGCAGAATGAAGCAAGCCCCAAACTGAAAAGAGAGAAATTTGTCAAGATCACAGAACACTGGCAAAGACATGGACTTCACTCGGGCACTGATCAGACTACCCCTCTTCCATCTTCTGGCAGGCCTTTGAATATTTGAGGGTGTATGGGGCTTGGGGGAGATTTAGGTTTTCTTCGAAGAAAGGAGGGATCACTATGTAACAATAAAGATTAGACATTCTCTCAGTTTCACACAGAACCCCCTCGCCATGAATAACACCACATCAAAATCTATGCCTGATACAAGCCATATTCCTCCCCATATAGAAAAGAGCCCTGGGACCTGTCCCCATAACTCAGCAAAATGAAGGATTTGCTTTATGCAGCCTGATTCACAAACAGCCCCCACACCCACGGCAGCGGTCCTGCACTCATGGCAGGACCTCCTCATTGAGAACTGCAGTACAGTGGTCCTGCTGCGACTGCGATCCATCTACTGCGGCTACAGTGGCCGCACTCCTGTTTGTCCTAACATCAGCAAGAATATTTAGTGAAATTCAAACTATCACCATAAAAACATTTCTTTCATATCATAACATACTAGGTCGCTTTGACAACAAACCCCTACTTCATCTCCATGGTGCCCTCTAATTTCCATCCTAATGAACCAGTAATACTAAATACTTTCTTCAATAACTCAGTCATTACATTGGAAAGAGCTGTGCACACTTTGGCCATCCTGAGATGTCCAAAGCCTGTTGGGTGGTGGACGTCTTCATTTTCTGCCTCTCAAACTGACTTCTCAAGGTCTCCTTTACATGGTACTCAAAAAGAAGCATCTCAACTTCTACAGCTCTATTCATAACTGTGCAGCTATCGGACAGATGCAGGGTGGAGAACTTAAGGTATTCACACTCCTTTGCTCCACTTTACTGCCTATGATCACTTGTACAGAGAGATGTAGCCGTGTGACAGGTAGTACTTAGTTATCTTTTTCTGTAAAGTGAGCCGATGTTTGTTTAACCGCCATCCAGTGACCACAATGTACAATGGTATTAAACTGCTTGTTATTCAAGCTTGAAAATCGAATAAAGATCCAGTAGTAGATAAGAATAACATGCAAACAACCGCTTCTCCTGTTCATGCTTATGTTTTTTGCAAACATATTTTATTGGCATATAATAAAGAGATATGAAAAATGTGAAACGGGGCGTATACAGTGTCAATACAAATAGAATGAGCATTTTCTGATGAATGTTTAGTAAGCAATGGATGCATATAAAATACTACCTCCATTGTATGTGGAGATTCTCATGTTCACAGTATAGTACCCCGTAGTACACCTCCCATAATATTATCCTGCACCATTAACACTGAGTGCAACAAGTCTTTATTGGCTTATCTACCAGTTGAAATCCTTTCACAATTGTGTTCCAAAATCTGAAGTATGATTATATACGAGGAGAAGGGAGTTTCTCGCCCCCTCACCTCATTAACAGCAACATTAAACTGCTACCTTAAAGTGGGGCTCCCAATTACTTGATGTGAAGGAATGATCCCAGCATGCAAATCTGTGTAGCATCTCAGTTCTGAAAAACAGTATTTAAAGATCAGTAAAAGTTTCACCATGCGTTGTCATGAGGTTATTTAATTGTTTTATTTAGATACATTTACTTTAGCTTGGGTCTGAGGCCTGTACCCTCTCACCTAGTCTCTTGCCATTGTATTCCTCTTCTTATTTTAGCAAACGTTTCATTTTATTGGCAATGTTTTATTATTTTAATTGCAGTTTCCTTACCTTTGAATTTCCCCAGGCTTCAGACTTGATCCGGAGATTTTTCTTCGAGCAGTACCTCTGTGCGCCGTCAGGTGGCGTTGGTCCACTCCGCGGGCGTCGTTAGCGTTGTGTTTGCCGTGATGACATCGCGGTCGTATATAGGTGCCACCCCAGCGTGCTGACATCAGTTCTTTTCTTTCTGTGCCAGCCTACGTGCAGGTCCGGAGAAGAGCTACCTAAGTAATTTTTTGACTACGTCAACATTTTTGTCATATTTTTGACGAGTTTGTGGACACATCAAGGGATGTCCCGCAAGACCGGATTCAAGCCCTCAGACCCCTGTCACCGAACTGTGTCGGTGACGGATCCGCACATCGTGTGCTTATGATATTTGGAGCGAGATCACAACACAAAGTTGTGCTCCGAACCATGAACCCGAAGGCTTTGAGGGAGCGGTCCCTAAAGCTCATAGCGGCCCGACATTCTACTCAGCAGCGCTCACGATCCCGTTAGAGAGGAAGGTCTTGAGGCCTGCCACGGAGTCACCACCACTGTTTGTCCTCCAAGTCATCGGGACATTCGGGTCACAAAAAGAAGTTGAAGAAGGACAAGCGTTATTCGACTTCACCCCGTTGATCAGATGATACGACGCAGGAAGAGCATCAACACTAGGCCTTCATCAATGGAGCCTTCATCTGGATCGGCTCCGTGATTCCCCGACTTCCCAGGAGCCGGAGCCACCCCCGCCCAACTTAAAGAATTTTACGAGGCCATGTGCCTCATTTTTGGGCAATCCGACCCACCTTCGGGCACAGTTGAGTCGGTTGAGGTCCCCTCAGTTTCAGAGCCGTTGGCTTCGGCCTCGGCTGCGGAGGGCCCCTCCAGATCCAATTGCTGATCTGTCCCGAGGCCGGTTGTGCAACTGCGACCATTCCCCAGCATTGGGTCAGACGTTGACGCTCCCGACTTCGGTTGGGCCCACAATCGACTTCGATCCCATCCTCATACCGGACGACCCGTAACTACGTCGATCAACGCCGATTCCGTTCTCTCTGGGCCCAGGGTTGATCCAGACTCTTATTCTTCTGGGTATGGATATGGGGAGAGTATGGAGGGGTCGCTTGACCCTTTCGAATACCAGCTTGACCCCCAAATGGACTGAGTGCAGGATTTGGGTGATGCCAGTGGTCTAGACACCTTCCCTGACACTGGTATGCTCTCTCCTCCTAGCGTGGCTACGGTGGAGGTTGCTTCTTACTGTCTGGTGGTGAGAAGAGCGGCTGAGGTCCTGGACCTCGAGCTTGCTTCTGTGGAGGTTAGGCCTAACATCCTAACCGATGTGCTTCAGCCGGGGTCTTCTTCTTCTGAGCCCCTTTTACTCTTTAATAAAGCACTGACAGATGTCCTTTTGGGTACTTGGTCCAGACCCAGCACAGGGGCTCCTGTGAATAAGACGATTGCCCGCCGGCATGGGCCTGCGCCGCCAGACCCGAAATTCCTGACCCAACACTATACGCCTGAGAGCCTTGTCATCCAGGCTTCTTCTTCATCTGGCGCATTCCCTGCCGCTCCCGCGGATAGGGAATAAAAAAAACTGGCCAATTTGGTGAAGAAGTTGTTTTCTTCCGACAGTCTAGCGCTGTGGTCCGTGAACACCGCGTGCCTTTTGGGCCACTATTCCCATACTCTCTGGGATACGGCCGCGCAAGTACTGCCTGCCGTTCTGGAGGAGGCCTGGGCTGTCCTGTCCCACGCAGTAACAGATGAGAGGGATGCAGCTAAGTTCATGATTCGTTGTGGACCAGATACGACCGAGTCTCTAGGCAGATTGGTTACATCGACGGTGGCATTGAGACGCCACGCCTGGCTGGAAACGTTTAGCTTTTCGGGGGCTGTCCATCAATCCTTGATGGACATGCTCTTTGATGGCACATGTCTCCTAGGAGACAAGGCGGACTCGGCGCTCAAGCGCTTTAAGAATTCCCGAGCTACGACCCGGTCCCTTGGCCTCATGCCCACACCTAGACCCCAGCAGTCCGCCTTTCGCCCCTTTCGTGGCTACGGAAGGGGCACCTAACCGCGTCCTTTTCCACCTGGCCACAGACCTGCGCATGCTGTACAGCCCCTGCGCGGCTGCGGGATCCCACGTTCCCAGAGATCAGGGAGCCAGCAGGTTGCCCAGTCCACCACCACCCCCTCTTCAGCCTCCAAGCCTTCCTAGTCCGCAGGTACATCAGGAGCCAGTAGATGGCAGGATACGTCATCACCTGCCCCAATGGCAAGCCATTACCTCAGGCACTCCAAATCGTCCGAAGGGGCTACTCCCTCCCCTTCGAGTCCTCTCTTCCAGCCATGCCACCTTCATACAGTCAGATATCGGAGTATCATATGGCGCTTCTCCGCAAGGAAGTACAAGCCCGTTTGGCCAAAGGAGCTATAGAGAGGGTTCCGTTGCCAGAAGTAGGTCGTGGTTGCTATTCCCGCTACTTTCTGGTTCTGAAAAAGGACAAAGATCTTGGACCTATATTAGATCTTCGGTCCCTCTTCCTAAAAAAAGGAGAAGTTCCAAATTTTGACATTGGCTCAGGTCCTATCTGCCCTAGATCCCGGAGACTGGATGGTAGCATTGGACTTGCAAGACGCATACTACCACATCCCCGTCTTGCTGGCCCACAGACGTTAACTACAATTCATGGTAGGTCATGAGCACTTCCAGTTTACAGTGCTCCCCTTTGGCCTTACCAGTGCCCCTCGGGTGTTCACAAAAGTGATGGTAGTGTTGGCAGCTCATTTGCGCAGGTTAGGGGTCCCAGTCTTCCCCTACCTCGACGATTGGCTGTTGAAGGCGAACTCGCCCCAGACAGTCGTCTCCCACCTCCAGACTACGGCGAACATTTTGTATTCGGTAGGGTTCACTATCAACGTGCCGACGTCACACCTGACTCCTTCTCAGGCGCTCCCTTTCATCGGAGCGGTTCTTGATACAGTGCTGCTCCCGAAAAGCAAGTCCAGGATATTCGGGCTATGATACCGATGTTTCAGCCTCTGTCCTGGATTTCGGTGAGAATGTCTCTGAGGCTGCTGGGTCTCATGGCCTCCTGCATCCTGCTGGTTCAAAGTGCCATGTGGCATATGCAGGCTCTGCAGTGGGACCTGACAATATGAGGGGACTCTTTTTGATTCACTTTCCTGGTCACTGCTCTGATAGTGTTATGTTTCATTATCTTCATAGTTGCAAATCATGCCTTTTTACGCAGAACACAGTTGCTTCAATAAAATATATACTGAACCAAGATCCTGCTTCTGTTTGTCTTTGCATGTCTGTGACTTGTATATCTGAGAGAAAGGGGTACGATCTGTTCCACCACAACTTCCCTGAGGTGTCTGAGTGTCATACAATAGGCTGCCACTAATCACTTTTTTTTCTTTGGTATTGGTGAGTTGCTCTTAGCTAGCTGGAAGGGTTAGGCAAACAGCTATCATACAGTGTAGGATCAGATCCCAACCCCATACTTGGTGGTGCTGCAGCTCAAAATCAAGCAGTCTCATTACTACAGTGAGTCTACGACATGGCACCCAACGATGGTTAGGCACTGATTTTATAGATCTCCTAAGTATTGCTGTCTCATTTCAGGCAAAGGCACACTAACTACCTTATACAGAGCCGATTTGCTTGCCATTCTGGATGGTTCCCTCAGTGGACAATTGCGCCACTTGGAGTGCAGGATGAATATGGGGCTGCCCCGGTCCTAGATTTGAGAATGCAATTGATGGGAAATTTTGCCACAGTATCCTCGATAATTTTAAGTAACCTTCAAGGGTAAGCAGTAGCATTAGCAGTTCGCCAATGCCTCTGGGGTGTTCCTGTACAGGATTAAGAACGTGCTCTGCCAAAGAATATTGCCGAAATGCATAGCAGTGTAGGTCGGCATAATCTGGGAGCCAGGCCATGTAAACCACAATTACAAGGTAAATCCCACAAGGATTCTACTAAGCAAGCAACTGAGAGTTATAAATAAAAACACTGGGATAAACAAAAACAAAATAACAGTAATGTAAAACAAAGAAGAGTATCTCCGCGACCAGCATCCCAGAGAAACAATACAATTTAGGAAATAGGGATAGTTTTAAAACTGCTGATAGATATCAATATATTGACACATGCCAATCTCGTTCCTTTCAGGACTCACTGGAGGAAGGCAGTTAGAGACAAGGGTGTTCTGAACAACGAAACGAGTATGTGAAACTAAGAAAAGATTCACAATGCTCATCAGAACTTTCCGTCAAAAAGGAAGAGAAACTTCCCCAACAGAAAGCACATTTTAAAATGAAAAAAGTGGCAGCAGTTTCAGCCAGAAAATGCCACACATAAGGAGAGTCATATTGAAGAACAGGTCATAGGCTCTCACTCTGTTAGACAGCGCGACAGAGGTCACAGTTGTTTGCCGGAGTCTTCAAGAGCTTCTGGATGTGACAGCAACTAACGACCTTCTAGAAGTAGAAACTGTGACATGTGCATCTCCCTCCCCCTCCCCCTCCCTCCAAAGATTGGGTCTATGAAGTAAAAATACTGCTTGAGGGAGACATAGAGTGCACAATTAAGGTTATATTCTGGGAGAAATTATCATTGTGTTATGATTGCTTATTGGCAGAAAAAGATTGCCACTGGAGTTTGTCCGAAATCTCCTCCTACAGAAAGATGTCATTGAGCCCTCTTTCTCGGTCCTTGTCCCTGAAGTATTAAAATGGTCTATGAGGTTGGTTGGGTATTAGCACAAGCTCCGGGGCTGTATCACAACCATGTAGAATGGGACAAAGACCCACCACCCACGTAATCCTGGGAAAATCAACCTTATTACCACAACACCCCATTAAACATGAAAGTAAAGCACCAGTGAGCTAAATACACAACTCGAGTAACAGGGTGTCAAAGAAGACTGCAACTCACCAATGAACAACCTTTTGTTCCACGTGGCTAAGCCGGACCATTCATATAGAATAGTTTTAGATTATAGACACTTAAACAGTCACACACATGCGTTTGCCATACAAAATGCACACAGCACTTATCAACAATTTAGTTTGCAAAAAAATACAGAACGTCCTTGGATATTACCAGTGTTTTTTTCTACCGAAATGTAGCGCCTGAAAGCAGGGATTTGACCACCTTTAGCACATTAGGCTCGTAAAAGAAGTGTTGTCCACTCCCACAAGGGCATAAGAATAGTCCTGGACTGTTCTCAGCATGTGTAACATCCATACTACGCAACATTGACCCTGAGGCATTGTCCTATTCAACTATTTGATGGATGACAACCTGGTCACACACCTAAGACCGGTGAACCGCTTTATGCTGGGTTTTGCTGAAATAGGCTACAAATTTAACTTCAAGAAAACAAAGATTACCTTTCTCAGTGTCCTGTTTTTGGGATACGATTTATCAAATGAAGGAAAGAGCTTGGCGCCTCACTTTTTAGAAAAGTTTGCACAATTATAACCACCAAATACCATCAAAAAAATATAATCAATATTGGGCTTAAACTACTTTTTTTTTATAGGCCCAGACTTTTCCAGTAAATATTGGACAGTTGAACACACATACATTCTGAGAGCATTACAGAAGGACATGCTTAAAGCAAAACATTTAAACACATGTGACAACAAAACAAACTTGGTCATCAGAGTAATAGCTGGTGCCATCTGATTCACTTATGTAACATTCAGTGAGGGTGATGCTATTCCAGGAACATATAACTCACATTTATGTTCCAGGGCTGAACAACGCTTTGATCCCACTGAGAAAATTCAGACTGTTGTTCAGATGGCTGTCTCAAAAGAGAGACCTCTGACCCAAGGGAAATGCAGTGTTGTTGTGAACCCAATACCAGCCTCAGAGGCCGTCGCGAAAGCCAGCTTTCCAAACGCAAAAGCATTACATCCACTTTGGATTCAATGGGCAACATTTCTGACAGCCACTGATGTTTATTGTTTTTTACCAAAAATTACAGATCCAAGTACTCCTTTAATATGAACTTGAATACCCAATACCTACAAACATTTTGTATCTTGATCAATACCAAGTGATTATCTATACTGATGGTTCAGCACAACCAGCACTAGGCACCAAACAGTACTCTGGCGCTTGCGTAGCTATGAGCTGATGTATGAGGGATGACAAGTTCCACCCTCAAAATACATATACGCAGACCCTAGGGGACTGCACAGCACTGTTGGCAGAGCTTAAGGCTTTAATATTGGCACTGGAACATGCAGATCCTGAACTTCTGACACTCATCATGTGTGATTTGTATTATTGTGTCCAGTACTTTAATGAGTAACTGCATTACTGGTGCCAGAATGGGTTCAATGATTCAAAGGGGAACACCATAAAACACAGACTTCTGTGGGGGAAAGTAGCGGATCTAAAGGATATGCTACCAAATACCCATGTAGTACATACAATGGGACATCAGCTTGTAGGAATACACGTTGCAGGAAACACAATGGCTGATGAGGCAGCCAAGTCAGCAGTAGGCTGCTGTGAAAGCTTTGGCTGACAGCAAGGCCTCACCAAAGGTATACCCCACCAAATATTTCTACCATCTAAGTGCCCAAAATGTTGCATTTGTGACAATACCAGGGGTGGGTGATCGTGTGAACCCCAACCAAGACCAGACATTTTGTACAATAAAATCAGCGCCTAACGGGGATGCTTCTGCCCATACTGGTATGGTGGGTACAATGTCATTATTGCAGAAATGCCATAGGTGGCTAGGTCTACACAAATAGGCCAGCCCTTATGTCCTTTGTTGTGACAAATGCCAACAAAGAGTCCACTACCAAAAGCCCTTTGCAGACACCCCTCCTAATTTCCAGCAGACCACTACACTGTATGTACCTGGACCATTGTGGTCCCCTAACACCAGATGGTGCATACAAATACATCTTATTTTCTGTTGATTCTTGCTCCATATTTCTATGGCTACGGCCACAAGGATCAGCTGACACCTGAACTGTTATTAAAAATGTGCAAGTTTTCATTGGGACATATGCAGTTGTGGAATTCCATTTGGACCATGGCCCTCCTTTTGCCTCCAGGTCTTTCAGGGACACCAGCGTGACAATGGGTATAAAACTCAATTTCTCGTCTCCCTATCATCCCAAGGGAAATGCGGTGGTGGAGCGAAAAAAACGAGACCTAAAGCAATCCTTAACTGCTATGGTACGAGGTACGGGTCTTACGTGGCCTAACCACCTGTAGGGAGTCCAGAGAGCACTCAGTATTCTGCCCAGAATGCCCTTTGGAGGGTGCACCCCATATGAGGGGCTGTTCGGCATACCGATGTATGTCCCAGATCTTGATGGCCCTGGTGCAGTGGTGACAGACACACCTTTTGACATAAAGAAACGTGTCACTGTCTTTCAGGTATTACAGTTCAGTGATGAAAACTCAGCTGGATTCCAAAGGTTGGAGATCTAGTGCACGAAAAGATTGCTGTAAAAATTGAATTTGGCCCGGCATATCAAGCACATGTTCCAGTCCTGAGAATACACAGTACACCAACTGTCATCCTTCCACCGCTGCCTGGTTCTAAAGAAAACCATTTTGTATCAATTGACAATGTCAAGTTACACCATGTGGCCAGCCCTGCGCATTAGACCGCGAGGACTTCTAGGCAGTACCCAAACTTCTCTCACAGCCAGTCAGATTGTGCCTCTTCAAAACTTAACCAACAGTGATGACACTTCCTTAAGCTTGGGGAGAGTGGAAAATGAACTTTCATTAGTAAATGTCTCTACATCATCAACAAGAGATGTCAAAGTTCTGAGTTGTCTTTTTAAATTTCTACTCAATCAAATGGAATCACTTGCTGCAAACCACCTCAGGATACAACTGCCAGTTCTCTTTCGACGCCTGCTCCAGTCTTTGCACGCACTGCCTCGGGATATTTTGACAACATCAACTATTTATCAAATTCTTCAACATCTTCATCTGCACCTGTATCAAGAGCAAGTAAGCTGTTCAGTTGGCTTAAAAATAACTATCTGATTCAGCAATGGAACTATGTATGGGTTCTGTTAATAGTGCTTGCCTTCCTTCTTTGGTTTGGTTTTGTCATCATTTTCTTTTTTGCCTTTGCTGATGCCAAGTTATGATTTGAAAGTGTGCTGGGACCCTGCTAACCAGGCCCCAGCACCAGTGTTCTTTCCCTAAACTGTACCTTTGTCTCCACAATTGGCACAACCCTGGCACTCAGGTAAGTCCCTTGTTACTGGTACCCCTTGTACCAAGAGCCCTGATGCCAGGGAAGGTCTCTAAGGGCTGCAACATGTCTTATGCCACCCTAGGGACCCCTCACTCAGCACATACACACTGCTTGCCACCTTGTGTGTGCTGGTGGGGAGAAAATGACTAAGTCGAAGTGGCACTCCCCTCAGAGTGTCATGCCAACCTCACATTGCCTGTGGCATAGGTAAGTCACCCCTCTAGCAGGCATTACAGCCCTAAGGCAGGGTGCACTATACCACAGGTGAGGGCATATGTGCATGAGCACTATGCCCATACAGTGTCTAAGCAAAACCTTAGACGTTGTAAGTGCAGGGTAGCCATAAGAGTATATGTCTGAGAGTCTGTCAAACACAAACTCCACAGCACCATAATGGCTGAACTGAAAACTGGGAAGTTTGGTATCAAACTTCTCAGCACAATAAATGCCCACTGATGCCAGTGTGCACTTTATTGTAAAAATACACCCAGAGGGCATCTTAGAGATGCCCCCTGAAAACATACCCGACTTCCAGTGTGGGCTGACTAGTTTTTGCCAACCTGCCACACACTAGACATGTTGCTGGCCACATGGGGAGAGTGCCTTTGTCACTCTGTGGCCAGGAACAAAGCCTGTACTGGGTGTAGGTGCTTCTCACCTCCCCCTGTAGGAACTGTAACAGTGCCTCAAAGGCTCACCCCCTTTGTTACAGCGCCACAGGGCATCCCAGTTTGTGGAGATGCCTGCCCCTCCGGCCACTGCCCCCACTTTTGGCGGCAAGGCTGGAGGACATAATGAGAAAAACAAGGAGGAGTCACCCCCCCAGTCAGGACAGCCCTTAAGGTGTCCTGAGCTGAGGTGACTTACTTTTAGAAATCCTCCATCTTGTTGAAGGAGGATTCCCCCAATAGGATTAGGGATGTGCCCCCCTCCCCACAGAGAGGAGGCAAAAAGAGGGTGTAGCCACCCTCAAAGACAGTAGCCATTGACTACTGCCCTCCTAGACCTAAACACACCCCTAAATTGAGTATTTAGGGGCTCCCAGAACCGAGAAGACAGATTCCTGCAACCTGAAGAAGGACTGCTGACCTGAAGCTCTGCAGTGAAGATGGAGACGACAGCTGATTTGGCCCCAGCCCCACCGGCCTGTCTCCCTACTTCAAAGAAAACTGCAACAGCGACGCATCCAACAGGGTCCAGCGACCTCTGAAGCCTTAGAGGACTACCCTGCATCTAAAGGACCAAGAAGCTCCCGAGAACAGCGGCCCTGTTCAAGAAACTGCAACTCTTTGCAACAAAGAAGCAACTTTTAAAGACCATACGTTTCCCGCTGGAAGCGTGAGACTTTCCACTCTGCACCCGACGCCCCCGGCTCGACCTGTGGAAAACTAACACTCCCCGGCGAATGCGAGGCCGTGAGTAGCCAGAGTTGACCCCCGAGCCCACACAGCGACACCTGCAGAGGAAATCCAGAGGCTCCCCCTGACTGCGACTGCCTGCTTCAAGGAACCCGACACCTGGAAACCACTCTGCACCCGCAGCCCCCAGGACCTGAAGGAACCGAACTCCAGTGCAGGAGCCCTTTTGTGTTGTTAATGTCACCCTAAGTGGGAAGGGTATGCCCAGACGTGGGTCCCGTGCTTCCCATGCCACTGGATTCAAGCTAGCCTGGCTGATGAGGGGTGAAACCCCGGAACCGGTCCCAGGATGCTTGTTTCCAGTCCAGGGAAGACCTGGCCTGGCAGTTCGGGCTGGACTGTTCCCATGGGGAACAGGGTCAAGACTGATTTGCATATGGCTGGGTCCAAACTGGAATGGCATGGGCAGCAAAAAAACTATGGATTAAACCCAGATCTGTGACTGGGGGAGAGTGTTTGCATTGTCAGCACTCCGTCCATCATTCTTTTGTGTTGAAGAGACCCCCGGGTCTCCCCATTGACTCCTATTAGAAACCCAACTCTTGTTTGAACTCTGCACCCGGCCACCCCTGTGCCGCTGAGGGTGTACTTTCTGTGCCTGCTTGACCGCTCCCCACCCCCCAGTGCCCTACAAAACCCCCCTGGTCTGCCTTCCGAAGACGCGGGTACTTACCTACTGACAGACTGGTACTGGGGCACCACTATGACCTCTGCACCTGACCGGCCCTGAGCTGCTGGTGTGGTAACTTTGGGGTTGCCCTGAACCCCCAACAGTGGGCTACCTTGGACTCAACTTTGAACCCTGTAAGTGTTTTACTTACCTGTGAACTTAACATTTACTTACCTCCCCCAGGAACTGTGATTTTTGCACTGTGTCCACTTTTAAAATAGCTTATTGCCAAAACTGTACATGTTATTGTGATAATTCAAAGTTCCTAGAATACCTGAGTGAAATACCTTTCATTTAAAGTATTGTTTGTAAATCTTGAACCTATGGTTCTTAAAATAAACTAAGAACATATATTTTTCTATATAAAAACCTATTGGCCTGGAATTTTTCCTCATTTATTGCCTGTGTGTGTACAACAAATGCTTAAAACTACCCTCTGATAAGCCTACTGCTCGACCACATTAAACCACAAACTAGAGCATTAGAATTATCTCTTTTTGGCACTATCTTACCTCTAAGGGGAACCCTTGAACTCTGTGCACACTATTTCTTAATTTGAAATAGTATATACAGAGCCAACTTCCTACACATGGTCACTATCTTCCTAAACACTCAGCTCTCGAACTTCTGTATGAGGTTTTGTAACTTTACATGTTCTCGCATAAGGTCCAAGGGGACATATCCCTGGTGAACATTTCAGCTATTCCGATTTCTAATGGGATTGTTTGGGATAAAGTTCCATTTGATATATTCGGGCCAACGGAAATGATTAAAATTCCATATATATTTAACGTTTCAATTAACAAAGTAATAGCACCTGGGTTTGTTTCTGATGATTGGAATGTGAAAACAGTTGATTCTGTGCTTTCTGAGCTTGAATACTATGCTGTGTTTGAAAGTGTGTTTACCAAACAACAGCAAACTATGAGGAAATGTTCTGTTACCATCATTTTGAACATTATTTTGTACATAAAGCGAGCACCCCGAAAACTGCTTGTAATTATGAGAACATTCTCCAACTCAACCAGAGGGGAGTTCTAAAACATATGTTGAAAGCTTCGACTATTTTACTGGGCATTATGTTACAAATCCTGTCTTATTATTTTTAACAGCCTATATGAAATCGGCAAACGTTTTGTTAACCAACAACAAATTAATTTATTCTGATTCTTTTGTTTTCCAGTTGGCTATTGAAGGCTATAAATTTTGGTTGAAATCAGTTGTCTTAAAGTGTGTGGGCTTAGCGAAGATTAAGGAACAGTCCAACATCATTACCACATACAGCATGGGCAAATTATGTCAACAGTGGTTGAAATCTTCTGCACTAGCAGCTGTTAAAGAACACTTTAGTCTCCTGTCAGAAAAAAACAGATTTGCAGGGTTTTTTGTTAGGTCCTTGAAATCCTCACACAAAGTGCTTATTATTTGCAATATATAAGGACATTTGGAAACTTTTACAAAAAGTAGCTGTCACCAGATGGCAACACGTCAGCTCCAGGGATTTGTTTTCTGCATTTATTTTGACGCAAAAGCAACAAATAATGGCTAAGAAAGAAGCAACATATATTAGAGTTTTTAACCCCTTCGCTGCCGGGCCTTTCCCCCCTCAGGTGCCAGGCCTTTTTTTGGCTATTTGGGGCAGTTCGCGCTTAGGCCCTCATAACTTTTTGTCCACATAAGCTAACCACGCCAAATTTGCATCCTTTTTTTCCCAACATCCTAGGGATTCTAGAGGTACCCGGAGTTTGTGTGTTCCCCTGAAGGAGACCAAGAAATTAGCCAAAATACAGTGGAAATGTTTTTTTTTCTCAAGCAAATGGGGGGACAGGGCTGCAGAAGAAGTCTTGTGGTTTGTCCCCTGAAAATGGCATCAACAATGGGTTTGCAGTGGTAGAATCACCATCTCCCAGCTTTCAGGAACAGGCAGACTTGAATCAGAAAACCACATTTTTTAACACAATTTTGGCATTTTACTGGGACATAACCCATTTTTACTATTTTTTGTGCTTTCTGCACAAATAAACAGCTGAAATAAAAAAATATTGAAATTGAGGTGAAAAAAACAGCCATTTTTCTCCATGTAAAAATAGGTCTCAAGAAAACCTTTGTATTTCCAAAATGGGCACAAGATAAGGTCTTGAGAAGCAGTGATTATTTGCACATCTCTGAATTCCGGGGACCCCATATTAGCATGTGAATTACAGTGCATTTCTCAAATATTTTTTACACGCTGTCTTTCATTTGGAAGGAAAAAATGTAGAGAAAGACAAGGGGCAATAAGGCTTGTTCTTCTATTCTGTTCCCCCAAGTCTCCCGATAAAAATGGTACCTCACTTGTGTGGGTTGGCCTAGTGCCTGCAACAGGAAACGCAACATGGACACATCACATTTTACATTGAAATCTGACGTGTTTTTTGCAAAGTGCATAGCTGTGGATTTTTGCTTCTAGCTCACCCAGCACTTAGGGAAACCTATCAAACCTGTGCATTTATGAAAACTAGACACCTAGGGAAATCCAGGATAGGGTGACTTGTGGGGCTCTCACCAGGTTCTGTTAACCAGAATCCCTTACAAACCTCAAAATCTGGCAAAAAAAACACTTTTTCCTCACATTTCGGTGCTACAAAGTTTTGGAATCTGAGGGGAGCCACAAACTTGCTTTCTACTCAGTGTTCCCACCCCACCCCCCTCCCCCCCGGTATCCCTGGTCTCGCTCAAGAGGAAAGTCGTGAGAACGTTCGCAGGGTCACCACCACTCGTCGTCCTCCGTTTTGGGTCACTCAGGTAAGAAGAAGGTGAAGTTGGCTAGGCATCCTTCGACTTCACCCTATTACTCGCCTGACACGACGCAGAAGGAGCGTCAACGCTGTAGGCTTTGTACTCGGAGCTTTCTACTGGGTCTGCTCCGCGCCTCCCCCGACTTTCTGGGAGCCGGAGCAACCACTGCCCAATTAAACGAGTTCTATGAGGCCATGCGTCTCATGTTTTAGCAGTCCGGCTCCCCTTCCGCGCCCTTGGGCCCTGGGGGTTCGGCTGGGGACCATTTGGCTTCTGCGCCGGCGGCTCTGGCTCTAGCCACCGATGTCCTCTCCAGATCCGCTGGCGGATCCGTACCGTGGCTGGTCGTACCTTCGAGACCTTCCCCGGCACGATTCAACCGTCAACGCTCCCGACGTCGTTTGTGCCCACAATCGATGTCGACCCGATCCTAATCCCCCATGACTCAGTGACGTCGGCCGACACCGCCCTCTTCTTCAATGGGGTCAGTTGGATTCAGACCCTTATTCTTATGGGTATAAATACGGTGAAAGATTGTAGGGTTCCCGGGACCCTTATGAATACCAGGAAGACCCTAATATGGACCTGGCACAGGAATTGGGCGACGCCAGTGGTCTGGATACTTCTCCAGACACTGGCATGCTTTCTCCTCCTACCGTGGCCACGGCGGAGGTAGCCACTTATTCTGTGGTGATCAGTAGGGTGGCTGAAGACCTGGGCCTCAAACTGCCTAGTGTTGAAGTCAGTTCTAATCTCCTGACGGAGATGCCTCGACCAGGGGCTTCCACATCTGAGTCTCTCCTTCCTTTCAATGAAGCCCTCACTGATGTCCTTCTGGGTACTTGGTCCAGACCCAGCATAGCGGCTCCTGTGAACAGAACAATTGCTCGCCGCCATTGGCCTGCCCCGAACAAACCTACATTTCTGTCCCAACACCAGACGCCTGAGAGCCTTGTTATCCAGGCACCCTCGTCATCTGACACATTCCCTTCTGCACCTCCACATCAGGAATCAAAGAGACTGGACCAACTTGGGAAGAAGATGTTTTCTTCCTCCAGTCTGGCATTGCGGACAGTTAACACTGCATGGCTTTTGGGCCGTTATACTCACTCCCTGTGGGATACGGCCGCGCATGTCTTGCCGTAGATACTGGAGGAGGCCCGTACGATCATCTCCCAAGCAGTTGCTAATGGGCAGTCGGGTGCAGTGTGCAAAGCAGGCGTTCTGCTTTGTATTGGATTCAATGGAGGGACCCGGGGGTCACTCTAGCGGCGCAGGCAGGGCACAGGGGGGCTTCTCGGGCCAGCCACCGACTGGGCTAGGCAGAGGGTCGCCTGGGGGTCACTCTTGCACTGAGGTTCGGTTCCTTCTGCTCCTGAGGGCTGCAGGTGCAGTGCTTGGTCCAGGCGTCAGGTTCCTTGTTACAGGCAGTCGTGGTCAAGGGGAGCCTCTGGATTCTCTCTGCATGCGTCGCTGTGGGGGTCCAGGGGGGTCGTCTCGGGCTACTCACGAGGTCGCAGTTGCCTTGGAGTCCTCCCTGTGGTGTCGGTTCTCTAGAGCTCGAGCAGGGGGAGTCTGGTGCAGAGGGTGAAGTCTCACGCTTCAGGCGGGAAGAGTGAAGTCATCGAAAATTGCAGAAAAATCCAATATTGTTGCTGTTTGTTGAGCAGAGCCGCTGCTCACAGGAGTTTCTTGGTCCTTAGGTTCAGGGCAGTCCTCTGAGGCTTTAGAGGTCGCTGGTCCCTGTTGGATGCGTCGCTGTTGCAGTTTTTGGAGTCAGGAGACAGGCCAGTAGGGCTGGGGCCAAAGTAATTGTCGTCTCTGCAGGGCTTTCAGGTCAGCATTCCTTCTTCTTGTTTACGGTTGCAGGAATCTGATTTCCTTGGTTCAGGGTCGCCCCTAAATACTCAATTTAGGGGTGTGTTTAGGTCTGAGGGGCAGTAGTCAATGGCTACTCTCTTTGAGGGTGACTACACCCTCCTTGTGCCTCCTCCCTGACGGGAGGGGGGGGCACATCCCTATTCCTATTGGGGGAATCCTCCAAATTCAAGGTGGAGGATTTCTAAAGGCAGGGGTCACCTCAGCTCAGAACACATTAGGGGCCGTCCTGACTGGTGGGTGACTCCTCCTTGTTTTTCTCATTATCTCCCCTGGACTTGCTGCCAAAAGTGGAGGCTGTGTCCAGGGGCCGGGCTTCTCCACTAGCTGGAGTGCCGTGGGGCATTGTAACACAAAGCCTGATCCTTTGAGGCTCACTGCTAGGTGTTACAGTTCCTGCAGGGGGGAGGTGTGAAGCACCTCCACCCAGAGCAGGCTTTGTTTCTGGCATCAGAGGGCACAAAGGCCCTCACCTCATAGGGTCAGAAACTCGTCTCTCAGCAGCAGGCTGGCACAGACCAGTCAGTCCTGCACTGAAGGATTGGCTAAAATAAAGGGGGCATCTCTAAGATGCCCTCTGTGTGCATTTTTTAATAAATCCAACACTGGCATCAGTGTGGCTTTATTATCTTGAGAAGTTTGATACCAAACTTCCCATTATTCAGTGTAGCCATTATGGAACTGTGGAGTTTGTTTTTGAAAAAATCCCAGACCATATACTTAATATGGCCACACTGTACTTACAATGTCTAAGAATAGACTTAGACACTGTAGGGGCATATTGCTCATGCAGCTATGCATTCATCTGTGGTATAGTGCACCCTGCCTTAGGTTAGTAAGGCCTGCTAGAGGGGTGACTTACCTATGCCACAGGAAGTGTTTTGTGTGCATGGCACCCTTAGGGGATGCCATGTCGACTTTGCCTTTTTCTCCCCACCAACACACACAATCTACAATGGCAGTGTGCATGTGTTAGGTGAGGGGTCCCCCAGGGTGGCACAACACATGCTGCAGCCCTTAGGGACCTTCCCTGGTCACAGGGCCCTTGGTACCACTGGAACCTTTTACAAGGGACTCATCTGTGTGCCAGGGGTGTGCCAATTGTAGAAACAGTGGTACATTTTTAGGGAAATAACACTGGTGCTGGGGCCTGGTTAGCAGGACCCCAGCACACTGTCAAGTCATCATCAATATCAGGCAAAACATGTGTGTGTGGGGGTGTAACTGCAACAAGTGGCAGTTTCCTACACAAGCCTCCGCTCACTCCCCTTCTCCCAATAGGCCAAGAGACTCAGCCAAACCTGGGTGAGTCTTCCTAGTCTGTCAGGCGTGGAAGATTAGGGACAAATGCTGTTGGTTGCAGGGCCTACTCTGCCTTACATCCCCCTGTCTAGGTCATTCCCTCTGGGGAATGGACCTACCTCAACAGTGATAGGACATAGTTTGAATTGCTTTTTGACTGTATCTTTAGTGCCTTCACCCATTTTTTTTATCTTGGGGCTAGAGGTGTCCACCTCTACTAATCTCATATTAGCCAGGCTCACCCCTAGCTTACCCAAAGAGATTACCCACAGTTGGAGTAACCCCACCATGACCAACTGGGTCAGGGGGCCTAACTTGCTATTTGGCATGGGGTCAGACCACCATGCCAAAGACTGTGCAGCCATAAAGGCTAAAACCCAGCAGAGGCCACTGACAGCTGCCAGTGTCCAGAACCACACCTTTAGCTCTTCACCACCAAGGGAAGGGGCTACATTACATGCTTATTTGGGTTCAGGGTGCCCGTCTGCTGTGGTAGAGTGGGGGGTGCTCCATCTTGTAGTGAACACCCTCCTTCCACTCTTTCTTCTGTTAGCTGAGGAGCCACCCACTCATGCTTAACAGTTGCCTGACTAGTCAGGACTTCTTGTGGGTCAGGTTGGACTTTACCATTGCCACTTTTTGAGTTCTCCCCTACTGGAGCAAAAACTCCTTGGCTTACTGGAACCTTGGCTACAGGTTCTCCACCTTTCCTGCACTGTTTTCTTTTTTTCTCTTCTGGGTCCTACCTTTAGACACTGCAGGGGCAGTACCTCCAGGTCCTTGGGAGAGGGCTGGTACTGGACCAGTTCCTCTTTTGGGCTCTGACTAACCTTTGGCTAGTCATTTCCAAGGGGACAATCAAGGGGGAGGTCTGTACTGACTACCACCCTTCTCCAACTAAAAGTCTCACCCCCTTATAGGGGCACTGAAGCAGAAGGCTTAATAGTGACCTTGTCTGGGCTAACCCTTACCCTGGCAGTCTCACCTGGGATGTACTGGTTTGAGAGCACCAGCCTGTCATGCACAATAGTGTGACTGGCACGAGTGTCTCTAGGGCAGTGGCGGGATTCCATTCACCAGTAGGTGGTGGAAGTGACTACTCCCCTCTGGAATCTCCAGCTCACCTGTTGGGACCCTTTTCCAGTTGAAGGCTATGAGAATCTCCTCATCTGAGGCGTCATCCCCAATGTCTACACTGGCTGCCCCTGGAGTTTTGCTAGGGGTCATGTTTTTGGGACAAGACGTGTCAATCAGGGTAGCCTTCATGTGGTCATAGGATTCAGCATCTGCACCAATGACTTCTTCATATTTTGAGACAATCCTTTGGGTATTTTTAGGACATCAGTATTCTCTCTGGCCCTATATATATTGCTGCCACCGTTAATGGGTCCTAAGCGCATTTCTGCTCTCTCCCTTTCTATAACTAGGAGTTGTTTCTCCAAAGCTAACCTCTTGGCCATCCTTGCTAAAAGGATGTCCTCTTCATTGAGGCCTCCAGAACAGGACTCCCATGTGGAAGATCCAGGACCAGTGAGTTCTATCCTTGGAGACAAGGGTCTGGGGACCCTGGTCTCCCTAGTTAGGTGAGGAGGGGGGAGATCATCACCTCATCTCTAACATCTCTGTCTGAGTGGAGTTCTTCCTCCTCAACAGGCTTGTCCATGCTGTACTCTGCCAAGAGCTTCTGGAACTTGACCTTGGTAGGTTTGGAACCAGTTCTAATCTTTTTAAGCTTACAGAGGGTTCTTAACTCTGCCTTCCATAGATGGGGGTGAGGAGTGAAGTTGGGTTCCATCACTATTTCTTCTGAGCTGTTCATTATGCTACTAAAGTTGGGATTACTTTTTTGGAAGTAAAAACTACTTCTAGAAACTAAATCCTAACGTTTACAAAACTTTTAAACTTAAAAAGAGATGCTAAAAGGGACTTAACCAAGGCCCTAGCAGGACTTTTAAAAATTTCGAAAAAATTGTCAAAATCAAAAATCAGTTTTCTAAAGGGCAATTTTGCAATTTAGTCGTGTGATCCGGTATTGGCTGAGTAGTCCAGCAAATGCAAAGCCATAGACACCACCGCTGATCCACCAGTGTAGAAAGTTGGCTCTGTATATACTATATTAAAATGAGATATATTGTGCACAGAGGCTTGACAGAGGCAATAATAGATAATACTAATGCTCTGTTTGAGTGTGTGTGTCTTCTATTGTTTGTGTGTGTACAACAAATGCTTAACACTACCCTCTGATTTTTTAATTTTTTTCATAAATCTGTTTTATTAAATTTTTTAAAGCTTTACATTTGTCATAGTTTGGGTTCGTTTCAGTACAACGTATCTTAATCTGTGGTATTCACATTGTTAAACAATGTTGGAGTGGTGACAACATGGTTATATTACATATGTTACATAGTTTTTCTGTGGTTATTCAGTTTTTCAATGTAGTTGCAATTGTTATTGGGATACCATTTTTACTGTCTGAAATGTCCGGCCATTGCGATTGGTTGAAGGAGGATAAGAGCAGATAATGATTTTTATATTGGTTAACCTTAACAAGAAAACAGGAAATGGAAAAGAAAAAGGGGAAAAAAAGAATCTATAATAACTTTGTGTGCCGAGATCAAAATCTATGTGACTATTTCCGGGGTAGCTGGTTCATGTCAGGTTGTGGGTCTGTTGTGACAGTTCTGTTTGCAGGTGAGGGGGTGGGTCGTGTGCCAGGTTTAGTGCATGCTATTCTCTACTTCCTCAATGTCATAGTGTGTCCGATAATGTTCTACACTCTGTCTTTCTATATAGTGTGGTTTTCTCACTCCTAAATACTGATTCGCCTCAGTCCAACCCCTCTTCCATCGAACGTGCTTTCGAGTTATTTAGCTGTAGTAAGAACCCCTTCCAACAGGTGGAGATCGGGAATTGTCATAGTCCCAGAGTTTCCTCCTGTGTAAGTGCTAAACCCTCTGCACCCGCCCACACCTCGAACGAGCGTCTCCAGGCCTGTATCGGCGGGGGCTCTGGGGACTTCCACCTTTGGGTTACTAGCCGTTTCGCAACAATGAGTCCTAGATCTATGAATCGCGTCTCTGCTCTGTGTTGTTTCTCTTGGGAATAGTCCCAGAATACATGTTTTCCATGTGAATGGTATGTGTTGTGTTATACAGTTAGATAAGTTTTCAATTACCGCCCTCCAATAGGCATTCAGGTTGGGACATGACCACAGCATGTGCAGCATATCCACCCCAATCTCATGGCATCTGGGGCAGGCCGCGTCCTGACGAGTAAAGTATTTGTTTATTCATGCAGGTGTGAGATAGGCTCTGTTCACTATATAATATTGGATTAATCTGAATCGCACGTTACGTGGTATGTTGAGATGACTTGAGATAGCAGATCTCCATCGCGGAATCGCAATGGGATCGCCTGTGTCCATTTCCCATGCTACACGCAGTGCATCATTGTCGAAGGCAGTTTGGATTCTCAGGGCATCCGCTAGCCAGCTGATTTGGTGTTGGCCGCGGCCAACCACTTGTAGGTATTGGACCAATAGGTGGGAAGGTGTAGCTGTTGTGATTTCTCCCCATTTGGAGTTCAGAGCCCTCACCAGTGAGCAGTACAATAGGAATTAACCAGGCGGGAGTCCCATTTCACGGAGTCTAGCGAACAGCAGCAGTTGATTTTCTTCATAAATGTCACCCAGTGTATGTATTTCTAATTCGTGCCATGCACGCAGTTCGGAGTCGGACGTGATCCTAGGACCCCTTGGAGTACCCGCCAGTGCCAAGGCAGGCGCAAATGGGACTATTGATCTCGTGAGGTAGAGCGATCTACGGAAGCATTTATCAGCTGTTTTTAGAAACAGTTGCCGTGGGGTCCATGTGCGTGTGAGCGGGTGGAATAAAGGCTGTATTTGTTGGAGTAGGCGTGGCCCTCCCTCTGTTGCTGTGTCTGTGAGGTGCATACCAGCCAGCCATCTAGACACCCACTGGAGTTGAGCTGCCAGATAGTATTGTTCTAGGTTAGGGACTGCAAGTCCGCCCTGATCAGGCGGTAGGTACAGTTTTTTAAGGGTGACCCTACAGCGGCTGCCGTTCCATATAAATTCCCTTAACCCTGTCTCTAGTGTCCTGAAGAAACGGGGGGGGGACGTAGTGTGGGAGGTTAGAGAAAAAGTACAGAAGCCGTGGGAGTATCACAATTTTTAGGAGTGCTATCCTGCCTGTCCTGGATAGTGGCAATGTCCTCCAGAACGCCATTTGGGACCTGACCGAGGTTACCGCCCTTACAAGGTTGCCCTCAAATATGTATTCTTCGTTATGTTAGATTCTGACACCCAGATATTTGAATGTATTAGGTTGCCATGGGACAGGGTTTCCGGCCAGCACCAGTCTCGGGTCCGGTAAGCCCGGGTCGAATGGGAAGAGGCATGATTTCGACCAGTTGACCTTCAAGCCTGATATTGATGCAAAGTGTTGTAGGAGTGAGCCGGCTCTATGTGGTATCTGTGTAATGTCTCGGAAGTATAGCAAAAGGTCCTTAGCGTATAATGACACTATGTGTAAGCCGTCTCCCAGAGGGATTCCCCAAGTGTCCCCTTCCTCACGCAGGGCCGCTGCCAGGGGCTCCATTGCAAGTGAGAATAATAATGGTGATAGGGGGCAGCCCTGTCTCATACCGCTACACACTCGGATAGTTTCCGATGTCTCGGATCCCAGTCCCACCCTTATCGTTGGTCTGGTGTATAATAATTTAACTAAACAAATGTAGGATGATCCCAAGCCGTATTGTTGCAGCACCCTGATCAGGAATGGCCATTCCAGTGAGTCAAAGGCCTTCTCTAGATCAAGGACGAGGCAGCCCGCCCTCGGCCAATCACGCCTCGTATATTGCATAACCCGGAATAGTCTTTTGATATTATGAGAAGTGTCTCTGGCCGGTACAAACCCGTTTTGGTCAGGGTGTATTAGTTCTGGCACGTTAGGCGCTAGCCTTGTCGCTAGTGTTTTGGCTAATATTTTATAACCAGTGTTTAACATTGCCAGCGGTCTGTAGGAGCTCATGTCTGTTGGGTCTCTTCTGGGTTTGGGAAGGGAGATTAGTAGTGCTTCCCTTTGTGTGGTCGACAGGTGGCCCTCCTGCTCAGCGTTCTCATATACTTGAAGTAGCTTAGGTGCCAGCTGTAGTGCGAAGGCTTTGTAAAAGTCGACCGGTAACCCATCTGGGCCCGGTGTCCTGCCGGGCGCAAGTTCTCGAATACTGGCTTTAATCTCCTCGAGGTCGAGGGGGGCCTCAAGTGTCTCAATCTGGTTACTCTCGAAGTGCGGAAGTGACACCCTGCCAAGGAACTCAGCACTGGTGTCTTCTCCAGTGGTTGTCCTTGAGGTGTAGAGTGCTCATAGTGTCTTGTAAATTCGGCCTGTATCTCCGTGGGAGTGTACACTAACTGCCCTGTTTGTGAGCGAATTCCCATTATCGGTTTCCTCTCGCAATCCCAACGTATCAGCCAAGCCAGTAATTTACCTGCTTTATCTGCTGATGCATCAGTTCTTGCGGAGTGTGCAGTGTAGTTAAGACATCTCAGACGTTCTAGTAGTGTCTGGTGTTCTGCACGTATTATTGCTAGTTTCGCTTTTTCAATTTGGTTGTTAGTGGTTTCGTCTTCAGACTGCGGTAAAGTCCGCTCTATTCGGGTCAGGTCGCGTTCGATAGAACGTCGCATGTTACACTGGGCTCCCAGACAGTGCCCTCGGGTAAAAGTCTTAAATGCATTCCATTCAATCAGCCTCGAGGTGGCCATGCCTTCATTCTGCTCAAAATATTCCAGAATTGCGGTACCTAATGTTGCTCTAAAGTCAGGGTCCTCTAAGAGCTCTGGTCTCAACTTCCATGTGGGAATGGGCGCGTGGGGGGATCCCCAGCAGATTTGTGCTACCAGAGGGTTATTGTCTGAGTGCGTGCGTCCCATGTATTAACACTACCCTCTGATAAGCCTAACTGCTCGAGCACACTACCACAAATAGTGCATTAGTATTATCTGTTATTTCCTCTGTCAAGCCTCTGGGGAACCCCTGGAGTCTGTCCACACTACATCTCATTTTTATATAGTATATGCAGAGCCAGCTTTCTACAGTGCTTCTGCTGAGAGGGCTGCTGATTAGTGTCCTTGTGCACTGCAATGTGGTAGATTGTGGGAGTGAAGGGTGGGACTGCAGTCTGTTGTTCAGAATGATAGGTGAGACCTAGAAAGCTCTTACCGCTTTGTCTCTCTGTTGGGTGTAATTCAGGCTGGAAACCACCGGACTGTGAGGAGCAACACTCTATATGAGGGCAGTGTCTGGAGAGCAGCCAGGAGAGGGCCCTTGAAAGAAGAAACATCTTACTGGTTCTGAAAGTGCTGATAGCACAGAAATTTCCTATCTGTTTTAACTGTGTAAAATTGGGGCAACAGGCTCACTTGTTGTTAGAGGTTTTATTTATTGTTTATCAAAAAAGAGAGCTCCTTATACCACTCTGAGGGGTGCGGTACAACCATTGCTGGTGTCTGCCCAACAGCCAGCTTCCCAGAGTTGAGGGGGCATCACCTGTAGTCTTACTTTGCTGGAAGAAGTTATTCATCTGACTTGAAGCTGAGTTGTAGTGCTTGGAACCCACCCTGCGTGGTAAGAGAAGGGAGGGGCCTGCCAACCTTGCAGGAGGTGACACTTTCCATGGCACAGTATTAGCAGCGAGACTCTAATGCAGTTAGTGTTCGCCATGAGAAGGAAGGAGGAGGATAGCGCTCCACGAGCCCCACAATTGCTGTGTGTCTCCCTCTACGGGCTTGAATCATGGATCTGCGGCCGACCATATTGCCGTACCAATACGTGCATCTGCGGCAAGCTGCACTGCTGTGACCAAGAAGGGTCTTGAGTGTGCCCGTTTTGCTGTGTTGTATAACCATTGCATGAACTATTGGACAACATGTTTGTCCTCCTTCATACTTCAGTGTAAAGCGTTCCAACATGTTTGGGCAATAGAAATAATTAAATATATTTAAAAAATTGAAGGGATGGGAGCACACTGCCTCACATCCCAGCACTCAATTTGCCCCAGTGCGCAAATTGAGTGCTGGGATGTGAAGTAGTGTGCTCCCACCTTTCTTCTATGTAAAGTAAATGGATTAGCTATAGTTCATGGCAGAACTTGCACACACTTTCACCGTGTGGCTGCAAGATATGACCTTTTGATTCTTAAGTGTAAAAGAATAATGTTCACAGTGGATAATGCTTGTAGTTAATTTTAAATATTTTTTATTCCTGAAGGTCTCCATGAACAGAATCACCCTCACTCGAAATGGTAAGTCGTACTCTAGTGGTGTTCTATGCACTTTGCTCTATTTTCATGTTCTGTTGTTTGAGTTTTCTGGCACTTATGGATTTATAATGTTCATTAGATTTAAGCCTTTCAAAAATAGGAATGCAGTGTGGCAAAATGCAAATCTAAGGAAAGACATGGCTTACCAGACTAGTCACCAGTCTTAAACATTCACCATAAAGCACTGTGGGGAGGGTGGGTTTTGGAAAAATCAATCAATCAACCAGCTCCATAAAATGGGTGCACATATCAAAAAGGTCCTGGCAGGATCTTCTTTTGTAAACCAAAGATCGATCTTTCACTTGGTGCTTTCAGAGGTGTTGAGTAGCTGACAGGTGGTATCTTCACATTTGGCAACTCTTGTGATTAGCCATCTTCAGGGCTTTATCCTCTGTAGTGTCGCTTGTTGCAGGCATCACAATGATCAGATGCTTTGCATACTTCAGTTCTTCCCTTTTTGCCAGAGTTCGGTGGATTGTGCCAGAGTCTGCAGGCCAATGGAAATCAGTATATCAGTATAAGCTGTTTGTGCTTGGTTGGATCTGTCATGCAGTGTATCTGATACACTGGCAGTTTGAAGTTCATGAAAGTACTGAATACCTTTCTATTTAGCTTACCTTTAGCTTTAGACTGCCTGGTGTCTTGCACAGTTCATGTTATTGGACTCTTATATAGCATTTTGAGGTCCTAATCCTTTAATTGTATTTCTTTTTCTAGAAGACGGCGCACAAGTGTCTCTACTCTTCAGCAGTGTTCTTCATTGTGAAGTTTGCCTACCACTCTACTATCTCATCCTTCACATTTCAGCTGAAGTTTCTCGTAGTATGTTTAGCCTCTGGATTAAGGATTACTGCCCAGGTAATACATGATGTGTTTTACTCCATGTCTGAGCTGCAACTTACAGACCTTGCAGCAAATATAAGCCATGCATTCCAGGACTGTTTCAATTTTTAATATCAGTATCTGCAACCGTTTTAACTAAGTATGTTTTGAGCATTTAAAAGAGTTTTCTCCATCATGTGATTTTCATTAGAAACAATAGAATTCCTTTTTACATATGTGGGATTTGTGAACACAATATACCTTTATTCATTTTACATTTTTGGAAATAGCTTGTGATGAAAATATGGTAATAGAGCCATTATTTGTATGTTTTAAATGCACAAATTAAAACCAATTTGTCACTAAAAAGTGAATCTACTAAGAAGAAGTAAGGGAAAATCAGTCTTCCATTCTTCTGAGGTTAAGAAAATGTGTAGATTATTCTAATAGTTACTTCTAACAACAGATTCCTAACCTTGTGAATACTACTGGATCCTTAGATTTTGCTCTCAGAAACCCCCTTATGCTTCAGTAGATGGCTCAGTTGGCTCCATGATTGCTCTGCCCCTCCCCAACAGTTACGTTGGGGCCACACATACCCTCCACCTCAGCGTGTTGACGTCCATCCCTTTGTTTCTGCACATTCCATTGCAGTTCGGGAGCTAATTCCCTCTGTCTCCTGACAAGTCTTTTTTCAGAAATGTTCTAGTCTGCAAGAAACATCTCCAACCCTCACCACACCCACTCAAAACAAGAAGTTTTAAACCATGCAATGATTGCCATAAACAGATGTCAGTGATGGACCTTAACTAGTCTGTCTCTAGTATCTCAGCTATTCACATCACTCAAAATCTTATGACAACTTTGTTCAGATGAATCTGAAGGCCACTCAGGATCGCGAGGCCAAGCTCTTTATAGTTGAGCATTGCAGGAAGGCTTGAAATGCTTTATTGTTCCCTAGGGGCAATTTCTGAGAGGTGTTGTTGTCCCATTCCAAATTCACAGGTAAGTCAAAGAAAAAAACACAAAAAGTCAAAACTTGACTCCCTTTGTTCTCGCCACTCTCGTCAGGAGAAATTGTGTGGATATCAGGGCACCTGTTGGTCTCAGTCTCCCACCATGGAATTGATTCCAAAGTTAGTCCTGACACAGCTCAAGTTCCTGGGGCCTTTGGTGATATCGCAACAGTTAAAGACCTTGAAGGAGACCATGTTGTGCATTTTTGGTACTATTCTGGATCCCTCTGGGGCGCCTTTGGGCCCCATGGATCTGATGTGGCCTACAGTCGAGTGAGCGCTGGCAGATCTGCCACAGACATAGGCTATGCCTCTCAACACCACTCCAGGATCTACTCTGGCAGCAATGTTCACTCTGACTCCTCAAATACCTCCAAGACCCATGCCGGTTCCCCACACACTGACACAGGTAGCAACGCCAGAGGAAGAATCTAATCTGTCTTGTCGAACTCTGAAGCAAATCTACGGCAACATCAGCCAAAGTCATGCCCTCACACTCAACCCCAATCAAACTCTGAAGGAAAACCACAGAAATTCTTGACCTCCAGCTCCACTACATAGAAGTAAAAGCAATTGTTCTTTTGGAGGTTCTGCAACCAGGCCAGACCTCTTAAGTCATTCCTCTCATTTAAGTAAGCCCTCATAGAAACCCTCCTAGGGAAAGCCAGTATAATGCCCCCGCTACCCCCCACCCCTCCATTTCTGTCAACAGACAAATTGCCAGAAAATACAGGCCAGCCCCGGAAGACCCATGTCTCTTACTGCCACACCCAACACCAGACAGCCTGGTGGTTCAAGCCTCCACTAAACAGCTAAAAGCATCTGCATTTCTAACTTTGGAACCAGACAGAGTCAGAATGCATGAGGGCAATCAGGAAGCAGATGTACTCCTCTGCAAGCTTCAGCCCCTGGTCCGTAACTGCTAGTTTCGTCCTGGTGCAAAACACATGTTGTGGGACATGGTGTGTGACCTCTCGCCTGCATTCCTGGATGATCTTCAAGTTCATCTCCAATCAGTAATACAAGTGGTCAGGATGTGGCAAAGTATGTAATTTGGTCAGGAAAGGACACTACTGACTGTCTGTATAGGGCAGTTGGCACTAGCTTTGTGCTTTGGCAGCACCACACCTGAACTTAATCTTCGGGCTTTACAAATGATGGCCAGGCATACTGATGTACATGGCGTCTAACAGCAGCTATCTCTTCGAAGACCTGGCAGATTAAGCCCTGGAGTGCTTTAAGGAGAGTAAGGGTACAGAGTGCTCTCTTGGCATTCTGGCACCCGTTCAGCAGTCCCTCTAAATAGATCTCCTTGAAAGAGGCATCCAACAGAGGCAACACCAAAACCTGCCTCCACAACAAAAGAACCTTTCAAACCTTTTGAGGTAAAAGTTGGGGATTCGGTCAACAGTGTCAGTTGAGCAGTACACTACCAATCCCCAACCAATCTCCCCCAGTTGGAGACCAGATACGTTATTAGCTGCAAGGGTGACAAAACATCACCTTCGACAAATGCGTGCTTCAAATTGTTCAGGGTGGTTATGCCCTACTTTTTTCTGTCCACCTCTCTTTACATGCCTCCATGTACCACAGCGACATCAGGAGGACAACTTGTCCATCCTATAGAGGGAAGTCCAGGCTCTCTTGGACAAGGGAGTCATTGAGATGGTACTGGCATCAAAAATATGGATTGGATACTACTCTCAATATTTTCTCATGCCAAAATTGGACAGGTGACTTCATCCTATTTTATATCTTCACCCCCTGAACTTCTTTCTAAAGGAGGATAAGTTCATGACGCTCACTCTGGCCTAATTTTACTCTGCTCTGGATCCAAGCGACTGGATGGTGGATGGTGATGCCTGTTTTCACACCTGCGTCCTGCAGAAGCCACAGGCATTACCTATGATCCCAAGTGGGACATGAGGACTTTGTTCTCAGTGCTTTCTTTTTCTGGCCTTACCAGTGTCCCTCGGGTGTTCACCAAAGTGATGGTGGTGGTAGCTGCCCATCTTTGGAGCTTGGTAATAACAGTCTTCCCATTCCTGGCCTACTGGTTGAGAAAGGTGGCCTCACCTCAAACAATCGTAAATCACACCTGACTCCTACACAAAGTCTCTCCTTTATTGCAGTCATACTGGATACAGTGCTATTTTGAGCCTTGCCTATACTTCAATGAATCCAAGACATTTGGGCTATGACCCTTATGTTTCAGCCTTTGACCTGGCTCTCAGTGAGAGAGGCTTCTTGGCTTTTGGTCTTTACATCCTGCTTGTGGATCTCTCCAGATGACACATGCTGGTTCTGCAGTGGGATTTGAAGTCCTAGTAAGCCCACCACCAAGGAAACCTTTTAGATTCCATTGAGGAGTAGGCGGTGACTTCTGGACAGCAGTTGGACTGGTGACAAGTCCTTCCCCACTGTCCCACCTAGAGCTGATGGATGCATCCTTAATGGGATGAGGAGGCTGTCTGGAAGAGGTGATCGAGGACTCTAGTCTCTGGCACAAACCCATCTCCATATCAATCCGTTGGAATAGTGGCCTTCCCTCCGACCATTAAGGGGAAACGGTAGCAAGTCTGCACAGACGACAATACCACCATGTCATACTTAAGCAAGAGGGTAAAGTGGGGTTATGGGTACTGTGCCAAGAGACACTACGCCTCTGAAACTAGTCATTATAGGAAACTGGCTCTGTATATACTATATCAAAGTGAGATATAGTGTGCCCAGAGTCCAGAGGTTCCCCACAGGCTTAACAGAGGCTGAAGTAGATACTAATGCTCTCTTTTCTGGTAGTGTGGTCGAACAGTTAGGCTTATCAAGGGGTAAGGCAAAGCATTTGTTGTACACACACCGACAATAGAAGAAGCACTCACTCAATGACTTAACTCCATAAAAATGATTTTTATATAGCAAACGTAATTTATTTTTAGAACCAAAAGATTCAAGTTCCAGGTAAGTACTTTAAAAGTCTTGTATTTCACACAGGTATCAACTGTGCTTTGTTTGAAATCAATAAGTAATACAGTTTTTGTAATATTGGCTATAATCTGTTTTAAAAAGAGACACTTGGTACAATTTTCAGAAACAGTTCCTGGGGAAAGAAATGTTAGGTCTTTTTACAGGTAAGTACACCACTTACAGTTTACACCACTTACAGTTTCAGTCTCCGGGTTTTTAGGAAGTCCACCGGTTGGGGTTCAAGTTAACCCCAAATAACCACCACCAGCAACACAGGGCCAGTCGGGTGCAGAGGTCAAAGTTGAGCAAATTTAACATGGGTTCCTATGGAGACGGGAGGTACTTGGAATCAGGCCTCCCTGCAAGTAACTACCCGCGGCTCGGAGGGGAGACCAGGGGGGATTATGAGAGCACTGAAGGGGCCACAATTAGGCTCCAAACACACACCCTCAGAGGCACAGGGGTGGCCAGTTGCAGAGTGCAAAGAGGATGTTGGGTTTTCAATGCTGGACTATGAGGAGACCCCAGTGGTCACTCACAAGCTGCAGGTGAGATCCAGGGGGGTGTCTTGGGCACATAACCGGTTAGACAGGGAGGAGGGCTGTCTGCTGGATGTAAAGGCCCCGGGGGTCGAGTTCTCTAAGGCCTGGGGGCTGCGGGTGCAGTGTGTCCTTAGGCATCAATATCTTTGTCTGGAGCTTCTCGGTCGGGGGGGTCCTCGGGATTCCCTCTGCAGACGTTGTTGTGGAGGGGTGGAGAGGTCAACCCAGGGTGGGCACTTGCTCGCAATCGCCTGGGGACCATCTCTTGCTGGGTGGACCACCTGGACGTGGGCGTCGGGTGCTCAGGGGTCAAGACTCACTCATCTGGAGTGAGGTGGGAGTCCTTGTTTTTAGATTTTTTTAGACAGAGCCACTGTTCTCAGGAGTTCTTGGCCTTTTTGGGTGCAGGACAGTCCTCTGGAGTTGGGCAGAGGTCGCTGGTAAAGCTGGACGTGTCACTGGTCTTTTGCAGGTTGTTTGAAGCAGTAGACAGGCTGGTAGGGCCAAAGCAGTTGTCGTCTTCCTTCTTGTCTGCTTGGGGTTTCAGCTTAGCAGTCCTTCCTCTTCTTGTTAGGTCAACAGGAATCCGGTGAGCTGGGTTCAGGGGCGTTTTAGGGGTCAGTGGACAGTAGCCAATGCCTACTGTTCCTGAGGGTGGCTATACCCTCCCTGTGCCCACTTCATTTGGGGAGGGGGGCACAACCCCAATCCTATTGGTCCCTGTCCTCCAAACCAAAATGGAGGATTCTGCAGGGAGGGGGTCACCTCAGCTCTGGGCACCTTAGGGGTGGTCCTGGCTGGGGTGGTCACTCTTCCCTTTTTTCCCGCCTGACTGACTGCAAAATCTGTCTTTGGGGGCTGTGGGGGTGGTGAGCATCTCCACTAGCTTGTGTTCCCTGGGGCACTGTAATCTGAGGCTTGAGCCTTTGAGGCTCACCGCCAGGTGTTACAGTTCCTGCAGGGTGGGGTGAGAGAAGCACCTCGACCCAGGTCTGGCTTTGTTTCTGACCACAGAGAGCACAAAGGCACTCACCCCATGTGGTCAGAAACTTGTCTGAAAGTGGCAGGCAGGCACAGGCCGGTCAGTCCTGCACTAACAGTTTGTCTAACGTACAGGGGGCATCTCTAAGATGCTCTTTGTGTGCATTTTTCAATAAATCCCACACTGGCATCAGTGTGGGTTTATTGTGCCGAGATGTTTGATACCAAACTTCCCAGTATTCAGTGTAGCCATTATGGAACTGTGGAGTTCGTAATGACAAACTCCCGGACAATATACTCAGTATGGCTACTGTGCACTTACAATGTCTAAGAATGGACTTAAGACACTGTAGGGGCATATTGCTCATGCAGCTATGCCCTCAACTGTGGTATAGTGCACCCTGCCTTAGGGCTATAGGGCCTGCTAGAGGGGAGACTTACCTATGCCATAGGTTGTGATTTGTGTGCATGGCACCTGGAAAGAGGTGCCATGTCGACGTTGTCTTTTTCTCCTCACCAGCACACACAAGCTGCCAGGCAGTGTGCATGTGCTGAGTGAGGGGTCCCCAGGGTGGTATAATACATGCTGCAGCACTTAGAGACCTTCCCTGGCCACAGGGCCCTTGGTACCATGGGTACCTTTTATAAGGGATTTAACTGTTTCCAGGGTTGTGCCAATTGTGGAAACAAAGGTACAGTTTTAGGCAAAGAACACTGGGGCTGGGGCCTGGTTAGCAGGGTCCCAGCCCACTTTCATTCAAAGTTGGCATCCATACTAGGCAAAAAGGCGGGGGTAATCATTGCATCTCCCTGGTTGTAGAGCACCTGGCAGGATCTTTAAATACCAGGGCAGATAAACTCCACCGGTGTTGCCTAGCAGATCAACGATGGCTACTACATTCAGAGGTGGTGTAGGGTGTCTTCCAACAATGGGGAGAACTCTGACTCGATCTTTTTGCTACCGCTGAGAAGGTGCAGTGTTGAAAAAAAACGTATACAGGTTGGAGTTCCCAAGGCAGTTCTCCCTCAAAGATGCCTTTCAGTTAGACTGGTGCTTTTGACTCCTGTACACCTTCCTGCCTTCATCTCTCCTGCCCAAAGTTCTGAAGAAGATTAGGAATGCTGGAGCCGAACTCACCTAGTGGCTTTAGATTGATCCAGGAGAGTGTGGTACTCAGAGCTTCCGGCCTCGAGAATCAGTCCGGTGATCTGGCTGCCTCTCTGGGAGGGTCCTTTGTCCCAATACCACGGCAGGTTCCTGCACCCAATCCTGCAACAACTTACACCTCCCTGGGTAGCAACAGTTTTGATCTTCCTCCCGAGACAGTTAATGTTCTCCCAGCAGCCAGATATTCTTCCATCAAAACTGTCTATACCGGACGCTGGGAGAAGTTTGTTGTGTGGTGCTCTTCGCAGCATATCCAACCATTCCATACCTAGTTATCTAATGTTCTTGTTTTCCCCCCCCCCCTCCCCTAGCCCAGCAGAGGCTTCTTGTGGTCACAGCTGGAGGTTATTTGTTGGCCTTATCAATTGTTTTGTCTTATCAGCCATCTCTGTTTAAATCACATATTGTGACACATTTTCAAGGACCATTTTCTAAAACCTCTGGTGATTCCCCTGTGGAATCTGAGTTTTCTTTTTGCATTCCTAATATGCACCCCATTTCAGCCAGTTCACAGTTACCCATTCAGGTTGCTAACCTTGAAGTCTGTTTTCCTCATACCGAACAAATCAGCTTGTGGGTGAATGTGTTACAAGCACTCACAATCCAACAACCATACACCACCTTCTTCCTAGACAAGCTAGTGATAAGGAAGATGGCAGTGTTCCTCCCAAAATGTGGGATGCCTTTAAACATCTGACAGTCTATCACCCTGCCGTTGTTCTTTACCGCACCTCATGGTTCTAAGGAGGATGATAAATAGACTCCACTAGTTAGATCCAAAGGGTTGCTGGAGCTTCTACATCAATTCCACCAAGGATTATTGTGGAGACAATAGCGTGTTTGTGGGATTTTATGGGGGAAAGAAGGGAAAAATAGAGCAGAAACAGCCACTTCCAGATGCATTGTCCTTTGCATAAACATCTGCTACAGATTGTCAAATGGCCTGTGGGGTCATTCCATCATAGGCAAGGCTGCTGCAACTGCACTGAGTGCCCATCTTGGACTTTTGTCAGGTTGCTACCTGGGTGCCAGTCTGCAAGTTCACAAAGCAATACTGCCTGGATAGCCAGGTTTGGAGAAAGGAGCACTTTGCCCCATTAATCCTGGAGAGCCGACCACTTGGGGAGGCACTGCTTTGGTATCTATTCACATAGTGAGGAATCTGCGGTTAGAAGTATCCTTCAGAAGAACAAGTTACTTACCTTCGACACCTAGGACAGGAAAAGTACAAAACATCAATCATGTTAAGGGAGTCCAAAATGAGGAAAAAGAGATACTTTAATGAAAGTGGATGGCCTCAATATTTGGGAGTGGGTCAGCCAGCACCCAAAGAACAGTTTTTACCACAGACAGTTTTATGTCTCTACTATTCCCAATGGCCATGTTTAGATTAGCTGTATGTTTTTTTTGTGTCTTTTTTTTTTTTTTACTATAGAGTATATAAACTTAGAGTGGGCTTTGGTTCAGCCCCTTACTTGCGACCAGATGACGTTTGTTGTCTGTTGCGGTTGTCTGCTATTGATTTGGCGGCCTCCCCCCACTATTGTGTTTGTCCCTCCAAGGACCATTTAGATTTCGCAGTCATGATTCAATAAGTTGTATCCCTCCACTGCAGACTTTAGGATGGGGGGGGTGTACTCCTTTTATAGGTCAAGTCTAGGCAGCGCGCAAGCGCTGTTGGCAAGACTTGCTGTATTTGATATAGGACTTTGATCCCGCCTGCTGCTTATAACATGTTAACTCCAGTGTCTTTCTTCTTTTCTGCCTCCTAATTGGTGCACGTCCCGATACATAACTTCCTTTTAGAGCTGAGGAGCAGCAGCCTAGCACCGATTAATTCCACTTGATTAGTGGCTGTTATACCCTCTTTTTGGCATGGCTACCCTACTTTTTGCCTGCTGTCAGTGTGTTTTGACTGTGTTCACTGAGATCCTGCTAACCAGGACCCCAGTGACTGTGCTCTCTCCCTCTAAATGTGGCTGCTTAGGACTTAGCACACCCAGCAATTGGTAAACTGGTGTCCCCATATAAGTCCCTAGTATATGGTACCTGGGTACCCAGGACATTGGGGTACACGTGGTTCCCAGTGGGCTGTAGCATGTATTGTGCCACCCATATGAATCCATGCAAAATGTGTCTGCAGGCCTGCCATTGCACCCTGCATGAAAAGGTGCATGCACCCTTTCACCACATATCACTGCACCAGGTAACTGTAAGTCGCCCCTATTGCACGCCCTCCTAGCCCAGAGGGCAGAGTACAGGTACCTGTGTGTGAGGGCACCTCTGCATGAGCAAAGGGGCCCCTATGAACTCGAACTCCATTTCACTTGACTTCTTAAGTGCGGGGAAACCATTTTACCTGTGTACTGAACACAAGTCACTACCTGTGTCCAGGTACACAATTTTAACTCCAAACCTGGGCATGTTTGGTATCAAACATGTCGGAATCATACCCCAATACTGTTGCCCGTATTGTTTGTATGATGATTTAATGCACTCTGGGGGCTCCTTAAAGGACCCCAACATGATCCCTACCAGTTTTCTGGGGTTTTCCGAACAGCCCGCACTGATGCCACAGTTCAGCCAGCTTTCTGCCTTCCTGCTGCTTGACCAGCTCAAGCAGAGAAAGGCAGAACAAAGGATTCCCTTTGGGAAAGGGAGGCAACACCCTCACCCTTTGGAAATAGGTGTTACATGACTTGGGAGGAGTGGCCTCCCCAAGCCACTGGTATGCTTTAAAGGGCACATTTAGTGCCTTCCTTGAGAAACTGGTTTACACCAGTCCAGGGACCACAGAACCCTTCCCTGGCATGAAACTGGACAATGGAAAGGGAGTGACCAGGGCTTACTGTCTCCCTAGTTGGGCAGCTGGTAGAGAGGAACAAGGGGACCACTCCAGACCACCCCCTGAGGTGCAGGATCCATGCTGTTCCGGAGGAGAGAGGATCTATGCAGCCTGTCGTCGTTGTAATTGGTGCCTGCGAATGCAGGGGGTGATTCCTTCACTCCAAGGGAGATTCCTTCTTGCTTCTTGTGCAGGCTGAAGATTTGTCACCCTTAGAGGATGCATCGGCAGGAAAATGTTGCAGTTGCTGGAAGGAGCCGGAGAAACAATGTTGCAGAGCGGAGTTGTCGCTGGAGTTCCAGATTGACGATTCCTGGGGGGTCCAGCTCTAAGGAGCCCCCAGAGTGAATGGAATCATATAACCAATACTGGCAATAGTAGTGGAGTATGATTCCAACATGTTTGATACCAGGGTTCGAAGTTACCATTGTGTACCTGGACATAGGTAAATGACCTGTGTCCAGTTCACGGTAAAATGACCTGTGTCCAGTACATGGCTAAAATGGCTTCCCTACACTCACAAAGTCCAGGAAATTGGGGCTGGAGTTCGTAGGGACACCTCTGCTCATGCAGAGTTGCCCTCGCACACAGGTACCTGCACCCTGCCCTCTGGGCTAGAAGGGCCTGCCATAGGAGTGACTTATAGTGACCTGGTGCAGTGGCCTGTAGTGAAAGGGTGCATGCACCTTTTCACGCAGGTTGAAATTGCAGACACATTTTGCATGAGCTCCCATGGGTGGCACAATACATGCTGTAGCCCATGGGGAACCCCTGGTGCCCCAGTGCCCTGGGCACCTAAGCACCATATACTAGGGGCTTACATGGGGGCACCAGTAGGCCAATTGTGGGGTGCACTAAGTCAGGAACAACCATATTTAGGTGGGGAGAGCACAGTCACTGGGGTCCTGGTTAGCAGAATCCCAGAGAACACAGTCAAAACACACCGACAGCAGGTAAAAAGTGGGAGTAACCATGCCAAAAAGACAATACTTACCTACACTCAGCATGAGGACTTAATTCAGGGAAATGAGTGCATTATTTTCTGTGCAAGAGCAAGCCTTCACATTTTGAGAGCTCCGCTTGTTTATGCACTGAAAACTGAGCACTGGTTCCTGGAGGTTAGGGTTAGCTCGCTTTTATCACAGGGCCTGCCCAAGATGGCCACCACATTCATCATTCTAATGCTTTTATTTGTGGTGCCACACGGTTCTTTGTCGTAGTAATCGTCAACGTCTGGAATGGTTATGTGCTAACTAGTGCCTCATGCGACAAACTCCACTGATGCGACACTAGGACAACCATCACCAAGACTGCTAAGACTTAAGGGAATGTCATAATGTTTCTCCAGCCCTGAAATAATTGCCCTAGCTAACAGTTGGAACAAAAAAGTTAAATGTATAATGTTATATAGTGTACTCCGATCTGTTCAATGAGATGATCTTATCTAGTTTGATAAATTTACTTCTACCAGCAACCGGTGATCAATGTGTGCTTTGCTGATCCTGTTCCAAAATACTGCAAAAGCTGCACTGGGGAACCAGTGAGAGTACATTGTGCTCTTTAGTATTGCATGGATCTTCTCCAAGCTCATCTCAGTTTAACATTTGTCACTAAAGTAATAAAGACAAGGCTGGTCAAAGAAACCTATGACCCATATGCAGACTTTTGGGACCAAGCCCCTTGAACTTCCATGAACTCTTCCATAAGCTTCTATCTTTGATTGTCTTGAATGTGAGCTTCCAGGCTTTGTGTACCATCACCTTTAAAGCATGCCCTATGAAGTAGCCTTTAGTGACACGTCATGGCAATACAAATCAAACAACAAACACAGATGTAATAAATATTTTTTTTATTTACAATGTAAATGAAGTAAAGGAACTGCTATACAAGCGTCTGAGTGGGTGTGTGGGTGCATGCCTGGGGTGTTCTGCCACTGTCCAAGCCCTTTTTAGTTAAAGTACTAATTCTCTTACAGGGGATCTTCATCAACAGTCATAAGCATTGAATAGTCACCCCCACATGCGGGACCCCAGAGCACTTCTTAAATAATATATATATACAAATATATCTCTCAACATTTTAAGTAGTAATTAACATATATATATATTACGAGTAGTTATAGTTAGGACCTAGTTTCCATAGAAATTTTGTTTTTCTCTTGGCTTTATCTGTGGTGGTGGTGTTTGATCAATCTTTATAAAACAATTTCCAAAAAAGTGTGCCCAAGGGTCTTGTTGTATAGGGAAAGTTTTGAGGTGATCCGACAAGCAGGGGCTGAGAAAAAGGTTGGGAGAATCAATAAAACTGTTTCCCATTTTAATTCACGTAGGGAATTTTATACAACTACAGCCCGAACAGCTGGACAGAATTACACCATATAAGGCATAAAGGTAGCTTTTGGTCCAGAAAACACGCTTTTTGGTGTAATCCAAGCCAGGGTTGCATTCTAAGTTGGGGCTGTTGTGTCGCGCAGTTGGTGAATGGTGTCCGCAGCTTCAGTGCAGGCAGTGGCAAAAGTGGCATTTCGGCAGTGGGATGCGTCGGTCTCAAATGACACGCCGGTAGTGTTGTGTCAGTTCTTGTGTTGCAGCACCACACTCACCTCCAAGGGCCCAGGACTTGATTTGGCACCACTTAGCGGAGCAGGACTCACCACAGAGCAGCCCAGGTGCTGCTTGCAAGATGCAGGTGAAGTCTTTGATATCCCTGAGACTTCAGGAACAGGAGGGAAGCTCAGTCAGGCCCTTGCTGAAACCTTAGATTGCAGGATTTAGAGAGTTAGATCCAATCCTCTCACTGCCAGGCAAGAAGTAGCAGGCAGCAGGCCAACACAGGAGAGCAAACAGCAAAGTGGCAGTCCCTCCTGAAAGACCCACAGTCCTCCTTCCTGGTAGAATGACCTCAGTCCAGAAGTGTTCTGAGTATATGGTGTCGGAGGCCAAGTACTTATAAACAAATGTGCCTTTGAAGTAGGGGAGACTTCAAAGAGTGGTTTGTAAGTTCCTCGGTTCCCTTTCAGCCCAGTCCCGTCTGCTGCAAGGAGGTCTGTGGGGGTCATCAGCCCTTTGTGTGGGGTCAAGCCACTAATACAAGTGCAAGTGGGGGCCCCTACATCAACCCTGCCCAGGAAGACCCATCAATATGCAGCTGGAATTCAGGGGCAGTTGAGTGTCCTGTATTTATGGATGTCTGGATAGAATGCACTAGGATAGCTCTCACCTAACCGTACACAGACCAGGCGTGGACTTGAGGCAGGCTAAGGCACAAAATGGTTAAATTAAGAAAATACCAACTTTCTAAAAATTGTATTTTCAGAGCAGCAATTTAAAAACCACCCTTAGCAAAAGATGTCACCTGATTGTGAGTCCATAGACACCAAACTCCATTTTTCTATCTTTTTCCAATTGGAAATTACACACAAAAGATGTTTTTAAAGCAATCCCCATACTAGCCTATGGGAGAGATAGCCCTCTCAACCAGTGCTGTGGACCCACTAGTAGCATTTGACTTACATGCCCTAGGCACGGATAGTGCACTGTACTAGTTAATCAAATATGCCAATCATTGAGAAGTCAGTGTTACCATGTTGTAGACACAGAGTATATATGCATTTTGCCACTGGATAGCAGTGGTAATATGTGCAGAGTCATAAAGCCATCAAAAATGAAGTGCAGCTCACAGTCACAACAGGATGTCAGAAAGTAAAAGGTTAGTGAAAACCACACCAAAAGATGGCAGGCCTAGCATAGAGAAGTTAAAGGAAATCCATATTTGTATATCTAGTGTCACGACGACTTCACAAATACTCCCGATCTCGTGCAGAGATCTGATTGGCTGCCACCACTTCAACGAAGTGTTGGCGGTCATTTTGGGACTCAGAAAAAAACACAACAAGAACTAAAAGGAACCAGGGTACGAATACCCTTACCCCCTATCATTGGTCCTTTGGTTCCCCTGGGACCCTGCCAGGAAAGAAAAACATTTTATTTTAATTCACGGCAAAATTATCATTTTTTATTAGTTTTTTTATTTATGATTTTGTGCATACATCAGTGCAACTCCGAACAAAAGACAGCTACAACATCTTCAGTTACATACATGCAAATTGTTTCAAAGCACTGTACCATATCTATCCTGTGGGGCACACCATAACAGTTTTTAACAGTAGTGACATTGGAATAGTGGCCTAAGTGCTCCGAGTGACTAGTGAATGCTGCAAATTTGTGTTAATTGTAAGCTTGCGTTCTGTCTCTTAGCAAACGGTCAGTTCATGTGGCATGCGTGTATCACTATTGCTCTTTCATTCTCCCTCTGGTTCCTCTGTCTCCTTTCCGACTATGTATCTATGGTAGGGTTCCCAATATTTTTTTGGGCTGACTTTCTGGGGGTCGTAGTTCATTGTGCGTGTCTGTGTGTTGCAGTATAGCATGTATGAGTGCCATTCTTTCAGTGTAGGCAAGGGGTCTCAGTCCCACCGCATGGCTATCCTGCGTTGTGCCAATAGCATACCTATTGAAACCAGGTGTCGGCTTCCTTTCGTCACTTCTCTGACATCTCCTAGGAGGGCCAGTAATGGCGTGCGCCCCAGTGGGTTACCTACAATAAGCTCCAGCTCAGTAAATACGCTACATCAAAGACGTTGTATGCCTGGGCAAACCAATGCCATGTGTAGAAAGCCTGCCTCCTCCTCCTCTGCATCTGGGGCAAGCTGATGTGTTTCGTAGCCCATATCTGAAGAGTCTAAGGGGTGTATAGTATGTCCTGTTGATGTATTTGAAGTGGATCAGGCGGTGTTGTCCGTTCAGCTATATGTTTCATGTTATCATGCAGCAGTTTTGCCATTGTGTGTCTGTGATCTGTATCCCTATACCTCTTTCCCATTCCTATCTGGATTTCGTTCATTCCATCCCTCATGCCTCTTGGGCATATGTGTATAGTCTAGTCACTAACTTGCAGGTTTGAGTATCCGTTATAACCATGGTAAGTGCCTGCATTTCTGGCGGTTCCTGCAGCTTGTCCCCTAATATTGTGCGCATAGCATGGCGTGCTCTGTAGTATTGATATTACATAAGTGGGGTCGTTTTCTGTATCATTGCTGTAAGTGCGGCCCAAGTGCGCATAGCTCCCTCGCTGAAGAAGTCTCCTATCAAACTAAGTCCTGACTTCCGATAAGTAGCAGTCTTATCTTGCCCCAGCGGAAACCACTTGCACCATTCTACCGCTATGCGAGGAGAGTATAATTGAGATAACTCCGTCATATCTCGTTCTATTATCAGGTAGGGTGTCTCAGGGGGTCCATGGATCCAGTGGTGTGCGAATGTTGAGTGTACTACTCTGTAATATGTTTTGAGATCTGATGCACTAAGCGCCCCCAACTCATATGGCAGTGTGTCAGTACTCTCACTGTAATCTATGTCGCTTACCGGCCCATGCTAATTTAATGAGAAGTGTCCTCAAGGTGGAAAGAATTGTCTGCTGGAGTAGGATGGGAATATTTAGGACAAGAAACAGAAATCTTGGTAGTATCACCATCTTCATGAGGGCTATGCGTCCCACGAACGACAGTGGTAGAACAATCCACCTTACCACATTTTCTGTATTGCTTTCCCGTAGTTATCCCTAATGACTATCTGGGGGTCAGTGTGTATTTGAATGCCCAGGTAACTTACAGAGTCTGTTTCCCATTTAAGAGGGAAATCTGTAACTATTGGGGTCGTGGCCTGTGTGAGGGGAAATGCTATGGATTTATCCCAGTTTATTCGCAAACCGGAAAGTGTGCCAAATTTTGTGACTTCTCAGAGTGCAGGTGCAAGGTTACATCTCGGATTACATATGTACAGCAAAGTGTCATCTGCATAGGCAGAGATAATCAAATTGTACCCTGAGAATCGAATGCCCCTTTGTCCATGGTACTCACGTAGCGCAGTTGCCAGCGGCTCCGCGACCATCGCATATAACAGGGGTGACAGTGGGCACCCCTGCCTGGTACCCCTGGTGATAGATATGGCCACTGAGACGGATCCATTCATTCTAACTCTGGGCACAGGCATTGTGTAGATGGTTTGCACTAGTTATATAATAATGTCTCCAACTCCTATACAGCGCAGCACCGCCAGCATGAACCTCCATTCCACTGAATCACATGCCTTTTCAGCATCCAGAAAGACTGCTATTGCAGTACCTCTGGGTTAATATGTTGGATAGTATCAAATATTATGCGCACATTTGCCCTTAGGGTACACCCAGGGACAAAACCTGCTTGTTCTAATTTTACGACTTCTAGAAGCAACACTGCCAGCCTGTCTGCAAGGATTTTAGCATAGATTTTAGTATCTACATTGATCAGCAATAGTGGTCTGTACGAGGATCATTGTGTGGGGGTTTTGCCTGGCTTCAGTAGTGTAATGATTAGTGCCTCCCTCATAGATGGTGGGCAGTCCTGACTGGTGGGTGGCTCCTCCTTGTTTTCCTCTTTATCTCCTCCAGCCTTGCCGCCGAAAGTGGGGGCAGTGGCCGGAGGGGCGGGCACCTCCACTAGCTGGGATGCACTGGGGTGCTGTAACAAAAGGCATGAGCCATTGAGGCTCACTGCCAGGTGTTACAGTTCCTGCAGGGGGAGGTGAGAATCACCACCACCCAGTACAGGCTTTGTTCCTGGCCACAGAGTGACAATAGCACTCTCCCCATGTGGCCAGAAACTCGTCTGGTTGTGGCAGGCTGGCAGAAACTGGTCATCCTAGCACTAGAAGTCGGACTGGTATTCAGGGGGCATCTCTCAGATGCCCTCTGGGTGCATTTTACAATACATTCCACACTGGCATCAGTGTGCATTGATTGTGCTGAGAAGTTTGATGCCATACTTCCCAGATTTCATTGTAGGCAATATGGAACTGTGGAGTTTGTGTTTGACAAACTCCCAGACCATATACACTTTATGGTACTTACAATGTCTAAGGTTTTGCTTAGACACTGTAGGGGCATAGTGCTCATGCACATATGCCCTCACCTGTGGTATAGTGCACCCTGCCTTAGGGCCGTAAGGCCTTCTAGAGGGGTGAAATACCTATGCCTTAGGCAACTTTAAAAAAAATGAAAACAAGGAACTGATCACTGACACACCTAGACTTGAACTCTCAACCTACAATGTGAGGGACTGAGTTAACCACTAGGCTACAGGTGACTCCTTATGCTGCTGTGTTCACACCTAACTATGACATTCATCCCAAAGGTTTCCAATACACAAAGATGTTAATGTTCTATCACTAGGAATGTTTAACATTCAAAACATGAGTAAATAAGCAGAGACACTACAGATAATATGCCATTTTATCTACCCCTAAAATCCTCTCTTTCACACAATTTATCTGCCAAGCTCTTTCTCTAAATCTCTCTCACTCTCTCAGTTTCACACTTTCTCTCTTTCTCTTCCATCTCATAATGGTGGGTTTGGTTGATTAATGGGGTCGCCCACAGGGCCTGCCTCCAACCCCTTGGACGCATGGTGGAAGGTTCTGCCTGATGCGGGGTTGCGTACACATAGAGGATAAGCTGCAGATTGGCCCACCTATGCTGCAAAAGATGTGTGTGGCGCAGGGTTTAGTGTTTATAGGGATTTGGGCACAGGTCATGGCCTGATAGGCAACACCCGTTGGGCAAAGCCGAAGGCCGTGGACAGCGGTGTTGTAATAACGTAAAGTAGTAAAATTCCTTCACGATACAAAAACCATAGAAATTCACTGAAAAAACAAAGGTTACCTGGACATTATAGTTAGGAAATATAATTTTTAAAAGACATAGAAATTCACATAAAAAACAAAGGTTGCAGCGATGTTATAGTTCGATTCTGAATTCTGGTTCAAACCCAGTTATAGTTATGGTGAACTCAACTAACTATAACTCGTGCCATACACTGCTAATTTCCCAGAATATTACATTAGTGAATCAATCTTTTATGACATCATTGATGATACCACCTGAACATTTACAATAAGATTATTGATGCGAAAGCTATGCATTGGCAGGGACGTGAGTTAAAGTTACCGTAGGGCACGAGTTATAGTTACTTGAGTTAACTATAACTGGTGAATTTCTGTGTTTTGTTAAGTGCATATATATCTGCAGCCTATAGAGAGGATAAGCAATGGCCAAATTCCATCTACATTTTCTTTTTAAAGTTTAAAAATAACGAATATTCAAGTTAATAATAAAAAACTGAACCTAGGAATCCTTTTATTGAATAGAAAAGTGAAAAGGAAAATGAGACGTTGTTAACCAATAGGCCGTGATTAATAAGAGTAAACATAAAAATAGGCACGGTGCCTTTAAGAACCTCACCGAACCACTGTTTTGCCTCATGCCCCACAGGTGACAGTTAGGTCAGTTCTTTTTTCCGGCTCCTACTTTTAGTATCCTTGAGCACTCAGCTCCTTTTTTGACAAAAATTGTAAGGAAAAACCTTTCTAAATCTTTTTCAAAATAGTCTCACTCAGTAGTTGCCAGTATCCGCTGTACTGACAACCTTTTTGTGACTGAAAATTTTATTTTTCTGTCAAGGTCAAATATATCATCTCTTTTTTGTAAAGTGCCCTTCTTTAGGAAGAAGGCTCACACTGACCCTCATTTAGTCTGCATTGTGTGCTTGCCAGCATCCCACCGTCCTGACACCTGTCCTCAATACCAGAAGCTTTCCAGGCGTATGCTCAAAGACAAAGAAGATCAGACGTCCTAGATTCCGGGAGAGGGGATCATCCACAAGAGGCCTTGGGGAACACCTTTTTTCCTCCAAAGAGCCCCCCATCATCCAAAAGAACCCCACAGAGGACGATCTTGTGAAAAACACCCAAAAACAAGATCCCAGTCGATGTTGAGAGGTATGATGTTGAGGAAGATACTGGTATATTTGGCATCAAAGACGTCAACTCATTGCTCAACGTCGGAACATGCCTGGCGTGTGATGTTGAGAGTCTCATCGCCAGCAAAATGGCACCATCAGTCAGTGTCAAGATACTCCTCGACGCCAAAACAACGTTCACTGTCAGTCGGCATCAACAGCAAAGCGACATTTATCAGCATCGAAGAGACACAGCACGACGTTGAGACCTGCATCGCCATCGAGACTGCCTGCAAAACATTCATCAAAATTGAAGCCATCGACATAGAGGCCTGTTTTAAAAAAATAATAATAATAAAGACCCTGACGACATGGAAGGAAAAGCATGTGTCAACGTCCTCTGACAAAAATGTTACAGAAAGGCCTTGGTTGACATCCCCCAGAGGTCCAAATTGTATAAGTGGACTTGATAGAATCTAAACCTCTATCACCTTCTAGGTCACATTCACCTGTTAGTATCTCTCTAAAGTGGTTGGGAAGTTTAAAAAAAAAAAATGACCAGTTCCTGCAATATCAGAGGATACTTTCCATCCAGGCCTCATGCACCCTCTCCCAAGAGAACACCTACTTCAAGGTTCTCTCCTGGCATGCCTCTGTGTCTCCCACAGTTCCAAGAACCTCACCATGTAGGAGTCCACAACTGTCGCCATGGAGATCAAGGCGTCCTATCACCACCGTTCTGGATCACAAACAATGTCTAGACCCAGGTCAAGGTCCAGATCTTCCACTGTTTCATCCATGTACAGAAGAACACCATCTTGGTCCACAACATTCTGGTCCTCGCTGAGAGACTATTCTCCTATGCTGTCTGATACACCCCGGGTAAGGGTGTCACCGGTGAATGATAACTTGACTTTAAACAATGTCGATCAGAGATGCGACAAAACTAAATATAGACATTCCAACAACGGCGCCCTCTGTGATCTTTGAAACCCTGCATCACAGAATAACCTCATGTCCACTCTTTCCTCTAGTACCTTGATTTACTAGCGTCTGCAATGCAACTGTTTTTTTACACCAGCATCTTGGAGATCAGCTCCATCTCGGATCCTGAAAAAGTGCAAGGATCCTGATCAGGATCCACTATTCCTCATAGCTGATCCTCCTCCAGATTAGGTCATAGTAGCGACCACACAGAAATCTAATTCTGCAACTTCTTTCTCCACTTTGGTTCCACCAGACAAAGAGAGCAAGCAGATGTATGGCCTGGGGAAAACATTTGTGTAACTTCTGCATCTTATATGGAGGGGCTAGGTCCTCGGCTCTGCTTGGACAGTAGAATAGATCCCTCTGGGAATCGTTGGCCAGGTTCACTGAAAAACTGCCTAATAAAGATAGACAAGATTTCCAGAAGATACATCATGAAGGATGCCTGGTTTCCAGTCAGGTCATCATTGCATCTGCGGATGCGTCGGATTTAGCGGGGCATGGTTATGCGCATGGCATCTGTGCAAGGAAGTCATCCTTGGTGTGCCTTACTGGGTTGACACATGGCACAAAATCGAATAATGAACCTGCCATTCTCGGGTAACATGCTTTTGGTACCCATACAGATGAGGAAATGTCAAGAATGAAATCAGAGCTGGACACTCTAAAGGTGGTAGGCCTCGAAAAGAAGAAATAATTCTGCAGACGATACAGGCCCTGTGACAGAAGGTATTTATAAGGAAATGCCTCCTTGCCATGGTTACCCCCTGACTTTTTGCCTTTGCTGATGCTAAGTTTTGATTGAAAGTGTGCTGGGACCCTGCTAACCAGGCCCCAGCACCAGTGGTCTTTCCTTAAAATGTACCTTTGCTTCCACAATTGGCACAGCCCTGACACTCAGATAAGTACCTTGGAACTCGTACCCCTGGTGCCAAGGGCCCTGATGCCAAGGACGGTCTTTAAGGGCTGCAGCATGTCTTATTCCACCCTGGGGAACCCTCACTCAACACACGCACACTGCCTCACAGCTGGTGGGGAGAAAATTACTAAGTTGACATGGCACTCCCCTCAAAATGCCATGCCAACCTCGCACTGCCTGTGGCATAGGTAAGTCACCCCTCTAGCAGGCCTTACAGCCCTAAGGCAGGGTGCACTATACCACAGGTGACGGCATATGTGCATGAGCACTGTGCCCCTAGAGTGTCCCTACAGTGTCTAAGCAAAACCTTAGACGTAAGTGCAGAGTAGCCATAAGAGTATATGGTCTGGGAGTTTGTCAAACATGAGCTCCACAGTTCCATAATGGCTACACTGAAATCTGGGAAGCTTGGTATCAAACTTCTCAGCACAATAAATGCACACTGATGCCAGTGTACAATTTATTGTAACATGCACCCAGAGGACATCTTAGCGATGCCCCCTGAATACCAATCCGACTTCTGGTGTGGGGCTGACCAGTTTCTGCGAGCCTGCCACAACCAGACGAGTTGTTGGCCACATGGGGAGAGTGCCTTTGTCACTCTGTGGCCAGGAACAGAGCCTGCACTGGGTGGAGGTGCTTCACACCTCGCCCTGTAGGAACTGTAACACCTGGCGGTGAGCCTCAAAGGCTCACCCCCTTTGTTACAGCGCCCCAGGGCATTACAGCTAGTGGAGATGCCCGCCCCTCCGGCCACTGACCCCACTTTTGGCGGCAAGGCTGGAGGATATAATTAGAAAAACAAGGAGTCACCCACGAGTCAGGACAGCCCCTAAGGTGCCCTGAGCTGAGGTGACCCCTGCCTTTAGAAATCCTCCATCTTAGTTGTGGAGGATTTCCCCAATAGGATTAGGGATGTGCCCCCCCCACTCATCCCCCCCACAGGGAGGAGGCACAAAGAGGGTGTAGCCACCCTCCAGGACAGTAGCCATTGGCTACTGCTCTCCCAGACCTAAACACACCCAGAACCCAGGAAATCAGATTCCTGCAACCTGAACTAAGAAGGACTGCTGACCTGTAAACCTGCAGAGACGACAGACTGCTTTGGCCCCATCCCTACCGGCCTGTCTCCTAAGTTGAAAACCTGCAACCAGCGACGTGTCCAACAGGGACCAGCAACCTCTGAGACTCAGAGGACTTCCCTGACCCCCAGGACCAAGAAACTCCAGTGAGCAGCGGCACTGCTCAACAACAACTTGCAACAAAGAAGCAACTTTTAAAGAACTCACTCTTCCCGCCGGAAGCGTGAGACTTCACACTCTGCACCCAACGCCCCAGCTCGAGATCCAGAGAACCAACACCACAGGGAGGACTCCCCGGCGACTGCAACCCTGTGAATAGCCAGAGACGACCCCCCGGACGTCCACAGCGACGCCTGCAGAGAGAATCCAGAGGCTCCCCCTGACCGCCTGTAACAAGGGACTAAAAACTGCACCCGCAGCCCCCAGGACCTGAAGGAACCGAACCTCATTGCAGGAGTGACCCCCAGACGACCCTCTGCCTAGCCCAGGTGGTGGCTGTCCTGAGAAGCCCCCTGTGCCTGCCTGCACCACTAGAGTGACCCCCGGGTCCCTCCATTGAAATCTATCTAAAACCCAACGCCTGCTTTGCACACTGCTCCCGGCTGCCCCTGTGCTCCTGAGGGTGTGTTTTGTGTGCCTACTTGTAAGTGTCTTACTTACCTCACAATCTAACCATTACTTACCGCCCCCAGGAACTGTTGATTTTTGCAGTGTCCACTTTTAAAATAGCTTATTGCCATTTTAACAAAGACTGTATATGATATTGCTTTAATTCAAAGTTCTTAACTTGCCTGTGTGGAGTACCTTGCATTTTATGTATTTAATTCAAATCTTTAACTTGTGGTTTCTTAAAAGAAACTAAGAAAATATATTTTTCTATATAAAAACCTATTGGCCTGGAGTAAGTCTTTGAGTGTGTGTTCCTCATTTATTGCCTGTGTGTGTACGACAAATGCGTTACACCACCCTCTGATAAGCCTACTGCACGACCACACTACCACAAAATAGAGCATTAGAATTATCTAATTTTGCCACTATCTTACCTCGAAGGGGAACCCTTGGACTCTGTGCACACTAATTCTTACATTGAAATAGTATATACACAGCCAACTTCCTACAGTATTTCCAACAGAAGGATCAAACCCCTCAGTTGCAACAACATCAGCAGTAGGCAAAACCGCACTTACACCCTCGTAGACCATCCAGAGGAAGAGATGCACATCAACAGCAGCAACCTGCAGCTTCAGGAAATCCTATAGCAAAGCCATGAGTTAATTCCCCCTTGTAGGAATCTAGGCCCCACTTTTTGCCTGATATCTGATGCCAACTTGACTGAGGGTGTGCTCGGATCCTGCTAACCAGGCACCAGCACCTGTGTTCTTTCCCTAAAACTGTACCATTGTTCCACAATTGGCACACCCATGGCCCACAAGCTAAGTCCCTTGTAAAAGATGCCAAGGGCCCTGTGACCAGGGAGGGTCCCTAAGGGCTGCAGCATATATTGCGCCACCCTAAGGGACCCCTAACCAAACACATGCACACTGCCAATGCAGCTTGTGTGTGCTGGTGGAGAGAAAAAGGTAAAGTCGACTTGGCATCCCCCTCAGGCTGCCATGCCCACAAATCACTGCCTGTGGCATAGGTAAGTTACCACTCTAGCACGCCTTACAGCCCAAAGGCAGGGAGCACTATCCAACAGGTGAGGGCATAGTTGCCTGAGCAGTTTGCCCCTACAGTGTCTAAGTCCATTCTTAGACATTGTAAGTGCAGTCTGGCCATACTGAGCTTATCTGCTGAGAGTCTGTGATTACAAACTTCAGAGCTTCATAATGGCTTCACTGAAGTCTGGTTAGTTTGGTATCAAAGTTCTCATACTGCCAGTGTTGGAGTTATTGAAAAATGCACACAGAGGGCATCTTAGAGATGCCCCCTGTATTTAACCCAATCCTTTAGTGCAGGACTAACCACTCTATGCCAGTCTTCCACTAAGAGACGTTTCTGACCCCATGGGGTGAGAGCCTTTGTGTTCTCTGAGGCCAGAAACAAAACCTGCACTGGGTGGAGGTGCTTCACACCTGTCCCCCTGCAAGGAACTGTAATACTTGGCGGTGAGCCTCAAAGGCTCAGGTCTCCTGTTACAGAGCCCCAGGGCACTCCAGCCATTAAAGATGCCCACCCCCCGGACAAAGCCTGACTTTTGGCGGCAAGCTCAGCTGGAAACTTGGGGGGAAAAAAGGAGGAGTGACCACTTCAGCTGGGACCACCCCTAAGGTGTCTATAGCTGAAGTGACCTCATTGCAAAATCCTTCTTCTTGGTTTGGAGGACAAGGGACCAATAGTTAGGTCTGTGTCCTCCTCAGAGGGAGTGGACACCGGAAAGGGTAGTCACCCTCAGGGACTGTAGTCTTTGGCTACTGCCCTCTGACCCCTGTAACGCCCCTAAATCCAGGATTTACGGGCTCCCTTGAACCAAGCTCTTCTGATTCCTAGCGGCCTAAAGAAAAGGAAAGAAGGAGTGCTAAGCTGACCCCTAGCAGAGAAGACTGACAACACCAACTGACTTGGCCCTAGCCCTACAAGTCTGTCTCCAGCGTCTGAAGGCCTGCTACAAAAAGGCGATGCATCTTGCGGGACCAGCGACGTCCTAAAAGCTTCAAGAGGACTGCCTGTACTCCAGAGGACCAAGATCTCCATGGACAGCGGCCCTTTCCAGAAGGAAACTCCAGCAAAGGACTCAAGATCCACCCCGGATGCACGAGTCCTGCCCACTCTGCACCCGATGCCCATGGCCCATGTCCAGGTGGCCCATCCATCTAGAGCTGGTCCCCAGGCGATTGTGACCTAGTATTCATGTATAACCTAGTATAACCATGGGTTGACCCCTCTGGTCCAGCACGACGATGCCTGCAGCCTAAATTCGGAGGACCCCCCCTGACCAGACAGAACCGGGCAAAGATTCCTGATGCGGAAAGGTACCTCTGCCCCCGCAGCCCCCTGCCCTTGAGGAATCTGACTTTTAGTGCAGCAACATCCAGCAGGTGGCCCTCCTCCTTGTCCAGCCTTTGGTTTTCCAGAACTAGGCCCTTGGAATTTGCCTGCAGCATCTTTGTGACCCCAGAGTCCCCCTATAGGAAAGCATTGGGAGCCCAATGCTGTGTTTGCACCCTGCACCTGGCTGCCCCTTCACTGCTGAGTGTGTGTGTTTGGTGCTGACTTGTGGCCTCCCCAGTGCTCCTCTAATCACCCAGGTCTGCCCTCCGAAGACATGGGTACTTACCTGCAAGCAGGCCTAATTCCGAATGTGTCCAGTGTCCAAAGAAGCCCATGTTAAATCGACCTCAACTTGACCGCTGCACCCTGCTGGCCCTGTGTTGCTGGTGGTGGGTGTTTGGGGTTAACGTGAACCCCAAACCTGTGGACATCCTAACCCTCTGAGACTGGAACTGTAAGTCCTGTACTTACCTTGAAACTGTGCCAACTTTTCCTCCCCCAAAACTGTTTCTGAAAATTGTACTGTCAACGTTTAAAACAGATTATTGCTATTTATTCAGAAACTTTTATAACTTGCCAAATTGGAACAAAGTGATATTGATACATATGTTGGATACTTACTTACAAATGTACGTACCTGCAACTTAACTCTTGTGGGGTTAGAAATAACGAAACAAAATATATTTTTGCTATACAAAAACCATTGGCCTGGGGTTAGTGATTGAGTGTGTGCTTCATTTATTGACTGTGTGTGTACAACAAATGCTTTACACTACCGTCCGATAAGCCTAATTGCTCGACCATACTACCACAAAAGAGGGCATTGTTATTATCTACTTTAGCCTCTCTTAATTTTCTGGAGAACCCTTGGACTCTGTGCACACTATAGTTAAACAGAGCCAGCTTCCTGCACCCCTTCACTGTCCCTCCCCAGACCCCCTCCGGTGGTGGTAAGTATTGTCAATTACTGGTAAGAGTGGCAGTCAATTACAAAAGACAGATGTGTCCTAAATATTGTACAGAATGGCTACTGTCTTCGCTTCAAGTTCCCTCCTCCAATTGTTCCGCCAGCAAAAACGTCCCAGTACCAGTTAGACTTTTTGCAATCAGAAGTCTCCACCTTAATGCAAAAAGAGACCATAGAGGAAGTCCTGTGTTATCAAAGGGGATCAGGAATTTATTCCTTTTATTTTCTAGTAAAAAATAAAATAAAAAAAGGACAGAAGCAAGACTTCAGACCCATCTTAAAAATAAACAGTTTGTCCTTCAGTTGGTTCAGTACAACTCAGTTATGTCATCATCCAAATGTATGAATAAAAGTGCGGAAGCATGGAGTTTCATCATAAATACAATTCTGGTTTTAGAGAGAAATTAGTCAATTTGGCTGCCATAAATCTGGTGGCTAAGAACTAGATGAAACCTGTACAGCACCACTGACTGGTGTTGCCTTCATATCTCTGCCTCCTTCCTTTACCAATATTCCCCACTCTGATGTGGAGGCGAGGTGTGCATTTTAGCATAGTCACGGTGGTGCTGAATGTGCTGACTGGTTCCCGCTACTGATCTCATGAAGAGAATGCATTCATTTCTAACACTGTCTTTGTGTCACTCTTTCTTACCAGACATGAACCCTAATCTCCTTATAATCCTGGATGTGCCCCAAGACCCTACACCATTTCGCATGCTGATGAAGTTCATATCTGCAAAACAGCAGGGCACAGCCTGGTTTCAGGAAGTTGACCTGCCTAAGGGCAGAAGCACATTGAAAACGTTGGGTGTTTACTTCTCTGAAGAACAGGTGAGACTTTTTTAAGTTGTGAGCATGAATGGCTGCACCAAGTGCTCCAAGAAATACCTGCTGACTAATTCCTATAACACTTTTAATGAATGTTTTATGGAATATATTTGTTTTCACTTAATTTCATCTCCTTTGAAAATATTTTCCTTCCCTGTTATATACTGTTAAACAAATTAAGCACCTTCCCCATCATATCATTCTGTTCTTCAATTGTCTTTCCCCTCCTTCTACATCTGTAACATTGGTATTGTGTTCTCTATCAATCCAGTCTGCCTGTGAAGGGATGGAGATTTGGATGACTGTCAGATTGGGGTAACTAAGCAGAGACCCTCTTCACTGCAGATGAACAGTGCATAGCCGTAGGAATTGGCTAAATTGCAGTGCAGTTCTAGTTTCACCACTTTATTTATTGCAATGTCAGTTAACAGTTGAAGCATCTATCTAATAGAGACTTCTAGTTGCAGATACCTTACCTTAGAATTTCCCCCATGCGTCAGACTGGATCCAGAGATTTTTCTTCGAAGAATACCCTTGAACATCAATAGGTGGCGTTGGTCGACTCCGCGGGCATTGTGGGCGTAGTAGTCACCGTGATGACGTCGGGAGTAGTATATAGATGCCGCCTTCGCGCAGTGACGTCAGTTCTTTTCTTTCCGTGTCATGTGCTGATCCGGAGAAGAGCTACCCTGGCCTGTTTTGACCAACTACGACCATTTTGTCGATTTTGTGAGAACTTTTGGGGCGTCGAGGATGCCCCCGAAGACCAGTTTCAAACCATGCGAAGACTGTCACCACATCATGTCGGTGGCGGATCCTCATCGGGTTTGTCTGTGGTGTTTCGAGCACGACCACGCCCCGAAGCTCGTCTTCTTCTAAATCCTCGGGTACAGGTAAGAAGAAGAAGTCAAAGAGAGTCCATCACTCTCCGACTTTGCCCCGTCGCTCGGCTGACACGACACGGGAAGAGCGTAGACGATCAAGGCCTCGGTCTTCGGAGTCTACGCCTGGGTCGGCTCCACGTCTTCCGGAGACGGAGTGACTCACGCCCAGCTAAAGGAGCTCTATGAGACCATGCGCCTCATCTTTTGGCTGTTCGAACCTGATACGGCACCTTCAGGCCCAAGGGGTTGGGTTGAGGGGCCTTCGGGTTCTGCGCCAGTGACTTCGGCTCCAGCCACCGAGGTCACCTCCGGATCCGCGCCGGTCACACCCATGAGACCTTCCCCGGCGCCGGGTCAATTGTCGGCGCTCCCGATGTCAGTAGTGCCCATTATCAATGTCAAACCGATCCTTATCCCCGACAAGTCGGAGCGGCGTCAGGCGCCGCCGCCTTTGTCTTTGATGGGGCCTATTCGTCCCAAGTTGGATTCGGACCCTTTTTCCTATGGTTACAAATTCATTGAGGGATTGGAGGGGTCCCTTGACCCTTATGAATACCAGGATTCTCCACCTTTGGACTGGGCTCCCGAATTGGGTGACACCAGTGGTCTGGATACTTCTCCTGACGCTGGCATGCTGTCTCCTCCTACCGCGGCTACGGCGGAGGGAGCAACTTATGGTATGGTGGTCAGTAGGGCAGCTGAGGTCCTTGGCCTTGAGCTTCCTACTGTAGAGGTCAGGTCTAATCTCCTGACGGAGGTGCTTCAGCCTGGGGCTTCCACTTCAGAACCCCTTCTGCCATTCAATGAAGCCCTCACCGATGTCCTTTTGGGTACTTGGTCCAAACCCAACACAGGGGCTCCTTTGAATAGGACTATCGCACGCCGGCATCGGCCAGCTCAGAACGACCCTGAATTCCTGTCCCAGCACCCCAGACCTGAGAGTCTTGTCATCCAGGCTTCCTCTTCTTCAGGTGCATTCCCTTACGCACCCCCTGACATGGAATTGAAAAGGCTGGAACAGTTTGGTAAGAAGTTGTTTTCTTCCTCCAGTCTTGCGCTGCGGTCTGTGAACACCGCATGCCTTTTGGGCCGCTATACCCACTCTTTGTGGGATACGGTTGCACAAGTCCTGCCACAGATACCAGAGGAGGCCCGTGGTATGTCTCCCAAGCTGTGAACGATGGGAGAGATGCAGCAAAGTTCACAAACCATTGTGGGCTGGACATGACCGACTTTCTGGGCATATCAGTTGCTACGACGGTGGCCTTGAGACGCCACGCCTGGTTGCATACTTCTGGTTTTTTTGGGGATGTCCAACAGTCACTCATGGACATGCCCTTTGATGGTTCCCGTCTCTTTGGAGACAAAGCGGACTTCTCCTTGGAGAGATTCAAAGATTCACGGACTACGGCTTGGTCCCTTGGTCTTTCCTCTGCCCCTCACCCCCACGGTCTGCTTTTCACCCCTTTCGTGGCCACGGAAGGGGCTCCCTGTTGTGTCCTCCACCCAGCCATAATGCCACCCATGCTGTCCAGCCTATGTGTGGCCGGGGATGCGGACTCCCACGTGGACATGGGACAGGGAACCAGAGGTCTTCTGAGTCCACTTCCCCCGCTGCTGCCTCCAAACCCTCCTACTCCGTCCCCTCACTCTCATCCAGTTGGTGGCAGGATTCGCCATCACATGCCTCACTGGGAATCCATCACTATGGACAGGTGGGCTTTGCTGATTGTTCGAAAGGGCTACTCTCTCCCTTTCTGATGTTCTTCACCAGCCATGCCTCCATCCTTCAGTCACCTAACAGAGGATCATTTGGCACTTCTCCGCCGAAGTAGGTCGTGGTTGGGATTCCCGTTACTTTCTGGTGCCGAAAAAAGGACTAGGGCTTATGTCCTATCCTAAACCTTCAGGACCTAAACTACTTCCTCAAGAAGGAGAAATTCAAAATGCTCACCCTGGATCAGGTTCTGTCTGCCCTGGACCCAGAAGACTGAATGGTAGCGTTGGACTTGCAGGACGCATATTTCCACATCCCCATCCTGCCTGCCCACAGACGTTACCTATGATTCTTGGTAGGTCACAAGCACTTTCAGTTTACCGTGCTCCCCTTCGGCCTTACCAGCGCCCCTCGGGTGTTCACAAAAGTGATGGCGGTGGTTGCAGCTCATCTGCGCAGGTTATGGGTGTCAGTCTTCCCCTACCTCAGCGACTGGCTGTTGAAGGCGGACTCACCCCAGAAAGTTGTCTCCCACCATCAGACTATGGCAAACCTCCTGCACACGCTGGGGTTCACTATAAATGTGGCGAAGTCACACCTGACTCCCTCTCAGACGCTTCCTATCATCGGAGCTGTTCTGGACACAGTGCAGTTTGGGGCTTATCGTCCCGAAAAGTCACTTAAAGTCACTTGCTTTTCTCTAATGCAACCAGCTTTTCAGAGCTTTCACAGAACAGTCCACAAAATCTCCCCAATCTTGGGAGGACTCCTTCTTGGTTTCCCTGAACTTGTATGATCAAAACTAAACCATCTAACAGTGCACTTTTTAGAACTATGTAGATGTCTGCATTTTCCTCTCTGACAGATAGGAGTTTGTCATAGCAGGAGAGCCACAATATTGCTGCCCACTGTCTTTGGGGGGCCTTCTGAACTTTACATGCCCCCTCCAAAGCAGGGAACCATTTGTAAATGTTGTCCCCCACCTTGTAAGGTGGGACTGTCTTGCTCAGGTTCCTAGAATCATGAGTCTTCCCTGATTTTGCTGTCATCATGGATTGCTAACTACAATTCCTGTCCACTGCCAAGGCCTCCCTATTTAGAGCCAGCTGCTGCTGCTGCCACATCAGCTTGGCATCCTCCAATTTCAGTTTCCTTATCTCTCTGTCTAAGGAATCCTCCCCTGAGGTAGAGCAGTGGGTCCCGTCAGATATCGAGGAGACTTGGGAATGGACAGAGGATGCTCTATCCCCCCTCCTGGGGTCTCTATGGACCAACCCTCTAGGAGTAAAGGTGAACCTACTGAAATTACTTGCGCCCCCCCCTCACTACCTGCAGTGCTCTTAACATGGCTTTCGTGTTCCCAAGGTTCCTCCTGACCCTCCACAGTGTAGCCTAAGTCTACCCTGTCTAGGACTGGAGGATCCGTTTCTGCTTCCCCCTCCTCCTGGCTGCCAGCATTGTCCTGGTCAGCTTGGAGAAATAAGCCAAGAGGTAGACTTTTATTGGGATTACTCCTTGTCTTCAGTTTTCTAGTGGCACACATCTCCCTAAGTTCTTAGAAAGTAACAGCCTCATAGTGAGAGTCTGGGGCTTGAAAGTTGTGCTCTACTGAAGACCTTTTCTGGCTAGAGTGGTGTAGGTGTACCCAACTAACACTGGATTCTCAGAAAAGCTTGGAGCAAGGGCTATGCTGGACCCCTATCTTACCCAAACTTAAGAGACTAGAAATTCTAACAGCTTAGTGTGGTGTGTACCTAGCAGCTGGTAATGGTTTTTCCTGTGGAAAGTAACCAGTGACAGAGTGATAAGGCAATTGCAAGTGTGTTATCCCACCACCGCACCACCAGTGTAGGAAGATGGTGTGGTGTGTGGTGAGCACCTATGGTGTTATCACCTTATCCCATGTCCAGGTATCTCCTATTAATGAAGTGTAGGCAGTGTCTAGGAAGCCAGGGTTCTCTGAAGGAAGCTGTGGATGAGCAGCCAATCTTGGAGACAGGCAAAGCTTATGCAATCCCACTATAGTCACACAGCGCTTACACACATGAAAGAACCACAGAGTGTTACAAAAATAAAGGTACTTTATTATGGTAACTGTAAGAAAAGGTCTCTTTTTGACATGGTTAGCCCCCGTTTTTTTACCTGATGTTTGAAGTAACCTGGAAGTTGTAGTGCCCAGGACCCCTGCTAACTAGGTTCCCTGGGCCAGAGCTCTTTCCCTAAAACTGTTGTGATGCATTGGCACAATTGGATACACCCTTAACTACCACTAAAAGTCCCTAGAAAATGGGTACCTATATGTCCAGGTACTATAGGTAGGCCCCTGTGGCCGCTGCACTGATTGTGCTACCCTCTAGGGACATGCATCCAGATGCACCCATCACTGCCATTGCAGGCTGAGTGTCCTGGTGCAAATTTAAAACACAAACTCGACATGGCACACTGCCTGTGTGCCCTGTCCACCACACACTGCATTTCCTACGGGTAAGACACCCCTCTGGCAAGCCTTACAGCCCTAAGACAGGGTGCTCCATAATATATGTGAGGGCATAGCTGCATGTGCAATATGCCCCCACTGTGTCCTTGCCAAACCTGGGACATAATGAGTGAACAGGGCAGCCATTTTAATACGTGTACTGGAAACTGGTCAACATGAGTTTCCCAGCTACATGATGGCCACTCTGAACCCTGGGTTGTTTGGTATCAAACAACTCAGAATCATAAATCCAAACTGGTTCCAGTATTGGATTTATCTCTAAATGTACCCAGGGGTCACCTAAGAGTTACCCCCTGCAAAAGCTAGCCATCCTTGCATGGTTGCTGACTGGTTCTATCCAGCCTGCCACCTTTAGACAGCCAATATACAAACCTTGGGGGAGCTATCACCACTTCCTGAGGACTATGTACTACCCTAGCAGTGAGCTTCAAAGGGCTTACTGCCCTTAAAACTCTACCCCAAGACCTTCTGCTAGCAGCAGATGGCCTCCCCCTTTGCAAACCTCCACTTTTGGCAGGAGCAAAGGCGGGACACCACACAAAGGGTAGGAGGAGTGGCCCCACATGGAATGCACCACCCCTAAGGTGTTGCCTGCAAGGTGGACCCTCCATTTCATTTTCCCACATCTTTGATGGAAGGAAAATAGCCAATTAGGTTTAGGGAAGTGACCCTTCTCACAGGAAGGGGTCACTATAGTGGGTGTAGGCACCCAAAGGTAAGTGTCCCATTGGACACTCCCAGGTATCCCCTAAAACTCCCACTAAATTCAGTGTTTTGTGGGCCCCCCAGACCAAGAAATCAGATTCAAAGGACAGAAACAAGTCCAGCACAAAGAAGATCCAAGGCACAACCTTGGACCTGCTGCACAAAGACAAGACTCCAAACTCTGCCTGCTGCAACCAGGGCCTGACAATCGCTGCTGCGTAGAAGTTGGACACTGGACCGATCTCAAGAAACCCAGAGGACCTCCAGGCTTCACCAATCACCCCAGAACTTCCTCCAGATTGGAGGTACCACTTTGCGGCAACCCAAGACCCAGCAACCCAGTGGGGGGGGGGGCACTTCACTGACTGGCCGATAACTCCCAAACTGGAAGTCGCAGCTGGACCCTACAACACACTGACGGACAAACAAGGACAAACCCTGCAAGTGTGCTGAGTTAAGTGGCACTGCGCCCTCCAGTGGCCAGACAGTACCAGTACCCTGGGTACTGGTCAGCTGACATCAGACACCAGCAAAACCAGCTCGCCCAGAGCTGAAAAAGGTCCTGGTGGAAGCTCTAGTGAAGGGACTTCAGAAGCAACCCGGGGACCCCCACTGAATCAATATTGGAATCCGGGGACCGCCCTCCTCTCGAAATGAGTCATTACTGAAAGCTGGGGACCTAATCTGTTAATATTATTACATTTTCTAAGCAGTCACGGACCCCCTGAAGAGGCTTTGTGGACCCCCAGGGTTCCCCGGACCACAGGTTGGGAACCACTGCTGTAAGCGACCTTCAAAGAGACCTACCTCCAGATCCAAAGGGCACCTTTGCACACACCCTCTGGCTCACCATTGCACCAAGCCGTCCTATGCCCTGCAATGAAGAACCAGCTGTGCCCCAAGGGTCCCTCACCCCTTGTGACCTCGACACTCCAAGGGGACCCCAAGGCACCACCTTTAAGCCTGCAAGAACAGACCTTTTCCAAGTGGTCCTCCTCAGTGTCCCTGCACCAGCTTCAAGAGACTTTCCACCGTTACTCCTGCCAGAACCAGAACTTCTCCAGCTGGCACAGTGTGCCCACTGACGACCTCGACCAACCTGCAAAAGCTGAACTTGGTAAAGCAACTGTGTGATTTTATATGCATTTTTATAGGTATCTTCCTATTGATTCCTATAGTGGGTAATTACACACAGAAAGACTGCATTTTTTAAAACTTCAAAAATCCATCTCTTCAAAAGTACTTAACCAATTTTGATAATCTTGACCTTAAAATATATATAAAAATATGACGTTTTTTTGTAAATTGGTCTTGAGTTATTCCTTTGAGTGTGTGAGTTGCATGATTGATACTGTGAGTACAACAAATGCTTTGCACTTCACCAAGATTGGCCTAACTGCTCGACCAAGCTACCTCAAAACTTAAAGCATTAGCAGATCTAGTTTTTACCTCTGGAAACCAACGTGTGGTTGCCTGTACCCCCACACAGTGTGCCTAGTTTTGCACACTACATAGACGGCCAGCCTCCTACAGAAACACAAATACCAAAATGCTGTAGAGGCAGTACCCCAAATGGAGGTAAATAAACATACTATTATACACACATTAGCAACCAAGAAATAGCATGGAAAGCAATAGGCATCGGTAAAAGCAATAGGAAACAGTGAGGGCCCAAGGGGAGGGCCACACCATATACTGAAAAAAGTGGAATGTGAAAGGCAATCCCCACCCAAGGAAGTGGAATCAGTAGAGGGGAGCTGGAGGAACTAGGAACCCCAAAAGGTAAGTACCAGGGTCTCCTCTACCCTCCCTCCCCCCCCTCCCCAGCGACCAGGAGAGAAAAGGTAAGTACTTGGTTTTCGCAAAACCAACAGGAGGACTTTGGAAAGGCAGTGTGCAAGACACAGACAAGACTGGAACAAACCAATGGTCTATTCTGACAGAAGAGGACCTGCAAAAGAAGAGGACTAAGTCCAATTCAAGTTGGAGTGTCCGGTGGTGGCAGGAGCCACTACCCACCCTTCTGTGGATGCAGAACCAGGTCGACAGTGGAGTAAGAAAGTCAGCAGTGCAGCACAGAACCAGAAGAGGAGCTCCAGAAGTAATGCAAGTGATGTCCCACGTTGGCAGTCGTGATGCAATCAGTCTGTGGTGCTGGAATATCACCAACATGGCAAATGCAAGAGTCAGAGAAGGTTTCACAAGGCTGAAGAGGACCAGCAAGGTCCAGGGGACTCGCCCTACGGAGGGGAGTCCGGGGCGACCCTCAGCAGCTGGGAGTGTCACAAGAAGAAGAGGCAGCCCCCACAGGCGACCCACGGTCAGCAGGCAGAGGAGTCTCAGTGTGGCTCACTCGGCACACCTGAAGAGGAGTCCCTACGTCGCTGGAGAAGCAGGCAGGAGACTGTACTTTGCAGAAGGAGTGCTGGGTGCCGAGGCTACACGGAGCCTGAAGAGCCCTTGGAGGAGGAACAAACAAGCCTTGGTAGCTGCGAGAGTTAGGGTGCACAGGGTTACTGTCCTGCAAAGAGAGCCAAGGGCTTACCGCCTCCCAAGCTGGGTAGCTGGTAGAGAGGACCAAGGGGAACACTCCAGATCACCACCTGTGATGCAGGATCCACGCAGCTCTGGAGGAGAGAAGATACACGCAGCCAGTCGTTGCAGTTGGTGCCTGCGGATGCAGGGGAGTGATTCATCACTCAAAGGGAGATTACTTCTTACTTCTTGTCCAGGCTGAAGACTTGTCGCCCTCAGGGGATGCACAGCCAGGGAAATGTTGCACTTGCTGGAAGGAGTCAGAAAAACAATGTTGCAGATTCGTTGCTGGAGTTGCAGTTTTTTGGTTCCTGAAGGGTCCATTTGCAGTCCCGGTGGCCAGAAGATGAAGTAAACGATGCAGAGAAGTCTTGCTGGAATCTTGCACGTTGAATCTGAGGACCCACCTGAGAGAGAGAGACCCCAAATAGCCCAGGAAAGGGAATTTGTCACCTAGCAGTGTGACCACCTATCAGGCTGTGATGTCACCTGCCTGATTTGGCCACTCATGTGCTTCCAGGCACTTCTGCCCACCTTTGATTCAAGATGGCAGTATCAAGTGGCCCCCTGGACGAGCTCTGAACACCACCCCTTTGGTGGTGATGGACAGTGGAGTGGTCACTCCACTTTCCATTGTACAGTTTCATGCCAGAGCATGGACCGGGGTTCTCTGGAGTGGTGCAAATAGGTTTATACAAGGAGGTCACAAATGGGCCCTTCAGCGCATACCAGAGCTTGGGGAGGCTACCCCTTGTAGGAAAGTACCCTCTTTCTTGGCATGGATACCCCTTTTTTCTGCCTGTGTCAGTGTGTTTGACTGTGTTCACTGGGATCCTGCTAACCAGGACCCCAGTGATTATGCTCTCTCTCCCAAACCTCTATATTACATCCCACAATTGGCATACTGGTGTCCCCTTGGAAGCTCCTAGTATATGGTACCCAGGGTATTGGGGCTCCAGGGGATCCCTATGGGCTGCAGCAGTTAGTCTGCCACCCATAGGGAGGCCATGCAAAGAATTCTGCAGGCCGACCATTGCATCTACGTGAACCAGGTGCATGCACCCTTTTTCACTACAGGTCTCTGCACCGGATCACTATAAGTCACCCCTATGGTAAGCCCTCCCAGCCTAGAGGGCAGAGTGCAGGTATCTGTGTGTGAGAGCACCCCTGCACTAGTAGAGGTACCCCCACAAACTCCAGATCCATTTTTCTGGATTTTGTGTTTGTGGGGACCCCATTTTACATGTGTACTGGACATAGGTCACTACCTATATCCAGCTATATAATGGTAACTCCGAACCTGGGCATGTTTGGTGTCAAACATGTCGGAATCATACCTAAAATACTTTTGCAAGTATTGGTTGCATGATTCCATGCACTTTGGGGGCTCCTTACAGGACCCCAGCATTGCTCCTACAGCCTTCTGAGGTATTCCAGGCATCCCAAGCTGCTCCACCTCACAGACCGGTTTCTGCTCTCTTGTTGCTTGAGCAGCTCAAGCCCAGGAACGCAGAACAAAGGATTTCCTTTGGGAGAGGGGTGTTATACCCTCTCCCTTTGGAAATAGGTGTTACATGGCTTGGGAGGGGTAGCACCCCCTAAGCCAGTGGTATGCTTTGAAGGGCACATTTGGTGCCCTCTGTGCATAGTCTACAGGGAGTGCAGAATTATTAGGCAAGTTGTATTTTTGAGGATTAATTTTATTATTGAACAACAACCATGTTCTCAATGAACCCAAAAAACTCATTAATATCAAAGCTGAATATTTTTGGAAGTAGTTTTTAGTTTGTTTTTAGTTTTAGCTATGTTAGGGGGATATCTGTGTGTGCAGGTGACTATTACTGTGCATAATTATTAGGCAACTTAACAAAAAACAAATATATACCCATTTCAATTATTTATTATTACCAGTGAAACCAATATAACATCTCAACATTCACAAATATACATGTCTGACATTCAAAAACAAAACAAAAACAAATCAGTGACCAATATAGCCACCTTTCTTTGCAAGGACACTCAAAAGCCTGCCATCCATGGATTCTGTCAGTGTTTTGATCTGTTCACCATCAACATTGCGTGCAGCAGCAACCACAGCCTCCCAGACACTGTTCAGAGAGGTGTACTGTTTTCCCTCCTTGTAAATCTCACATTTGATGATGGACCACAGGTTCTCAATGGGGTTCAGATCAGGTGAACAAGGAGGCCATGTCATTAGATTTCCTTCTTTTATACCCTTTCTTGCCAGCCACGCTGTGGAGTACTTGGACGCGTGTGATGGAGCATTGTCCTGCATGAAAATCATGTTTTTCTTGAAGGATGCAGACTTCTTCCTGTACCACTGCTTGAAGAAGGTGTCTACCAGGAACTGGCAGTAGGACTGGGAGTTGAGCTTGACTCCATCCTCATCCCGAAAAGGCCCCACAAGCTCATCTTTGATGATACCAGCCCAAACCAGTACTCCACCTCCACCTTGCTGGCGTCTGAGTCGGACTGGAGCTCTCTGCCCTTTACCAATCCAGCCACGGGCCCATCCATCTGGCCCATCAAGACTCACTCTCATTTCATCAGTCCATAAAACCTTAGAAAATCAGTCTTGAGATATTTCTTGGCCCAGTCTGGACGTTTCAGCTTGTGTGTCTTGTTCAGTGGTGGTCGTCTTTCAGCCTTTCTTACCTTGGCCATGTCTCTGAGTATTGCACACCTTGTGCTTTTGGGCACTCCAGTGATGTTGCAGCTCTGAAATATGGCCAAACTGGTGGCAAGTGGCATCGTGGCAGCTGCACGCTTGACTTTTCTCAGTTCATGGGCAGTTATTTTGCGCCTTGGTTTTTCCACACGCTTCTTGCGACCCTGTTGACTATTTTGAATGAAACGCTTGATTGTTCGATGATCACGCTTCAGAAGCTTTGCAATTTTAAGAGTGCTGCATCCCTCTGCAAGATATCTCACAATTTTTGACTTTTCTGAGCCTGTCAAGTCCTTCTTTTGACCCATTTTGCCAAAGGAAAGGAAGTTGCCTAATAATTATGCACACCTGATATAGGGTGGTGATGTCATTAGACCACACCCCTTCTCATTACAGAGATGCACATCACCTAATATGCTTAATTGGTAGTAGGCTTTCGAGCCTATACAGCTTGGAGTAAGACAACATGCATAAAGAGGATGATGTGGTCAAAATACTCATTTGCCTAATAATTCTGCACTCCCTGTAGTCTACACCAGTTCAGGGACCTCCAGTCCCTGCACTGGCCCGAAACAGGACAATGTAAAGGGGAGTGACCACTCTCCTGTCCATCACCACCACAGGGGTGGTGCCCAGAGCTCCTCCAGAGGGTCCCTCGGTTTTCCCATCTTGAATCCAAGGTTGGCAGGGAACTCTGGGAGCATCTGAGTGGCCAGGTCAGGGAGGTGGCGTCAGAGCCTCCTCCTGATAGGTGGTCACCCAGCTAGGTGACCAATCCCCCTGTCATGGCTATTTAGGGTCTCTCTTTTGGGTGATTCCTCAGATTCGGCTTACAAGATTCCAGCAGGATTCCTCTGCAACCTCCACTTCGACTTCTGACCGAAGAAACTGCATCTGGGCTCTCCAGGACCTAACAATCTACAACAAAGACGAAGACTTCACCTGCAACATTGTTTCCACGGCTCCATCCAGCTTCTGCAACATTTACCCAGTCATGCATCCTCTGAGGACAGCCCGTCTTCAATCTGCACAGGAAAAAAGAAGGAATCTACCTTGGGATGAAAGAGTTACTCCCCTGCATCTGCAGACAACAGCAACGTCAACCGGCTGCGTCAATCTCCTCTCCTGCTGAGCTACGTGGATCCTGCATCATGGGTGGTGGCCGGAAGTGGTCCGGTCGGTCCTCTCTTCCAGCTGTCCAACTTAGGTGGAGGTAAGCCCTTGCCTTCCCACACAGGACAGTGCACTGCATCTTTTGCAGCTGACCCCTCCCCTTCCCCCCTCCCCTCCCCTATGGCGGCCGATGCGCGAGCGCGCCGGAGGCACGCCAGAGGGAAGCCCGTCTGCGCCTGGCCCGCGCCCAGTGCCACGACCCCTGGTCCCCAGTTCTCCCGTACCCCGCTACGACCCCACCACCCTCCACGCCCTCAACCCCGGGCGCTCCAACACCTGCTTCCAAGCCCTCCCCAAACGCACCCATGAACCCTTCGCCTGTAACTCCTGCAAACGCATCTTCCACCACGCAACTACCACGACCGCCAGCCCACGCGCCATCAACCACCTCAATTGCATCCTGGTCAACGCTCGCTCTGTCCACAAGCACGCCGTTGAACTTTGGGACCTCCTGGACTCCACAGCTCCGGACGTCGCCTTCATCACGGAGACCTGGATGAACGCCTCATCGGCCCCAGACATCGCCACTGCCATCCCCGAAGGCTACAAGATCTCCAGAAAAGACCGCACCAACCAAGTAGGAGGAGGTATCGCCATCGTCTTCAAAGACTCCATCAGCGTCACCACCTCCACCGAAGACACCCCTCTCGCCGCTGAACATCTGTATTTTCAGATTCGCACCGACCCCAGGACCACCCTCAGAGGATCCCTCGTCTACTGTCCCCCCGGACCGCGCGCCCCTTTCAGCGACGCCATCGCCGACTTCATCTCCCCGCACGCCCTCGCCTCGCCGGACTACATCCTCCTAGGCGACCTCAACTTCCATCTGGAACAGAACAACTACCCCAACACCACCGCCCTGCTCGACAACCTCGGCCTCAAGCAACTGGTGAACACCGCCACCCACATCGCCGGACACACGCTTGACCCTATCTTCTCCGCCAGCAAACACATCTTCTTCAGCCACACCTCTACTCTACACTGGACCGACCACAGCTGTGTCCACTTCACATTCCGACGCGAGACCCGCCACCTCCGCACTCAACCCATCCCTCGTCGACAGTGGAACAAGATCCCCGAAGAGCAACTCTTCTCCGCACTCGCCGCCAACCAACCCACCCTCACCACCGACCTGGATCTCCAACTGCGCAGACAACCTTGCTCCCCTCAAACGCACGCATCGACAGGCCAACACCAAAAAACCTCTCTGGTTCTCTGACACCCTCAAAGAATCAAAGAAAACTTGTCGCGCCCTCGAGAAGGCCTGGCGCAAGGACCACACCGCAGACAACATGACCGCCCTCAAGAACGCTACCCGCGAACACCACCACCTGATCCGCGCTGCCAAAAGGAACTTTTTCACTGACAGACTGGACAAAAACAGCCACAACAGCAGAGAACTTTTTAGCATCGTCAAGGAGTTTTCCAACCCCAACGCCGTCACGCCCTCACAAGATTTGTGCGACTCCCTCGCCACCTTCTTCCATCGCAAGATCAGCGACCTCCACGACATCTTCAGACACCAGACCCAACCAAGCATCACCGAACCCGCACCCCCGGCCCTCACCCTCAACGACTGGACCCACATCAACACGGAAGAAACCAAAACCATCATGAACTCTATCCACTCCGGCGCCCCATCGGACCCCTGCCCTCACTTCATCTTTAATAAAGCTGACGACATCATCGCCCTGCACCTCCAGGCCGTCATCAACTCTTCTTTTTCTTCTGCTACCTTCCCCGAATGCTGGAAACACGCCGAAGTCAACGCCCTACTAAAGAAACCTACGGCTGACCCGAGCGACCTGAAAAACTTCCGCCCCATCTCACTCCTGCCCTTCCCAGCCAAGGTAATAGAGAAGACCGTCAACAAACAGCTGACCACCTTCCTGGAAAACATCAACCTGCTCGACCCTTCACAAACCGGATTCCGAACCAACCACAGCATGGAAACCGCCCTCATCTCAGTCACAGACGACATCAGAACCCTGATGGACAACGGTGAAACAGTCGCCCTCATCCTCCTCGACCTCTCGGCTGCCTTCGACACCGTCTGTCACCGCACCCTAATCAGCCGCCTCCGCTCCACCGGGATCCAAGGCCAGGCCCTGGACTGGATCGCCTCCTTCCTCTCAAACCGTTCCCCAAGAGTTTACCTCCCACCGTTTCGCTCAGACCCCACGGAGATCATCTGCGGCGTACCTCAAGGCTCATCGCTCATCCCGACACTCTTCAATGTCTACATGAGCCCCCTCGCCGACATCGTACGCAAACACAACATCATCATCACCTCCTACGCCAACGACACCCAACTTATACTCTCCCTCACCAAGGACCCCGCCAGCGCCAAGACCAACCTACAAGAGGGTATGAAGGACGTCGCAGATTGGATGAGACTCAGCCGCCTAAAGCTGAACTCTGACAAAACGGAAGTCCTCATCCTCTGCAACACCATGTCCGCTTGGGACGACTCCTGGTGGCCCACGGCCCTTGGCACCGCACCGACCCCCGCAGACCACGCCCGCAACCTCGGCTTCATCTTGGACCCTCTTCTCACCATGACCAAACAAGTCAACGCTGTGTCCTCTGCCTGCTTCCTCACCCTCCGCATGCTCCGCAAGATCTTCCGCTGGATCCCCGCCGACACTAAAAAAAACGTGACCCTCGTCACGAGCCGCCTGGACTACGGCAACACCCTCTACGCTGGGACCGCTGCCAAACTCCAAAAACGCCTGCAACGTATTCAAAACGCCTCGGCCCGCCTCATCCTCAACGTACCCCGCAACAGCCACATCTCCGCACACCTGAGACACCTGCATTGGCTCCCAGTCAGTAAAAGGATCACCTTCCGACTTCTCACCCACGCACACAAAGCCCTCCAGAACAAGGGACCGGAATACCTCAACCGACGCCTCAGCTTCTACGTCCCCACCCGCCTCCTCCGTTCCTCTGGCCTCGCGCTCGCTGCCGTCCCTCGCATCCGCCGCTCCACGGCGGGTGGGAGGTCCTTCTCCTTCCTGGCAGCCAAGACCTGGAACTCCCTCCCCACCAGCCTCAGGACCACTCCGCATTCCGGAGACTCCTAAAAACCTGGCTTTTCAAGCAGCAGTAACCCCCCCCCCCCCTTTCCCCTAGCGCCTTGAGACCCGCACGGGTGAGTAGCGTGCTCTATAAATGTTAATGATTTCATTTGATTTGTAGGAAGCTGGAGGTGCATAAACTATATCAAAGTGAGATATAGTGTGCACAGAGTCGAGGGGTTCCAGAGGCTTGACAGAGGCAAAAAGAGGTAATACTAATTGTGGTAGTCTGGTCGAGGAGTTAGGCTTCTCAGAAGATAGTGTTGAGCATTTTTTGTACATACACCAGCAGTAGAAGAAACACACACTCCATGACAACTCCAGACCAATAGGATTTTATATAGAAAAATGTTTTGTTAATTTATTTCTAGAACCACAAGATCAGTTTGCAGGGAAGTACATAAAATGAAAGCTACTTTGTATATGTATAATCAGGACTTGGAATAGAATCAACACTGTACACAGTTTTCCTTAGAATGACAAAAAGCTATTGTAGGAAGTTGGCTCTGTATATACTATCTCAAAGTAAGAGATAGTGTGCACAGAGTCCAAGGGTTCCCCTTAGAGGTCAGATAGTGGCAAAATTAGATAATTCTGATGCTCTATTTTGTGGGAGTGTGGTCGAGCAGTAGGCTTATCAGAGGGTAGTGTTAAGCATTTGTTGTACACACACAGGCAATAAATGAGGAACACACACTCAAAGACTTAATCCAGGCCAATAGGTTTTTATATTGAAAAATATCTTTTCTTAGTTTATTTTAAGAACCACAGGTTCAAGATTTACAGTAAACACTTTAAATGTAAGGTACTTCACTTAGATACTTTAGAAACTTTGAATAAAAGCAATATCATGTATAGTCTTTGTAAAAATGGCAATAAGCTATTTTCAAAGTGGACACAGTGCAAAAATCAACAGTTCCTGGGGAGGTAAGTAAAGGTTAGATTAGGAGGTAAGTAAAACACTTACAAGTCTCAGTTCTGGGGCATAGGCAGCCCACCGTTGGGGGTTCAAGGCAACCCCAAAGTTACCACACCAGCAGCTCTGGGCCGGTCAGGTGCAGAGGTCAAAGAGGTGCCCAAAACACATAGGCGCCTATGGAGAACAGGGGTGCTCCGGTTCCAGTCTGGCAGCAGGTAAGTACCTGTGTCCTTGGGGGGGGCAGACCAGGGGTTTTTTGTTGAGCACTGGGGGGGGACACAAGTAGGCACACAAAACACACCCTCAGCGGCACAGGGGCGGCCGAGTGCAGTGTGCAAAGCAGGCATCGGGTTTTAGGTAGGAAACAATGGAGGGACCCGGGGGTCACTCTAGCGGTGCAGGCAGCCATTGAGGGGGCTTCTCGGGACAGCCACCACCTGGGCTAGGCAGAGGGTCACCTGGGGGGTCACTCCTGCGTCGAGGTTTGGTTCCTTCAGGTCCTGGGGGCTGCGGGTGCAGTGTTGGTTCCAGGCGTCAGGTCCCTTGTTTCAGGCAGTCGCGGTCAGGGGGAGCCTCTGGATTCTCTCTTAAGGCATCGCTGTGGGGGTTCAGGGGGGGTCGTCTCTGGTTACTCACGGGCTCGCAGCAGCCTTTGAGGCTCACCGCCAGGTGTTACAGTTCTTGCAGGGGGAGGTGAGAAGCACCTTCACCCAGTACAGGCTTTGTTCCTGGCCACAGAGTGACAAAGGCACTCTCCCCATGTGGCCAGCAACATGTCTGGTGTGTAGCAGGCTGGCAGAAACTGGTCAGCCTACACTAGAAGTCGGATTGGTATTCAGGAGGCATCTCTAAGGTGCCCTCTGGGAGTATGTTACAATAAATTGCACACTGGCCTCAGTGTACATTTATTGTTCTGAGACGTTTGATACCAAACTTCCCAGTTTTCAGTGTAGCCATTATGGAACTGTGGAGTTCGTGTTTGACAAACTCACAGACCATATACTCTTATGGCTACCCTGCACTTACAATGTTGAAGGTTTTGCTTAACAACTATAGGGGCATAGTGCTCATGCACATATGCCCTCACCTGTGGTATAGTGCCCCCTGCCTTAGGGCTGTAAGGCCTGCTAGAGGGGTGACTTACCTATGCCACAGGCAGTGTGAGGTTGGCATGGCACTCTGAGGGCAGTGCCATGTCGACTTAGTCATTTTCTCCCCACCAGCACACACAAGCTGTGGGGCAGTGTACATGTGCTGTGTGAGGGGTCCCCAGGGTGGCATAAAACATGCTGCAGCCCTTCGAGACCTTCCCTGACACCAGTGCCCTTGGTACCAGGGGTACCAGTTACAAGGGACTTACCTGGGTGCCAGGGTTGTGCCAATTGTGGAGACAAAGGTACAGTTTAGGGAAAGAACACTGGTGCTGGGGCCTGGTTAGCAGGGTCCCAGCACACTTTCAAATCATAACTTAGCATCAGCAAAGGCAAGAAGTTAGAGAGTAACCATGCCAAGGAGGCATTTCCTTACAGCTATTTTAAAAGTGGACACTGCAATTTTCAACAGTTCCTGGGGTAAGAAAAGATAATACAGTTTTACAGGTAAGTATTCAACTTACAGTTCGAATCTCCGGGGTTTAGGTAGTCCGTCGTTGGAGGTTCAAGTTAACCCCAAACACCCACCACTAGCAACACGGGACTGTCTGATGCAGAGGTCAAAGAGGAACCAAGTTAACATGGGCTCCTATGGAGATGGGGGTACTCAGAATCCAGTCAGCCAGCAGGGTAAGTACCCGCAACTCGGAGGGCAGACCAGGGTGTTCAGGAGAGCACTGAAGGGGCCCCAAGTATGCACCAAACACGCACCCTTAGCAGCACTAGGGCAGCCGGGTGCAGGATGCAACCAGGGCGTCGGGTTTTTAATGCAACTCTATGAGGGGACCCCGGGGGTCACTCTGAGGCTGCAGGCGAGGTCCGGGGGTGTCTTGAGCACACCAGGGGTCAGTTTCTCCAAGGCCTGGGGGCTGCGGGTGCGGTGTGTCCTTAAGGCGGCAAACATCTTTTTCCGGAGATCGCGGTCAGGGGTGGTCCTTGGGATTCCCTCTGCAGGTGCCAGTGTGGACGTTTGGAGGGGTCCACCCAGGGTGGGCTCTTGCTCCCAATTACGTAGGGATCCTTTCTTGCTGGGTGGACCACCTGGACTCGGGCCGTGGGCGTCGGGTACCCAGGGGTCAGGACTCACGCATCTGGAGTGAGGTGGGAGTCCTTAGTTGTAGGTTTCTTCAGACAGAGCCGCTGTCCTCAGAAGTTCTTGGTCCTTTTGGGTGCAGGGCAGTCCTCTGGAGTTGGCAGAGGTCACTGGGCCCGCTGGATGCGTCACTGGTCTTTTCGCAGGTTCTTTGAAGCATGAGACAGGCCAGTAGGGCTGGGGCAAGAGTAGTTGTCATCATCCTTCGTCTCTGCTGGGGTTTTCAGCTTAGCTGTCCATCTTCTTGTAGGTCACCAGGAATCTGATGAGCTGGGTTCAGGGAGGCCCTTAAATCCTAGATTTAGGGGTGTGTTAGGGGTCAGAGGTCCCTGAGGGTGGCTACACCCTCCTTGTGCCTCCTCCCTTTGGGGAGGGGGGGCACATTCCTATCCTTATTGGTTCTTATCCTCCAAACCAAGATGGAGGATTCTGCAGGGAGGGGGGGTCTCCTCAGCTCTGGACACATTAGGGGTGGTCCTGGCTGGTGTGGTCACTCCTCCATGTTTTCCCTAATTTTCCCACCAGACTTGCCACCAAAAGTGGGGCTTCATCCGGTAGGCGGGCATCTCCACTAACTGGAGTGCCCTGGGGCACTGTAACCCAAAGCTTGAGCTTTTGAGGCTCACCGCCAGGTGTTACAGTTCCTGCAGGGGGAGATGTAAAGCACCTCCACCTGGACAGGCCTTGTTTCTGACCACACAGTGCACAAAGGCACTCACCTCATGTGGTCAGAAACTCGTCTGAAAGTGGCAGGCTGGCACAGAGCGGTCAGTCCTACACTATCAGTTGGGCTAACATACAGGGAGTATCTCTAGGATGCCCTCTATGTGCATTTCTCAATAAATCCCACACTGGCATCAGTGTGGGTTTATTGTGCTGAGAAGTTTGATACCAAACTGCCCAGTATTCAGTGAAGCCATTATGGTGCTGTGGAGTTTGTAATGACAAACTCCCAGACCATATACTCAGTATGGCTTAACTGCATTTACAATGTCTAAGAATGGACTTAGACACTGTAGGAGCATATTTCTCATGCAGCTGTGCCCTCACCTGTGGTATAGTGCACCCTGCCTTAGGGCTGTAAGGCCTGCTAGAGGGGTGACTTACCTATGCCACAGGCAGTGGTTTGTGGGGAAGGCACCCTGAGAGGGTGTGCCATGTTGACTTTGCCTTTTTCTCCCCACCAGCACACACAAGCTGCCAGGCAGTGTGCATGTGCAGAGTGAGGGGTCCCCTGATGGTGGTATAATATATGCTGCAGCCCTTAGAGACCTTCCCTGGCCACAGAGCCCTTGATACCATTGGTGCTGGGGCCTGCTTAGCAGGGTCCCAGAACACATTCAATCAAAGTTGGCATCAATAGTAGGCAAAATGTAGGGGGGTAACCAGTGGCACTTTTCTACACAGCTGCCAAGGATTGTTGGCAGGGGTCTTCAGGCGTACTGCAGCTCCAGCTCCCAGCACTCCTTCCCATGATGCACAGCTCCCTGAGTTGCTCTCCTGCGTCGTGGGTCTCCTTTTCATAGTGTTGCTTTGACTTCGTTTGCAACTTCTGTGTCCTCGTCCTGTGGGACTGCTGCGAGTGCTGCCTGTGCTTCTGTCCTTGCTGGTCCCAGGCAGCACCACTTTCCACCAACTTTCCACCAACCGCATGTTTTGCCTATGCCAAGACTTGTTGGTGGGTTGCAGTCGCGAACCCGACTGTAATCTTCATTCTGGCGTGGGACATCACTTGTATCCTCCAGGAACTCAGCTCCAACTCCAGGGCTGCAATGCTGAGTTTCCTTCCTCAACGTCGACCAACTCCTGCATCCTCAGCTTGGTGGGTAGGGTCTCCTGCCCCCACTGGACTCTGCTGTGTCTTCTGGAATTGGGGCTAGATGTATTAAATTTCGCATTCACGAATACCAAATAGTGATTTTTAGCGAATCGCTAACTGGGATTCGCAAAATACGATGTAGCAACACCATCGCAAAAGTTTTTGCTATTTCTTAAAATTCACAATCGCAAATAGCGAGTACCAAATAACGATTAGGTAAAATGCGAATCGGTATTTGGAAATTGCTAATTGCTTGATGACATCATATCAGGAAGTGTTTCCAGAAGATTGAGCCACAGGATTAGGTAGAGAGACCCATCACAGCACCAGGGAGGCACTCTGGAGGCTCAGCCAGGACCGGAAAATAACATGGCCACTGATAGGGAATGGGAAGCACAAACTGAAATTCAGTGAACAGGAATTGGGGGTACTCACAGAAGAGGTGGTCAAGAACCGTGGGCAGATATTTGGAAAACACTCGCTACAGGTCCCAGAAAGTGAGAAGAGAAAAATGTGGACTGACATCCAGACCCAAATATGCAAGGGGGTGTTGCAAAGCGTTCTACCGAGGAGATATGCAAGCGCTGGTACGACTTGTATTTACATGCCAAAGAGAGGGTAGCAAGCAGGCAGGAGGAGGCAAGGAGCACTGCAGGAGGACCACCCACCCAGACACCATCCACCCCCATGGAAGACACGGTGGAGTAACACTGCTGCCGAAAGCTGTTAGTGGCGTCACTGGCATGGACACCTCAGGCACACCAGGCACCGGCAAAGCTAAGGGCATTAATGATTTGAATGTCCATATGTGAATGTACAAATACCCCTTAGAAAATAGCAATGGCACTGTGCACAGTGATATGTAGTCCATGCCACATATTACATACAACAATGCCTTATGGGAGTGGTAGTCAACACCCCTAAAGTGCATCTATTACATAAATAGCAAGATAGTGTAAAACCAAACAGATAAATAACACAACAGACAATTGGAGATACGATGCCAGGGTAAATGTTTATCGTTAAAAGCAACTGAGAGTACAAATCCAAGAATGACATGCTGCACATTGTTGTTGCAGATGTTCCAGGCCCTAACGCAGCAGAAAGTGGAAATAGGGAAAGTGACGAAAGTCAGCAACAATCCGATTCAAACACCAGTGAGTCCATCATACAAGCACTAGCTAGACGCAGGGCAAGAGTGCTACCCCTCCCTGAGTTTAACCAGGTCTCCGATGAATTGCAGGAAGAAGTACCCACACCACCTCCAGAGGTTAGAAGCACCGACAGACAGCAGTCCCTTTCCCAGAGTCAGTCCACTCCCCTCAGGAGGCGTCGAGAAGAAGGTAGACAGTGCACAGAGGAAGGTAAGGGCCCATCACTGTTAGGTGACCTTGAGGCATCCATGCTGAAAGTGCAGCGCCTGCAATGTCACTACAGGAGATCAATACACAAGCAGTTGGTGCCAATCGATGACAACATGGGATCAATGCACAGGCAGTTGGGGTCTATCAATGACAACATGGGATCAATGCACAAGCAGTTGGAGTCTCTTAATAACAAGTGCAAGCTGCATGAGGGACAGCAAGCTGCAGCAGAACACGTAAGGAAGATTACAAATGCCATTAGGGAACTCTGCACTGTGATGCAGCAGGAGCAGTCAGCCACCATAGGCTGATGGGCAGGTTGGATGTGTTCAGCAGATCTGTCAATCGGCTCACTATCACAGCTGCTTTGGTGTCATGAAGTGCTGGTGGGCATGCTAGTGGAGATGGCACATTGCAGTCAGGACGTTGCACGAGGATTGGTGCAAATCACCAATGTATTGGAGACCATGCAGACAGTCCGGAGTGCTTCAAACAGCGAACTGGATGGTGGGGATAGTGAGGAACTCTCTAGTCTCAGCAGTGTAACAGCCCCTGTAATGGATCCTAGGCATCGCAGTTCCAGACACAGTACTGTCTCTGAACCCGCAACAAGAGGTGCCACTGAGCCTACTGAGCGTTCAAGTGGAGTGCGTGGACGTAAAAAGTAATGTGGAGAAGTACAGGTGACTTGCATATCATTTAGCAATTCAGTGATACTATGAGGTTAGTAGTGTCACACTGTAACTAGGATCTGATTGTGTATATTGTATACCTATGTACTATTCTCCTGTTCACACATATATTACCTGAAGTCAAGGCAATAAATGTGCTACCTACAGCACTAAATGAAAGTAGACGTGGTGCTATTACTTACATCAGAAATAGTTGCGTGTGATCTCAGCACATCTGTGTCTGCCCTCTGCTGCTCTGGTTCTGTCTGATGGGTGAAGGGGTGGCAAGGGATTGTCATCCTCATTGGAGTCAGGCTCTGTGGGTTCCATTGGTATGCCTCTCATAGTTGCAATGTTTTGCAACATAACACATGTGGCCACTATTTTGCAGGTGTTTTCCGGACTGTACTGCAGTGCACCCCCACTCTTGTGCCGGCATCTGAAACGACTCTTCAGTAGGCCGAAGATCCTCTCTATCACGCTACCTGTCCTCCTGTAACCTGCATTGTACCTCCTTTCACTTGGCGTGGCAGGATTGAGATAGGGTGTTAAGATGAAGGACCGCACTGCATATGCACTGTCTCCTAGAATGACAGGAGAGTAAAATGAGTTATTGTTATCTGTGAGATCACATAGAGGCTATGCGACATTGTTAACTGTTACATTATTAAGTAGGTATCCTTCGCCTAACTCCCCAGCAAGAAGTCTTTTGTGTATTCCACTGTGCGTAAAGATGTAGGAATCATGTGTGCTACCTGTGTATCTGGCCACAAGATCCATTATTACGTTGGAGGCATTGCATATGACTTGAATGTTTATGGAATGTGTACTCTTTCTGTTCCGATAGACATACTTTGTGGCAGATGGTGGACAGATAGCTACATGTGTCCCATCAATGCAGCCAATTACGTGGAAATTTGGATTACTGGTAGAAATCAAATTTTGTGTTCTGCAAATTCTGTGGGGTGATGGGGAATTTTATGTGCAGATGGATTTTGGTTAGCATGTCATTTAAGAATGCACTAAAGAAGCGTGAAAGTGCCCTTTGAGAGATACCTCAAGCTGCTGCTTTGACCCCTTGATAGCTTCCTGAGGCTAAGAGGTGCAGGAGGCATAATACCTGCACATGATTGGGTATGGCATTGGTTCTGTGTGTGTGTCGCTGCAGTAGGAGTTGTAAATCATCTATCAAGTCACGTATAATGGCTGAGTTTAACCTGTATCTTCTCATCTGTCTGTTCAAATGGGGTAATGCGCACTCTAAAAATGCACTCCTGTCTCCTCCTCCCTCTCCTCAAACCTTCCAGGATCCTCATCCTCCTCGAGTGAAGCCATTGTGGAAAAAGACTGATGCATTCTGGGCCTCTTCATATATGTTGCACCTGTTTAGCACCTGATTTCAATTCGTGGTAAATTGCACATGCAAAAACCCATTTTGCAAATAATCGAAATTTGCGAATGCGTGATACATCGAATTGCGATTCGCATTATCTACTCACAATTATTAAGGAATCACTATTTTACTGATAACTTAAATTTTCACTGCAAATGCCTTTCATACATCCTGAAAGGCTATTTTGCATTTGCAAACGGTGGATTTTACCAATTCGCACCGTTTGCGAATGCAAAATACTTTGATACATCTAGCCCTAGGTCTCCTCTTTCCATAGGTCTTCGTCTTCAGGAATCCACTGTTGGTTTCTTGCAGTCACCTCTGGGTTTTGCACTTCTCTTTTTTTTTCTTAGCAGGTGTTTTGGGGAAATTCTAGTGATTTACTCCTGCTTTCCTGGTCGCAGGGGGGTTGGGGGGGGGGTGAGTTGTGGTACTTACCTTTGTGCTTTCTTGGTTCCCCCAGTGCCCCTATACACACTCCACTTACCTAGGTGGGGGTCCAACTCTCACATTCCATTTTTGACACTGTTTTGCACTGTTTTCTAACTATTTTTATGCCTATTTCAGGCTAATAGTGTATATATCTTGTGTTTGTTTACCTCCTAAGGAAGTATTGCCTCTATAGTATTTTTTGGTGGTGTGTTACCATAATAAATTACCTTTATTTTTGTGACACTGAGTGTTTTCTTTCATGTGTGTAAGTGCTGTATGACTTGAGTGCTATTGCATGAGCTTTGCATGTCTCCTAATTAAGCCTTGGCTGCTCAACCACAGCTACCTCTAGAGAGCCTGGCTTCTAAACACTGCCTACACGTCACTTAAAAGGGGTACCTGGTATAAGGTGTAAGTACCTTAGTTACTAACCACACACCAGGCCAGGTTCACACACCCCTCCCAAGGCATGTAATACCTATTTCCAAGGGAGAGGGTGTCACCTCCCTCTCCCACAGGAAATCCTTTGTTCTGCCTTCCCGTGCCTGAGCTGGCCGAGCAGCAGGAGGGCAGAAAGCTGTCTGAGGGGTGGTGGGAGCACGATCTCCCCGGAAAACCCCAGAAGACTAGTTGGAGCAATGCTGGTGGTCCTCTAAGGAGCACCCAGAGTGCATGGAATCATACAACCAATACTGGCAACAGTATTAGGTTATGATTCTGAGATGTTTGATACCAAACATTCCCAGGTTCGGAGTTAGCATAATGTAGCCAGTATGGCTTTCACGCACTTACGAAGTCCAGTGAAATGGAACTTGAGTTCTTAGAGGCACCTCTGCTCATGCAAGGGTGCCCTCACTCACAGGTACCTGCGCCCTGCCTTCTGGGCTAGGAGGGCCTACGATAGGGTTGGCTTATAGTGACCTGGTGCATTGACCCGTAGGGAAAAGGTGCATGCACCTTTCCACGCAGGCTGCAAAGGCAGGCCTGCAGACACATTTTGCATGGGCTCCCATGGGTGTCATAATACGTGGTGCAGCCCATGGGGAACCCCTGGTGCCCCAATGCCCTAGGCACCATAGTACCATATACTAGGGACTTTGTATGGGGGCACCAGTATTCCAATTGTGGGGTGTGCTAAGTCCTAAGCAACCTAATTTAGAGGAAGAGAGCACAGTCACTACGGCCCTGGTTAGCAGGATCCCAGTGAACACGGTCAAAACACACTGGCAGCAGGCAAAAAGTGGGGGTAACCATGCCAAAAAGTATACTTTCCTACAACTGCCATAAATGTTGAATTTGCAGCATTAATCGCAAGGCTACCAGACATGCAAAAAGAAGCAAATCTATTCAACAGGACATGTTTTAAATCATTGAATATATATTTATACATTTGGACCCCACTCTTTGCTCGCAGTAATGAAAGAAATGTTTAATATCTCTAGTCTAGTACCCATATGGCTTGTCCCGATAATTATGCCTTGGCCTGCCTTATCTGAGAGAAGTAGTCAATAGATAAACTTATCTAGTATTGGCACTTTCATAGATTGCCATACTTGAATCATTCCCCATCGTCGAAGTGGAGTCCCACTGTACCATAGATAGCAGTAGATAAAAACCTACATAGAGGTCAATGTTATAGGCCTTCACTCTAACAGCTTATTGACATCATTTAAAAGGAACCAAAGTCCAGCCTATCAGGCGACCGCATCCTTTAGAACCCTCACCACAGAGGCTCCAGTCCCTCATATTTTTACCCGCACATTGTGTGATCGGAGTCTCTCCAAAATCTGCTCATTTTTTTCCCCTCAGTTTACCCATTTTGTAGCACATTTCTCTTAAGGTCAGCATTTATTTCTGCTGTTCAAGACCCTGTCTGCTCCAAAATGTCATAACCAACCAAAAAGAGAGAGAAGGAAGGCTATTAATTTGGCTTCAGAAACTTAAAGGTATGGCGAACCCTCTTATTGAGGAAGATCGTGATGACTCGTCTAGGACGCAGTAATCCTGCAAAAGGGATAGATTTCCTGAAAGTATGCTCTTAGAATCACCAAAGAAGGCATCTAAAAAGTCCCATCATGGGTTTGATGGACGTTCTAAAAAAATCTGAGCAGCATCCACATACTTCAAACAAGCAATTGTACTGCAATGGCTCTCTCGTTTACTCGAGTTAAAGCTATTAGCGTTGTAAACTCCTAATCGGACTTTTCTAAACTGAAAAGTAAAACAGTTTCACATCAGCAAGCGGACAGCCATAATGAGTGCAAAGCAAACACACAAAAGGAAACAGAAGTCGGCTCGACAGTGGCAGAGGAGCGTCGCTCGTCCCCCGGCCAGCAGCAGGAGCTGCAAAATGAAAATAATAATAGTGTTTATTATCGTTTTTATTTTTCAGGGGGCAGGGCCATGGGCGATGACAGGAATGGAGGGGAGTGTACAGCACTCCCCCCAGTGCACATGTAAGTTTGGCTGGCTGTCTCGGGCCGGCCAAACACACATGCACACTGGGCTCTGTTCAACTCGGCACTGTGTTGCCGGGTTGGAGAGAGCAGGCAGAAGCTCCCACTCTGCCTTGGAGCACCAAGCCAGGGCACTTTTCCAATCCTAACGTTGCTTTCATTCGAGAGCAGCACCCGGATTGGGTGCTGGGAGCCTGTGCCTGCAATGAGTGGAAAGGGAGGAGGTGAGTTTCTTTTTTTTTTTTTTTTTTTTTTTTTTTTTATTCCTTTATGTTGTTGTGCCCCTGCCCACAGGTTTGCCCCTACAGGAGCCACCCCTGGCTGGCATATATTGTTAAAATGCACCATATGACAAACAGATCGCATGATAGTGGCTTAAGCGGAAGTGGAAAGAGAGAGCAGTGCAGATTGGCATGATTAATAAGTGAGAGGAACATAAAATTCTATAAAATAATTAACATTTTTTGGGCTTTCAAAACAGAGATGAGTGTTTGTGCTTTGTCAGTGTATGCATGCATAAATCCCAGGTGAAACCCGACAGACAACTCACCATACCCAACTGAAAGCACCTGTATCCAACAATTCATGAGAATATACATTTATCAGTGGGGATGTAACGTCCCAAATACATCCCCCTGAAGGTACGCCCCTGAGTGGGAGTGAGGATGAGAATGTGAGTTAGAGTGAGTGAGGTACCTGGCAATTTAGAACTGCAGAGAGACAGGAAGTGAAGAAGTAAACACAGCTGCCTTTTCCCTAACACCCTCCATGAAACCGAGCCAGGCCTGTGTACATGGACAAAGAACAGGGAAATACTCAATACAAATCCTGAAATGCTGGACTTGTTACAGGGTACAAAATATTATTTTATGAAAATGAAACCGTGTCTTTGGCTGGGCACAGAATGGTTTAACATAAGAAGGGATGCAGGAAAATGAAGCGCTTGGTGTTCCTTCCATTCAGAATACTACAGTTATGTCAATGCCTGGGTGGGACTAATGGACAGGGCAGGCCCATGCATATTAAAGACCAATAGGACCACCATGGGACAGAGTGGAAGAGTCCTGGTCCTCCAAAATATGTACTGGTGGGCCCATTGGCTCCCCACAGCACAAAGTAACCACTGGGTTAAAGAGAGGGCGCTGTATGGCCAAAAAGATAGGGTGGTGGGTAGTTTTGAAGTAAGGTTTCATTTTAAGGTGTAGGTTAGCATAGGGTCAGTACACTTAGTCATGAATCTATCTTACTCAATGTAGTAGTAATCTCAGAAGTGGTAATCTCAACAGTGGTTATCCCTGCAGTGGTAATCTCTGCGGTAGTAGTCACAGTAGTGGTAATCTCCGCAGTGGTAATCCCAGTAGTGGTGATCTCAGCAGTGGTAATCCCTGCAGTGATAATTGCAACGGTGGTAATCTCAGCACTGGTAATCTCAGAGGTAGGAATCACAGTAGTGGTAACCTCAGCAGTGGTAACCCCTGCAGGGGTAATCTCATCAGTAGTAGTCACAGTAGTGGCAATCTCAGCAGTCGTAATCTCAGAGGTAGTAATCCCAGTAGTGGTAATCTCAGCAGTGGTAATCCCTGCAGTGGTACTCTCAGGGGTAGTAATCACAGCAGTTGTAATTCAGCAGTGGTAATCTCAGAGGTGGTAATCACAGTAGTGGTAGTTTCAGCAGTGGTAATTACAGAGGTGGTAATCTCAGCGGAGGTAATCTTTGCACTGATAATCTTAGAGGTAGAAATCAGAGTAGTGGTAACCTCAGGATGGTAATCCCTGCAGTGGTAATCTCAGAGGGGCTCATTTTAATGTAGTAGATTCTCTGTAGCGGTATATGGACTCCGTTGTATTTTAGGTGGTGACATACAACCCTTTGTGCTGGGTCCTCAGTCTGATATGTTCATTGCATTTGCGTGTGAACAACGCTCAAACGTTTTCTGTTTATAACGCGCCTCCCTGAAGAACATGTTTTAAACCACCTCCTCCTTATCAAGAAAAAGGACCTCTGAACTGAGCGCAGCATAGCGCCTTCCTGATGGGCACCATCCTCATCTAAAAGTAAACATCTTCATTCATTTAGTTTTTACTCAGCAGACTAGGGCCTTATAAAACAATGGGCATTTGCTATGTAATAGGTCTCGTGTTAACTCAAGTTAAAGCTATTAGCATTGTAAGCTCCTTACCAAACTTTTCTTGCCACATAAACTGAAAAGTAAAACAGTTTCACATAAGCGAGCCAACGGCCACCATGCGCAAAGCAAACACGCGAAAGGAAACAGAAGTCTGCTTGTAGTGAAATTTATCGGCAGAAGCGCAATTATCCATGTGTAAGGAAATGCCTTCCTTGGCATGGTTATACCCCCACTTTTTGCCCAGTGTTGATGCCAACTTTGACTGAAAGTGTGCTGGAACCCTGCTAATCAAGCCCCAGCACCAGTGTTCTTTCCTTAAAACTTTACCTTTGCTTCCACAATTGGCATAGCCCTGGCACACAGTTAAGTCTCTTGTAAAAGATACCCATGGTACCAAGTTCCCTGTGGCCAGGGAAGGTCTCTAAGGGCTGCAGCATGTATTATGCCACCTTCAGGACCCCTCGCTCAGCACCTGCACACTGCTAGGCAGCTTGTGTGTGCTGCTGGGGAGAAAAAGGCAAAGTCAATATGGCACCCCTCTCAGGGTGCCATGCCCACAAACCACTGTCTGTGGCATAAGTAAGTCACCCCTCTAGTAGGCCTTACAGCCCTAAGGCAGGGTGCACAATACCACAGGTGAGGGCATAGCTGCACGAATACTGTGCCCCTACGGTGTCTAAGTCCATTCTTAGACATTGTAAGTGCTGTGTAGCCATATTGAGTATATGGTCTGGGAGTTTGTCATTACGAACTCCCCAGCACCATAATGGCTTCACTGAATACTTCTCAGCACAACAAACCCTCACTGATGCCAGTGTGGGATTTATTGAAAAACGTACACAGAGGGCATCTCAGAGATACCCCCTGTATGTTAGCCCAACTGCTAGTGTAGGACTGACCAGTCTGTGCCAGCCTGCCACTTTAAGATGAGTTTCTGACCACATGGGGTGAGTGCCTTTGTGCACTGTGTGGTCAGAATCAAAGTCTGTCTGGGTGGAGGTGCTTCACACCTCCCCCTTCAGGAACTGTAACACCTGGCGGTGAGCCTCAAAGGCTCAAGCTTTGGGTTACAGTGCCCCAGGGCACTCCAGCTAATGGAGATGCCCGCCTCCTGGACAAAGCCCCAATTTTGGTGGCAAGTCCGACGGAAAAAATAGGGAAAACAGGGAGTGACCACCCCAGCCAGGACCACCACTAAGGTGTCCAGAGCTGAGGTGATCCCCTCCCTGCAGAATCCTCCATCTTGGTTTTGAGGATATGAACTATAAAGTCTCATTCTTATCCAAAAATCACTGAATAATGATCCAAACGTTACATCTTTATTTAGTACGATGTATACACAGCCGACTCAGAGATCAGTCATCAGCAACTGTCACTTCGCCCATCTACATTCCATTCCCCCCATTCTAATTGTCATGGCAACTTTGTGAACACTGTAACTTGAGTATATAATATACAACATATCTCCCTTATTAACAACATAAAACATAACGGTATCACAAAAATGGTACATTAACTATTTACATGTTATATTAATACAATGTTTAAATTCATTCTCTATATCTCCCTGGAACTCTCCTTTGACGACTGCTCCTCCGTAACATTACTCCTTCATAACTTTCCCTTTATATTCCATAACATCTTTATTTACATCTGTTTGTTTTGTTATTAATTCATGATTGTTTTTTCCAAACTTGTCTGTTTCTAAATCACTACGTTTCACAACATTCCTTAGATTCAATTTTTTCCCATCATCCAAAATCACTCAATATTTCATTACTTTCCGAACTTTCTTAGGATCAGACCATTTTGATTCACCTTTCTTATAATCCTGGAATCTTCTAACTTTTACTACATCACCTATGTTCCAGCGTAAATTTTCATTATGTTCTTTTCCCTTTGAACAATATTTTTGTTGTTTTATTTCAACACCCTTTCTCATTTTTTCTTCATCCACTCTTACTACTTTGTCTTTATTCATCCAAGCTGGAACAGCTATGGTGCAAGCCTTCCTACCCCTCAACAAGACAAACTGAGTTTCACCGGTCAAAGAATGTGGAGTTGTGCGATAATTCCACACCATTTTCTTCATTTCTTCCTTCCAATCCAATTTGCATTTCACAGCCAATTGTATATTTTCCCCCAAAATTCTGTTAAACCTCTCAACAAGACCATTCTCACGTGGATGATATACAGCAGTTCTTCTGTGCGAAATTCCACACTGTTTTAGAAATTCCTCAAATTCTCTTGCTACAAATTGTGGACCATTATCAGAAATATATTTACAAAATTCTATAATTGCTTTTGTTTTTACTTCTCTAACAAAAGTAACTTCTGGCCATTTGGAATAGTAGTTCATCAGCACCATAGCTTACCTACTCTCACTACCTAATATATCAAAAGGTCCACACACATCTATACCTAATCTCTGCCATGGACATTCAGGATAATCCATAGCTATTATCGGCGTATTAACTGGACTGTGAGACTTATCACTATGCGCACATGCAACACATTCCCTCACAAATCTTTCCACATCATGATCTAAATCTGGCCAACAAAAATCCAATCAAACTTTGCGTTTCATAGCAGACATCCCACCATGACCCTCATGAAGCACAGTTAATACTCTACACCAAATAATGATTTTGGCACTAATAACCGTTCACCCCGTCTTAAAATTCCGTTAATGCATGACAATTCTGTCCAAATGGACTTATAATTGGAGATCTAATCTGATTTGTTCCATTCCCACTTCCAACGCTTTGGCAACAAATTTATTAACTTCTGACAAATTTCATCCTCCTCTATTGCAAGTCTCCATTCTTGTTCTGATATTGCTTTGAGACTTGCATTTACTATATCTGCCACTAAGATATCATCTTCCTCCACATGGTTCATTTCATCTAATGGACATTGAGATAAAAAAATCTGCATTGACATTTTTTATTCCTGGAATATATTTTGTTGTGAATGTATATTCCTGTAATCTGAATAGCCATTTTGCAATGCGTGGAGTAGCTCTTCCTGCACCTTTTGTTGTAAAAACTTCAATTAATGGCTTATGGTGAGTCCAAAGTTTAAAATCAACACCCCATACAAAATTTCTAAAGTGTTGAATACCCCACCAACACGCCATAGTTTCCTTCTCAATAGTTGAATAATTTAATTCTGCACCTTTTAGTGTCCTTGAAGCAAATGCAATTATTCTTTCACAGCCATATTTATTCTTCTGCATAAGAACAGCACCTAGACCATACATGCTTGTATCAGTTGCAATAATTAGTTTGTCACCTGGTTTATATGGTGCTAAGGCTATTGCATTTATAATACAATCCTTTATATTCTTAAAGGCTTTTTCACATTCTGTTGACCATACAAACTTACAACCCTTTCTCATCAATTCTCTCAAAGGTCTAACTTTATCCACAAAATGTAAGCATTTGACAGGTCAATCGTTGAAAAATATCTTCCTTCAGACACACCTGATAACAATTCTGCAATATTTGGTAAAGGATGGCGATCAATCCATATGCACTTGTTTAAATCCCTCAAGTCCACACACATCCTTATCTTTCCATTCGGTTTCCGTACTAAAAGAATTGGACTTAAACAATCAGACGCTTCAATAGGTACAATTATATTGAGTTTACACAACCTCTCTAATTCCTCCTTTAAAGGACCTCTCAACACCAAAGGTACACTTCTAACTTTGTGAGCTATTTGAGTAATGTTTTCCTTCAATATAATTTTGTGTACACATTTTTTTAAACAACCCAAATTTTGTACTAAATAACGTTGGAAATGTCTGTGCCCATTTTGTTATATTATTAGAAGCTGTTGATAATACTTGATCTTCCCTATTAGGATCTAATGTAATACCTAAAGCACGTTGATCTCTCCATCCTAACAACAACTTTCCTTTATCAACAACATAAACCATACATTTAGCACTTCTGTCCTTAAATGATATTTTGGTTTCAAAACATCCAATTATCGGTATTTTACCTCCACCATAACCTTCAGGCTGAATGCGTGTCTCTTGTAGCTCCATGCCCCCCAAGTCATACCATACATCCTTACTAACTAGTGTATAAGGGGAACAAGAATACACCCACATACATATTTCTTTCCCACATATTTTTACAGAACACTTTGGAGGGTGATATTCTGTATCCTAGGATTCTAGTTTTAAAATTTCTTCACCGTCCTGAACCATCAACACTTCTACCTCATCTTCCGAGTCTGACTTTTCTTCCCCATAAATGTTATTAATTTTTCCTTGGTCAGTTACACAATTCACTTTAGTAATATTCCCTTCACTTCTACAGACTTTAGCAAGATGACCTATTCTTTTGCACTTGTAACACTTCATTTTTATTGCAGGACAATTTCTAGCTGATGCTAAATATTTTACACTCCCACATCGGTAACATGTTCTTTTATAATTCTCATTCATTGTTAAGTTTCTTTTTTCTTCTTCCTTGAATTTATTTCTAGAACTCGTCTCTCTTATTTTGCAAATACTGTCGGGATTATGTAATTCATTTACATACTTAGATGTATTTTCTACTCTTTTAGCCACAATAATAGCTTTTTCTAATGTTGGTTCTTTCATCCCTAATAACTTTTCTTGAATTTTGACGTTACTCATTCTATTAATTAATTGATCTCGAATAATTTCATCTTGCAAACCTTAAAAATTACATGTAATGGCTAAATTACGTAAGGCAGCCACAAATTGATCAATGGATTCATCTACACCTTGTGTACGAGAATAAAATTTGTGTCTCTCCACAACTACACTTACTTTCCTACTGAAGTGTTCTTCCAATGCTCCTATCGCCACATCATATTCATCTAGTAACTCCTCTTCCATATCTGAATTCTCAATATTGCTTTGATCTGTACCTATAATACCTGGTAATGTTTTTAAAACTTTTCTACCTTCAACAGCCAAGTTGTGTTTCAATATGGCCAATTTCCTTCTAGCAGTGTAAGCACACCCATCCATTGCTTCTAGATAAGTTTCAAATGCTTCACGCCAATCTTCCCATTGCATAATTGGGTTCCCAGGGCCTTCCAAAAATGTAGGTGGTGGTAAAATTGATTGCATTTTTTTTATATTTTTTTTATGTATGTGTATATGTATGTATGAGTAAATTGTTTATTTTATTTATGAAAAGTTTTCCACCAAAATAATTACTAACATAACAAAGTCGTCACCATTGTCTGCACCTTCACCACTTTACATGAATAAGTATTTTTTTCCTTTTCTATGGCACACTGAACAGAAGCCCTTCTTCACTTTCAGTTCATTTATCGGCATAGGGTGCTAGCGTCAGCACCGACAGAACACCAGGAACAAGCCACATGAACTCTCCGTGACGTTCTCCTCCTCTCACAATCAAGTGAGTGCCAAGCCTTCTTCTGTACACGCGCTCAGTGTGTACATTCAAGATTTTCTACAGTTCTCGTCGAATCAAACAGCAACGTTGCGTGCCCCTCCGTGCTTGCGCTTCCCGTGTTTACTTTCAAACGCCTCAATCAACTTGTAATACGTTCCCGAAATAAACGTGTTTTCCCACACGCTCCGACAATGACGCTGCGTCTTCCTAAGACTTCTTCCGCAATGTTCACAAACGCATGTACACTTCTCCACAAATTTTATCTGTTATGCGGCATCTGTAGCCCAGTCAAACACGCGTCGCCTGTTTAGCCAAAACACAAGTTAACACGCAGATGCCACCATGCCTTCTCTCCTCCTCCTCACTGTACGCCAAGACTTATTCACGAAACCCACTAAACAATAGTGGTAATTGACACAATGCATTCCATTGTTTGCTGAGCCGGCTGTCATCTGTTGATCCCGTCCTCGTCGCCACTAACGTCTCATTCTCATCCAAAAATCACTGAATAATGATCCAAACATTACATCTTTATTTAGTACGATGTATACACAGCCGGCTCAGAGATCAGTCATCAGCAACTGTCAATTCGCCTATCTACATTCCATTTCTCCCATTCTAATTGTCATGGCAACTTCGTGAACACTGTAACTTGATTATATAATATACAACTAGAACCAATAAGGATAGGAATGTTCCCCCCTCCCCAAAGGAAGGGGGCACAAGGAGGGTGTTGCCACCCTCCGGGACAGTAACCATTGGCTACTGCCTTTCCGACCCCTAACACTCCCCTAAATCCAGGATTTAAGGGCCTCCCTGAACCCAGCTCACCACATTCCTGGCCACCTACAAGAAGGACTGCTAAGCTGAAAACCCCAGCAGAGAAGAAGGAAGATGACAACTGCTTTGTCCCAGCCCTACTGGCCTGTCTCCTACTTCAAAGAACCTGCATAAAGACCAACAATGCGTCCAGCGGACCCAGTGGCCTCTGCCACCTTCAGAGGACTGCCCTGCACCCAAAAGGACCACGAACTCTGGGGACAGCGGCTCTGTCTGAAGAAACCTACAACTAAGGACTCCCGCCTCCCTTCAGATGTGTGAGTCCTGACCCCTGTGCATCCGACGCCTGTGTCCAGCTGGTCCACCCAGCAAGAAACGGTCCCCAGGCAACTTGGAGCAGGAGCCCTCCCTGGGTTGACCCCTCCCAACCTCCACTTTCCGAAGCCCCCCCCCCCCCCCCTTACCTCCCTCCTCTGACACCTTAAGGACACACTGCATCCACCCCCAGGCCTTGGAAAAACTGACCCCTGGTGCAGCATCGACCAGCAGGTGGCCTTCCTCCCTGTCCAGCCGATGGTTTGCCTGAGAAGCCCTCCTGGACCTCGTTGTCTCCAGCCTCAGAGTGACCCCCGGGGTCCCCTCATAGAGTTGCATTGAAAACCTGATGCCCTCTTTGCACCCTGCACCTGGCCGCCCTAGTGCCACTGAGGGTGCATGTTTGGTGCCTACTTGGGGCCACTCCAGTGCTCTCTTGAACACCCTGGTCTGCCCTCCGAGTCGCAGGTACTTACCTGCTGGCTGGCTGGATTCCAAGTACCCCCTATCTCCATAGGAGCCCATGGCAACTTGGTTCCTCTTTGACCTCTGCACCCGACCGGCCCCGTGGTGTTGGTGGTGGGTGTTTAGGGTTAACTTGAACTCCCAACCACGGACTACCTAAACCCCGGAGATAAGAACTGTAAGTTGAATACTTACCTGTGAAACTGTACTATCTTTTCTTCCCCCAGGAACTGTTGAAAATTACAGTGTCCACTTTTAAAATAGCTTTTTGCCATTTTAATAAAAACTGTATAAATTGTCGATTCAATTCATAGTCCTGATTATATATATATATGCAAAGTAACTTTCATTTTATGTACTTACCTGCAAACTGCAAATCTTGTGGTTCTAGAAATAAATTAACAAAATATATTTTTCTATATAAAATCCTATTGGTCTGGTTTTGTCATTGAGTGTGTGTTTCTTCTATTGCTTGTGTGTGTACAACAAATGCTTAACACTACCCTCTGATAAGCCTAAGTGGTCGACCACACTTCCACAAATAGAGCATTAGTATTATCTATTTTTGACTTTGTCAAGCCTCTGGGGAACCCTGGACTCTGTGCACACTGTATCTCATTTCGATATAGTATATCAGAGCCAGCTTCCTACATTACCATATCTACTTCAGCTAGCTAAGTCCGGACTGACCCACTCATCAATGAATATGCATTTAGCAGCAATATCTTGATTCTGTCAAGGCAGATACCCTCTTTATGGTCAGCTAGGGTAATCAAACAATTCCTGGGGTGATTTCTCTAGGCCGGGCACCTCCCACTGCCTGGCATCCCTATGTTACACTGAGCCAATTAGTGAAAGTTCTGTTTGAACCAATCCACAAAACAGACTTGGAATATCTTTCATGGAAGACAGCTACACTACTGACATTGACGTCTGCGAGACATGTAGGTGACTTCCAGACATTCACAGTCATAGAACCATTCTTGCAATTTACCCCAAACTCCATAATTCTACAAACTAAAAAGGTTGATGTCAGAAGTCCCACCAGACTTCCACGTAAACAAACCTATTGTCATGCGGATATTTGTTGCCAGTCTGCAGACTTCAGCAGAGAGGTCTTTACATACACCGGATGTAGAGAGATGTATTAAATTCTGTTTACATAGAACAAAACAATTGGGTAAAACTAACAGCTTTTAGCTAATGGGACACCACGGAGAGGTTTCCACTATCAAAACAGACCACATTCAGATGGATCACCGTAGCCATCCAGTTCTGTCACAGACATGATCTTTTCCAATAAGGTGAGCCAATCTTTACTTAATCCCATCCCACCATCTGCTATAATGGTGTAATGTTATTCGCAAATGCACATTTCTAACTATTCTGATTCATGCATGTGAATCTATAAAAGATCCAATACTGGAGAAGAAAACACTTTACAAACCTGTGTATATCTCACTTGTGCTAGAAAATCTGAGGGACTGGAGCCTATGTGGTGAGGGTTTTAAAGGGTGCTGTAGCCTGATTAGTTGGACTTTGGTTCTTTTTAAATTGTTAATAAGCTGTTAAAGTGAAGGCCTTTAACATTAACCTCTATGTATGTACTTTCTCTACTGCTATCAGTGGTACTGTGTGTGGGAAAGTAGCATCCTTCTAAAATAGTTACCCTATTTTTTGCCTGGTTTCAGTGTGTTTAGACTGTAGTTCACTGGGATCTTGCAAATTATGACCCCAGTGTCAGTGCTCTCTCCTGCAACTTTGGCTGTATGGTAACTTTCACACCCCACCATTGGCATACTGGTGCATCCATGTAAGTCCCTAGTATATGATAGTTGGGTACCCAAGGCATTGGTAGACCAGGGGTCTTCCATGGGCTGCAGCATGCAAACTGTGCCTGCAGGCCTGCCATTGCACCCTGCATGCAGTGGTGCATGCACCTTTCACTCTAGATATAAGGCTTGCCTTATGTCGCGGTCACTGCACTTGGACACCGTAGGTCACCCCTATAGTAGGCCCTTCAGCCCAGAGGCAGGGTGCATGGTTCTAAGTGTGAAGGCACCCCTTCCATGAGCAGAGGTGCCCCTACAAACCCCAGGCTCTATTCCCTGGGCTTTGTAAGTGCGGGGAAGCCACTTTAAGGTATGTAGTGGGCACTGATGAACATGAGTAGATCAACTATAATGGCTTCACCGAACCTAGGCATGCTTGGTATCACTGGCCACTCCAAGGATCCTCCTGCATCACCTGGACTCTGGAGCTGTACTCCTTCGTTCACCGACCTGCTGGAACTTCTTCCCAAGAGGACGGATGTTGCCTACCTCCACCTCATGGTCCTCTCCGAGTGGTCTGGACACTGTCCCCTTCTTTTTCATGTTCTTCTTGTCCAGAATTCACCTTTGGGTTCCTCCGACCTGGTCCACGGTTCGCAACAGCAGCTGGACAAAGGAGGCTCCCATTGACTCTAATGAAGGTTTCTAACGTCAATTCACCTGCATGCGCCTGGGCTCCCTGGTGTGATACTCCACTTTCCTGGGTGGGGGAATTATCAAATCTTCCTTGTGCCAACTGGTTCCCTCGGGGTCCTCTGGGAAGGGTCCTTAATACTGAAAATTCCAACCGCAATGGTCCAGTGTTAGCCTATGGGACACTTGGCTAGATAGCACCTCTGCACAGAGGCGCTTGGGGGGTTTCTATTACTTAACTTGGGTGATTTCATACTCTTCCAGTCCCTGGGATCCTAACACACTTTCCTTGGTCGGCCATCTCCATCCTTATACCACTTTCTTAGTATATGGTTTGTTCCCCCAGCCAAAGTTCCATGTATTTCTATGCTTTTCCTGTTTGTTTCTAAGTATTTTTTGTGTGTAGATATCTCCAAGTGGAGATATATCAATTGGAGGATAGTATTAGTCAATACTTTATTTTTGTAATGCTTGGTTTGGTTCTTTCTTGTGTGAACATCACTGACTGCCTACTCTGGTATTGTAAGTGCTTTACACTCCTCCCTGATAAGCCTGAGCTGCCTTCCACAGCTACCTCTAGAGAGCTTTGGTTGTCTAAGCGCAAAAACACGATCACTAAGGATTGCCTGGACTCAGGATAGGGTGCCATAGATGTACAATGAAAACTGAGCTGGCCTCCTACACTGTAGGACTCCCACTTCAACGATGGGGAATGATTCAAGCATGTGAATCAATGAAAGATACCAACACTGGAGAATACAGTTACGGATAAGTAACTTACTTCCTTGTCTTCAAGTTTTTGCTTGCCCTGGATAGAAGTGCAGCAGTGTGCCACTGGAAGAGATGCAGATGGATAGGCCATGTGGACATGGTAGTCCTAGGTATATGGTATCAGTACCACAGCTGTGTTTTCCTGAAGAAATATAGATCTAAAAGTAGACAGTTTCCAAAACATGAATTCTCCAAATTCTCCTAATCTAGAAAGGAAATGTAGTCGAAGCATTTTTTAATGTGTAAATGTAAATTTCCTGTTAAACTTCACTGATACAATTATGATGCTGTTGTGCTAACAAACAAAATAATAAGAAATATTCCAGTGCTTGGATTGGGGCTATGTAACAGTTCATATGGCTGTGAAACACTTTTTCTTTCTAGGGTCCTATTGCTAATATTTATCTGCATTCAGACTGTGGCCTGGTCCCGTTTCACACGCAGTTTATATCTCAGTTTACTGCTTATAAAGTCAAATATTAGCCAAGGGGTAGAAATTTGTCATCTTACTGAAAAGTGTATTTTACCTGTCTTCATGTAAAGTGGACTTTTTCCGAACTCTTCTGTAGAACAGATGTTAATATGAAGTTTCGTAATAAACAAATGCCTACTATGTTCTGTTTAGGACTCGGTTGTAAAGAGGGAGTCCACAAAAGAATCTGCATCTTCCAGCTCTTGCCCCTCATCACAGGTGCTGCAGAATCTAGCAGGCCCTAGTTACCGCATGCACCCTTTTGGCCGAAAGAGAGGTGGAGATTATAGCCAGTCTGGGCTGATCAAAAAACAGAAACATGAAAGTCGGGCACCACATCAGAGGTCATCTTCTCCTTCTTTTTCATCTGCACAAGGAAGGAGTCCGCAAACACATTATTCAAGCAGGTATTCAGTTTTGTAGTTTGAAAGTGCTCTTATTTTCTTATGATTTATGACTGACTAAATAATGTGCAGGCAGGCTATTCTATAAACATTAATCCAGCTGCTACACATTTCAGGGCTCAAAATGTTTAATGATAAGGCAAATATCAGTCTGATAAAATGAGTGATTCCTGGCTATGGCTGAAACATTTAGTTATGCTATTCTGGTAGATCTGATTCTCTAGCATGACATTTTGTTCCAGTATATTTTTATTTAATTGTTTTTCTTCTTTGAATACACAACATTTACAAAAAAGAAAGATGATGTAGGCAAAGTTATCAGCGAGGGTCAAACATGAGAGTAAGTTCAGCGTTGAATCTGCACATGGTGCCATTAGTCATGTAGTGGAGAGAACTCTGCTCTTCTCAGTGTACAGATTTCAGTTTTTGCCTATTGCCTTGAAGGCTTCTGCTTGGTTACACTGAGCAAGATTTTTTGTCTGATTTGTGTTAACTTTTGTGGACAGAATCTTGCTTTCCATGTTATCTATTATTGGATCTTTCATGTTTTCACAAACTTGAAACTAAATCCCTCACCATCCTTGCGGGGGAGCCTCAGATAACACATTAAAGAAGAACAGCAATCAATCATACTCATTTGAAACAAATATCTTTTAATTTAGTAGCACACCCACCTCATTTAAAATTACCCAAAATTTCACAAGTGAGGTGGAGGTTTTCTGAAGTGCACTATCCAAGCGGCCACCATCACTCAGATTATGTAATCCATGTTTGTGCAGGGGGCCTCCACGGATCTCTGCTCTTATTCGGTTGATTGAGATTGGTATCTACCTCCTTGATCAGCCCTGGAGCATTTATTTCTTTTTTCTTCAGAATGTCAAACACTCCTAAGAAGTTTCTCTTCAGGAACTGTGGTACTTGTAGCCAAAAGCAACTTCATTCTGATGATGTTCATGACCTGTGTTTTTATTGCCTATGTCTTCAACACAGATGTTAGTACATGCAGATACTGCAGGATGTTTTCCACTAAAATCCTGCAAGATAGCAAATATGGAGTGCTTTACAGTTTGAAGAAAGAAAAATAGATGTTAGATGGCATGTGTGGCTCTAGATACACATGCTCTGCATACTCCTGCCATCTCATGTTGGGTCTGGAGAGGAGCAAGTTGTTTTTCTTCAAAGAAATGTTTTGACTCACAAGATCCAGTGACTCCTCGTCTTGGTGATATTGTGCATGGGCATAAACTCCTTTGTTAGATTGTTTTCTTTCTGCTATCTGGTTCAGACATGTGTGCCTCTGCTCTGTCTTTCAACTCTGTTTATTTTCTTAAATCTTTCTGTTCCCTTTCAAAGGTATTGTTATTGCACGCTTCTCCTATCAGCGCTCTCGATGCTTGCGTCTGTTTAGGCTCTGACCGACCGCCGTTCAGTGTGCCAGCTGCTGCCTTGGGCTTTCGCATCGACTGGAATGGTTACCTGATAGAACAGACTCCATTCCGCTTCTGTTCTCAGTGCCACGCCAAGTTCCCGCACACTGACCAACACCTCGTGTGCATCCTCCATCTCTCTCCAGACCACCGCGAGGTCGACTGTGTGTAGGAGGCTGGCCTGGCTTATAGTGGGTACGTTGTGGTCCTTACACCTTGTGCCAGGTCCAGTTATCCCTTATTAGTAGATTAGAAGTGTTCTAGCAGCTTAGGCTGATAGAGTTAGCTATAGCAGAGCAGCTTAGGCTGAACTAGGAGACATGCAAAGCTCCTACTATACCACTTATATTACTTAGCACTATATCATAAGAAACACAATACTCGGAGTTACTAAAAATAAAGGTACTTTATTTTAGTGACAATATGCCAAAAGTATCTCAGAGGATATACTCCATTAGGAGGTAAGTAATATACACAAAATATACACACAAACCAAAATCAGGTATGTAAACAGTTAGAAAAGTAGTACAAACACTGTAGAACACAATAGAACGCAATAGGAGACAATAGGCCTAGGGGCAACACAAACCATATACTCCAAAAGTGGAATGCGAATCACAAATGGACCCCAGGCCTAGTGTACTGTGTAGAGGGTCACTGGGAGTGTACGAAAACACTAAGGGTGTCCAAGATACCCCACCCCAAGACCCTGAAAAGTAGGAGTTAAGTTACCCTACTACCCCAGAAAGACAGTAAAGTCGAGATAGGGGATTCTGCAAAGGCAACAACTGACTGCAAAGCACTGAAGACGGATTCCTGGACCTGAGGACCTGTAAAGGAAGGTGACCATGTCCAAGAGTCACGCAAGTGTCCAGGTGGGGCAAGAGCCCACTAAACCCCGGATGAACGTGCAAAAGGGCTGCCTCCGGGTGGAAGAAGCCGAAGATTCTGCAACAACGGAAGGCCCCAGGAACTTCTCCTTTGGTCAGACGATGTCCCACGGCGTGCTGGAGGATGCAGAGTTGTTTCCACGCAGAAAGACCGCAAACAAGCCTTGCTAGCTGCAAGAGTCACGTTGAGGATTTTGGGTGCTGCCAGGGCCCAGGAAGAACCAGGAGGTCGCCCCTTGGAGGAGGAGACAGAGGGGGCGCTTAGCAACATGGAGAGCCCACACAGAAGCAGGCAGCACCCGCAGAAGCACCTGAACAGGCATTCAAAAGATCTGAGCACGACTGTCGACTCAGCACAACAAAAGAGGGTCCCACGAAGTCTGAGTCCAACTCAGCGATTTGGGCAGTGCAGGACAGAGTGCTGGGGACCTGGGCTAGGCTGTGCACAAAGGAAGTCTTGCAAAAGTGCACAGCAGCCCGAGCAGCTGCAGTTCACGCAGTACACAGGATGACCGTCTGGTGTGGGGAGGCAAGAACTTACCTCCACCAAATTTGGACAGAAGGGCCAATGGATTCAGCTCCAGTGTTCCAGGGAGCACGCTCGTTAGGATGAAAGGGGACCCAGAGGACCGGTGATGCGGACGTTTGGTGCCTGCGTTGGCAGGGGGAAGATTCCGTCGACCCACGGGAGATTTCTTCTTGGCTTCCAGTGCAGGGTGAAGGCAGACAGCCCTCAGAGCATGCACCACCAGGAAACAGTCGAGAAAGCTGGCAGGATGAGGCGCTACAATATTGCTGGTAGTCTTCTTGCTACTTTGTTGCGGTTTTGCAGGCGTCCTGGAGCAGTCAGCGGCCTGTCCTTGCCAGAAGTCGAAGAGGGAAGTGCAGAGGAACTCTGATGAGCTCTTGTATTCGTTATCTGAAGAGAAACCCACAGGAGAGACCCTAAATAGCCCTCAGAGGAGGATTGGCTGCAGGGAAAGGTAAGCACCTATCAGGAGGGGTCTCTGACGCCACCTGCTGGCACTGGCCACTCAGAGGTGTCCATTGTGCCCTCACACCTCTGCATCCAAGATGGCAGAGGTCTGGGACACACTGGAGGAGCTCTGGGCACTTCCCCTGGGGAGGTGCTGGTCAGGGGAGTGGTCACTCCCCTTTCCTTGGTCCAGTTTCGCACCAGAGCAGGGCTGGGGGGATCCCTGAACCGGTGTAGACTGGCTTATGCAAGCAGGGTACCATCGGTGCCCTTCAAAGCATTTCCAGAGGCCAGTAGCGGCTACTCCTCTCAGGCCCTTAACACCTATTTCCAAAGGGAGAGGGTGTAACACCCTCTCTCAGAGGAAATCCTTTGTTCTGCCTTCCTGGGACTGGGCTGCCCAGGCCCCAGGTGGGCAGAAACCTGTCTGAGGGTTGTCAGCAGCGGTAGCTGCAGATTAAACCCCGGGAAGTTAGTTTGCCAGTACCCGGGCTCTATCCTGGAGCCCCGGGGATGCATGGAATTGTCCCCCCAATACCACAATGGTATTGGGGTGACAATTCCATGATCCTAGACATGTTACATGGCCATGTTCGGAGTTTCCATTGTGACACTACATATAGGTATTGACCTATATGTAGTGCACGTGTGTAATGGTGTCCCCGCCCTCACAAAGTCTTGGGAAATTGCCCTGAACAATGTGGGGGCACCTTGGCTAGTGCCCCTAACCTTCACTAGGTGAGGGTTAGACATATAGGTGACTTATAAGTTACTTAAGTGCAGTGTAAAATGGCTGTGAAATAACGTGGACGTTATTTCACTTTGTCTGAGCTCCCTATGGATGGCTAAAGAAATGCTGCAGCCCACAGGGATCTCCTGGAACCCCAATACCCTGGGTACCTAGGTACCATATGCTAGGGAATTATAAGGGTGTTCCAGTGTGCCAATGAGAATTGGTTAAATTAGTCATTAGCCTGCAGTGACAATTTTAAAAGCAGAGAGAGCATAAACACTGAGGTTCTGGTTAGCAGAGCCTCAGTGAAACAGTTAGGCACCACACAGGGAACACATACAGGCCACAAACTTATGAGCACTGGGGTACTGGCTAGCAGGATCCCAGTGACACATACCAAACATACTGACAACATAGGGTTTTCACTATGAGCACTGGGCCCTGGCTGGCAGTATCCCAGTGAGACAGTAAAAACACCCTGACATATACTCACAAACAGGCCAAAAGTGGGGGTAACAAGGCTAGAAAGAGGCTACCTTCCTACACCGTGACACCTGTAAGTTTGTCCAGTCTTAAAACACCCTTTGAGATCAATGAGTTTGCCAGCTGGAAATGGCTCAGAAGACACCGGGCGACTCCTCCCACCCCATCAGACCTTTTTAGAGAGGAACTTGCTCAGGAGGAACTAGTGCAGGAGAAGGAAGCCTTCTCTATATAGGACAGTGCCAAGTCAGATGTCGAGTTCGACATTGAAAGTCAAGAACTTTCCTCTAGCCCTGTGCATGAGTACTGTGGCCCCTGCTGCCCCTCAGAAATCCTCCCAAAAAAAGTCTTACAGCCCATCATAGAGTTACCAAAAGACTGTTTTGGCCACCCTGCTTTCTGGCTCAGCACCAAAAATGTTTGCCAAGGCCAAAGCCATGCCATGGGCCTCAATAGCTTTGGGCCGAGGCATGGTTTCGGGACCAAGCCGTCAGCCTCGACATCGGCACTGACCAAGCTCCAAAGACCAAGACCTTAGCACTGAAGCCCTCAGAACTGAAAACCACGGAAGCCAGAGATTCAGGCCAGTCCTCCAGATCCAGGAAGGCACAGGTCCGATCATTGCCACACCTTCCCCTCCTATGCTTCCCAAAAGGAAACCTTCCTGTCAAGAGGCCTTGAACGTTCCCGTCCCCTCCAAGAGGAGGACAAAGGGCAAGGCGAATAGCCCACCTCGCAGACATCCTCACCACCTCTTCCACCCCATTCCTCACCACCACCCATTCCCCTACTCAGTCTCCACAATCGTCCATACAAGGGGACAACATTCCTCAGGGGGTCACAACAGTTCTGCACTGGGGATTTAGATAGGTTCTCCTGACAAAACAACATATGGGATGCCTATGACCCTGATCCCATTCCCTCATATTACCCTGAACTTTACCCTGCACAGCACTCATCACCAGAAGACAATATTTCTATCAGCAGGTAATTACTAGGGCAGCCGCCTTTCACCATGTAGAGCTGTACAAAGACCCCATTGAGTAAGATTTCTTGTTCGACACCCTTTCCACTACGCATCGGGATACGCAATTCCTCCCCATGCTCCCTGGTATGTTTAGGCATGCAGATGATATCTTCAAGGAGCCTGTACACTCTAGGGTGATGACCCACGGGTGGACAAGAAGCACAAAGTGCCCCCTTCTGACCGGCTTTACATCAGGGCACAGGCACCACCCAACTCCATAGTGGCAGCAACTGCCCATAAACAGGCTAACAGCCAGGCCACCAGGGACTCTTCTCCCCCAGAAAAGGAGAGCAAGAGGATTGATGCCACAGGGAAGAGGGTGGAGGCACAGGCCGCAAACCATTGGCGCATAACCAAATCTCAAACCATATGGACAGGTATGATCGGGCCCATTGAAATTAAATGGAGGAGCTACTACAGTAAATACACAAAGTGTGTGGGGTGGTGTAGGGGAGAACAGGTCTCTTGTGGCCTTTTCAATGTACGTTGGTTGAGCGCTCACCATAATGAAAGAGGATGTGTGGGTGTGACGGGTGGCTGGACCTTTGAGGGAGTTTACGGACTACGTGGTCTCACACACAGTATAGTGTCATGCTTCATCATATGACCACCTAGCCCCACCCAGGTAAGATGATACTTCCTGGGAGGAATCAACCTCGTTGTTAAAACAACTACAGAGGGAGTGCTGAGATTAAATCTTGGTGGATAATACAAGGAATCCAGATAAGGGTGGTGAAAGATAAAATTACCTTACAAATCACCTGTTTAACTAAGAAGTTTTAATGTCGGTGTTCGTAGGTAAGAGTAAAAACCGGGATGGGGACTCATTTGACTATAAAGACTCAAGTGGCCTAAAAAATGGGGACCAACATGTTTCTGCCCACCCTAAGAGCCAAAAAGGTTTGGGGCATTCATCAGGGTCAAGGATCCCTAAAGGTGGGGAGCAGATTTGTATGCTCGTTGGGAAAGATAAGTGCTCTGTGAAAATATGCCTACCTGGAAAATTTGAAGGGGTATGGCCTAAAAAAAGAAATAAGAAAACAAGTAAACGGTTGTGAAATATCTGTGCCACTTCACTACAAACCACAGCACACTGACGTGGAAAAACACACATACACATGCAAGAGTTATTGAGGTCTTTTGGCAATGAAAGCCTATTAAAACGGTCTTACCCTGTGAAAAACGGTGGATAGCCTCTGGTCTGGGAACTAACGGAAGGGGGTTGCCCTTTGTAGTCACGCTCTATGGGGGAGACATGGATTCAAAATATAAAAATATGGCTAAGGAGGTCGAGCTACCACTTGCTAGCAGGCTGGTAATTAAGAGGTGGTTGATAATGCGGAAAAGGGTTACTGAGTGATCACTATATCAATCTGTTGCAGGAGAATCACTAAGTAACACACTTGTAATAAAAACTTGTGAAGGAGAAAGAACATAATCACTAGACACACAAACATGGATACTTATCTCAAAAGGAGAGAAGAAGCCATGGAGAATCAAAGGGGGCCCACTGGGGAAGTTATTTGACTTACTACTCCAAAGGCAGCAACATGCTTGTACACCTATGTGGTCCGTGTCCCAGCCGCTTGTTCACTTGGGCCTGAACGCGGCAGGGGTTTAAGTGGATGCGCTGATTGATGTAAATTGTGCTCACGTGTGCCTCAGCTGGAGCATCGATGCTGCAGAACTTCTGGCGAGCCCGGCCACCAGGGACGCGAGCGCCCGGCTGCCGGGCAGGCCGGACGTAAGTGAGTCGTTTGGAGACACCGTGCGTCTACCCGGCCCCCAAGTGCTGGGAAATGTAGTCCCTGCACTCGGAGGCATGCGTGTCGGATGGTTGCCTAGCAACCGGGAGCCCAAGCGAGGGCTCGGAATGACAGCTGCTCCGATCGGAGCAGTTGGAAGCAATGGATATGACCGCGGTTCAGGGCGGGTGGCCGATAACACCTGTACACCTGGAGAAAAAGGTGGAGGGAAAAATAAGGGGGGGAGGCTGAAACACATGGAAGAACGAAACCACGGGGGACAAGGGGGGCAAAAAGGGGGAGGGAGGGGGAACAAAAGTGGAAAAGTAAAAAAAGGGGAAAGACTTGAAAGAAAGAAACGGGGGGGTGGGATAAGAAGGAGAAGAGAGGAGAGGAAGGGGGAGAAGGGAGGGGGTTACAAAGGAAGAAACAAGGGGAGAAAGAAGAAAAGAAAACAGAAGAAAGAGACAACAAGAAAGAAGTGGAAAAGAGGGGGTAGAGAGAAAAAAAAGGGGAGAAAATTGGAGAGGAGGGAAGGGGGAAAGGGAGGGATGTGTAATAGGTAGGGAAGGGACAGGGGAATGTTGCTAAGGTTTTACAGGGCTGACCATTGGATGTTATCATTGAGTCCCATGGTGTCTGTGTGCAGCCTCCATATCCATCTCTGTTCATAATATAACAGTTTTGGTTTCATGTTTATAGTCGGATTGCCGAGTTTGTCTATGACAAACCACTCCATATCATCGAGATCATGGTTGTTCAGAATGCAATGTTCTGTTAAATGGGTTGCATCCCCTCGGCATCTAATGGTACTTCGATGCTCACAGATGCATGTTCCCACTCTCCTGGTGGTCATGCTGATATACATGAGTTGGCAAGGGCATTTTATCATATAAATGACATTTTTACTGTTACAGTTTGTGAGGGTCCTCAACTCCCATGGTGTCTGCAACCCGAGTTCCAATTTGGTAGTCTTTTTTTTGTGAACTGGCAGTTGCCACAGGGGAAGTGACCCGTGGGTGGCGGTGGGTGCCATAATGTTGTTTGTTGACAGGAGTCCTGTCACATGGTCGAGTATGGACTACCATGTCACGGATGCTTTTTGCTTTTTTGAAGGCATTGAGTGGGGATTCAAAGTGAAGACCTCCTGATGTTAGGATCTTCCTTGATTATCTTTTTATCTGTATTGGATAGTGAGTTGAAGGTGGTTACACAGATTATGCTGTCCTTCTTATCGGCTTGTACCGATGGTTGCAGCAACAAATCCCTGTGGCTGAAATGAGCTCTTTTTTCGGCTCTTCTAGTGAGACGGGCTGGGTAGCCCTTGGCATGAAGTTTATTAGTAGGTTTCTTGACGTGCGTGGTGTAGTCTGTCAGTTCTGTGCAGTTACGTCGTAGGCGGAGAAATTGACCTACTGGTAGGTTCTCTTTGAGAGAACGTGGATGAAAGCTGAGGAATTGTAGCAGGTTGTTCCTGTCGGTTGGCTTATTGAAGACTTCTGTTTTTAAGAAGCTGTCCTTTTCAGATATGAGGAGATTGAGAAAGGAGAGTTCTTTGTCACCTATCGTTGATGTGAATCTCAAAAAAGGATTTAAAGCATTTAACCAGTTCACAAAAATTGTCTTGCCTTCTCTTGTTCCTGTCCAGACCAGGAGAATGTCATTGATGTAACGTTTCCATAGCCTGATTCGGTCACGGTATGGATTCTCTTAATTTAGGAAAAAACATTTCTCAAAGTGGTCTACGTAGAGACATGCCAGACTCAGGGCAAAGGTACTGCCCATCGAAGTTCCGTGTACTTAAATATAGTAATTTGTATTGAATTCAAAAAAGGTTTCTAGTAAGGGCTGTGTGTGCAGAATCTAAAATAAACTCTGGAAGAGTTATAGAGTTCCAAACACTGTTATTGAAAAGGTTACAGATAACATCAAGGGTGGCTCCCTGAGGTATGTTAGTATACAAAGACCTGACGTCCAGGGTTATCAAGTACTCCTTTTTCCTGTGTTGAATTCTAGGCCGTCAAGCAGATTGAGTACATCTTTTGTGTCCTTTACATATGTTGGTATTTGCTTCACCTACGGTTGTAAGAACCAGTCGCAAAATTGCGGGAGGGGCTCTGGAATGGACCCGATCCCAGATACTATTGGCCTCTTGTAGGAAGTTGACTCTGTATATACTATTTCAAAGTAAGAAATAGTGTACACAGAGTCCAAGGGTTCCCCTTAGAGGTAAGATAGTGGCAAAATTAGATCATTCTAATGCTCTATTTGGTGGTAGTGTGGTCGAGCAGTAGGCTTATCAGAGGGTAGTGTTAAGCATTTGTTTGACACACACAGGCAATACATGAGAACACACACTCACGGACCTAACTCTAGGCCAATAGGTTTTAATATAGAAAAATATTATTTTCTTAATTTATTTTAGAACCACGAGATTCAGTATTTAGGTAAGTACATAAATTGTAAGGTACTTCACAGTCAAGTATGGAACTTTGAATTAAAACAGTAGTATACCCAGTTTTGGCAAAAGTGGCAATAAGCTATTTTAAAAGTGGACACTGCAAAAATCAACAGTTCCTGGGGAAGGTAAGTATTGGTTAGTTTCTCAGGTAAGTAAAGCATTTACAAGTTCAGTCTCTTGGGCATAAGCAGCCCACCGTTGGGGGTTCAAGGCAACCCCAAACCCTCAGCACCAACAACTCCAGGCCTGTCAGGTGCAGAGGTCAAAGGAGGGCTCAAACAACATAAGTGCCTATGGAGAACAGGGGTGCTCCAGTTCCAGTCTGCTAGCAGGTAAGTACCTGCGTCCTCGGGGAGCAGACCAGGGGGGTTTTGTAGAGCACTTGGGGGGGGGAGGGGGACACAAGCACACAAAACACACCCTCATCGGCACAGGGGCGCAGTGTGCAAAGTATGTGTCGGGTTTTTTATTGAATCAGTGGAGGGACGGGGGGTCACTCTGGCAATGCAGGCAAAGCGCAGGGGGGTTTCTCGGGCCTGCCACCGACTGGGCGAGGATGAGAGCCACCTGCTGGTCACTCCTGCACCAGTAGTTGGTTCCTCTCGGTCCTGGGAGCTGCGGGTGGAGTGCTTGGTCCATGCGTCAGGTTCCTTTGTTACCAGGCAGTCGCGGTCAGGGGTAGTCTCGGGATCCTCTCTGCAGGCGTCGCTGTGGGGGTGCAGGGAGGTCGATTCAGGGTGTCCACGTTGTTGCAGTCGCCTGGGAGTCCTCTCTGCGGTGTTGGTTGTCCTGAACTCGAGCCGGGGGCGTCGGGAGCAGTGTGAAGATTCACGCTTCCAGTGGGAGGCTAGAGTCTCTTTAAAGTTGGTTTCTTGTTGCGGTTTTTGAACAGAGCCACTGTTCTCTGGAGGTTCTTGGTCCTTTAGGTGCAGGTCAGTCCTCTGAGTCCTCAGAGGTCGCTGGTCCCGCTGGATGCGTCGCTGTGCAGGTTCCTCTGAGTCTGGAGACAGGCCGGTAGGGCTGGGGCCAACTCAGTTGGTGTCTCCGTTGTCTCCGCGAGCTTTCAGGTCAGCAGTCCTCCTTCCTTCTTCAGGTTGCAGGAATCTGATTTCCTGGGTTCAGGGTCACCCCTAAATACTCAATTTCGGGGGGTGTTTAGGTCTGGGGGGCAGTAGCCAATGGCTACTGTCCTGGAGGGTGGCGACACCCTCTTTGTGCCTCTTCCTTGAGAGGATGGGGCACGTCCCTATCCCTATTGGGGGAATCCTCCAAAACAAGATGGAAAATTTCTAAAGGTAGGAGTCACCTCAACTCAGTGCACCTTAGGGGCTGTCCTGATTGGTGGGTGACTCCTCCTTGTTTTTCTCATTATCTCTTCCGGACTTGCCGCCAATAGTGGGGTCAGTGTCCGGAGGAGCGGGCATCTCCACTAGCTGGAATGCCCTCAGGCGCTGTAGCAACAGGCATGAGCCTTTGAGGCTCACCACCAGTTGTTACAGTTCCTGCAGACGCAGAGGGAGTTGAGAAGCACCTCCACCCAGTGCAGGCTTTGTTCCTGGCCACAGAGTGACAAAGGCACTCACCCCATGTGGCCAGAAACCTGTCTGGTTGTGGCAAGCTGGCAGGAACTGGTCAGCCTGAAAGTAGGAATTGGAATGGTATACAGGGGGCATCTCTAAGATGCCATCTGTGTGCATTTTTCAATAAATCCCACACTGACATAAGTGTGGATTTATTGTGCTGAGAGGTTTGATACCAAACGTCCCAGAATTCAGTGTATCCCACACCTACAATGTCTAAGATTTGGCTTAGACACTGTCGGGGCATAGTGCTCATGCAGCTATGCCTTGACCTGTGGTATAGTGCACTCTGCCTTAGGGCTGCAAGGCCTGCTGGAAGGGTGACTTACCTATGCCTTCAGTGGGATGTGGGCATGGCACTCTGAGGGGAGTGCCATGTCAACTTAGTCATTTTCTCCCCACCAGCACACACAAGCTGTGAGGCAGTGTGCATGTGCTGAGTGAGGGGTCCCCAGTGTGGCATAATACATATGCAGCCCTTAGAGACCTTCCCTGTCCACAGCGCCCTTGCTACCAGGGATACCATTTACAAGCTACTTATCTGTGTTCCAGGGCTGTGCCAATTGTGGAGACAAAGGTACAGTTTTAGGAAAGAACACTGGTGATGGGGCCTGGTTAGCAGGGTCCCAGAACACTTTCAATCAATCAGTCAATCAGAATATTTATAAAGCGCACTACTCACACGTTAGGGTCTCAAGGCGCTGGGGGGAGGGAAAGCTGCTGGTCGAAAAGCCATGTTTTGAGGCGCCTCCTGAAAGTTAGGGGGTCTTGGGTCTGGCGTAGCTGGAGAGGTAGTGAGTTCCAGGTCTTGGCGGCGATGTGTGAGAAGGATCTTCCGGCGGTGGTGCGGCGGATGCGGGGAATGGCGGCAAGAGCAAGGTTGGCGGAGCGAAGAAGGTGTGTGGGAGCATGGAAGGTAAGTCTGTTGCTGAGGTAGGCTGGGCCGGTGTTGTAGAGAGCTTTGTGAGCGTGGGAAAGGAGTTTGAAAGTGATCCTTTTCGGTACGGGTAGCCAGTGCAGGTCTCTGAGGAGGGGGGAGGTGTGGTTGCGGCGCGGGACGTCAAGGATGAGGCGGGCAGAAGTGTTCTGGATTCATTGTAGCTTGGATTGTAGCTTGACCGTTATTCCTGCATATAGGGCGTTGCCGTAGTCCAATCTGCTGCTGATCAGGGCGTGGGTGACGGTTTTCCTGGTCTCAATGGGGATCCATTTGAAGATCTTGCGGAGCATGTGGAGACTGTTGTAGCAGGAGGAGGAGACTGCGTTGACCTGTTGGATCATGCTGAGAGTGGAGTCCAGGATGAAGCCCAGGTTGCGAGCGTAGGTGGTGGGCGATGGTGCGGTGCCTAGGGAGTTGGGCTACCAGGAGTCGTTCCATGCTGAGGGGTTGGAGCCGAAGATGACGATCTCTGTTTTTTCGGTGTTTAGTTTGAGGCGGCTAGATTCCATCCACTTGGAGATGGCGTGAAGTCCATTGTGTAGGTTGTTTTGGGCAGTAGTGGGGTCTTTTGTGAGGGAGAGGATCAGCTGGGTGTCGTCTGCGTATGATACTATGTTGATGTGGTGTGTCCGTGCGATGTTGTCGAGAGGGGCCATGTAGACATTGAAGAGTGTTGGGCTAAGGGAGGATCCTTGAAGGACGCCACAGATGATCTTGGAGACCTCTGACAGGAATGGCGGAAGGCGGACTCTCTGGGTTCTGCCGGTGAGAAATGATGAGATCAAGTTGAGAGCCTTGTTGTGGATTCCGCCGTTGAGTCGTGTGCGGAGGGTGTGATGACATAACGTGTCGAAAGCGGCAGAGAGATCCAGCAGGATGAGTGCTGCGGTTTCTCCTTTGTCGAGCATGGTCCTTATGTCTGTGGCAGCGATGAGTGCGGTCTCTGTGCTGTGGTTTTTTCAGAATCCGGATTGGGAGGTGTTGAGCGCCTTACTGTCTTCTAGGAAACGGGAGAGCTGGGTGTTGACGTCTTTTTCAATGCTCTTGGCTGGGAAGGGGAGGAGGGAGATCGGCCGGTAGCTCTTCCGGTCATCTGGGTCTGCCTTGGGTTTCTTCAGTAGTAACTGAAGAAACCCATAACTGACATCAGCAAAATGTTAGGGGGTAACCATGCCAACAGTGGCATTTCCCTACACAATCAACAAACCCCCTACATAAACCACCCCCTCCCCCCCCCACTCCTCCCCCTCAAAATAAAAACAAAAGAGGTTGAGACTAACCTTTCCCAAGAGACTCTTCATTTTCTAAGTGGAAGAACCTGGAAAGGCCATCTGCATTGGCAAAGTCAGTCGCAGGTCTGTATTCCACTACAAAGTCCATTCCCTGTAGGGATATGGACCACCTCAACATTTTAGGCTTCTCTCCTTTCATTTGCATTAGCCATCTGAGAGGTCTGTGGTCAGTTTGAACTGTGAAGTGACTAGCAAACAGGTATGGTCTCAACTTCTTCAGGGACCAAACTACAGCAAAGGCCTCCCTCTCAATGGCACTCCAACGTTGCTCCCTGGAGAGTAACCACCTGCTAATAAAAGCAACAGGCTGGTCAAGCACATCATTGGTTTGAGATAGAACTGCTCCTATCCCGTGCTCAGAGGCATCAGTCTGCAAAATGAACTGCTTTGAATAATCTGGAGCTTTCAAAACTGGTGCTGAGCACATAGCTTCTTTCAGGGTGTCAAAGGCCTTTTGACAGTTCAGGGTCCAGTTCACTTTTCTGGGCATTTCCTTGGAGGTAGGTTGTAAGGAAATGCCTCCTTGGCATGGTTATTCCCTAACTTTTTGCCTTTGCTGATGCTAAGTTTTGATTGAAAGTGTGCTGGGACTCTGCTAACCATGCCCCAGCACCGGTGTTCTTTCCCTAAACTGTACCTTTGCTTCCACAATTGGCACAGCCCTTGCACTCAGATAAGTCCCTTGTAACTGGTACCCCTGGTACCAAGGACCCTGATGCCAGGGAAGGCCTCTAAGGGCTGCAGCATGGCTTATGCCACCCTGGGGACCCCTCACTCAGCACATGCACACTGCCTCACAGCATGTGTGTGCTGGTGGGGAGAAAATGACTAAGTCGACTTGGCACTCCCCTCAGAGTGGCATGCCAACCTCACACTACCTGTGGCATAGGTAAGTCACCCCTCTAGCAGGCCTTGAAGCTCTAAGGCAGGGTGCACTATACCACAGGTGACGGCATATGTGCTAGAGCACTATGCCCCTACAGTGTCTAAGCAAAACCTTAGACTTTTATAGGTGCAGGGTAGCCATAAGAGTATATGGTCTGGGAGTTTGTCAAACACGAACTCCACAGTTTCATAATGGCTACACTGAAATCTGAGAAGTTTGGTATCAAACTTCTCAGCACAATAAATGCACACTGATGCCAGTGTGCAATGTGTTGGAACATGCACCCAGAGGGCATCTTAGAGATGCCCCCTGAATACCAATCTAACTTCTAGTGTAGGCTGATCAGTTTCTGCCAGCCTGCCACACACCAGACATGTTGCTGGCCACAAGGAGAGGGTGCCTTTGTCACACTGTGGCCAGGAACAGAGCCTGTACTGGGTGGAGGTGCTTCTCAACTCCCCCTGCAGGAACTGTAACACCTTTTGTTACAGCGCCCCAGTGCATCCCAACTAGTAGAGATGCCCGCCCCTCCGGCCACAGCCCCCACTTTTGGCGGAGATAATGAGAAAAACAAGGAGGAGTCACCCACCAGTCAGGACAGCCCCTAAGGTGTCCTGAGCTGAGGTGACCCCTGCTTTTAGAAATCCTCCATCTCGAGTTTGGAGGATTCCCCCAATAGGATTAGGAATGTGCCCCCCTCCCCTCAGGGAGGAGGCACAAAGAGGGTGTAGCCACTCTCCTGGACAGTAGCCATTGGCTGCTGCCCTCCTAGACCTAAACACACCCCTAAATTTAGTATTTAGGGGCCCCCAGAACCTAGGAAATCAGATTCCTGCAACCTGAAGAAACAAGGACTGCTGACCTACAAGCCTGCAGAGAAGAAGGACGACAACAACTGCTTTGGCCCCAGCCCTACCAGCCTGTCTCCTGTCTCGAAAACCTGCAACCAGTGACGCATCTGACAGGGACCAGCGACCTCTGAAGCCTCAGAGGACTGCCCTGGACTAAAGGACCAAGAAACTCCTGTGAGCAGCAGCTCTGCTCAACAACAGCAACTTCTTTGCAACAAAGAAGCAGCTTTTAAAGGCTTCACGTTTCCCGACGGAAGCGTGAGACTTCCCAATCTGCATCCGACACCCCTGGCTCGAGATCCAGAGAACAAACACCACAGGGAGGACTCCTCGGTGACTGCGAGCCCGTAAGTAGCCTGAGACGACCCCCCTCAGCCCCCACAGCGACACCTGCAGAGAGAATCCAGAGGCTCCCCCTGACCGCAACTGCCTGTAACAAGGGACCCGATGCCTGGAACCAGCACTGCACCCGCAGCCCCCAGGACCTGAAGGAACTGAACCTCAGTGCAGGAGTTACCCCCAGACAACCCTCTGCCTAGCCCAGGTGGTGGCTATCCGGAGAAGCCCCCCCCGTGCCTGCCTGCACCGCTAGAGTGACCCCCGGGTCCCTCCATTGTTTCCTACCAGAATCCCAACACCTGCTTTGCACACTGCACCCGGCCATTCCTGTGCAGCTGAGGGTGTGTTTTGTGTGCCTACTTGTGTCCCCCTCAGTGCTCTACAAAACCCCCCTGGTCTGCCCCCCGAGGATGCGGGTACTTACCTGCTGGCAGACTGGAACTGGAGCACACCTGTTCTCCTTAAGCACCTATGTGTTTTGGGCACCTCTTTGAGTTCTACACCTGACCAGCCCCACTACCACAAAATAGAGCATTAGAATTCTCTAATTTTGCCACTATCTTACCTGTAAGGGGAACCCTTGGACTCTGTATTTCTATTTTTTACTATACTTTGAAATAGTATCTACAGAGCCAACTACCTACATAGGTTCTTTGAGGGGTGTCACTATGGATCCATATCCCTTCACAAACCTCCTATAGTACCCAGTCAAGCCAAGGAATGCCCTGGCTTGAGTCTGGGTTTTTGGAGCTTCCCAGTCCTGAATAGTCTGGATCTTGGGTTGGAGTGGCTGAACTTGGCCTCCACCTACAAGATGTCCCAAGTAAACCACTGTACCCTGCCCTATCTGACATTTAGATCCCTTGATAGAGAGGCCTGCTGCTTGCAGGGCCTGCAAAACCTTCTTCAGGTGGACCAGGTGATCCTGCCAGTTTTAGCTAAAGACAGCAGTATCATCTAGATCTCCTAAACTAAAGGACTCCAAACCAGCAAGTACTTGAGTCACCAATCTGTAAAAGGTGGCAGGGGCATTCTTTAAGCCAAAGGGCATAACAGTTAACTGATAATGCCCATCAGGTTAGAGAATGCTGTCTTTTCTTTTGCTTCAGGTCCCATTTTGATTTGCCAGTACCTTGCTGTCAAGTCAAAGCTACTTAAATCAATTCATCTGCTCTTGGTATGGGGTGAGCATCTGTCTTGGTGACAGAGTTGAGCCCTCTTTAGTCCACACAAAACCTCATCTCTCTCTTTCCATCCTTGGTGTGAGGTTTGGGGACAAGAGTACTGGGCTAGCCCAGGGACTGTCAGAGTGCTCTATCACTCCCAGTTGCAGCATCTTGTGGACTTCCACTTTAATGATTTATTTGACTTGGTCAGTGTAAGGAAATGCGTCCTTGGCATGGTTACCCCCTGACTTTTTGCCTTTGCTGATGCCAAGTTATGATTTGAAAGTGTGTTGAGGCCTGCTAACCCCCCAGCACCAGTGTTCTTTCCCTAACCTATACCTTTGTCTCCACAATTGGCACACCCTGACATCCAGGTAAGTCCCTTGTAACTGGTACCCCTGGTACCAAGGGCCTTGATGCCAGGGAAGGTCTCTAAGGGCTGCAGCATGTCTTATGCCACCCTGGGGACCCCTCACTCAGCACATGCACACTGCTTGCCAGCTTGTGTGTGCTGATGGGGAGAAAATGACTAAGTCGACATGGCTCTCCCCTCGGGGTGCCATGCCAACCTCACACTGCCTATGGCATAGATAAGTCACCCCTCTAGCAGGCCTTACAGCCCTAAGGCAGGGTGCACTATACCACAGGTGAGGGCCTAGGTGCATGAGCACTATGCCCCTACAATGTCTAAGCAAAACCTTAGACATTGTAAGTGCAGGGTAGCCATAAGAGTATATGGTCTGGGAGTCTGTCATACACGAACTCCACAGCACCATAATGGTTACACTGAAAACTCAGAAGTTTGGTATCAAACTTCTCAGCACAATAAATGTACCCTGATGCCAGTGTGCAATACACCCAGAGGGCATCTTAGAGATGCCCGCTGAAAACATACCCGACTTCCAGTGTGGGCTGACTAGTTTTGCCAGCCTGCTACACACCAGACATGTTGCTGGCCACATGGGGAGAGTGCCTTTGTCACTCTGTGGCTAGTAACAAAGCCTGTACTGGGTGGAGGTGCTTCTCACCTCCCCCTGCAGGAACTGTAACACCTGGCGTTGAGCCTCAAAGTCTCACCCCCTTTGTTACAGCGCCACAGGGCATCCCAGCTAGTGGAGATGCCCGCCCCCTCCGGCCACGCCCCACTTTTGGCGGCAAGGCCGGAGGAGATAATGAGAAAAACAAGGAGGAGTCACTGGCCAGTCAGGACAACCCCTAAGGTGTCCTGACCTGAGGTGACTCTGACTTTTAGAAATCCTCCATCTTGCAGATGGAGGATTCCCCCAATAGTATTAGGGATGTGCCCCCCTCCCCTCAGGAAGGAGGCACAAAGAGGGTGTAGCCACCCTCAGGGCTAGTGGCTATTGGCTACTAACCTCCCAGACCTAAACACACCCCTAAATAGAGTATTTAGGGGCCCCCAGAACCAAGCAAGAGAGATTCCTGTAATCTGAAGATGAAGAAGGACTGCTGACCTGAAGCCCTGCAGAGAAGACGGAGACACCGACTGCTTTGGCCCCAGCCCTACCGGGCTGTCTCCTCACTCCAAGAAAAACTGCAACAGTGACGCGTCCCCCAGGGTCCAGCGGCCTCAAGGGACTACCTTGCATCCAAAAGGACCAAAAACTCCTGAGGACAGCGGCCCTGTTCCACAAAGACTGCAACTTTGCAACAAATAAGCAACTTTTAAAGACCACACATTTCCCGCCGGAAGCATGAGACTTTCCACTCTGCACCCAACGCCCCTGGCTCTACCTTCGGAGAACCAGCACTACAGGGAGGACTCCCCGGTGACTGCGACCCTGTGAGTAGCCAGAGTTGACCCGCCCCCAGACACCCCCCCCCCGCGCCTTCCCAGCGACACCTGCAGAGGGAATCCAGAGGCTCCCCCTGACTGCGACTGCCTGCTTCAAAGAACCCAACGCCTGGGAAACACACTGCACCCGCAGCCCCCAGGACCTGAAGGATCCGACCTCCAGTGCAGGAGTGACCCCCAGGTGGCCCTCTCCCTTGCCCAGGTGGTGGCTACCCCCTTGCCTGCCTACATCGCTGTAGAGACCCCTGGGTCTCCCATTGAAACCTATTGCAAACCCGACGCCTGTTTGCACTCTGCATCCGGCCACCCCTGTGCTGCTGAGGGTGTACTTTTTGTGCTGACTTGTGTCCCAACCCCCCCTGGTCTGCTCTCCGAAGTCGCGGGTACTTACCTGCTGGCAGACTGGAACCGGGGCACCCCCTTCTCCATTGAAGCCTATGCGTTTTGGGCACCACTTTGACCTCTGCACCTGACCGGCCCTGAGCTGCTGGTGTGGCTTGCCCTGAACCCCCAACGGTGGGCTACCTTGGACCCAACTTTGAACCCTGTGAGTGCTTTACTTACCTGAAAAACTAATAAATACATACCTCCCCCAGGAACTGTTGAATTTTGCACTGTGTCCAATTTTAAAATAGCTTATTGCCATTTTTGCCAAAACTATACATGCTATTGTGATGATTCAAAGTTCCTAAGATACCTTAGTGAAATACCTTTCATTTAAAGTAATGTTTGTAAATCTTGAACCTGTGGTTCTTAAAATAAGCTAAGAAAATATATTTTTCTATATAAAAACCTATTGGCCTGGAATTGTCTTTGAGTGTGTGTTCCTCATTTATTGCCTGTGTGTGTACAACAAATGCTTAACACTGCCCTCTGATAAGCCTACTGCTCGACCACACTACCACAAAATAGAGCATTAGAATTATCTCTTTTTGCCACTATCTTACCTCTAAGGGGAACCCTTGGACTCTGTGCATGCTATTTCTTACTTTGAAATAGTACATACAGAGCCAACTTCCTACAGTCAGACTGCCTAAATATTTTATTCAGGAGACCTGTGTCCACATCATGGGTACACAGGTGTGTCTGACCTAGGGTCAAGGAAAAGAGAGGATCCAGAGGCTCCCCCTGACCTTGACTGCCTGGAACAAAGGAACCCGACGCCTGGACCAAGCACTGCATCCGCAGCCCCCAGGACCAAGAGGAACCACCTACCAGTGTAGGAGTGACCAGCAGGCAGCCCTCATCCTAGCCCAGTCGGTGGCTGGCCGGAGAAGCTCCCTGTATCCTGCCTGCATCGCCTAAGTGACCCCCTGGTCCCTCCATTGCAAACCCGATGCCTACTTTGCCTATTGCACCCAGCCTCCCCTGTTCCACTGAGGGTGTGTTTTGTGGGCTTGTTTGTCCTCCCCCCCCCCCCAATCCCCTCCCCCCCCACCACCCCCCCCCCCCCCCCCCCCCCACCCCCCCCACTCAGTGCTCTACAATACACCACCTGGTCTGCTCCCCAAGGACGCATGTACTTACCTGTAAACAGAGTAGGACAGGAGCACCCCTGTTCTTCATAGGCACCTATGTGTTTTGGGCCCTTCTTTGACCTCTGCACCTGACCGGCCGTGTGTTGCTGGTGCTGTAACTTTGGAGTTTCCTGAACCCCCAACGGTGGGCTGCCTATGCCCAGGAGACTGACTGTGTAAGTGCTTTACTTACCTGAGAAAACTAACCAAACTTACCCTCCCCAGGACCTGTTGATTTTGGTACTGTATTCACTTTTAAAATAGCTATTTGCCATTTTATCCAAAAATGTGTGTACTACTGTTTTAAATCAAAGTTCCTTACTTAGCTGTGTGAGGTACCTTGCATTTTATGTACTTACCTCAAATCATGAGGTTCAAAAATAAATTAAGAAAATATATTTTTCTATATAAAACCATTGGCCTGGAGTTTAGTCTTTAAGTGTGTGTTCCTCATTTATTGCCAGTATGTGTACAACAAATGCTTAACACTACCCTCTGATAAGCCTACTGCCTGACCACACTACCACAAAATAGAGCATTAATATTATCTAATTTTGCCGCTACCAACCTCTAAGGGGAACCCTTGGACTCTGTGCACACCATCTCTCACTTTGAGGTAGTATATACAGAGCCAACTTCCTACGCTCAGGCTTCGTATTACAATGCCCCAGGGCACTCCACCTTGTAGAGATGCCCAGCCTCCAGACAAAGCCCCACTTTTGGCAGCAAGTCTGGAGTGATAATGAGAAAACCAAGGTGGAGTCACCCCCTCAGCCAGGTCCACCCCTAAGATGACCAGAGCTGAAATGACCCCCTTCTTGAAAAATCCTCCATCTTGCTTTGGAGCATTAGGACCAATAAGGATAGGAGTGTAGCCACCCTCCGGGACAGTAACCATTGGCTACTACCCCCTAACACACCCCTAAAAGAAGGACTGCCTAGCTGGAAAAACCCAGCAGAGAAGAATGAAGACGACAGCTGCTTTGGCTTCAGCCCTACCAGCCTGTCTCCAACTTCAGAGAACCTGCACCAGCAACGCATCCTGCGGGCCCAGCGACCTCTGCCGACTCATAGGACTGCCCTGCAACTACAAAGGATCAAGAACTCCTGTGGACAGCGGACCTGTCCAACCAAAGAAAGAAGAAACCATCTTTAAAGGGACTCTCACCTCACTCCAGAAGCGTGAGTCCCCACCACTCTGCACCAGATGCCCGTGGCCTGTGTCCAGAGAAACCAATGTCCCAGAGAGGACCCCCCAGGCGACTCCGACAACGTGTCCACCCTGGGCGGACCTCTCTGCACCCCCACGACGACACCTGCAGAGGGAATCCCAAGGACCCCCATGACCGCGACTGCTCGGGACGAAGATATGCGACGTCTGGAGAAGCACTGCACACGCAGCCCCCAGGCCTGTGAGAAACCGACCACCGGTGCAGCAGTGACCAGCAGGCGGCCCTCACTCTTGCTCATTCGGTGGCTGGCCCGAGAAGCCCCCCTGTGCCCTGCCTGCAATGTTTGAATGACATCCTGGTTCCTCCATTAAATCCTTTTGAAAACCCAATGCCCTGTTTGCACACTGCCCCCGGCCCTGTGCTGCTGAGGATGTGTTTTGTGTGCCTACTTGGGCCCCCTGGTCTGCCCCTGAGGACGTGGGTACTTAACTGCCAGCAGACCGGAACCAGAGCACCCCCTGTCTCCATAGGCGCCCATGTTATTTTGGCTCCTCTTTGACCTCTGCACCTGACCAGCCCTGTGTTGCTGGATGTTTGGGGTTGACTTGAACCCCCAACGGTGGGCTACCTATGCCCCTGAGACTGAACTTGTAAGTGCTTTACTTACCGTATTAACTAAACTGTACTTACCTCTCCCAGGAACTTTTGAAAATTGCAATGTCCACTTTTAAAATAGCTTATTGCCATTTTCTGAAAAACTGTGTACATTACTGTTTTAATTCAAAGTTCTAACTATACCTATGCAAAGTACCTTACATTTAATGTACTTACCTGCAATCTGAATCTTGTGGTTCCAAAAGTAAATTAACAAAATAATATTTTCCTATATAAAAGCCTATTGGCCTGGACTTAAGTAATTGAGTGTGTGCTTTCAATTATTGCTTGTGTGTGTACAACAAATGCTTAACGCTACCCTCTGATAAGCCTAACTGCTCGACCACACTACCACTAATGGAGCATTAGTATTATCTGTCAAGCCTTTTGGGGAACTCCTGGACTCTGTGCACACTATGGGGGTCATTACAACCCTGGCGGATGGTGTTAAAGGTGCAGTAATACCGCAAACAGGCCGGCAGACAAAAAAAGGGAATCATGACCCTGGCGGAAACCGCCAACAAAGACAGCCACTTTAACACTCCGCCCGCAACGGCGGTACAGACGAGCAGCGCGGCGGTCACCGCCAACAGACAGGCGGAAGACAATGTACCGCCCATAGTATCACAACCTACCAATCCGCCACCTTTTCCGGGGATAAAAAGATGGCGGAAACAGTTACTGGAATGGGAAAACGCTCACCTGAACACATCCCACGAGGAAGGAGGACTCCATGGAGCCCGAATTACAAATCCTACCGGCCCTTGTATTCCTACTCATCTACGAAGAGCAACGCCGGCGCCGCCGAAGACAACGGTGAGTACTGCACCTACAACATAGGGGAAGGAGGGAGGCAAAAGTTAGGGGGACACACACGAAACACCCCCACCCTTGCATATTACAACACACACACCAATGCATTCACAAAAATCACAGTAACAACCCACAACCCCCCCCGGACGAATGCAAAGACAAAACAAAATCAGTTCAAACATTGTAATGTAGCAATATACATGTCTCGAAAATATACGGATATAAAGTATATACAGTACGAGAAGTAGTGCAGATATGCACATATCAATGTCCGTGCACCACTAGTCCAAAAATGCATGGGCGAGGCCCACAAAAGATACCTGTCCACACACGGAGAGAACACTGCCAGGGCATCAGATAGAAATACTACAGGCACCTCAGGGGGAAGGGAAGGGGGGGGTACCTCAGCCGGATGAGTGCAAAGCCAGATCCATGACGGGGCTCCATGTCCATTGATGTATCCTGGGGAGTGCAAAGCCACAGTCTCTCAAGTCTCTACAGTGGGTGGCTTGCCCACTGTACCATCCTGGGGAGTGCAAAGCCACAGTCTCTCAAGTCTCTACAGTGGGTGGCTTGCCCACTGTACCATCCTGGGGAGTGCAAAGCCACAGTCTCTCAAGTCTCTACAGTGGGTGGCTTGCCCACTGTACCATCCTGGGGAGTGCAAAGCCACAGTCTCAAGTCTCTACAGTGGGTGGCGTGCCCACTGTACCATCCTGGGGATTGCAAAGCCACAGTCTCTCAAGTCTCTACAGTGGGTGGCGTGCCCACTGTACCATCCTGGGGAGTGCAAAGCCACAGTCTCTCAAGTGGATAACAGTCTCCACTGGTTCTGGAGGGGGACTGGTGACCTGAGTGCTTCATCCTGTGCAGGACAGACTGAGTGGATGCAAGTCTCCACTGGTTCTGGAGGGGGACTGGTGCCCTGAGTGCTTCATCCTGTGCAGGACATACTGAGTGGATGCAAGTCTCCACTGGTTCTGGAGGGGGACTGGTGCCCTGAGTGCTTCATCCTGTGCAGGACAGACTGAGTGGATGCAAGTCTCCACTGGTTCTGGAGGGGGACTGGTGCCCTGAGTGCATCACTCTCCCCGTGACGGTCCGAGTTGCGTCACTCCCCCTGCCGCTCATAGGCTAGCGGTGCTTGCCATGGCGGTCTTTGCCCTGTTCAGCAGTGCTTTGCCATGGCTGTTCTGGACTGTTCAGCGGTGCTTGCCCTGTTCAGCGGTGCTTTGCCATGGCGGTTCTGGACTGTTCAGCGGTGCTTGCCCTGTTCAGCGGTCCTTTGCCATGGCGGTTCTGAACTGTTCAGCGGTGCTTGCCCTGTTCAGCGGTGCTTTGCCATGGCGGTTCTGAACTGTTCAGCGGTGCTTGCCCTGTTCAGCGGTGCTTTGTCTGGGCTGGGCATTGGTGTGTGGCATGACGTTTTCTGGACTGGGCATTGGTGTGTGGCATGACATTCTCTGGATTGGGCATTGGTGTGTGGCATGACGTTCCCTCATTGCCCAGCGGGGCTGTGGCAGCTGGGGCCCTCCTGGGCACTGACTCTGGCGGTGGTCTCCGGACCAGTGACGATACTTGGGCCCTCCTGGGCACTGACTCTGGCGGTGGTCTCCTGACCAGTGACGATACTTGGGCCCTCCTGGGCAATGACTCCGGCAGTGGTCTTCTGACCAGTGACGATACTTGGGCCCTCCTGGGCACTGACTCCAGCGGTGGTCTCCTGACCATTGACGATACTTGGGCCCTCCTGGGCACTGACTCCGGCGGTGGCGGTGGTCTCCTGACCAGTGACGATACTTGGGCCTCCTGGGCAATGACTCCGGCGGTGGTCTCCTGACCAGTGACGATACTTGGGCCCTCATGGGCACTGACTCCGGTGGTGGCGGTGGTCTCCTGACCAGTGACGATACTTGGGCCCTCCTGGGCGATGACTCAGGCGGTGGTCTCCTGACCAGTGACGATACTTGGGCCCTCCTGGGCACTGACTCCGGCGGTGGCAGGGGTCTCCTGACCAGTGACGATACTTGGGCCCTCCTGGGCAATGACTCCGGCGGTGGTCTCCTGACCAGTGACGATACTTGGGCCCTCCTGGGCAATGAATCCGGCGGTGGTCTCCTGACCAGTGATAATACTTGGGCCCTCCTGGGCAATGACTCCGGCGGTGGTCTCCTGACCAGTGACAATACTTGGGCCCTCCTGGGCACTGACTCCAGCGGTGGCAGGGGCCTCCTGACCAGTGACGATACTTGGGCCCTCCTGGGCACTGACTCCGGCGGTGGCAGGGGTCTCCTGGCCAGTGACGATACTTGGGCCCTCCTGGGCAATGACTCTGGCGGTGGTCTCCTGACCAGTGACGATACTTGGGCCCTCCTGGGCAATGACTCTGGCGGTGGTCTCCGGACCAGTGACGACTTCTGGCGGTGGCGTCCCGACCGCCGTGAAGGATGCCGCCCTGCTCTGCCGTGATGCTGACACCAGGCTGCGCAGACTTCCTCTGGCCCTTCCCCACCTTTGGAGGAGTCACAGCTGACTCTGCAATCCCCCTGGGACCCCTGGGAGTTGTTTTGCCTCCAGGAGTCTTCACAGGGTCCCGTCGGCCACTTTCCAATTTCAGAGTCTTAGGGGGTGCGCTGCCAGTGCCTTGGCTCCGGGTCACACTGCCTGCCCTGGTGGCCGGTGCACTCCACACACCTTGAACAGGCACCACTGGTAATGGAGGCTTTTTGGCTGAGGCGCTACGACGGGACTGATGAATTGGAGGGGGGGGGGGGGCAAAAAGGTCAACTTTACAGAGGGACAGTTTCTGACGAACACTGGGATAGGTAGTTGGAGGGGGTCTGGGAGTGGAGGAAGAGGAGGTGGTTGTAGGAGGTGTCACTTTAGGTGTTTTGGGTGCAGGTGCAGGTACTGGAGGCTGTCGTGAGGTGGATGGATGGTGGGTGTGTGGGTGCCCGCGTTTGTGTACTTTGGGAGGGGGCGTCACAGACACACTGGGAGAGGACACAGGGGACATGTAAATGGGAGTGGAGGTGGTGATTGCAGGTGAGCGGGGTGTGGTGCAGGGTGTTCTGTTGCGACTCCTGGTGCCTGTAGATGTAGTGCATGCAGGTGATAGTGTAGACGACACTGGGAGGGAGGAGGCAGACAACGAGGAGAGGGACACAGTGGAGGCAATGGGTGTTGCTGTGTCTGAATGTGTGTGATGCTTGTGTGTGTGCCTGTGGGTTGTGTGGTGCCTCTGTTTGCCTGAGCTTCCCTTTTGTGTTGACGTGTGTGCATGCTGGTCTGTAGGTGTGCTTGGGATGGGATGGGGTACAGGGGATTGGGTCTGGGTGGAGGAGGTTGCAGGGGGAAGGCTAGACACAGGGACAATGGCTGCCATCAGTGCTGAGGCCAGAGATTGCAGGGTTCGCTGAAGGGCAGCCTGACCAGAATGAATGCCCTCCAGGAATGCATTACCGTGTTGCAACTCCCTTTCTACACCCTGGATGGCATTCACAATGGTAGACTGCCCAACAGTGAGTGACCTGAGGAGGTCAATGGCCTCCTCACTGAGGGCAGCAGGGGTGACTGGGGCAGGGCCTGAGGTGCCTGGGGCGAAGGTGATGCCCACCCTCCTGGGTGAGCGGGCACGGGGCGAACGCTGAGGGGCTGCTGGGAGGGCGGTGCTGGTAGGGGAGGTGGCGGCTGTACCTGTAGAAGTGGGGCGCACAGATGGTGCCGCCACCACAAGGGAGCTCCCATCGGCGGCCGAGTCCGTGTCGCTGCTTGGTGATCCGGTGGCCGACGTGAAGCTCCCCTCGCCCTCCGTCCCACTGGTGCATTCTGAGTCCGTGGTGTGGCCCTCCATGGCCATGTGGGATGCAGCTCCCTCGTGCCCCAGTGCCACTGTACCTCCGCCTGTTGATGCTGATGCACAAAAGAACAGGGAGAGCACGAAAGGGGGGGGGGGGTCGGGAGACAGAAGAAAGACAGGTTGAGTGCATGGCATACTGCTACCGTTGGCGGACAATACAGACACAGCAGCCCCCTGCACTACGCCGTGCTCCTGTCCTCTGCAGATGCAATTTCTGGGATCTGGCCTACATGGCTATGGTGGACATCTGCATACATGGATGCCACAGGGGCCTCTATACCTGTACTTGGCACTCTAGTGCGGTGGGGTAGAGTGCCACATGGCCTGCATCACGGAGGGGCCTAGCCTACGGAACTCGCCCTGGCCTAGGTACACCCACAGGCCTCCTCCCACACCCAGACCCCTCCACTGCGCGCAAAGTCCGCAAAATGAGGTTGTACTCACCCCCTTGTGTCTGCTGTGATGCCCTCAAGCGCCCATCCAACTCAGGTTAGGCCACCGCCAGGATCCTGAACATCAGGGGGGTCATGGGGCGACTGGCACCCCTCCCACGTTGGGAGGCCATCCCCAGCTGAGCCTCCGCCGTCTTCTTGCTCCAGCGGCGAATGTACTCCCATCTTTTCCGGCAGTGGGTGCCCCGTCTCTGGTGGACCCCCAGGGTCCGGACGTCCTTGGCGATGGCACGCCAAATGTCCTTCTTCTGGTGGGCGCTGACCTACATGACATGCACAAGGGAAGAAGCAAAGTCATTACCAACTGCACTGTCGATGTGAGTGGCCCCCGTCCCTACCCTAGCCATGTGGCACATTCATTCACATGCATTCATGTTCCCTGAACTCTGCCCCCTTCCCTCTTACAACCAGCCCTTTCCACCCAGGCCTAGCCCATACAACGTGCTACCTGTGTACTAACCTGTTGGTCTGGAGGACCGTAGAGTAGTGTGTACTGGGGGAGGACCCCGTCTACCAGTTTCTCCAACTCCTGAGCAGTGAAGGCAGGGGCCCTTTCCCCAGACGCAGCAGCCATCGTCGCTTCCAGACCGAGGTCACAGCAGCACTTGCAGTGTAGGTCCTCTCCTGTTGAAGATCAGGTATCTAGTGATGGAACAGATAGAAAATGGCTGTGACATCCGCGGTGGGGACGTCCGCTGTGGTGCGTATCATCACCGGCGGCGCACATGGTCATTGGCTCCTGGGACCCATAGGGTCCAATGTTAACCAATGCAGCATTGCGCCGTGGTCTACAACCGCCTACCGCGACGACCGCTGGTGGACCTGTTGACAATGGAGGAGTGACATTTAATCGTCACCTACAGGTTTGACCATGCCACTATCCAAGAACTATGTACCCAGTTGGAGCCAGACCTGATGTCACCAATCCGCCACCCCACTGGAATCCCCCCTAACGTGCAGGTGCTGTCAGTGCTCCATTTCCTTGCAAGTGGGTCTTTTCAGACAACAGTGGCCATGGCAACAGGTATGTCCCAGCCTATGTTTTCAAACGTGCTGTCCAGAGTGTTGTCTGCCCTGCTGAAACACGTAAGGAGATACATCATTTTCCCTGAGGTGGAAGATTTGGCTACAGTGAAGGGTGACTTCTATGCCCTTGGACATATCCCCAACATCATAGGTGCTATTGATGGGACCCATGTAGCTCTGGTCCCCCCCCCCACACACACAGGAGTGAACAAGTGTACAGGAACAGGAAGAGTTATCATTCTATGAATGTACAGATGGTATGTTTGGCCGACCAGTACATCTCCCAGGTTAATGCTATGTTCCCTGGCTCAGTGCAGGACGCCTACATCCTGCGGAATAGCCTCATCCCTGATATGATGGGTCAACTCCAGAGGCACCGTGTGTGGCTATTAGGCGACTCAGGTTACCCCAACCTGTCCTGGCTATTGACCCCAGTGAGGAATCCCAGGACCAGGGCAGAGGAACGCTACAATGAGGCCCATGGGCGGACTAGGAGGGTGATCGAACGCACCTTTAACCTCCTTAAGGCCAGGTTCAGGTGCCTCCATATGACAGGTGGTTCCCTATTCTACTCACCGAAGAAGGTGTGCCAGATCATCATCGCCTGCTCGATGCTTCACAATCTTGCTTTGCAACGCCAGGTGCCTTTTCTGCAGGAGTATAGTCCAGATGACAGTGTTGTGGCAGCTGTGGAGCCTGTGGACAGTGATGAGGAGGAAGCTGAGGAAGAAGACAACGATAACAGGGAGTCAGTCTTACAGCAATATTTCCAGTGACACACAGGTGAGAACGTTCTCATTTTTACCATTACATTCACTGTCACACGTTTTCCTTTATCCTGTGTGTAATTTCATGGGATTATTTGGTAACTGAGTTGTTTCTTTCCATTACGGTTTCACAGGTGTGGTTACCAGCGTGTCATCTGCATGCATCCTTCAAGGACTTGTGATGTGTGACATTGGTATGTTGCCTTTACAACTAGAAACGCTTTTTGACACTGTCATTGATAATACATTTTACCAAATCACAGACTGACTCCAGATTGTTTTGTGGTTCAAGGGTGTTTATTTAAGTGCTAAAAAATGGAGGGGGGTTGTAAAATGGTGATGGGTGATGGTGGAGGAATGTCCATGGCAGAGTCCAGTCTATTAGTCTCACAGGTGCACTGCCCATATGGGCATAGGAACTGGAGCTGCAGCAGTTTAAGTAGGGACAGGGTAACAAAGTGGGACAGTGGGAGGACAATCAGGGTGGTCTGATTTCCTGGCTGGGGTCTTGCCATCTTGCTCTGTCCTGTTCCTGGATCTCAGGGACCGCTTGCGAGGTGGTTCTCTGTCTGCAGGGGGTGGGGTGCTGGTGTGGTGGTCCTGTGGTGGGGCGTCCTGTCCACTAGCGCCGGCGGAGGTGGTGGGCAGTTCATCGTCCATGCTAGTGTCAGGGGCCCCTTGGAGTGCCACGGTGTCCCTCAAGGTCTGCTGTATATCCTTCAGCACCCCTACGATGGTGCCCAAGGCGGAGCTGATGGTCCTGAGCTCCTCCCTGAACCCCAAATACTGGTCCTCCTGCAGGCGCTGGGTCTCCTGAAACTTGACCAGGACCGTCGCCATCGTCTCCTGGGAGTGGTGGTATGCTCCCATGATGGAGGAGAGGGCCTCGTGGAGAGTGGGTTTTCTTGGCCTGTCCGCCCCCTGTCGCACATCAGCCCTCCCAGTTCCCCTGTGTTCCTGTGCCTCTGTCCCCTGGACCGTGTGCCCACTACCACTGCCCTCAGGTCCCTGTTGCTGTTGGGGTGGTGGGTTCTCCTGAGTTCCCTGTAGTGGTGGACACACAGCTGATTGATCTGTCCTGGGTACGGAGGTTTGGGCCCGCTGGGTGGGTGCTGTACTGGTGTTACCAGAGGGTGGAAGGTCAGTGTTGGGCTGTGCCTGTGCAAGGGGAACCGACTGTCCCGAGGCCCACGATGGTCCTGGCAGGTCATCAGGCTCCAGTAGGGCAGAGCTGCTATCGTCACTGTGGGCCTCTTCTGTGGGTGGAGTGGAGATGTCTGGACCTTCCGGTGTGGTGACGGTCCTTCGTGATCCTGCAGGGGCATAAGTGCATGATTATTGCATGTGTGTGTGTCATGGTGTGCAATGGGTGGCTCACCGTGTACACCAGTGCAAGCATTCCTGTGGGGGGGCTTGTGTTATGATGGTTTGGGGGGTGTTCTGGGTATGTGCAGTGAGCATGCTTTAGTGATGGGTGACCATGCTTAGTTGTGTCATGCAGGGCTTGGTGTTGGGATGGGTGGTTTGTGTTATAAGTACATTAGTGAGGAGTTTGAGTGATAGGGGAGGGGGTGAGGGTGGGGGTGTGTGATAGCATGCAGGTAGGGTGGGGGATATGATAGTTAAGATTGGACTTACCAGTGTCCATTCCTCCTCCGAGGCCCTCTGGATGCATGATGGTCAAGACTTGCTCCTCCCATGTTGTTAGTTGTGGGGGAGGAGGTGGGGGTCCTCCGCCAGTCCGCTGAACCGCGATGTTGTGCCTGGAGACAGTTGAACTCACCTTCCCCCGTAGGTCGTTCCACCTCTTCCTGATGTCCTCCCGATTTCTTGAGTGCTGTCCCACAGCGTAGACCCTATCCACGATTCTGCCCCATAGCTCCATCTTCCTGGCTATGGATGTGTGCTGCACCTGTGAGCCAAATAGCTGTGGCTCGACCCGGACGATTTCCTCCACCATGACCCTGAGCTCCTCCTCTGAAAAGCGGGGGTGTCTTTGGCGTGACATGGGGTGGTGTGGGTGATGTGTTGGGCGGTGTGAGTGTTGATGTGTGTGGTGATGTGTAGTGGTGTGTGGTGTTTTGTGCGTGGATGTTGTGTGGGTGATGGTGTTGTGTGCCTCTGTGTGGTGGGCTTGTCTATGCTGTGCTGTCTCTCTGGCCTTCGTCAAATTTTTGGTCGTAGGGGTTTGTGGGTGTGTGTTTTATATTGCGTTTTGTGTGTGGGAGTGGTGTTTGTATGTGTATCAGGTGTGTGTATTTTGAATTGTCCAATGTGGCGGTGTTTTGGAGATGTGTGTGTATTTTGAGCGTGGCGGTGTGTACCGCCAATGGACTACCGCGGTTGAAAGACCGCCGCGTGGATTCGTGGGTCGTAATAGCATGGGCGTGTTTGTGTTGGCGTGGAGGCGGAGGAATTGTTTTCGCCAGTTTAACACTGACCTTTGGTGTGGCGGAGTTGTGTGGGTGTCTGATTTTCGGCTGTTTCCGAGATGTGTGTCATAACAGCTGTGGTGAAATTCCGCGGCGGTGTATTGGCGGTCTTCTGCACGGCGGTAAGCGGCTTTTACTGCCAATGTTGTAATGACCCCCTCTATCTCATTTTGATATAGTATATAAAGAGCCAGCTTCCTACAGACATATTCTAGTTGCAGATTCCTTACCGACCCGCCCATCCTCCCGCTCTGCGAACTGATTCTAGGGACTGGAACTTCCCCTTAAGGGCCCTAGTTTTGGCGCACCACTCTGTGTTCTTTATGGCTCCACGCTACTTGCATGGAAAGTAGTGAAAAGAAACTGACGGTGTGCAGAGTTACTGCTCGAAGAAAAAAATTCAGATCCAGTCTGACGCCTGGGGAAATTCAAAGGTAAGGAATCTGCAACTAGAATATGTCTCTGCCAGATATATCGTTACCGAAGGTAAGTAACTTGTACGTTAAATCAAACTGGTACCAGTATTGGATTTAACCCTAAATGTACCAAGGGGGTCACATTAGAGGTCCCCCCTGCAAAAGGTAACCTAACTGGCATAGTTGCTGACTGGTTCCTTCCAGCATGCCACTTCCAGACTGCCAATATAAAAATCTGGGGGAGAGCCCTGGCCCTCTGGTTTGTAAAACAATGCCCTTCCTGGGTGGAGGAGCTAGTTTTCCCCCATGATGGCTTCCCCCTTTGCAAACTCCAACTTTTGGCGGGAGCAAAGGCGGGAAACCAGACAAAGGGTAGAAGGAGTGGCCTCACTGAGCATGCACCACCCGTAGGGGCTTGCAGGTGAAGTGGACCCTGCATTTCATTTTTCTACCTGTTGGATGGCAGGAAAATAATCAGTGAGGTTTAGGGAAGTGACCCTTCCCACAGGAATTGGTCACTGTAGTGCGTGTAGCCACCCAAGGGTATGTGTCCCATTGGACACTACCAGGTTCCCCCTAAAATGCCCCTTAAATTCAGTATTTAGTGTGCTATCCTAGACCAAGAAATCAGATTCATCAGGAAGAAGACAGCACCAAAGAAAGCGACAGGGCGAGAACAGAGGACCTGCTGCACCAGAAAAGGTTCCAAGACCCCGTGCTTGCTGCACCAGAGTCCAGACAATCACCGCTGTGGAGGAGCTGACCACTGGACCGACCTCAAAAGAACCCGAGGACATCCAGGGTTTGTAAATAGATCGAGATCTCCCTCCTGAGTAGAGGCACCACTCAAGAAACCTACAAGGAACCAGCAAACCGACCAGATGATATATCCGCAACTCGAAGTCGCAGCCGAACCCGACAACACACCAACTACAGCCCGGACGAGACCTTGCAAGTGTGCCAATTTTGGTGGCACAGCGCCCTCCCTTGGCCGAGTTGTGCCAATACCCCAGGTACTGTTCAGTGCACATCTAACACCACCAAAAACAGCTAACCCAGAGTTACAACAGGATGAGGTCGGAAGCCCCAGTAGAGGACTTCAGTGTCACCCCAGACCTCCCACCAGATCTCCTTCATCGTCCTGCAAGACCGCTAGAAGAAGACTTACCTCATGCGCCAAACGGTCCCTTTGCGCACAGCTTCCAAGACCTCCAACTCGCCCTGCATCCGTCCGCCCTGAGCCCTTCAACACGGAAATTGCTGTGTGCCCCGGGTCGCTAACCCCTTGCAACCTCTTCAGCCCAAGGGGACCCCAAGGCATTACCTTTAAATCTGCAAACTGGCTCCTTCTCCAGGTGGCCCTGTGCCTGTGCCAAGACACTTTCCAATGCTATTGCCGGAACCGGGAGCCACCCGAGGCTCTCCAGCTGGCACAGTGTGCCCACCGACTAATTCGACCATCTTGCAAAAGAAGAGACTGGTCACTCAACAGTACGATTTTTAATGCATTTTTTAAAGTGACTGCTCATTGATTCATATGCTGCTTAATTATGCACCGAAAGGCTAACTTTATCAAAACTTTAAAAAATAATATCTCAAAAAGTACTTAACATATCTTAAAGATCTTGGTCTTGACATTTATATAAAAGTCTGAAGTATTTTGATAAATTCTGGTCTCGAGTTATTCATTGGGGGTGTGTGGTGCAGGATTGGATTTGTGCCTACAACAAATGCGTAGCACATCTCCTGGAATAGGCTAACTGCTCGACCAGCTACCTTCAAAATTGGAGCATAAGGTGGTCTAATTTTTACCTCTGGAAACCAAAGTGTGGTTGTCTGGACCCCCTGCATAGTGTGCCTAGTTTTGCACACTACAAGAGGGCCCGCCTCCTAAACCCCCCAGGAACTGTTTCTGAAAATTGCAGTGTCAACGTCCTACGAGGCATCTAAGGAACGTCGATGTTCCAAGCGCAGTTCCGCAGAGCCGTCGCAATGGTCTACTCCGCGTCTTCCCCCTTTTCCGGGGACCGGAGCGACCCCCGCTCAAATAAAGGAATTTTACGAGGCCATGCGCCTTGTTTTTGAGTGGGCTGCACCCTCTGGTGGGTCTTTGGGGTCAGCAGGGGCACCTTCAGGTTCAATGTCAGCGGCTTCGGCTTTGGCGCT